>NC_140586.1:314600112-315274487 GCF_964204655.1 Triturus cristatus | reverse complement strand
CTTTTCTGTGCTTCCTGCCTGTGCTCTACGTGTTGCTCTCTCTCGCCTCTGTGCCTCCCTTCCACCATGCTCAGTTGTGCTCTCTTGTGCTTCTGTACTTCTCCCTTACTCTCCCCCGGATGCCACTTTTTCCTCCCCCACCCATTCCTCGTTGCTTCCCGTGCCTCCTTTCCTCCAACCCCCCCAGTTCTATTTTTTCAATTATTTGTAAACATTTATTATGCACATAAAAAGCACTTTTATGCTATTTTTTTTTTTGAATGACTGATCCTATATGAATTGCTAAAAAAAAACGCATGCATCTTTTTATTTTGTTAATGCTGTGCAGCATCGTTACGCTGTATAGCATGAACAAAAGACAGAGGCAAAAGGTCTCTTAAGACGAGATCTGTTGGCTTTTAGAACCCTCGTTTATGATTTCATTTGCCAGAGCAAGGCGTGATTAACCCAGTATGACAAGTTCATATTTGCATACATTCTATGTCTGCAGATCAAAATTGGGACTTGGTAGCATGAGTTGGTCAGCGCATACAGTATGTGTACAATCTATTGTCTAAATTAAGGGTGTTAATATAGGTCAAAGAGCGCTGTATCCATGCCACAGTTTCAGATTCTCCGCTTTGATTACATTTATGAGCAGTGAATCGGAAGCAAACTCATTAAATGGTTAATGGTTTTTCTGAAATCTAACATGCATTTAGTCCTTTTGGACCCTCATGGTCTAAATCGATTCCAACAGGTTGTAAAATCCTGTACCATGATCGATATTTTGACGTTGTTGATATACTTTTTGCAATGAAAATATAATGAAATTAGCTTGCTTGATGTACACATCTCATTTGTAGACCTCAGTCATTGACGCGCCACATACAATTACTGGCCCCACCATCCTGAAGAAATGGCCGTTTGTTTTCGATGTAATGCCTCTATTCACAACCACCAAGTTCAGGGGCTCTTAACCTGAGGTCCAAGGCGTGCTGGGAGGCCCACAAGGCCTACTCGAGGGGGAGGCGTGACTTCTTTAACAAAATTAAATTTAAAAATTAATAAATTAAAATCATCAAAGTATATACAATTAAAGGAGTAATATTGAAAATGCGAAACTTTTTTCTTATTTCATTTGTTTACAGTATGCTTGTTTTTGTGTTTTTTGTGTATTGTTTTGAGGTTCAAATCATAGAAATTGCTTAGGCCGTGGGTCCTCGATTTCCATCTTGTGAATTGCTCTAGTGTATTTATAATGTAGGATTTAACCAGTTTTACAAAATATTACTGCAAATAAACCCATAACAAAGTTGCGGTCGAGTACATAAATGGCCAGCAAAGGATTAAGATCATTCACAGGCTCTTTACCCTTTGCGCTTGATCCCATTCTGTAGTTAGGTGGAAAATAACTTCACCTCACAATGTCATAATGTGAGCATATATAAAGCTCAGTGTCCATGCCAGGACATGTACGTTCTACAACTAAACTATTTTTGCTAGCTTTGTGAAGGTCTAAATGTAATGGATCCGCTTTTAAAAGCCTTTAATGCTTGTAAGTTTGATTTACACTCACAAAAGTAAAGTTAGTTTTGCACTAGTAAAATTTGTTTTTGTTTGTGTATTGCTTGGCCAAGGGGCTGGAAGTAGGTGGGAAGTTGTCATTTTCGGGCTGGAATACCCTGAGAGTTTGTGCATATCCAGCTACCAAAACATGTTCTTAGGTATTCCAAGCTCCTCTGCAACCCACACCCTTTTTTTTAAAATGTAAAAAAAATGTCCGTTAATCCTGACAAACGCGAAAGTAAAACTTTTTCCAGAGTGGGAAACTGGAAGGGAGCATCCCTGAAAAAGCATAACACTATTGGTATGTTTCACATTCTGGGGAATGTGTATGGAGCACAGTACAAAAAGCCCCTGAGAAAGACCTTCTATTTTCTGCAAGATATTTGAAACTGGGACACACTTCTACCCTTCTGCTCACCACAGCTATCCTGGATTTGGTTATTGAACAAAAAGCGTCCTAGTCACATGAACGACCTAAATCCAATAGAAAATTGATAAACAGTTTTGAAGGTTGTGTAACCATCAGGAAGTAAACAGAGAGAGTGTAAATGGGTTTAGTAAAGAAAAATGGTCATATCTTGCATAAGTATGGATATGCAAAGTTCGCAGAAACCTATCTCAACAGACACCCAGCTGTAATTACTGCCATATGCTCTCCCTCCAAGGATTACCTTTAGGGCTGATAGAGACTTAACTCTTTTATGTTTTCAGCATTGTTAGTGCTTTTCATTTCTTCCCAAGTACATAAAAGCAACGCAACTAGGTAAGTTGAAATACCTCCAGACTTACTTAGCCTTCCTGTTGCCATCCCAGTATTAAAAGTAGGTGTTTCAAGTCAGCTTTTTGTCAGATTTTGAAGTTTATCATGGGCCTTAAATCATTGTGAGACATCTTTCTACTGTGGTTGACAGAATGTCCAGAGACCTAAATGTAAAACAGGTTAATTGCTGAGAGTTGGCAATGATTTGTCTAAAGCCTTTCAAATCCGGAGTTGGGGAGGTTCAAGCTGCAGCAGATGTTCTGACAAATTATTCCATGGGATGTGTTCTTGACACTAAAATTTCTTCTACCAAAAATTAGAGGCACAAATATTGGGGGTGACCATTAGCAAAGCTTCTGAACCATTGAGTTATGTTGGGAATGTACTTGATAATCCTACATCTGGGGTACTGTGCTGTCTCTCTAGGTTTTTGACAGTCAATGCATCTGTCCTAAGTGTGGGATGGTTTATTATTCGAAGCTTAATCTATGATCTGTTGAGTTTTGAATGTTTATATTGTATGACACCAGTGATAAAGGTTACTTTCCCATCAGAGATCTAGATTCAAAAAAGCGTAAGGCTCTACTTGCAAAAGTGTTACATTAAGACCATATAATTGCAAATAACCTGGAGTAGTTTGGGTCCTTTTTTCCTGTGGGGTAAAACTTATGGGTTCTCCAGGTTTTCGCAAACACTTTATGGTTAAGTCCTTTTACTATGGCTTTATCAGGGAAGCCACGGTCCCTGAGAGAATGCCCCAATGAGTGGGCAATGCCTTTGTATGTCTCCTGGTTGTTTTAATATCTGTGGCACTGACTGAATGGGTGGAGGTGGGGTGGGTGGTGCAGACGAGGGGCTAAAACCAGTTCAGCCCAGAAAACTGAGAATCTGACAAAAATGTTGCCAAGTTGAAAATTACTTTTAACGTTTAAATCCCCTTTGCCTGAAGTCACCACCCCATTCCGGGCCATTATTGACATTGTATCCAGGTCAGATCTGGTCTCCTACAAATCATTGATTTCAGGTATGGTAGTCTAATACATTCAATGGAAGCAAAACAATAGTACAGCACCCATAATGCAGTAGGTTAGCGCACAAAAGTCCTGGGTTGTAAACAGTGGCGTAATGACCTGGAGGGATGCGGTCACCCTAACCACCACAAACAATTACAGTTTTGGTTCCAATTAATTGTTCTTGGGTGTTATGGGCTGGCTATTATCCTTGCCTCTTAATATTAGACATGCATGTCTGAGGTGTGTTTGGACAATCCCATCAAATGCACGTCCATAATATTTTCGAATTTGTTTAAAGTAATTTATCATAATAGCTACTTGATGACAGGGAACTCATCGGCTTCATAATTCTCATACCAGAAATGATAGTTGTGCTTGTGCTTCAGGAGCATTGATGACCGTATTTTTTTTCATATGGGTTAGACCTGATTGTTAGTGGACTTTCATTGTCTTGGAGTTTAATGGCTCTAGTGGTTTTAGGTATCTCATATTTTTGTCAGTTTACATATAGTTCCCCATTGCATTAGTAGGAGCCCCGGCTACCCTGAAGTCTGATTTAAGAATGTTAAATACCTCCGATATCAAAGCTCACATGATAGTAAGAACTTTTTATGTTCAACCAGACCTCTGCAAGATTTTAGTTTTCACAACAGGGAAAGCTTCCAAATTGGTCCAAAAATTGCAGAAAGTTTGGCAGCACAAAAGTTAGTGAATTTGAATGGTCTTTGCTGGAAGAACCTCCTGCTGCAAAGTGTTTCTCTTGTAGAAATTGTGTTAATTCTATTGACCTTATTGTGGTATCACTTGATATTTTTGGATACTGCAATAATTTTAATATTAAACCAACTAAATTTAGTGATCCTTATTCACTTCATTTAAAATTTGAGTTTCCAAGTGAACGTGCCATGTGAGTTCTGCCAGATGAGAGAGGAATTTCCTCAATGTCTAAAACACTATGTATTCAAAGGCTCCAATGGTTAAAATAAAATCACTGCAATATGCTAATGTTAATTGATTTCCTTTTTTGAGGATAATCATCCTTTATGGTTCATTGAAAAGCAGTGGCCATTTCAACTGTTTATTTTGAATGTAAGCAGTCACTCAAACCTTCCTATCTCAATACTCTGGGATAAAGTGCTGTGATTGGTTTGTTTATGAATCCCTTACGTCAAGGGAACTTGTTAGCAGGGCTCTTAATAAATATGGTTTTATGCAGATCTTTGCACTTTAAAATTATTTGAGGTTTTTGGTTAGGGCGAAGAAACACATTTATTGTAAACCTAAATGCAGTTGATGACCGAAACAATTAAGCAAGGGTATGCAAAGGTTTTTTAAACCAGATGGGCTGGCCCATCTCCCTAAGTTTGATAGATTGTGCTGTTTTTTCCCTTCATATTTCTCCATCTTTGATCATGTAGGCTTTAGTTTGATGTGTACCAATTATCCCGACCATATTCAGATCATCAGATCTGTTGCAGGAGTTGTAGATGACCTCTCAGGATGTGACATATCTTGTCTACTATTGCTTAATCTCTTTAAAAAATGAGTATGCTAAGATCGTATTGTATTTTGTGCTGGTGATGTGATCATGTTGGCCCTAGCCCCAGTGAGTCAAAAAGAAAACCTGGTGCATTGCTTTCCTTGTCAATGTGTGTTTGACAGTACAGTGGATGGGGGTTGGTGCTGAAATTGCATCAAATAGTGATCCCTAACAGCTATCATTGAGCCATGACTTCTTCAAATTATTTCTCTGGAGTTGAGCAGTGGTGCTGATTAAAAATCAAAGCATTTAGTGCTCCGGTTGGTCTTCTGTGTTTTAATAAGTTGTTAATTGATTTTTTCATTTATTCCGAACCTTAGAGCTGTAATACACAACCTAATCTCAATGGTTCTTCAAGGCTTAGAACTATTTATTTTTGATGGTGCAGTTAAATTTGCTCATCTTGAAAAACAGATTTCAAAGCAAACATTTGGGCTTCAAGTGCCTCATATTATTCTTGTCTCAGAACTAGAATTTGGCCCTTGGGTCTGAATTGCCCATGTTTTAAGAAGCACCATTTTTGCTTAGGGTTCAATAATCAACGGCACCCCCTACACTTTCTATCTTATGCTTTAGGAATAATGTAAATTATGAAAACCTGTTTTTAAGCTTTTTTTTTTTTTGTTCTAAAGTGTTTTTGTATGCTACACGGCATTTGAGCCCCACTAATGCCAAGGGCCTTTCAAGAAATGCAGAATATGTAACTGTAGTAAGTAAAGGTTTTTTAACCTAAGCTTTATGCTGAAGAAAAGTATTGAATTTGGTTGTAGGTTGAGGGGAAATCATCATCATTATCTCACGTTTGGGGCTGGTTTGGTTCTTGTGACCTGTATTAGCATTCCAAGATCTCAGGCGTTAAGATGCCTCACCAGTTGTGCGTCTGAAATATAATGTCGCCTCTTGTGCACAGGCAGTTTAACCTTCACATCGGATGCAATATTTGTATGTTGCAACTGTTCAGGTATGTATATAACTTGATTATCTTAAAGTGTAATTATTTTGTGTGATTTTTATTTATTTCTGAATTGTTATGGCCTTTGCCACTGAAACTGTAAATAATAATGGCACAACCTACATTGCCTTTTCTACATATTTACTCTGTAGTTCTTTTTCCAGTAAGCATACAACATTGTATGGGTCGAAGAGCATTTATTCTGAGCCCTGGGAACAACTGTATACACCCTCCAAGCTTCTGGTAAAACTGATCCCACAATTCAAAGAAACATTGTATAACCAACGTTCTAATCATGTAATTATACTTATGTAATGTCTACGCAGAATGCAGAAGTGACCAGAAAGTACAGTGCACAGGTTGACTGGTTGAAAGACCAGCCTCTTCTAATAAAACCCTGTGGCGGCAAAGGAGAAACATTAGTTGGCTGTGTGGGAGGAATTCCAGGTCTGGAATAGGAGAGTCTAAACCTAAGTAATTAAACCTCTGGCAGTAGGAGCAAGAAGTTCATCCTATATAAAGGGAGACAAGTGCTTTTCAGTTCTGCCGTCTCAATTAAATATGAACATGCATTTGCGGCTTGAGGCTGAGCTTTGTGAGACCTAATCCTTTTTTTGAGCACCCTCCGGTTTGGTCCAACCCATTACCAGACAAACCCCGAACACTGTCAGCCGAGGTGTGGAAAACTGTGGATGATGTGATCCATAAACACTAGTTACCCCAGAAACTGACACCTTTATTTACTGTCTTATGTATGGCATCTGTCCATTCTTTGTGTAGGTGATCTGTATAAAGAGCAGTGTGCAGCGAAGACCCATCTACTGTCTTTGGAGTACTTAAAATGCCTGTGTTTACACTTGCTTCAAATGTATTTATGGGATTAGCATTTATGTAGTGTGTTTCTGCCATTTACATGGCATGATAGTGCTTTCAGATCTCTTTTGTTACACTCTTTACACATGAATATACTTAAGCCTTCCCATGCTTTCTAGAGATGTATGCAAGGGCCATAGTAGACCACAAGTGCCATGATATCATGGTGACCTCATGCCTTCTGAGATTCAGTTACACCATTTGAGCTTTCATGCATTTGACCCTCTGCCTGGACATTTAGCAAGGTAACTGTGTAAGGAAGTGGGTTTCTGTTGCAGTAACCACCCCCCGACTTTTTGCCTGATACCTGATGCACTTTTCCTTGGTGTGCCCTGGGTCCCTGCCAATCAGGTACCGAGGGCCTGTGTTCCTTCACTAAAAACTATACTAAAACCTAAACCCAATTGGCATCTCTGGCCACATGTCAGCCCCTGGTAAAGGGTACCCAGGGCATTGTGGCCAGAGAAGACCCCTAAGGGCTGCAGCACGTATTGTGCCACCCTTAGGGGCCTTGTACCCTGACACACACACACTGCCTTTGCCGGCTGAGTGTCCTGGTTCAGAACTAAACAAAGAGTCAACATGGCACACATCCCTGTGTGACATGCCCACAAGCCCACTGCCCTGGCATACATCAGCCACCCCTCTAGCTGGGTGCCCTATGCCAGTGGTGTGGGCACAGGTGCATGAGCCCTGTGCCCCTACAGTACCCAGGGCCATTCCTGGGCACTGCAAGTGCAGTGATGCCATTAAGAGTATAAGAGTATATGATGCTGGGAGGTTGTCATTACGAACTCCACAGCACCATAATGGCTACACTGAAGACTGACAAGTTTGATATCAAACTTCTCAGCACATTAAACCCACACTGATGCTGTAAAATGCACTACAGAGGGCAAAATAGTCCCTTAGGTACCAGGGGCTACTATGCCAACGTGTGCTTTTTGAGACAAAAAATATTTTTACTTTGTCACATTTGTTTTTTAGTTTGGCGAGTGCCCAGGAGCTTCCCCAACAATAAAGTTTTGCAAAAACCATAACAATCCAGCATTAAAAAAGCCAAAAGGCTGGTTGCATAGGCTTGTTTTTAATTGGCAACCACCCACCTGTGACACCGCCCATAAGAACAACATGCATTCCCATGCATTGAGGAAGTGGTCTGTTCAACATATTATTCCACCCCCCTCCACCCGCCACATAAAGTCCCTTAAGAACATACATATCACCCACAAGCCCTTCACGGCAGCAAGCAGGGCAGGCGGGTTTGTTAATGCCATTCAAGCCTACCCTGCAACTTCCCTTTGCACCTTACCCGTATCCAGGGCTTTAAGTGGGATGAAAAAGGGGGGGGTGGGGGTGAGAGGGGAGTAGGGTCCTCAAAGGGAATGTAATTAAGGGCGTGGCCTAAAAATAGGGACGCTAAAAATGTGTGCTTTGCATAGTGTGCTGTCTGTTATTTTGCTGCTTCTGTCATTGCATCCAGATATATAATACAACAAGTAACATTGAAATGCTCACCCTCTAAAGTGGCTACCTTGCAACAAGCTCTGCGTCTTTAACATGCCCCAAATAAAAACTGTCTTTTTTTAATGTCCAAAATAAATTAATCAAAAATGCGTCTTTCCTAGATGAGAGAAACGTCCCCACCTTATACAGAGCGGGTGGGTGTATATCAAAACCATATAGTCAAGGGTGAATTAATCCAAGCTTCATTTATTGATATGGATTCATCAATTATATAGTGTTAATCCTTCACACTATTTGACTTGTATTCTTCATTCAATCACTTTTCAACGTTATTAGTTACACAACCTGATGCATTTCGGGACTTGCCCTTCATCAGGCTTTAATCCCTAGAATACAATGAACCTCTATTTAATCAAATACTCTGAATACCACCAGTCAAGCAATTCCAGTCTTTGTCAGAAAATAATCATAATGTGTAAAAAACTGCATGAAAGTTGGGAAAACCATCTGAGTAGTTCGAATCTACCACCCGTATTAGCTTCCTGTGCAGTGTAGATGTTTGATGCAATACATGTCGATAAGAAAATGAAATAAAGGTGATCACGATCTGGTGCACAAACATGCGAAGTGTATATAAATCATAGTGCAGAATCAGTGAATTAACTGGGGATTGTGAGCAATATAAATGCCAAAGTCCTGTGTCTCGAAGGTCAATCTAGCCAAAAAAAAACAAATGATAACTTTCATTTAACACTCGTGTCGGTGCAGTAATTGCGGTGTGTCACACTAGATCATGCACAAAAATAGCCAGCGATCAGTAGAAGATAACTTGGTATTGAATCAGAAAAAGCCGTGCGAACATACCTCCTGACCAATTTTAGGTATGGGTGCTTCCATCAAAAAGATTAAACACCATGTGAAATGCCGAGTTGTCCACTGCTGTGGTTAAAGGACCCAGTATGTGCGCATAGAAAGAGGCTGGAGCACTACACCCCGAGCGCGGGAAAAGTAAAGATTCCATATTAGACTGGTGTAAGAACTCAAAGGCCACAATGTTATACGAGATAAATCTCTGTGCAGTCATTTCAAAACAGTGTAAACAACACCAAAAATAAATGAGCTATACAAAAATGATTTTCAAAGCATTAGTATATGGGGAAAGCGAGCAAACCGCGGCCGCGTAAGTGAAAGTAATCGTGGTCAAGCGCGGCGCCCGCGCACATGCACTGTAGCTCTAGGTTGGCCTGGTAGCACTTTTTGGAGCCCTCAATAAGTCTCGCCAGACCAGCGCATGGTCTGGGTCAGGCGAGACCTAAAAAGCCTTATAGAAGTGTCTGAACTAGACAAATAATGACATTTTTTGGAGGATGTTAGAAAATAACATTAATTTCAATGAACTTTTTTGTTGTTGTCCTCATTCACCTCAGAAAAATAGAAAGATGCCCATTTTTTCTACCCTTGTTAATGGAAGAGATCCCGACCGCTACCGGGCATACTACAATAGGCACCAACCTTTCTGCGGCTGTCTCTCTCACACGGTATAACACCGATACTGCTTAGATTTGCGAAGTACATAGGGGCCCTGTAGCAGTCCAGGAGTGTTAGCAGGTGTAATCATTGGACATAATTATATATTTGTATCCAAAATTTACCCTCAAGGATTTTTCTTTTTTCACAACCCTCCTGGGCTCTCCAACCATGCTAATACGGGGTTCCAGAAAGCTTTTTTCTCAGATTTCTTTTTTTTTTTACCTGCAAGCTCCATCTTGGACATGTATATGAATGATTCCAACCATTCTGAGTGTTGTGGAGGTATGCTGCTCACCCATTTGCGACAAACTTCCTTTCTAGCCAGTAATATTGCATAAAACAAATAATCTGTTACCTACAAGTTCGTCAACCACCCCAAAGATAACCAAAGAAAGACTTGCCTTTATTTTTTGACCCAAAATACCTGTCGTTGTTTGTACTTTTTCCCAGAACTCGCTGATTGTGGGGCATTGGAAGAACATATGGATGTCTGTCACCTTTTCCAAGCCACATTTAGCACAGCAGGTTCGGCTTCCTTTCCCCATCTTAGATAGTTTTTCAGGTGTTATATATGCTCTATGGAGTGAAAAAGGTGGTTTCCTCTTAAAAAAGCAGGTTTAACTGTGATGTAAAGTGTGTGCATAGATACTTGCCAAATATTCTGCAACTGCTCCCGAGGCAAGTCATTTCCCTACAGCTCTTCCGCCAAAGTGAATTCCCCATCCATGATGTCTTGAAGATGCCAGTACCAGAGTGCTACTTCTTTGTTCCCTGGTAGTTTAGTTATCAATTGATCTTCAATACCCAAAGTCAATTCCCTGCTTTGTGCCCAACTTTTTAGTTGCAGATATTTAAACTTTGAGAGGTTACCTTTCATCAGTCCGTTTAAATCGTGCCAGGGTAATAAGTTTCCTTCTCTGGTTAAATCCCCCCCAGACTTTTATGTCGGTGTCTCTGATTGGGCACGCCAACTTGTCGTTGAGACACTCTGGAGTTCCTGGAGAATCCCACATCGGGGCAAAGTGGGAGTAATAATCTAATTTTGAAAGGCGTCTGATGTGGTTCCACATTATTGCCATTGAATGCAGCACCTTCAATTTCACTTTTTTTAATTTTTATTTGGGCTCTGCAGATTTGAAATGGAAGCAGTCTGGATTTATTTTACATTCTTTTAGCATGGCTGAATACATTAAACCTATTATGGATCCATCAGGAATCTTTATAAGCATTCTAGAATTTTTTTGTTGGATAGCCCACGCAAAATATTGTATGTCTGGTAAAGATAGACCTCCCTTCTCTTGTCTTCTTCGTAGTTTCTTCCAAGAGATCCTAATCCCTTTATTAGCCCAAATAAATGAATTTATTGCTTGCTGTATGCTGCGTATAGTAGCTTTATCGAAGTGTCATGGTAACGAGTTAAATATAAAGGTAATCTTTGGCAGGATGCTCATCTTGACCAAGCTAACTCTCCCTAGAATCGTTAATGGGAGGAGTACCGAATTCTTCATTAGTTTGACGATCTCTTTAAACACCCTTCTTCAGTTTGTTTCAGCAATTACATTGATATCTTGGACTATTCTTAAGCCAAGATATTGCATCTCTTTTTTAATTAATGGGTTTCTGCTTATTTGGTTCCATATCATTGCTTCAGTCTTGAGTACATTCACTGCGTACCCCGACACTTCTCCAAATTCTTTCGCTATACTTAAAATTATTGGTAGTGCAATGTCCAAATTGGAGGACTATATCATGAGGTCGTCTGCATATAATGCAACTTTTTTAACCCAATTGCCCTGACGGAAAGATGGAATGTCGGTTGAGTGTCTAATTCTAAAGGCCAAGGGCTCCATGTAAAAATTAAACAGAATAGGGGAGAGGGGGCAGCCCTGTGTTGTACCTCTAAGAATTTTGAAAGGCGAGGATAGCTTTCCGTTCACAAGAACTCTCGCTATTGGTTTTGTATATTCGTTTTATAGCTTGACAAAAATTATCTCCCAAATTATATCTCTTTAATACTGAGAAAAGATAGGACCATCTCACCTTGTCAAATGCTTTAGAGGCATCCAATGTTGTTATGGCTAGAGGTGTATTAAAAGCTGTCGCGAAATCAATAGCCCCAATAAGTTCATAAGTGAGCTCATGGAGGTATCTCCCTTTCACAAAACATCTCTGATCTCCGTGTATTGTCATCCGCAATTTTTGCAAGTCTGCTAGATAAAATTTTTGTCAACAGCTTATATTCGGAGTTTAAAAGAGATATTGGTCTATACGACTCACAAAATGCCGGATCTTTACCCGGTTTTAAACAGTGGCGGTGCGTCCATAGGGGGCGTTGGGGCGTTGCCCCTGCGCCCGCAGCTTCCTTGGCATCTCTGAACTTAAGTAAACTCTCAGTGTACTTAAGTTCAGAGATGCTGAGGGAGAACTGTCAGTCAGTATGACGTTGGACCGGCCACCCCCTTCAGAGTCTGAAGGGGGTGGGCGGTCTTGCATCATGTTGACTGACAGGCATTGTCTGGGGCAACAGGCAGCAGCACACAAGTGCGCATCAGTGGGGACGGAGGGCGATTTTTGCACTGTGCCCAGTCATGCGCACTAGTGTTTCCAAAGGCTGGCGCATGCCCATTAGGAGAGCGAGGGTTGAGCCAAGGCTCAAACCTCGGTCTCCTAATGGGTAGGCGGGCGGAGCGTAAGCCTGCTCTAAGCCAATCCTTGTGCTGCTCCAGCACCAGGATTGGCTGAGAGGGGTCTTGCCAGCAGTGATGGGCTGTTCCAGTGAGTGTAGGCGCCAGAACGGACCCGAGGCGGCGCGGACCCGGACCTGCTCAGGACAGGTAGGATTTTATTTTAAAAACCCCACCCCCGCGCGCGACTGCTATATCATGTATACATCCCTCTCACAAATAAACATCTCCACACACAGACGCCTACACTTACAGACCTCTGGCACCCACCGGCCAAGGAAATCTATTATCTACGCACACAGAACAGACCACCTAGCCACAAGCCCAGTTAGACATACACACGCACACACGTCAAACAGGCCCCCCTAAAACAGGTAGGCGATCGCGATCGCACATCCACACCTTGCTCGAAGCACACAACGGTAGTAACTGGTCAGCGTCCCGAGACCACACCAGAGAGGTACTGCATCGGTGTTCAGTGCCCGTGCCGGAAACAAGCGTGCCTGCAGCCCGACAACACCGCACCTGGTAGTACAAGACGGGGGGGGGGGGGAGGGGCAGGCAACATGTCCACCCGCAGGCGGGAGTCTATGCAGAGAGCAGTGCAGTTCAGGATTGCGAGTGATCGATGCGCCCCCACATAGTATACTGCACCTCATTCTCTCCTGAGACCCCCGTGCCCCCATGAATCCACCACCCACCCACTACGAAATATCGCTAGAATTCAATCTGAAATGAGAAACGGATGGGGTAAGCCATAAGTCAAACGAGTCAGTGCTGAGATGTACCCTCAGTCCCCCCCGCCCCTGAGCACTGAAATCTGGCACAGCTGCATCGGTTTATATCTGTCTCCAGATCGGCTCATTTCTTGAATGAATGCAGCACGCTGCACCCAAGGGTCAGTGCGCTGCTTTTGCGTAATGAACACACTGGCCATATTGCAAGGGGGGGGGAAGGATGTGTAGGGCGGCATTCAAAGGGGGCACTGTTTAATGATCTGGGTGTTCATTCCACCTCTTGGAAGAGAGGATGTGGCGTAATGGCCAGTGCTACAGACCTTGGTGGCGGGAACGCTGCAGGTTCGAGTCTCGGCGTGCGCTCAACGTCCTGTGATTTATAGCGCTTTACATGATCACCACTTACGCTACACAAGGGCAGCTGATGCCTGCAGACGCCTGGGTTCTGCTCAGCCTCAGGACTGGGGTCTGCGTTCATGCCCACCCACCCACTGACTAGTGGCCCTCGAGGAGGGTGAGCTGTACTGGCGTGGCCTCCTTTGGTTCTCCTCGCTCACTGAGGGGTGGTGCCCAGCGCAACCTGTTCAAGCTCACTGTCACCCTCTGGCCCATTCAGTGACCAGTGGCGACGCCGAGACACCTGGGAGGCAGTAACAAGATATAATGAAAACAACGTGGGCAAAGTGAAGGCCTGTCCTTCTGCTGAGGGCTAGTCGGGGTCCGGGCAGGTTGCGTACTGTTAAAATAAGTACATTTAACCCTGAGAAGGCCTAGTTTGCCCTAAACGTCGCAGAACTGTTTCCCTGAGAGCGCTCCTCTTTACACACTGGGAGGAGTAGTCGCAGACTTGGTACAGTGCCAGTCCGCGTGCCTCGAGGCACTTGCCTGTGCCACCTGTGGCTGACAGAGCAGCGAGGACCTGTCAGAGCGGCACCGGCGCTCAGACCTACCCTCCAATCACGCCCAGTGAGACCCCTGTTTCGCGAGATCTGCAGCCCTCCGGGGCACTGCTGACGTCCAGGCAGGGACCGTCCCAATGACATGCTCCCGAAGACCAGCTGAGTGATGATACGGTGCACCGTGCACGAGAGGTACATGGCATGGCCCAGGGCTGTGAACGACGCTCTGGGCCCCGCGTAAGTTAGTGTCCGTATGGGCAGGTGTGTGAATGGATGGAGATGTTCACACTGCACTGCAGGCAGCCTTAATTACACTGACTTCTGACCAGAGGAAGGGGAAAAGTCGGGGTGGGGGTAATGTCACAGAATATCACAGCCGACCAAAAGTGATCACAAATTATCAAAGACATAATATGGGGGATGGGGGGGGGGGGGTACAGGATTGTCCCCAGACCTGCTGTAATGACTATATCACTTTGGGAATGTAGTTTTGGCGGGAGCTCTTGGCAGGCAGCATTTGGGGTGAGCCGTCACTCTGGATTGGTTTAGTGCATGGCTGCCAGAGACAGACAGTGTACACTACACTACTCTACTGAGTGTACATATACTGAGATATTCCTCAGGATAGGAATATAAAAAATACCTCCACAATTTCGTCTCAAGAAGCATTTATCTCCAAAGTAATCATTAGGCGGTTAATTTGCATTACACTGTGGCCAGACCGAAAGATCTGAAGAGGAGCTCAATTTTTAATACCAAAAAGAAACTTAGTGTTAAAGAAAATAAAATTCTTAGCGCAAATGCAGATTGCATTTAGAATAAAAGAATAATTAGGAATATAGGGAGTATAAAGCTAAATAGAATTAGCATAATCTCCTGGAAAACTTCAGCAAAACAAGCTGCAGAGCAAGGATTCTTTAATCAGCTAGAGGTATGTACTGCATTAAAAAACTGTTGAGCAGATTTGAGACTAATTAAGGAAAAACAGGTTTTGAAAGGAAGTAAACAGGATTGCAGAGTGCTGTTTTAGAACTTGTATTAATGTTGTGGTTGCATCTTTACAGAATCTGTGAGACACCACATTTTCCTTCCCTTTTTTTTTTATAGACTTAGCTACTCTTTGAATATTACTGCTACTTAAAGAAGTAAGAAACTGTTAGATTCAGCAAGCCAGCCCTCTACCTCGGTGTCTACTATATCATCTTTCTCTTCCATATATAGGACACAAAAAAAATCCTTAAAAGCCTCTTTAATCTCATCTCACTATTCAGTGTATCTCCAGTCTAATCTTCCTTGATCTCTTTGATCTTATTTGTGTTTCGTTCGGTCTTAACTTTCCAAGCAAGAAGTTTACCCGCTTCCTCTCCATACTCAGTGTGCCAGCTTGCTAGCCTCCCACCTCTTTCTTATCCTTATTTCGAGGATCTCAGATAGTTGACTCCTCATGAGTAACTGCTGTTTTTCTAGTTCTACTTTATTCTCTTCCCGAGTCTGATCTTTTTATTTCCAAATCTATTTTCATTTCTTCCTCAAGCCGTGAGATTTCTCTTCTGTATACCTTATTTCTATAACATGTTACACTGGTGATCCTACTTCTTATAAAAGCCTTTAGGCTGTCCCAGACTATTCCATTTGATGCTGAGCCAATATTGACCTCCATAAACTCTCTATCCTCTTTAAGGTTCTTCATGGCTTCACTATCTGCCAATATGACCCGGTCCAGAGTCCATCTATTCTCTTCACACCTAATACTATTTTTGAGTGTTAGGAAAACCGCTGAGTGGGCTGATAGGTGGGCAACCTTATATTCAATGTCCGAGATATCTTCTCTAAGGCTCCAATCTACTGAAAAGTAATCTCTTCGAGACCTACTACCATATTTCTTTGTTGTGGAAAGATGTACTGTTTGAAGTTCCTGCTCTCTCCCTCTCCAGAGGTCGCACAATGTATGCTGGGCCATCATATTTTTTAATAATGCACGTGAATTGGGAGTTGGTATTGTTCTGGTTTTAGTTGATTAATCTAGAACCTAAAAAGAGCATTTCATGAAGGGAATTTCCAACAGAGTGCGAGCATTGTCTAATGCAAGTTATAAATAACAACTGTAATCTAGTTGTAAATTAAGTCCCTTCGAGCTAACGGAGCTAAATCGTTTCATTCAATAGATTTCTCTTTGAAAGAAGGTATTTCTGCCCTCCTTTATGGGAACTGCCTCTAATATAAGGAACCTTAATTGACTCAGTTGGTGATTGTGGGTACAAAAGTGCACGGTGATGGTAGACTTGGTATTCTTGGTACGGATATTACTTTTATGTTCAGTCGGGGTCTTTTTAATTTTTCGTTCAGTTTTACCCACGTATGGCAATCCACATGGGCACTTTAACAAATGGACCACGTTTTTTGAATCACAGGTAGCTGTTTGTAATTTGATGGGAGTCTCTTGGACTGGGTGCATGATGGTGGTGCCCTTTATGATGATATTGCAGATTCCACAATTCAGGCATGGTATAGTTCCTTTGTATGTTTGACCTACTGTTAGATCGTCTGATTTGAACAGTAATTGTTTCAAGTTTTTTGCTCTTTGGTAAGCAAAAAGTGACTGATGATTGAAAATGCCTTTGAACTCGACTTCTGTTTGTAGCATCCGACAATGCTTTAAAATAATTTTTCTAACATTTTGGCTTCTGGTGGCGTATTTAGATAGCAAAACACACAAGATGATGGACGGAATGTTGCACATTGGCAAAACATTCACCCCCAGTCACAGATCTGGGTTTAATCCATCGTTATTTTGCTCACCACACCACCCCAGTTCAGGCATGGCCATATGCAAATCAGTCTTGACCCTGTGCCATGTCTTCCCTGGACCGGAATCAAGCATCCTAGGACCGGTTTCGGGGTTTCACCCCTCTTCAGCCAGGATAGCTTGACTCCAGTGGCGTAGTGAGCACGGGACCCACGTCTGGGCATACCCTTCCCACATAGGGCGAACAGCAAAACACACAAGATGATGAGCAAAATAACGATGGATTAAACCCAGATCTGTGACTGGGGGTGAATGTTTTGCCTATGTGCAACATTCCGTCCATCATCTTGTGTGTTTTGCTGTTCACCCTATGTGGGAAGGGTATGCCCAGATGTGGGTCCAGTGCTCACTACGCCACTGGAGTCTAGCTATCCTGCTGAAGAGGGGTGATACCCCGAAACCGGTCCTAGGATGCTTGATTCCGGTCCAGGTAAGTCATGGCTTGGCAGTTCGGGATGGACTGTTCCCATGAGGCACAGGGTCAAGACTGATTTGCATATGGCCATGTCTGAACTGGGGTGGCGTGGTGAGCAAAATAACGATGGATTAAACCCAGATCTGTGACTGGGGGTGAATGTTTTGCCAATATGCAACATTCCGTCCATCATCTTGTGTGTTTTGCTGGAGTATTTAGATACAAATGCAGTTCTTTTACTCTTCTCTTTTGGTTTTCCCACTTCAAGGAGTTGCATTCTGTCTTTAGATTCAGCACTTTTAATGGCTGTTTGGATTACGTTATTGGGATATCCTCTTTGTTTGAACCTTGTGACAATATTTTCTTTGCTAGTCTTGTAAATGACACTCGATGAGATACGTTTTACTCTTAACAGTTGAGAGTAAGGCAGGTGTCTTTTTAAAGCCATTTGGTGGAAACTATTATAGTGCAGTAAATTATTCCTATCAATAGGTTTAACAAAACATTAGTGACTAATCCTCGATTTTGTACTGTGATCTCCGCATCAAGAAAGTGATTTTGTCAGTACTGATGCGGTTATTAAAACCGATACGTTCATCAATGGTATTCAAAACATTGATAGCAGATTCCAAATGTGATTGATTGTCTTTCCATAAAAGGAATATATCATTGATGTGTCTCCAATACATGATTAAGTTCCTAGCCGTTTCTGCTTGGAAAAAATATTGTCCAATTTAAAACTGTGCGTGAAGAGGTTAGTGTAACATGGAGCAATGCAATTTCCCGAGAATTTCCAGACAATTGTACATAGTATTCATTATTCCACACAAAGTAACTGTGGTATAAAGTGAAGTGCAGAAGTTCAAGTAAGAACATTTTTAAATCCTCTTCCATCGGGCATTAATCAAAAATGATTTCACTGCTTGAAGACCCAAATCAAGAGGAATGGAGGTGTATAGGGAGCTCACATCTATGGTGCATAGAATAAGTTTGATGTTTTCATCAAATTCAATACATCCGATTTTGTTTACAATCCCCTCGAGCAATATACAAAAGAAATTAACGAGAGGGAGAGATATCCGCAAGTTCAAATGAGACACGATAGACTAAAAAATGGGTGAGGTCTATAGTTGGGCTGAAACGTGTGCACGGAGACGCCAACAAAAACACATTCTCCACCAGATCTCAAACCGTAATGATGAGCCAAGTACGACAAAAATGGATGAACCAACGTTCTATTGTCAGCCAGTGCAAAGTGACTTATAACTAGACAAAGCCCCAACCTTCTCCTGTAGGTCCTAATGGTCTAATAAAGTCATCACTCAAAGTGATATGCTCTCTGCATTAACCCCTTGTTATATTTTACATTACTGCACTGCCGTAATAACGTGTGTTTGTATACAACATTGTAGTACTCATTTTTTAGATCATGGGACGTTCAACAGCAGAACAGGTCATGCTAGCCTAAGAACATTTAAAGTTGTATAAAGAACTGCAGCAGGTGCATTAGAGCCAATGGGCTATTTACTCTGAATCCATTAATAAATACTATGAGGGGACAGGAAGGCGTGCAGTAGGATTTTTAAAGTATTTTGCCAAATGAATACAGGTAAACAGTTGAATCCTTGAGCGGCGCAGAACATGAAAGAAATGGAGGTAGCATTAGGGAGAGTTATGGGTGGAAATGCACACCTTGCGTGCTTAAGCACGAAACAACTTGCACCTCTAATACTGTCAGAAGAGCAAACCAAGCCCAGTAGCATGCAAAATGCCTTACTGCGATAGGAAACGTAAATGTGTGACATCGCCATGCAGTTAGTTTAAAAACCAAAAATTTCAGTTCACTATAGAGTGTCTTTACTGCTCCATCAAAAGTATGAATTTTCCAAACTCCTAACATCCGGTGTAGATCCTGAGACTCGATAGAGCAGCAGTTGGTAATTTTACCTTAATTTCACTAACTCCACTCAGGAGATAGTGTTGTTTCACTCGGGTTGTTAGTTGCTTACTGTAGGAGGAGAACAGATGGCCATGCTTATTGTGAGCAGGCTACTGTTATGCCTGTGATTGTCTCTGAAATGACTTGTTGCAGCTGATACTGCGCTCACATTTTAAAACTTCTAATGCGTTACTGCTAATTAGCATACTTGCTGCCTTCACAGAAAGTGACATTGTGACCTCTGAGCCGAATTATAGCAGCAGTGACCTCACATGACCTCTGACACCGAAGAAAGTGATGTCAAGGGCGCTGAAATTATAGGAAGTGATCTTACAAAGTAAGCATTCACCTTTAACCACTTTTGTCTAGCTGACATTCTTTTCTCTAATGCTGGCAAAGATAAATATGTGCTACAGTTAGGAACAAATTATGAGGCAGTGTAGGGTGCTATCTATTAGTACTTGTGCAGGACAAACCACAACAAAATAAACTGATCATTAAACTTGGACTTATATGAGTCAATGCACTTGCACTGAATTCAGTCAATGGGAGTACTGCTTGCAAGTGCTCAGTGTGCTTGTTTTGAAAAATGCAGAATTCTGGCTTGAAGATCTCATTTGTCGTCATTGAAGCCTGTGTAGAAGGCTTCTCCCAGAGAAGTCTAGACTAAGATTGAATTAAGTTTTGAAGACTGCCCATTGTTTAATTCATGGAATGCAATTCTAAACTGCTTACAGGTAATCCAGCAGAACACCACGAAAGCCTGCTTTCAGTTATCTCCGATATCTTGCCTTGAAGACTCCTCAGAGATCACCCCATTGACTTATATGGGGTACTACTGGCAAATCAAGCACATTTCTGATACCAAGATAGACTATGCCACTCACACAGCGGGTAACATTGAATAACGTGTATGTATATCTCGGAGTCACGATCTCCCTTGGGCCATCATGGGCAAACCATTTGTTGACTTGAAAGGTTAAATCTACTGCAGCCACCAAATCGCTAATGAGATTTTGCAAACTATTTGAAGGAAGAGCAATTAACTCATCGTTAAAAGTAATAAGAATGAAATGGATTCCTTTTCTACTTTATGCTTCACCGTTTTAAACGACCATGCCATACTTCATCTTGACACAATTTACATGCAGAGTGTACAAAGCTTTTACATCTTCGCACAACCACCCCTCGTGTCATCAGCCTTGAGTTGCATGTAAAATCTTTTCATATCCCTCTATAACGGGGCTACTCTGAATTACCTATGTGGTTGTGATCGGGCAGATTTAACAACCGTCCAATCCTTAATTTACTTGATACTTATATTAGGATATGGAGATGAAATTCATATAATTAAGCAAGGTTTAAAAATACATAATTTGCTTGTCTTGGAGACCTTTGTTAAGTTAAACCGAGTGTCTTGTAAAAGCACATTACAAAGGGCCTTATCTAGTAACCAGAGAGAGAATGACTTGCTTTGTAAAATGAGTACAAACATATGGACCTAGTATCTGAATCCTATCTGTCAACACATAAGGATTATTTTCAGGTCTACTCTGCATGGTCTGATCAAATAATCATGAAATGCTGTTTTTATTATCTGTGGGATTAATACTGTAAACTTGATTTGAATGAATAACATTTTAGTTGGCCCCAGAGCTACCTTTCCTTTCTATAGACCAAACTGACTTTAATTCTTTCTACTTCTGCAGTGTTTTACCCTCTATCCTGTGTTCATTGCAGTCAGCGGGAACATACACAATGCAAATCTTCATATGGTGCTCACTGCAGAGTGCAGTGCAGGTCAGAAGTGAGGTGCATTGGTTGAGCTCTGTCTGTTAATCCCTGCATGGAAGAGTAGGGGCCAGGTGAAGATTTGAAGTGCATTGGTATAGCTAGCTGTGTATTCACCTCTCTTCTCCTCTCTCCAAGCTCAGCAAGTTAGCCTCTTGTGAGCTGGCTGTGAGGCAGACAGTTGCCTCCGGCGGGCTAGATGGTAGAGCGATGCCACATGTGCAGAGGTCATGTGATACGACAGCCTGCTTAGCATTGAGGGACAAAATTGTAAAGAACATTTTGGATTGAGAGGGTGTAATATTACGTTAAGTAGTCCAGCCTTGGTAGTTTTCATGTAGGTTTATTAGGTATCAAGTTGTATAATAGATGAGCCCCAAAAGGAGCGGTCTGTATCCGCTCAGCCCATTCAGCAACTGACTAAATCATACCAACATTCTAACCTTCAACATTCTAATATAAACACATCCTGGCTGAGCAGCATACTACAGAGGGCAAGGGTGCATAGGATGGAATGTACCCAGGACGGCTCCACAACCCCATCATGATGCACCTGTGAGATGCCCTCTTAGTCAAGTATGGAGTTGGGAAGCTTTGAAGTGACAACCCTGCGGCATTAGGAGCCTCACAAGACAAACCTTGCCTTATTATCATCCATGTCTGCGTGCACTGAACGTGTGTGGTTATTGCAGCCCTGGGTGTAATGAAATGTGCCGCTCTCGCTAGGCATGGGCGGTAACTTCCGTTCCGCTTGCGGAATGTGTGTAATTTCGCGTTCTGCGGAGAACGTGAAATTACCATAAATTCTGCAGCTTCGCGGAATTTTATGCTTCTTTGTGCTTTCAAAATGTGTGTTCGCAAGATATTTCTCCCCGAGCATGCAAACAGCGTTCGCGAACAGGAAAATAGCATCGCGAACGGGCGGAACAAATCCGCGTGTTCCCAGAACTTTTGCGTGCTCGCGGAGATTTTTTTAAGTTTCACGGAGCTTTGCGTAGCGCGACTACGCAAATTCCGCCCACCCCTAGTTCTCGCATCTGTAAATAAAGTGAGGCAGCAGCCCCTTTTCACAGGTGATTCTTTGCTGACTATATCTAGGCAGCTACTTGCCTCTGAACACACATTCTCTGCAACTCTTCCAGCTCACCTGAATCACCCTTAACTTTGCTCCACTTGTCTAGTTCCAAGTTGGTGGTTCGGAAGGGGAGAGGGTATTGATGTATGGCGGCAGGTGGTGCGAGGTAGATGGGAGGGCAAAGTAGGGAGCCCATAAGGTGCTTAAAAACAGTGACTGCAGCACGTTTAAATATGATTAGAAGCACTTAAAACAAAATCACTGGAGCCAAGGTATAGGAGCGTTGCTGTTTGCAGGACCTTTATGCAGACAGTTTTTTTTCACCCCTCTGAAGATTGGTGCCTGGGCTTGGGCCTAACTCCCCCATATTAAAAGTCGGCCCTGGTAGTGTCATCATGCATTCATGTGCATCAGAAATTCCCTCGCCAAGCAGTGTCCAGTGCAGTACAGAGTAAGTGCCATGAGGGCGCACAGTGATAATGGTCACGGTATGTAGCTTGTTACTTTACAAATCATGATCAAAGTGGCATGAAATGGAGATCGGTGCACAGCAGTGCAGAGTACACTAATTAAAATGATCAGTCAGTCGTGCTGAGCGGTGCTATTCACACAGTTATGTGAATTTAACATGTGGCGTGTACACTTTTAAAAGTGATTGCGGCATTCTGCAGTGCACTAATTAAAGTGATCAAATAAAATAGCTGTGTTCAGCATGCACACCACGCCTCACAAATGATGATAATCGTATTGTACATATGATAAAAGAATATCTCACTGCAAGTACTGATGTCTTCTGTGAATTAAACCCTGTTTTATGTAGCAGAGGAACAGGTACAGCAGACAGGCCCGAGTCATGGAGGCGGGGGCCAGGCAGTCTAGGCCACTGCCTGCTGGATCCTTACCTGCGAGAAGAGGGGGCCGCTACACGGTGCTGGAACTGGGCTGCACGGAAGGGCCAGAGATCAGGTCTCGGAGGCAAACCTTACTCAAATCCGCAGCACCCGGGAGTGGAGATTAGGCCTCAGTCTAGTCGCTTATTACCCGGCAGCACCCCCCAGCCCTTATCGGCAAATAAAGCCCATCAAGTGCGAGAGTGCGTGAGTTTGAAAGGCTTTAGTCTGATTCCTACGCCACGAGTCTTAGGCAGTGGCGAAGCCTGTGTGCCATGGGCCCTAGTGCAGCGAAGCAAATGGGCCCGGTAGTCACTCACTGCTCGAAGTGTGAAATACAGCAGTAATCCGGGTTGAGTGGACCACTCGGGCCTCTCACCCTGGTGGCACTGTAGCTGCTGCCCCAATGAAAGCTTTGCCCCTGGTCCTCGCCCCCAGCCCCTATACGAACTTGTACTTGTTTCTTGGCTTGTTTTGGAGGAACCCCAGCCAAACATTGATCATGCATGTCTGAGCCCACTGCTAGCGACATCACTACACCCGAAGCCGGAACAAGTGCATCCTGCCAGAGTTTCTCTGGACTTTGGGCACTTATAAGATAACTAGTAGTGATTTAGCTCAAAAGCTGTCAACTAGTTTTATGACAACAAAACCACACATGAAAACAAATGTGCATCTTGCACACGTTAAGTGTATTTCAGTAATACTGAGTGAAGAAATATACCGGCACCGTAAAAGAGTTCTTTGAGCTCAGGAAATAGAAGGAATTCATATATTGTGTGTTTGACATGTTTAACATCTTTACTGATGGATTAACAATGTTGAAATGAATTCTTAAAAATAATGCACTAATATGCAAAATGATGTAAACTAAACTTGATAAGATATATATATATATATATATATATATATATATATATATATATATATATATATACATGCTCACATGAGTCTCGATTCACTAATGCAGTGTGTGTACCAAATGTAAAATCCATCTTTTAAAGCTTCCATTGTGATTCACCATAGAGATCGAAAAGTTGGTGCAAAAGTGTTATAGTGCAACTTACATGAACGTAACTTACTATGTAGCTGCTTTACGCCTATAAGAATCTACATTTATTCAAATGACAATTATGTTTTATAGAATTTTACATATAGGTACATTGTAACTTGTAATAGACAATAGTTAGGATCGAATATTTCTATGCAATAACATATGACAACTTCTCGATCTTGCTTAATGGAGATTAATAATTAGTTGAATGTATAATGCTTGGACCTAATTGCACACATGTTTAATAATAAGTATTGCATTACTTTATGCATTGAATGATTTTCCCTTTAGGATTTCATTCTACTTCACGGACTAATGTGAAAGAACTTTACCGTTCATGTAACTGTTCTTGTTCCTTTCCTTAACATTCCTCGTGCCTAAAGGATACTTTTTTGAGACTTTGATTTGTTTTCCCGTGTAGGGCCCTAAACTCTTAACACTAGCATATGGAAAGTAACATTTGAAATATTCTTTGTGGATTGACTTGTTTGCCCGGAACAGACTTTTGATGCCCACGGATGGTATGGGAACATTTTCCAAAGCATCTTTTTTTTTTTTTTTTTTTTTTGCACCTTGTGAGCGGATGATAGTCACATGGGTGACAGATCTTTGTGGCGTGATAGCTGATGTCACTTTCAGATGCAGCAAGTAATATATTATTAAAAGGACCATCAGGATGGGGCAGATGGCAACACTTATACATTATTCCTCACATGCTGTTGGAGACTTACAGATGCTAGCTCTCGGAGATGTGCTCTGAGACTCTTGGACGGAGACATCTTTTCCTTGGCAGTCCTCATTTTGTTGATGATGAGTCTGCAAATGCCATCTTTCCTTTCCTTAGCCCCTTTTCCCTAATCCATACTCTGATCGAACTATAGGCCTATGCCGGATAGCTGATCCGAATCATATTTGCTTACTGAACTTCACAGAGATTGTGGCTACATTCTAGTTAACAGATTTCCTTGTAAGATTTCCTTTGATTTAGCTTTGCTATATGTGTGGGTTATAACTACAATTTGTAATTGCTTATCAAGACTCATGACTTATTGCCCAAATGCTGATCATTTGCTTGAATTCTAAATGATTCAGTACAGCGACTTAAATTTTACCCTTGTCTGAGTCTTCATAACCTGAAATGTTCTTTCTACTAAGACTCTACATAATGTATTTCAGATTTTACTGCATAATGGTGGTAGCCATAGATTATTCTCAGAACACCAAATTCTTTTGTTATTATTTTGCACTGCTACAGCTGAACTGTTGGTTTGTAAAATTTTGGCTCAACTGAGCTTCTTAAGAAGGTTTGGAATTCCAGTTATATATTTAAATTTGATTTCCAATTTGTGAGTTGGTTACCAATTAAGTGGTCCTCATTGGGTAACCAACAGAAGCCAACCTAGTTCCTCACCTCTCAATGCGATGAGCAAGGCCCATCGTAGGGCCAAAGCCTTGTGGGTGGGGAAAGATATATAATTTGAATTTGTCCAGATTGTGGGCCCAGTGGATGGGAAAGAGCTTTTGCTGCAACAATAGTAAATCCTGGTTAGCCGGGACATCTGGCCACCACAGTGCATAAAAAGTTTCATTGTGACCGCTGATTCTATGACCAGTTTATGATGTGTGAAACTTGAGACTTCTGTGCTAATGAGAGCCCCTGGTCTGAGCTTCTCCTCTCCCATTAGCTATAAAAGCCTTCAGCAAATCATCATCACGGTCTCTTAAGTTAGGATTTTGTACACATTCACCAGCATCACATGATCGATTTGAAGCAACTGTATCATTATGACACAATATATCGGAAGAGAGTTACTCCTATGTAAATAGCACAGACTTCAAGCAAACAATGGCTTAGCCAGTAGGTCTCACCTACGCAAAATCTATTGGCTTGGTCAGTGTTTTTTTTTAGCCATGTTGTACAGCACCTAGTCTGCTGTGCATCATGGCTGAAAGTATTTTAAAACAAGCATCTGCAATGCAATAGGTCTCGCATTTACGCAAGTTTGAGCTATTGGCATTGTAAATGACAATGCCTTTTATTTATGTTTTGTTTTTTAAAACCTAAATAAAAGGCATTGTCATTTACAATGCCAATAGCTCAAACTTGCGTAAATGAGCAGGGAGAGATGAACTGAGCAATCTCATGGGGGTAATTGTGAGAAGATGAAAATTGTTTTTACTGTGTACTTCTTCAAAATTTTCATTTAAAAAACATTCAGATGGATGTACTGCCATAACTTCGCCTGTCCTGCATGGAATGCACAAAAAAGTTAATTAATATAATGTTTATATTCCATTGACCACACCTTCTTTTTTTGTGCAAGCACACATTTATTTCTTTATTTAGAGCATTTCTCTTGCACCAGGCACTCAGAGCGCATGAATTGAAAAGGATGAAGAAGTAATTGAAAGATAATGAAAACCCGAGAGGCAGAGTGCAGTCGAAAACATAGGGTGACCTAGCATTCTTCGGATGCTCCAAACGAATTCTTCTCACGACCACTTTATCATTCCCTTATCCTCTCATCTGATTGAAGCAAGCCACACTTGGAAATTCACCTCTCCAGAGCAAGTGTGTCAGCAGGTTGTAACAGAATGAGCCCTGGCCCACTTTACAAACAATTAGCTCACTCTAAGCAAGCGTTGTAGAGACTAGCTGCTGCTTGGCTTACCCTTTACCTTGCACCTGTAGATTTTATCATCTTGCTTTACATGAACAGTCTACTTGTTCTCCGGGGCGCTCCCCGCAGGTGAGAAGTTCGACGTTAAAGGCTGAGATTATTCATGGGAGCTGGTTTGTCCAGGGTTCACTGAGAAAGGAGCAGTGACAAAACGAAACCAACAAACTCGATCAGCTGTTTGTCTCCGACTGCCCAGGAGAGACTGGCAAATCCTATTTATTTATGACAATATGTTACGTACAAAGCATGGCATGACCTGCCTAAGCAAAGGACATGGTGTTATTGTCTGGGCTGCCGACTTTGGAACTGGGGAGCCTTGTTTGAGCCCCGGCATCTGCTCAATGTACTATGATCTTGAGCACATCACGTAATCTGCCTTTGCTTAATTAATTAATGTGACCTTGAGTAACGTAACTGGTGCTCGCTTAAAGCGCTCAAATGCCCTACTGCGGAGTTCGTGCTATATTTAAAAAAAAAAAACATAAAAAACGTAGGTGAGAGTTGTGGGAGAGGATGTTGGGCAGAACCACTCTGGGGTGGAGTCGGGGGGGGCGCCTAGAAAAGCATACGCAGAAGACAGATTTATAAAACCTGCACTCTCATGGAGTGCTTGAAGAAAAATAGAGTCCCCCAAAAGCAAGCACTCATGGAGAAACTGAAGAAACCAATCGGAGGAGTGGTCAAAAGGCTTTGCTCTATGGGAGGGACAAAGGGCATGCTGGAGGGACTAAAAGATCCATGCCCTGCAAACAACCTTGATTGACAAAACTGAAAGCCAACTGTAAGCAGCATGCATTCCTAGTTCAGGTTAGAGCATGACCTCATTATGTCTTTGCAATCAGACAGATGCTCTGTCTGGTAAGCTTTGACGCAAAAATGACACCGAGCAGTTCCTGCGCATTAAGATTTAGCCATTTGCCACTTTTGCTAAGAGTGATAATTATTTGTCTGTCCTCAAAATAATTTTACAGACCGCGCTGATGCTGTAATAAGATTGTATTGTAATTGCATTTGTATAGCCCTTATTACCCCTGACGAGGTGTCAAAGCGCTTTTTCGGCGAGTAGCGCGCTACTCCGGGACCCATAGAGGATTAGTGTTGAATTAGTGTAGTGAAACATGCAAGTACATTTTAAGTGGTGGATGGGTTAGTCAGGTATTTGGATTTGGAATGATAGCAGAAGGATAAAGGAGGAAAAAGGTTTGTATTTATATAGCGCTCGTTACCCCTGATGGGGTGTTGAAGCACGCTATTCAGGAAGCCCATAAAGGATTAGTGGTGAATTAGTATGGTGAAATATGAAAGCAATTTGAGTGGTGGATATTAGTCAGTTATTTGGAGTGAGAAGGATAGCGGAGGGATAAAAGGGAAGAAAGGTTTGCATTCATATAGCACTTGTTACCCCTGATGTGTGTTGAAGCGCTTTTGTGGCGAGTAGCATGCCACTCCGGAACCCATAAAGGATTAGTGTCGAAAATTAGTATAGTAAAATATGAAGTAATTTGAGTAGTGGATATGTTATTCAGTTATTTGGGTAGAGAAAGGGTAGGTGGCGGGATAGAAGAGGGAAAGAGGTTTGTGTTTATATAGCGCTTGCTACCCTTGATGGTGTTTTGAAGCGCAAGTAGCAATCTACTCTGGAACCCATAAGGATTAGTGTTGAATTAGTATGGTGAAACATGAAAGTCATTTTAGTGATGGATATGTTAGTCAGTTATATGGATTGAGAAGGATTGGGAAGGGGTAGAAAAGGGAAAAGGTTTGCATTTATATAGCGCTTGTAACCCTGATGGGGTGTTGAGACGCTTTATTGACGAGTAGCCCGCTACTCTGGAACCCATAAAGGATTAGTGGTGAATTAGTATAGTTGAATATGTAATTTGAGAAGTGAACATGTTAGTCTGTTAATTTTGATAGAAAAGGATAGTGAACGGATAAAAGAGGGAATGTTTAAAAAAAAATCGTTAGGTTGTAGGAGGAGGTTTTTGGATGAGTAAAAAGGAGTTTTGGATGGGAGGAGTCAGAGGGAAGAGTTTAGAAAGGTTTGGTTTAGGAGATCCGTATAGTAAAAGAGGTCTCCGATGGTGTAAGGAGGGGTAGAGTAGGAGAGGGTCTAGAAAGGGTTATTTTGGGGATCATAGTAGTGGTATGGGATAAATGAGAGAGTGGATGTAGAGGATATATTGATTGATGTAGATAGGGTAGTGCATTGGAAAGAGTAGTAGAAAGAAGTTTGAGATGAGTCCGAAGGTTGGGCTAGAAGATATATTGAGAGAAGTATAGGCTGAAAAATAGGGTAGTGCATTGGAAATGCTAAATTAGAAGAACGTGATAAATATATAGATCCATAAATACATTGAAAGTATATAGGTACATAAAGGAGGTAAGTATATGTAGATTAAAGATATTGACAGAGGCACAGGATGAGAAATAGGGTAGTGCATTGGATATGCATTTTCAGGAGAAAAGTAACAGACACACAGATCCAAGTACGTGGAAGGTACATAGATGCACAATGGAAGTATGTACATGTAGACCAAAGATGATTTTTATTTTATTTAATATAATTTTTTTCTCTCTCAACAATATACTTATTTTACATGTTTATACAAAGCAATACACAAAGATAGGTACATATCTATAGTGAAAATAAATGCTTATATACAGAGGGATATGCTGTAAATTTCTCTTTGCATATGGTGCTTATGTGGGGAAGAGCCAATTCTTGAGTAGTTTTCCGAAGATAAGGTGGTTGTCGGTGGACCTTATGTTGGGGGGTAAGGAGTTCCTTAGTTTGGCTGCTTGAAGGGAGAAGGATGTGCCACCCATGGTTTTTTTCTTTAATCTTGTATCTTGGGATTTTGAGGCGAGATGCTCCTTTAGAGCGGAGGTTCCTTTGTTGAATGTGTTTGGTGATTTTATTCCTGAAGAAGAGCGGTCCCATTGCATGTATTGCTTTGTGGGTGACACAAAGCAGCTTGAATGTAGATTTCTGGCAGCCTGTAACCAATGCAGGGCTTTCAAGGCAGGGGAGATGTGGTCTCGTGGTTTGATATGCAAGAGTAGTCTGGCAGCCGAGTTCTGAATCCGTTGTAGTCTTTTCATTGGCGCTAAAGATGATCTGTGGTAGAGGCTATTGGCGTAATCGAGTTTGGACAGAACAAGGGAGATGGTAGCTTGGACCTTGTGTGGAAATCCCAAATGAGGGAAAATTAGTCGCAGCGTTTTTATAGTGACAAAGCTTGATCTTGCTAGTTTGTCCACTTGGGCATTCATCGACAGCTTGGAGTCCATTGTCATTCCGAGGTTTCTTACTTCCTTCCATACTTTAGGTGGTGAACCCAGTTCATTAGGCCATGCAGCAAGTTGGTTGTAATGTTTCCAATCGCCACACGTGAGTATTTCATTTTTTGAAGCATTAGATTTGAGATGGCTCCAAGTCATCCACTGATCCACGGCTCTGAGACAGCTGAAAATTGGAGTTTTTCCAATGTCTTTGGGGCATTCCAGTTGAAGGAGTATTTGCGTGTCATCTGCATAGTTATATCACGTGAGGTGAAATGTATTGATCAGTACTGGTAATGACTTCATGTAGATGTTGAAAAGCATGGGTGAGTTGATAGAACCTTGAGGGACCCCTGCTTGTGTGGAGTACGGTTTGGATGAGAAAGGTGGGATATGGATGACATTAGTCAGCTGAGAGGTCCAAGAGGAGTAGCGCAGCAACCCTGTTGCGGTCAGCTGTATTCTTCAGGTCATCCCAGATGGCAAGGAGGGCAGATTAAGTGCCTCTTTCCAGACGCAATCCTGTTTGGAAGTCTGAAAGTATGTCATTCTCTTCAATGAATTGTGACTTATGGGCGAATGCTGCTCTTTCTATCAGTTTGCCCAGGAAAGGTCCATTTGTAATGGGTCTGTAGTTGTCAGGGTTCAGCGGGTCCAAGTTTGTTTTCTTCAGTAAAGGGCGTATGTGTGATTTGTTTGAGTTCTTCTGGAAATATTCCGGTAGTGAAGGAATCGTTGATAATTCTTCTTACTGGAGTGGCAACAGAGGTTATTAAAAGAATTGTCTTGAAAGTTTGTGGTGGACAGGGGTCAGAAGGCTTTCCGGCAGACCTGCTTGCTTTAACCAGGTCCATAAATCCATCGTGTTAGATGTGTTGGAAGGAACGGAGAGGTTTAGTAAGAGTCTTCTTGGATTGTTTTGTACAAGGGTTAGTGCTGGTGCTTTGTTTCTGTTTTAAGTATGAGTCCAACGTGTTTGCTTTGTCCGTGTAATGATTTGCCAGTTTGTCTGTGAAATCTTGAGTAACAGGATGAGTTCCTTCTAGGCAATTTGGTTTGCAAAATTCATTGAGTATTTTATAGAATTCTTTATTTGCACATTTAGCGTTTTGAATTCTGTCTGAGTGGTACCTTTTCTTAGCTTTTTTGATATCCGACTTGTATAATCTGTTAATTTTCTGTAGGTGAAGTTTGTCTTGTTTGGTGTTTGTTTTGAACCAGGTATGTTGCAGCTTTCTAATTTTGTTGTTTTATGTCTTTTATTTCAATGTTTCTCCAAGGCGCTTTTTTTCTTTTGTTCTGTTGTGTGGTTTTGAGTGGTATCAGGATGTCAAAAGGTTCCTGTAGCCACTCCTAGATTTTGAACAGAAATTATTGTTTCCAGATTTGTACTTGATGTTAGTTGTGTTTCTAAGTGTACCAAATTGAGTTTGTTCCAAGGCCGATAGGTGGATGGATGTAAGGTAGTTTTAGGTGAGTCACTTAGTGTTGTTTTATGTTGGAAAGCAAGCAAGTGGTGGTCTGACCATGTGACTTGAATTATAGTTTGAAAGGTAACTAGTTCAGGATTAGCAAAGATGACATCTAGGATATGTCTAGCGGTGTGTGTCGGTTTGTGGACAATCTGATGCAGGTTCAGTGCCTCTAGGCCAGTGATTTTGTTTTTGGATGGGTCATATTGGGTTTGTCAAACCAAATGTTGAGGTCACCCAGAACGCATAGGTTGAAGTGTATTGTTATCAGGTTTGGAACTGTGTCTAGAAGTGCGTCTGGGAATGTCGCCTTGCTAGGTGGAGGTCTGTAAAGGAGGAGGAAGTTACAGGAGGAACACGGTGTAGGATTGCATCTTGTTAGAAGAGCCTCACAATTATTTATGGAGATGTTGTCAATTTTAGTGATATGTTTTGTTTGCCTGAATAAAACAGCTAGACCAACTCCGTTTTTGGCTATACGATTTTGGGTGATTGTTTGATAGCCTAGAGGAATGGCTTCATGCAGGACTTGGAGCCATATCCTCTCCCAACCATGATTCAGTTATCAATAGTATGTCTGGTTTTGCATCTGTGAGAAGGTCGTAGATGTGATGCTTGTTTCCAGAGAGGGATCGAGCATTTATTAGTAGACAGTTTAGAGAGTGGCCTTTGGTGATAGTGGGACTTCGTTTTGTAGAAGAGTGATCAGTATTGTGTGGGTTTGTAGCAGGTGTGTTTTTAGTGCTGGCATTATCTGTATTAGGCTAGCAATCGTGTAGCTGTTCTGTATTATGTTCTTCATCCAGCATGCTAAGAAGGCATTTTGATGGGCCATCTAATTAAATCGACTGCCTCCCAATACCTTCTACCCTAGGAGGTTGCCTAGTTGTTTCTTCTGTTTCTCCCGTCCCCTTACATACTCGAGTTTGTAAGTCGCAAGAACAGTGCCGAGGGTAGCAAGGGGGAGACAACATCTGTTACCCTTGGCGACCCCAAAATGACGTCCATAAGGGGCACTGAGCTCCCAATGTTTACCTTCAAGACATTATATACTAAGCCATAATCAATACTAATCACAGAATGCCACCCCTGCCCCCAAAGTCCACCATTGGCACCATGACGCCAAAGGTACCCCATTGGACACATCTGGTCCTATAGTCTAAAGATCTGATATAACATTACATATGTATTTGTAAAGTGCCCCCTGGGGTTTCTTTTTGGTCAGTAGCAGATGTTTACTGTTGCTCAGCTCACAGTTGCTCACTTTGAGGTTCAGAAGGATGAACGCTTGAGCAGACCCACAGGGATTTGAACTTGTGACTATGCAGTCAAACAGATTTCTTGACTGGGCCGACAAGACTCTGCTCTTGGGCACTGTGTGCACATTCACCTGGTCTTGTAGGGAAGGGTTCTGGGGCACTGTACTCCAATACCCCCTAAGGAACCACAGAGCACACATAGGACATAAAATGCTTTCCAGTTTTCAAAATGCCGCATAGCGACACAACCTTCAAACCCCTTCGGGTATGCACAAACCACCCCAAGAGTGAGGATGTACTCTAGGGTGTTGGGCAATGGTGTTTACTGGGCAGTGTCCATGGTGCGTAATGGTGTGTTGATGTCCCTGGGCCACCTGTACTGTTGCACTCCAGTTGGATAACCGCGCAACTCATTCAGAATGATTGATTCTCCAAAAGTAGCAAGAGTCCGAAGTGATCACACTCAAACAAAAGGTACAGTACTAGCCACCGCATTAAAAAAGGTATTGGTCTACAGAGAAATAAGAAAACATGCCAAAAAAATAAAGCCCTCGCACCTTAGGGTTAAGTTATGCCCCGCCCAAGTTAAGTGCTTATTGGGGAAAGATGTGTATGTCATATGCAGCGTTTGTCAACTCTTTGGTGTGCCGCTGGCTTACTTACTATGATCAGTGTGTGTGTGGCACAGCTGTCCTAGAAATTTCCACAATTTATCAAAATGGTTGTATTTTTGTCTTTCTCTTCAGACTTGAATGCAGTGCTGGACAAGTCAGGGTTTGGTCCGAGGTGGCAGTGAAACTGTCTGTAAAATGAACTTCCCAAAATCATACCATTCAAAATGAGCAATTGTCCCACTCATACAATAGGTAATGTTTGTAGGCTGTAAATAAAACAGCTGTCAAAAATCTGCTTGTCTAGTTGACATGTGGCTACCAGCAATCTAATAGTGTATGTCAGATGTGCAAGACACAGTGCAAGGTGGACCATTTAGGCATCAAACTGGTCCAGAGGTCAAGGACACCTCCAGTTCTGGTAGTGGGTAAGCATTGGCCCATTGGCTACCAAAAATCATGTGTATTGAAACTGTACAATTGCGGTTGAGATTTTTTGTTGTAACTTGTTTTTTTGAGACTGAGGGCACCCACTGGTCTCTAAATTACCTGCAGGAAATGTCTCCCACAAATTTAAGGATGGTTTGAGGTTGATACAGGCTGAACACAGTCGCTTTCCTTGAATCCTATCTGCATTTCTTCGACATTGTTCCAAAATGTTCTTGGGACAGTTCAGAACAGTTGTGCTGCAAGGCTTTATGGTTCACTCACTCAAGACCTTCACGAAGGCTTCAGTGAGCCATACATCTATCTTAGCATTTCTAGATTATAGTAAACAGTACTGTTCCCTCTTCTTCCAGGGTAGGTCCAGGCCTTGAATGGATATTGGAACAGGCAATGGCATGACTCTTTAGAGAGTTCTACAGTATGAAAATGTTCTTCTCAGTTGAGAGGAAGTGTAGCTACTTGCTCAAAAAGAACGTTAGATTTTTTGCAGTTTTTCTAGAACAGAAGTACAATAGAGTGAAACAGATGTTGCACATTTTTAGGTCTCGTGACGCAAGCAGCGCATGCGCTGCTCTCGTCATACGAGACTTCTTTGAATCGATACGATGGCGCGGGTCGTTTTGCGACATGGATGATGCAAAACACAGTGTAATAATTGCACCGGAGGCAATCATTACACTGAGGATTGCCATCCTGTGCCCCTTTGGCCCCGCCCACCTGGATTTGATCTTTTACTTGCAGCGGGAGACAGTGTCTCTCAATTAGCCGCGAAGCACTTCTTTTTTGCTATCCGTGCGTTTGTGTTCAACAATGGCTGACACACCTTTCATTTCTCCTACACGCTATCTTGTTACTATACGCTTGAGGTGCGGTGTCTTTTTGCTTTATTATTGCCATTTGTTTTGTTGTGTGAACTCGCCAGCACATAATCCTCTCCCAAATCGGAACTTGTTTTAAAGTGATATTCGGAAAATTATTCCCGGTTGCATGTGAGCTGAAACCTTTCAGAGCAGCAGATGTAAGTGTTCAACATGATTCTAAACACAAGTTGTGTATAGTGATGTTCCACTCTAGCGCTGAAATGCTGACCGCTCTGCTTTTTTGGTCAAAGCTTTAGTTTATCGTACATTCCCACAACACTACCAAAGTTAAAGGAAACGCCTGAAGTTTTGGATAAAGAATTCAGTGCTTCTCATTAAATTTAGAGGCTGATGCTCGCTGAAATGTGATGCTTTTATGCCAACACAGGACTGGGGTCCAGCTCTGAGGCCAAGATCTAAACGGAAGCCCTATTCACAGCGTAAGAGAGCAGATGGTACACAGCCACCTGAGTACAGTCTCTGTGCTCCAGAAGCTGTCAGGAGTTGTTTACTCCACGCATTTGGTGCACAGTGAAAGCGGTGGGATTCAGTGGCATAGAGTTGGGGAGGGGTGGTGTTTGGGGTGTCGCACCCCCAAATAAATGCATACATTGTAATCTACGCTATCTTGTTACTATAAGTCGTAACCCGTGGGGCTTATGGCGATAATTTTGTTAGTCAAGTTTCTTTATTAGTTCCCTTGTCCAGCATTTGATTCTGTCCACCTGTCAATGAGGCAATATTCTGACCAGTCGCAACTAGTCAGTGGCCATACTGTCCGTCTAGTACCTGGAGACCATCAGTATCGCGCTGTACAGTTCCAATTATTCAGGTTGCTGCCTTTCATGCTTTTGTCGGCACCCTGCAGTGAGCATCTGCGGGATTAACAACAGAAAGCCACTTTGCATAACAACAGAAAGCCACTTTACATACCAATGAGCTTCTGTGGCATGGCTCTGAAACCTGTAGTTTGTCACACGGAGCGCTTGATTTCCTCTTTCCATACTTGGGTAGCTCGCCCAGGCCTGCTTGTACTTTGCATCTTGAGATGTGTAGTTCCGGTGTTATGATGACATTCTCAGGACTAAGCATCGCAGAATGCAAAGAAAAATACCTGCACGGGTTGTGCTACTTGCGCACGTAGCTGGGCAACATCAGAGCTGTGCATAAACGGTGGTTGGAAGGGGGTGGGAAATATGACGCAGATTGCTACGTTCAGTTGATGAAATGTGTCGGTAACTCACGTCTACCAAGCGGTGACCCGTGACCTGAAGCAACCATTGGGATTTTTTTTTGTTTGCCCGTTACATAAAACAGCATTCTGGGAATTGTAGTTTAAAATGGGTTGGACCTTTTTAAGAACAAGATGAAGCTGTCAAATGAAGGACTATAGCAAACTTCAAATGAAGCAGCTAAGGAGGCTGTGTTAACAGAGGCAGCACTCTGGGCTGACAGCCTGCAAGCACATAGGCACTACTCACTGAAAACGCATATGCAAAGCACAGAGGCATAGCTTTTTACTGACATCAAGCAGGCAGCACTGTGCAATCGCATGAAACAGGCAGCACTTTACAGTCACATGGATCACGTAGTGCCCCAGGGTGACATGAGGCAAACCGAACTATACACTAATCGACACAAACGAGCCAGCACTGTGCTTGGGTGATGAAGGCAGCACCTTACACTCACATATAGCAGGCAGTACTATACTCCCATGTGAAGCAGGCAGCACTTTACACTCGCATGAAGCAGGCAGTGCTCCATGGCGATACAAGGCAAACAGGACTATACACTAACTGACACAAACCAGGCAGCACTCTGCTCTGATGATGCAGGCAGCAATTTACACTCGCATGAAGCAGGTAGCACTTTACACTCACATGAAGCATATAGCGGGAACTCGACCCACAGGTATTATAGCGCTTTTCATGAGCATCAGTTGAAGTAGCACGGTGGATGCAACAAGTTTGTTTGTGTAACAGCTGCCGCTTCACCTCTTCAGGGTAATTGTGTGGTGTGTTCACCCTCCCCCAGCACCCACAGAAGCAGAAGAAGTTAGTGTCGTACAGAGCTACCCACAAACAAAGCAAGGATCCCCTCACAGATGCTCCATTCCCACACCACCATGGTTTGCATTTAGTCACGGCGCTTCCTTGAACACTTCACTGCCCTTGGCCAGTAACACAGTGTGGAGCCTCTTTATTACCCACCCGAGATCGGATGTCTTACTGGTCGGCGCAAGGATGTTCTTTTGACTCATTAACTTATCTGCTGCCTGAAACCCGCCTCGGGCGTTCAGGCACCCTCTGGGTTGAAGCTCTACTGCCTCATCACTGGGAAGCCATGTGAGGAGTTACTGCTCTGTTTGCCCACATGTATGGAGACAGTCGATAACGTGTAATTTAGTGTAACTTGTCAGCCCAGCTGTTGAACTGCATCAGCAAGGGAGATGTTGATAACGTGTCTTTTCTCCAGTACTTCATACCTCACGTCTGCATTTGGATTTGCTGTATCTAAGCAAGTTTCTCACTCACAGCCCTAGAACCTCCCTCACCTTTGTTGTCACATATCCTTCTCAACAACCCCACGCCATCATTTTACTAAAGATTTCAGGAAAGATGTGGTAGGTTCTAGGGCTGTGTGAGTTAAGTGTTCGGGCTGGACTAAAAAGACTAGACAAAGCATAATATTGTTACAGAAAGCAATGTCTCCGGAAAAGACAGCATACGCATCACACGGATGAACAGCCTCAATTTTGCAGCCAAAGTTTGGGTACAATCTTCACAAGTTAAAACATTAGTGTGTATGTGCTCAAGGACATACTCATGTTTGGAATCACAGGATGTTGAGCGGACGTCAGGCTCAAACCTGTTTGACAATAAATAAAATGCTTGCGCTTGAGAGATCGGGAGGAAGCAAAACACCCTCTTAAAGCTCTGAGCAAAAGCATGTTTGTCCAAGGACAACAAGAACGGAAGCATTTTCAATATAATATACTGTGAACTCATAGTTGTTGCTTATGTACCTAATGCAATTCACAGCCATCGAGAAAGCCAATAGTGCTGGCTTGTTTTAGGTGCAATGTTACTTGTGTTATATATCTGGATGAATGGACAGAAGCAGCAAATACCAGTCAGGCGGCACACTATGCTAAGCACAGGTTTTTGGCTTAAGTGTTTTAAGCCACGCCTTTGATTACATCGGCCAAGCCCCATGCAATAGGTCTCGCCTTTCATTAAGTTAAAGCCATTTGCTTTGCTATACAATACCATTAGCAAAGCAAATGGCTTTAACTTAAAGGCGAGACCTATTGCATTTTTAATGCTTGTTTTAGGTTGAGCCTAGGCAGCGCATGCAGTATTGGAGTATGGCTTTGAAGCCCCGTCCACTCTCCGTCCATATTTTTTATTGGCTTGCGTCATTGCCCTATGTAAACGCTGGCTTCCGAGTCGTTATTAGGATTGTTAGTCCCTCCATGGTTCCGCCTTGTCTGCATTTGTTACCTCCCATAACGACTGGACCTTTTACTTCGGTTGTTTCACGATATATCTTTTTTAGTCTGTGAGCACTAGTTTCTTCAATGAGTTTCTCCTGCAACAGCGCCGCTTTGCTTGCACCATTGGCGGGACGCTGCTTGTTGCGAGAGCTGTGGAGGAAGCGCACATTACTCCCAGTGATATGGCATAAACACTTAAACAGTAGACATATCGATGCAAACCTCTGGAATTGTATTTATATTTGAGTGCCTCATGTTCCATCCAGTATTGTGTATATTTCTGACCCCGATGCTCACATTCGTATCCCGCACCACAGGCTGACACCAATTGTAAACTGCAAATCAGTAACTGATTTAACACAAAACTGGGAGGAAAAAAAGGTCTCTTCTAGGAGCTGCCTTAGTAATTTAACAAGCATTTGCAATGCAATATGTCTCGCATTTGCAAGAGTTTAAGCTATAGCATTGTAAATGAACATGACTTTCATTTGTTTTAAAAACCAAATACAATGCCACTAGCTTAAACTCGCGTAAAGGCAAGATCTATTGCATTGCAAATGCTTGTTTTCTTTTAGACATGGGCAGATTAAATGCATTGCCCAGAATCACATTATGTTTAGCAAGCTGAGTATCAAACCTCGTTCTCCACTTCAAAAGTTGGCAGGTGTTAGGGCTACGCCAAATATCCTTTCTTCCTTTGTAGGCATTAGGGAGAAACTTGGACCAACTAAATGGCAAGTTCTTTTGCATTTGAAACACAATTCCAATCCAAATAGTACTACTTATTTTGGTTAAGACGTGGATTATCTTGAAGGCTGCCAGGCCCAGCTGTAGCAGGGGAAGATATTGTCTAGCAGACATTGGATGTATAGTCTCACTTTTCTCAACATAATTTGTGGGAATACCTGAGCTTTGGTCCAAGCAACCGGCAGCATTCAGGTTTACTCCATCAACCTTCTGGACAAAGTCACCCTGATACAGAATAAATAAAGACTGTGACCTCCATTAGAAACCACTGTGCACAAAGTCACTTTGTTCCATACCACTCATCTGAAACACTTACTCTCACCCTTTACCCTCCCTCCCATTTTCTAACTCCCTCTGTTGGGTGGGAGTAAGACCTTTATGGGAACTGAAAATATTTGGCATTCAGAAGGCAGTAGTTGGCACCCACTGTTGGTGGGGGTATACTTTGTGTATGTCCCTTGGCCAGGAGGTCACTGTGCTCTCATGATAATTGAAATGTCAAAGTTCTGGCTCACCTTGAGCCATATATTCCTGGTCTGCTGAAGCTTACTCGCTCTCCAGTGCTTTGCGATGCTTGTGTGTGCAGGTGAAAAATGTAATGGCATCTCCATAATTGCAGGCGATGCTCTTGGAAAAGCAAGCTCACTGCATAGCTTCAGTGTACAGTGAGAATAGCACGTACCATTCCTGGTCTATGCAGGGTGCCGCTTCTCTGTTTGCAAGGTCTTGGTTGCCACGCTATCTCCGAGTGATAATCCTGCAAAGCAGTTTACCATTGAAAGTAGACTCAACGAGTTGCTGTCTGTATAATGCATGCTTATCTTGGGCGACCTGTTCCAAGAAGGTGTAAATCAAATCAATACTACTTGATTCGTTTTGGATGGTACTCCTCCTTTGCTGTTGCTGCTGTAATATATGCTCAAGAATGCAGTGAGGAACATGTCTATTCTCTTTCTGCTTTGCTAGAATACTCCCTGTTTACCAACTTCCCGTAACTTGATGCCAGTGCAAGTGATCTAGATGCTGGACTACCTTTAAGGAATGGCAGTTTTTTAGACAACATGTTAGACACAACCTTTTCATCTCAACTTTGTACGCATGGTATATTATTGGCTAGCTCCTTTGAAGGGATTTCATCCATCCTGGGAAAGACTGCTCCTTTGTTGTGCGTATCAAGATGCTGACTATTTTTTCCACCTGGCACGCCAGAGTCCCCTCCCCAATCATAGTATTTTGGCAACTTGTGTTTAGCATACTCACCATTATGGTGGGTGGCAAATTGACGGTGGACCCGATTATGGGGTTATGTAGCTAAGCTCTCAAGATCCAGTGGACAAAATGTTGGCATGACTTTACTACTGCTTAAGAGATGAATAGAAATATCTTGGTGTAGGGAACACAACCCATGCATAAAGCACGGCTTCTAGCCTTCCTTTACTGCACTGGAATGTTGGAGGGTTGTTGTCACCTCATTTAAGTCACCAATAAGCCCAATAATATTTAGCGTCCAATGTGTGAGTACTTATTGACCACTAAGTCTCATGCCTTGCTGTAAAACTGGTGACTTGTACTGCTTTCCTCCTCGTGCATTGATGTTCATGGCTACAGGACTGCTTCCTGCACTCCCAAAGGACTTGCGCCTATCGTTCTGGTTCCTTAAATTGGTAACGTTAATCATATGGCATGCAAGTAATTCCACGTGAAGTGTTATTTGATTTGCCACTTCTGGTGTTGCCAATTAATTTAATCCATTTTGTTTTTTTACACTTTATACCCATATAGGGCTCTGCGTGCTCTTGCCTCATCATGGAGTGTCTGATTATCTCTTTTGTACAAACTCCTTTATATATTCTAGTGGCGTTTTTCATTGGGGCAAGAATGTCGTTTCTCCGTTGATGAGACTAGTCTGTAAGGAAACACTGGCATACTAATAACATTTTTTAAAGTAGCTTTCTTAACTTATCATAATTGTGAGTCTTGCTTGCAGCTATACAATGTTTTCTTCCTCATGAAGTAGAGGGCCCACTGGGTATTTTTATAAAAACATTTCCCAGCTTCCAGATTGCTTTACTAAATTCTGCTGTTGATGCTAAAACCCTCACCACCCCACGTTTCTATGTTCTTCTCTGCCTAATGGTGCCAAGTATAAGAGGTTTGAGTAACCTGGAGATAATTGTAGTTTTTTCTCTTTTTTTGATGGGACGAATTTCTGGTGTAGATTTTTCAGTTTTTAGTTTCTTGTGAATTATAGAGTAAGGAAAATGTGTATAAATATAAAAGTCACTTCTTGGCATTCACCTTTTCAAATGTGAGACTTAAACTGCTTCTCACCTTTTTTTCTGGTTTGGCTGAAGACCTCTTTAGGTGTCTGAATGACCTCAAGTTATCAGTTCTTTAAAAAAGTACGGAGAAAGAGAGGGGAAGGGGCTTTGGGTTAGCCACTTTTACCCGGTGGCTTTTCTTTTGGTTTTTAGGTCTCCCTTATTAGGCAGCGCATGCAATGTCCATTGCAAGACAAATTATTGGCTTACAGTGGGCTTAGAGCCCACACGTTGCTTACCATTGTTCACTTCATTGTCACTCCTTTGCTTGCAAGTGTGGGCTTTCCTTTCTTGTATTTGTCCCTCCCCTGGAGCATGAATGCATTACTTGTGTTCTTTGACTTCTGCCTTTTCACATGCTACTGTTTTATTTTTGTTTAAACAGCTACTGCCCTCATTTACTTGTGCCACTCTGCCATGCTCATTCATGTTGCCTTTTCTCTGCCATTGTGCTTCTCCCTCCTCTGCGTAGCCCTTGTGTGCTTATTGCCCAGCATTTCTTTTTTGCCCATTTGCTTCTTCCTCAGCATAAATATCTAGGAGTGAAAATCGAGCTAAACTCCTGCCAACAATCACTTACGGGAGTGAAGTACAGAGAGGCAGAGATGCAAAGACTCTTGATAATACAGTCGAAGCTGCATACAGGATTATTTTTAGCCTGCCCAAACATACCTCACCGGCTCAAATTAGGCTAGAGTTTGGCACCAAGAAACCGCTCCTGGCACGACAGGGGGCGTACATAACCACCTGGGACAAAGTGCGAAAATCCAAACCAGGAACTCTAAATGATTTTCTATGGAAGGAGTTAGAGCAACACTCAGCCTCATCAGCTGCCAAAGTACCTCAAAAGCAGCTTGGCGACTACTGGCTTAAATCAGCTTTGGGATACTCCCACAACTCCTTTAACGCTTAAACTGGTTAGGAAAACAATCAAACGTCTTTCGTGGGTTGAAGACCAGGCATCCCTCACGAAAAAGTCACGGCTGGATGACCCTGAACTCGTATTCCACACCAGCACCACAGAGCTACCTTGAATTGGGTTATGCTAAAACTGCTAAAATGACGTTTTTAAAGTACAGGTTGGGCCTGTTACCCTGTACAAGGCATTTTCCGCACTGGTTAAAGGATAAGGCGGGCTCCTCCTGTCGTTTATGTGGCTCAGCGCCAGAGGATATGCTGCATTTGTTATGCTCCTGTGACGCACTTTTGGAAGAACGAAAGCCTCTGCTAAAATGCCATTTTAATCAGCGAGGGATACGCTAACAAAGACCAGCAGTTCTTGCCTGCTTTGCACCCCATAATCCACAGCTGAACTGTAGTCTTGTGAAGTTTATGAAGGTGGTGGAAAAGAAAATGGCAGGACATGATTCCTAATTGCCTATAAGATAGTATTTTAACACACATCTGTATTTATTTCCACTAAAGGTCGCCCTAAAGTATACAATTTTACGATTTTAGAAAAAAAACAAAAAAAACAAACAGGCAAAATTGCGAATTATGAAATACTGTTTTTAACAATTCCCATAGATTTTATTTTTTAAGTCTTGATGTTTTGTATTGCAATGGTTTTAATCAACTATGCAAATAAAAATGACTTACTTACTCTTCCTCAGCTCCATGTGCCTGCTCTCTTGTCTATTTGGTTGGCTCTATTTATTTATTTAAGAAGCCTATAGAGCACGCAGCTACCCAAAAGGGTCTCCCGGCGGCGCTAGAGGCAGAGAGTAGGCAAGGATGCTAAGTCAAGCAAGACACACAGCAACATAACCAGATGACAAAGGGCTCAGTCAGGCAGTTGAAGAGCATGGTTTTTAGGTTGTTACGGAAGTTAACCAATAAGTTACAGTTCCTGAGAGCTACAGGAAGAGAATTGCTGAGTTTTGGTCCTAAAAAGAAGTAGCACCCCTTAATACTAGCTTTACCTTCCTCTGTCTTCGTTTGCTTTCCCCACCCATGCCCTCTGTGTTACCTCTGCCTACCTGCACTTCTTGGTTGCTTCAACTCACCCATCCCCCTGTGTTACTTCATCCCTGCCCTTCTGTTGCTTCCCCTGCCTCCATAATTCAGCACCCTCCGTGTTGCCCCACCTCCCTTTCCCATTATGTTACTTTTTAAAAACATTTTTGCTAATAGATCCAAATCGTATCAGCCAACAACAAAAAAGACAAAACTCTTAGGTCATTTTGTAGGTGCGTACATGCTTTGGTGTGCACACCTACAAAACTTGAAAGGTTGGGGCTGTGCCATTTTCTAGCCTTGTATTTATTTATAATCTTCTCAGCGAGGAGAATGGTTGGCTCAATGCCATAAAAACGTCTACACTTCAGCAGTACTTTAATTCTTTTTGCGCTACTGGTTTGCAACTTTTAATTATAAAAAAGTACGTCGGGCTCTAATGGGCAGTGTTTAAGCTTATAATGCTAATAGAGCTACTGATTGTTCATATGGAATATGGAGCACATTTGGGCACACCGTCCTCTATAAAGCTGGCAGGCCACTTTATGTGGTCACACTTCTTTATTCTAGTTCTTCGTTTGCTTTTTTGTGGAGTGAAAAAAGCATATTTCAAGCACGATCCTAGGATACAAAATATAAAAATGTCCCCCACTTATTTCTTTCTTTCCACCCGATGGCAGACCAACCCCCCATAAATGGGAAACGTTCCCAAGCTACCCCTTCCTCCGAGATCGCTGATCCTTCAGCATCCTAACAAGAGCAGGATGAAGTCGTCCCCTCCCCCCCCCCCCCTCCCCCCCCCCCCACCCTCCCTCCCCGGATTCATGAACCTATCCATAAAGCCACCTACACCTCAATATCCTCTTGAGCATCTACACCGACAAACCTCATTCACTGCCCACTCGGCCACATCGGCCGCCCACCGTTCCACACTCTGCATGGATAGGCCAAGTTGTGCAGTCGCCACCCGTCTCTTGGCCAATACTAACAGTAGGTGCAAGAACTTGTAGAGCGTTTTTTTGGCCCTTGGGATGTCGGCCAGCAAACAGCAGGGTCCCTATCCGCCGAAATTACCACCAGGGACCCCACACAGGACAATGCGTTCCCCGCCAGTAATTATGCACCTCAGGACATTCCCATGCTAAATGCAGAAAGAAAGCTGCTGGTTTGTGGCGCCTGTGGCACAAATCTTGCTAGGATCTATTCTATGCATCAAGATCTGTGTGAAATAAGTGTGATGAAGGAAATGGAAATGCAGAAGCTTAAAACTTGCCTTACTCGGCACTGTCTTCATAAGGGCACACATCCGACGCCAACTATCATCCACAAATGGGACTCCAGAATCCCCCTCCCAAACCCCACACGCCTGAAACGGATTCTGCCTAAAGTCCGCTGTCACAGCCTTATAAAGGTGGGAAATCAAGGGGGTGGGAGCTACGAGAAGCTTCTAAACCTGAGGGGAAGTAACCGGGGCCACAGGAGATGATGGCCAAATGTCCTGCGAATTAGCTGCAATACCCGCATGCTGCAAAAAGTGGCCTGGTCCTATATTGCAGCTTTTTTGCGCAGCCTCGAAGTCTATGAATGGCCTGGAGTCCCCCAAAAAAACAAGTTCAGGGTGAATGGAGCCCTGCCCAGAACACTTTTAATTGTGCGATCCCAGAACGATGCATTGTGACTGATTAAATATGGCACATAGTCAGTGTCCCTGCACCCTTACAGTTTTGAGGATCTCTTTCCCCCGTATCTCTCAACAGTGACTTTTCCCAAGTGCCCTCCTCAACCAACCAATGCACTGCGTGTTGTATTTGAGCAGCCAAATAATATTGATGAGATCCGGAACTGCAAGACCACCCTCCTCCAGTGTAGCGACATATGAACCCTAGCCACTTTGTGCTGACTTCCAGCTCAAATCAATGACGTGAGGAGAGAGTGTAACCTATGGAAAACAGCCCAGGTAGATCATCAAAGGAATGTTGGATAACGTAGAGACAACAAGGTAGAAACAACATCTTTGCAACAACCACGTGACCCATGAGCAACAGTGGGAGGGAAGTCCAAAACTGCACCGACGAGCGTAGGTCCTCAATAACCTTCTCTATGTTGTACTGCTGCCACCCCTGGTGGAGAATGAGCGAAAACCATTCCTAAATATTGGAGTCCAACTTTAACTGAAGGGACACTTGCGGTAACTCCCACCTGTTGCAGACAACTTGAGACCCCAGTAGCAAAACCAGGGACTTCCCCCAGTTAAGATGAAGGGAGGATATCCCTGTTAAAGTATGACAACAATAGAGGTAAGAACCGCAGAGGAGATGAGAGGCAAAAATAAAAGGATTTCATGTGTGTAGAGAGACACCAAGTGCGTTGTGCCCCACCCTAATGTCCTACTCAGACATTGTCTGCCAGATCTGAACTGCAAGGGTTCCAACCCTGTCACGAAAAGGAGTAGGGACAGCCGGCAACCCTGGTGCATGCCTCTACCCACCTCCTACATATCTGAGCAAAGCCTTCCCACCTGCACCGGGTCAGTGGGTTTTCTGTGCAGAAAGCATACCCTGAAGCAAAAGCTGGGTCCGAGCCCCATAGCTTCCAAAACCTGTAACAAATAATGCCATTCAACAGTATCAAACGCTTTAACTATGGCAGTGGAAACTAATGCCATTTCCTTGTCCCAATCCTTAACCTCATGTAACACGTGCATCAAAAGCCACAGGTTCATTGAGGTACTGTGGCAAGGGATGGATCTGCATTGGTCCTCCTGTATTAGGCGAGTGATGACCTGGTGCAGTCTGAGGGCAAGCACCTTACAAAGTATCTTGGTATCAGTTTTAATCACAGTGAGCCTTCTATATGCAGAGAGATATGACAGGCCTCCTCCTGGCTTCGGCAGCATTGTAATGCAACCCTCCCTCATAGAGGGTGGAAGTGGTCCACTCTCCCCGGCCTCTAGATAGACTTCCAAAAGATGCTGAAGACAGAAGTAACGGTCTGATTAAACTCAGCAGCGAATCTATCGCATCCCGGTGCTTTGTATCACGCCCCCCCCCCCATTACCCTGGTGTTGCCCCAGGGCAGCCCAAACCTCTTCCCGTGTGAGGTCAGCCTTCAGCTCCTAAACATCCTAAAATCCCAGGTGCGGCAATGACAGTAATGCTAGAAAGGTCTCAATGGGCTCTCCCGAAGACGGGTCAGGGTCCTGATACACCTGATTCTAATATGTTCTAAAGGGGTCCAATATATACGTCTGAGTATAAACCTCACAGCTCTGAGGAGAACGGAGGTGCAAGGTAGCCGGGTGAGGAGTCTCCCTCCGTAGAATCCAGGCGAGGAGGCACCCTGATCTGTCCCCTTCCCTATTTAGAAGTTGACTATACCACTTAAGTGTACATTTCTTTAGCCGATCCTGAACATCTGAAACCGATTACAGGAGTCAGAACTTCTCCTGGCGCCCATCCCCATCATCCGATGTTAAGGGCTGGGACCATGCTAGATCATCCTCCTTGTGGAGGAGGTCAGCCTGCAATGTATGCTGCACCCCACAGGATAAGCTGATACAATGTCCCCTGAGCACCACCTTCCTATTCAGTTGCCAGTTAAGTTCAAATTTCCCTACCCTTGGGATCCTGCTAAACCTCAGGGGACAGCCACCAAGACCCCAGAGTCCGTTAAGTCCAATCCTTCCCCCAAGCAAATTCGGAATAAACGGGAGCATGGTCCGCTAGGTAAGGAGAGAGATGCAATACCTCTAGAACGTTTGGTCCAAACGAGACCGTCATAAGGGTACGGTCTAGTCTGCTATAAGTACCGTGCGTTGGAGAATAACATGTAGAATCCCGGGATGCTGGGTGGTGGGCTCTCTGAATATCACAAAGACCCAGATGTCCTACAGCCTTCCCGAGCGCCACTGTCATTTTAGGCTTAGCATACTGATGCGGCAGATGCCCATAAAGTTCCGCTTCTGCCAAGCAATTAAAATCCCTAGCCCACAGTACCGCTGTATCGAGTGCTGGAGAGATAATGTCCTGTCCCTTCAAGTAGAAAGCCTCATCGTCTTTATTGGGCCCATAGGTATTCAATAGTATGATCTCCTCCCTAGCAAGTCTACCATGAATCATGATATAACGCCTGTCCACATCCGCTTTCATATACATCCGGGTGAAGGGAATCCCTTGAGCAATCCAGATGACTATCCCCCGGGAGACGGTGTAATAATTAAAACTGTACTCCTGGCCTCTCCACTCTTTGCCCAATTTGGCCAACTCCTTGCCAGAAAAGCGAATCTCTTGTAAACATGCATTATCCATTTTGCGTCTCTAGAGGAAGGAATGCACCCTGTATCTCTTTTTTTTTTATATGGTCCTAGCCCCCTCACATTCCAGGTAAGGAACCTATACGAACCTACAGCACATACTGTAAAGTAATATTTTTCATTTTAAACCTTTATTGTACAACAAACAAGGAGCGTCCAAAGTGGACTGCATCTCGACATGTCCGTATCCTATCATAACAAGCAAGTCATGTATAATGAACCTTCCAACAGCATCCTGGCATGTCTGCCAAGCAGCAGCAGTCCGTCCTTATCCCGGCCCTCCCTCCACCCGCCTCCCGGCAGTGTCTTTTTCATCTACCCTGATCTGTCCGCCACCTTCTCATCTCTGTTTGAGGTATGTGGTGAGTGGTTCCCAGATGTCTAGAGGTCCGGTTCGCACCGGCATAAGCTCCCAATATGCCCTAAGTTGTTCTAGACAGCGGGCAGTATCTAACAACCATGCAGCTTGAGTAAGTTTTGGCCTTCGGCCCCAATGCATCGCAACCCGGTGCTTTGCTAGTACCAGCAACATTGCCACTAGCATAGCCCAGGAGATACATCACAGGGTCCGTCGTGAGATAGCCTCCAATGATGCAGCTAATTGTGGTTCATACCTCCTTCCAACAGCGTACCAATCCGCAGCATTCCCAAGCCACGTGGAGAAATATGGCCTCTTCCACACAGAAGCTGCTGCACCTCGATGTCTCTCTGAGCTCCATTTTGTGCAGTTGTAGAGGTGTGCGGTACATTCTATGGATGCACTTAATATGAATCAACCGGAGCCTATAGTTCGAAGATAAGCGCTCTGTCTGCCCACAGCAGTATTCCCACCTATCAACTGTGATTTAAATATCCCAGTTCTTGATCGCACGCCTCCCGTGCTCCTGAGGCATCCAGCTTAGATGCCTGCATTGTAAGTGTGTAGAGTCTAATGACGAGTTTTCGGGGGGATGCCGCGCTGTACATGTACTAGTATCATACATCGCATGACAGGTCAATCTTAATTGGAAATAGAGCAGCATGTCTAGTGCATTTGGGTCCTCGCACAGAGGTCAGTCTTGAAGCGATGGACCCACCGTCCAGGAACAGGTCTGCCAGCGCTTTATTTCCCAATTCGGCAGCTCTTTTGCCCGACCCCCTGTCCTGCCAAGGGGGAAATAGCAGGTTGTTTGCCAGTGGGGCTGACTGGGTATGCAAAACTGTGAGCCCAGCCCGCATCGAGGAGCGTCCTACGCCCATCCCACGCACTCTACTGGATCTATTTCATCTCAGGGTGCACTGTATTGCTGGAACACCGCCGTGGTCAACGGCCACGAAGACGCCTAGTCATGCTTGACTGCCACATGCGGCTGAAAAGGAGCCAGGTACAGCCAGTGGTGCAGGAAACTCGCCTGTGTGCACAGGGCGTACAACTGCAAATCTGGTGCCCTCAAACTGCCAGATGCCGGGGGCACTGTCGGCAGTGTCAGCAATTCGTACCTCACTCTGGGTTGTCGCCCAGCCCAGGTAAGCTCTATTAAATTAGACCATATCTGTTTAAAAAAACGCTCCGTCAGAGGCATTACCACCTGTCAGTTCAACCTTATCCGGGCTGTGGGTTGGGCATAAAGGAGTTGGACTTTTCGTATGTAGCTGGTGCTAAACCTCAGCCTTGCCATTAGAGCAAAAAGAAACTGCCATTCTAGAGTATCAAACGTCTTCATCGAGAAGGGCCGCTATAGCCGGTAGCAAGGGATTTATATGTGGCTTGACAGCAACGATAGTGTGTAGATTATGTGAGGTCCCTATGCCCCAGCACAAACCCCCCAACTGATCCGGCCGTATAATTAGGGCAGAAGGGGCAGTATACGGTTCGCCAGAAGCTTGGCGTAGATTTTGGCATAATATATATTAAAGATAGGGGGTGGTAGGAGTCACACAGCTTAGGTGACTTATCCGACTTGAGTATTGTGGCAATCATAGCTTCATGTAATGATGGAGGTAATAATCCCCTTGTCAGTGAATCCTGATACATTTCAAGGAGGTGCGGGATTAGCAGATACGCATATTCTTCTAAAAGGCAGGCGAGAGGCTGTCGGAGCCCAGCGCCTTTCTGGCCAGTAAACCAGCGATTACCTGAGCAATCTCCTCAGGCATCACTGGGGCATCTAGAAACTCCCTGTGCCCGATCCCAGCTCAATAGTGTCAAAGTATTGTACTAAGCCTTGTTGACCCGCGGCAGAGCCCGCAGTATATACCTCTGGTATCGCAGTCGGGGAGGTGACCAGTTGCCCATTACCATTCTCCAATTCTACCACATAACCAGAGGCGTGTGGGTTGTGCAGCAGTCCTGCCATGGTCCTACCAGGCCGGTCTCCCTCACCATATTGTTGCTCCTGTGCCTCTTTCCCTACAGATGAACCTCCCTTTCAGCTTCTTCACAATAGTCTATCTTTGCTCTAATGTCTGCCAGCGCAGCCTGGCTGTGGTCGGCGGCCTGCGCCAATTCTAACCTGCAGATCTCTTCCTCCAGTCTGCTCGAGGTGCCCCTGATTGCTTCAGTATCCCCCACCGATGATCTGCAGCCAGAGGTTTTTTTTTTTTTTTAAATCCGCCAGCTTGCCAGGAGAACAGTGAGGGGAGGGGTAGGGTGAGTTTGCTGAAGCGTGGGTGGGAGCTCCAAGGAGGCAGAGAATGGGGTTTAATGGCGCCGGTTGCATGATATCTGACATGATTAATAAAATATTCCAATATTTGTGAAATTAGTAAGTGAATAAATGTATTTAATTGGCCTGTTTTGAACCTGTACGTTTTGTAGCCACCCAACGTAGTTTTGTTTTTTTGTTGGGTTTTTTTTCTAAAGGAAGTTAAGCTTGTTTTCGGAACAGGGCTCATCCTCCATTGTGGTTCCGGTGTAGCACGCACCATTAAAGTACTGATGTTTTGATATTTGAACACGTGATCATAAAAAGTAATTTACTTGCAAAAAGCTTCAAAATTGCTTGCATTTTATTAGGCAGACTAATATTCTGTTATTGCATGCAGAATTATCGATCTGTGACAGAAAGCAACAGGATCTCATGAAACATTTTTTGCTACTTGATATATGGCTGTTTTGTTAATTAAAATTTTTCAGTTACTTTGTGTTTTGTCATGCACTGCATTGGTGGTATGTGTTTCAATACCAGTTTAAGCCAGTTTGTTTCCTAATCTCGCTGTGCCTGCAGTAGAGCCCTAGTGTTAACGAGGACTTTGCTGTACTGCAAGTTAGGAACAGTGACTGATTGGCGAGTATCTTGACAGCATGGGGAAGGAATGCAGGATTTCTTGTTCAGCAAAGCAGTTTCCTTAACCAGGTGCTTAACTATGGGCTATCTTTTCTAAAACATTTAGGTGTGCTTTTTACAATATTGGCAAAATCAACAAAGACGATCCACTTTTTGTCTCAGAGCTCTTCCGCTGCTAAACCTGCTTTGGCGTCCACTGGATAGTGAAGAACTATCCAGTGGACGCCGAAGCAGGTTTAGCAGAGGAGGAGCTCTGAGACAAAAAGTACCTAATAGGAGCTCTTCCCGCCCTGGATATGGCTGACATGGAAATCTCGTGAATAACGATTCTTATTTTAACTTTCACTGAAACTTGAAGGTCAGTTGATTTTCGCATGGTAAACGCACCTTAGCGAGTGTGTACATTTGCGCTACACACGTGGTTTATTTTTGCCACTCACTTCCACACGTTGCACTTCATTCACTTATTTAGTAGGTCCTGAAGAAAGCTCCAACAATCATTCTACTGAGCTGAAACATGTCGACCTGACCTAGGGATAATCCTGACGCAAATTTATTGCTCTTTCAGATTATCCACTATATATTTTTTTAAGCATACCATGGGCCACTGGGAATAAAGTATTATATAGTGAGCTTCCCATAGGTATTTTTAATATTCCCCACTTACACCACTTCATCACACATAAACAAACCAAAACCTGCTCCACTGTAATCGGGTGTCACAGCACAGTTGGGTAGCATTCGGCTACCTAACTGGGAACCCGATGAAGCATGACCCCAACCAGGTTGGTGTGTGAGGGTTCTTTTAAAAACCCCTGTGATGTTTTGACACCATCTTCATTAAGTGATCACTCTTAAGTAGATCGTCTCTGTTGATTTTGCGATTACTACATAGGGACAAGGACGGCCCGTGCAAAATAGTCCTACCTCTCATTTGTTTTTTGAACTTTTTACAATATTAACACAGTACCCGCTCAACCATGCATTTTAGATTGTCCACATACTTGAATGCCCCATTCTGAACCATGAGCACATGTGGTCCTTGATATGTACATATGCAGATGAGTTTAACAGTGCTGTTTTATCCACCTACCTAGATCCAATAAAGCCCAACACTCCTGCAGGTGGGACAGCTATTTGCATGCACACTTGGGCTACACCTTTCCTTATATTCTTTAGGCTATCTGAGGTCTCCACAACTGAGCAGCATATATTTATGCCTTAAGCCATGTTGCTGGGCGGATGGGCACCTTTTGTGGTTTTCCATTAAGTATACATCTTTACCGTGTCCAGTGTTATTAAGGAACGGATTTATCCATTTACATGGAGTTCATTGCTTGGGTTTATTTTCAAGATGGTGGCATGCACAGTGTCTAACATTCAGCAGTGAAATGTCACTCATGCTTCCACTGAAACCATGGAAATTTCACACATAAGCAATCTGAAAGCTTGGCACTATGGGGCTGTTCCTAATCCTACAGTATGCAGAACTGACGTAAGAAACCAAGACCATAAAAAAAGAGTTGTTTAAATTAAGTACTTCTTAAAACATTCCATGTGCATTTTTCTTTCCCTTATTTACATTGTGATTTTGTCTAACAAAGTGAGTGACATTTTCTCACCAGTAGCAGGATCGGTCATGTCGATGATGAATTTTACCATTAAGCTCTTTTTGTGCACTGCAGTGATTTATAAACACTTTCAATACACCTGCAAACCTCCTGAAATGTTCTGGTGAGGATTGCAACGTGGTTGATTTTTCCTGGCATGACTAGCATTTTATTGTCCTGGTACAACAATGAAGAAAATCTCCCCAAGCTAGTGTTTTTATCCTGTTATCATTATACTTTAAAACAGCAAACATAGGAAGAAAGTTCTTAAAAATGTGTTCTAAAGCTACTTTCATGATCAATGCCTGATAAACAATTGTAGCAAAGCCATGTTAAAAGTGTATATAGACACTTTCCTATTTAAAAATCGTACCCAGGCCTGTGCAAAATCTTAAAACAATTGGCTGGTATTTTTCGGTGGGAAAAGTGCCAACCCCACATGTAATAAGTTGCGACCTATTTGCCTTTCGAAACAGGATCTTAATGAAAACGTTACCAAAATAAGTCTTATACACTTTACAGTACTCCACTATTATTCTTACCAAGGTATTCATTGTAAGAAAGAGGGGAAAAGAGAAAATACTGGGATATCCCTGTGTGAAGCTACCACTAGTGAAGTGGAATAGGAAAAAACCTTGCTTTTATTTATTTTCCCTCACACTCCCTAGTGGTGTCATGCGTTATCATCGGGACACCGCGACCCCTATAAGTCGCGGTGGGTTCAACCAATATTTCAGGGAGCACTTAGATAATATAACAGGCCAGCCAGGGGGCTCAAGATTAAAACTTCGCTGTTGGACCCCAGTATCCCTTTATTCTTGGGTCCAACAGGAATATTAAAATAAGACAATAGGGTCGTATGGAGAATTATGGTCCTAAGACCCTAGGGCCAACCTGGTTCAGTCCTTGTATGCCCAAAGAAATTGGTGCTAGGACTTTCTTCAGGCCTATGTCATCCCCTGGTGTAAAATAGAACTGGGAATTACCGTATCCTATTTAAATAAAGGGCAGATAGCTGCTCCTTTGTATGTCATCAATAATTTTGAAAGTTGCGTTACTCCATCCCGTTTAGAGGATAGTAGTGATCCATGTGGAATCACGCTTTAACAGGAGTATCTTGTCTCACCCCTCAAAAGACCTTTGTGGCGCGGAGTCCATCGGCTTGAGCCAAAATAAGTAGCATAAAACTATCTTTGTGTCTTAGTAGTGGAACATTGTACAATGGAGAAAAGTGTAGTCTATGCTCAGTGAGGAGCCAGTGCAAGTTGTCTGTTTCAGCCTACCTAAAGTGTCTTACAATGTGTGAGAAGATGGGGGAGAGCTCATATATCATTAATGTGTGTTAATTCACAGTCGTAGGTCATCTGTGACCTTCCTGGGCCTCTAGACTTTAGTTCACTATTGCATGAGGTGGGCTATTTTGCTGAGCCACTATTTCACCCATCTGAGGGATGAGAAAAGGAATTTGAGAGAGTGACTGCACTGTACAAATGTGAAATCATTTTATTAAGAAGTGTTCGTCTTATGTTCTTTCTTCTTTCCACTAACCATCTCGGGTAGGGATGGCTGTACATGAGAAATGTGATACCAAGATGTACCATTTGTGAATCAATAATATCTAGTTATTAGCTGAAATGAATGAATGCATCTAAATGTATGCAAATAAGGCACTGTGAAAACATATAGTGAGAATTAAACACTCCATGATATTTCAATATTTTTAACATCACATTTCATTTTCAAACATGTTCTCCCAAATAGCAGCACACAAGTGTCACCTCATTGGTTGTGTGTAGGCCTCTGTAACTGAGACAGGTTTGTGCCATCAGTCGTGATACGGGGGTCGTGCCATCAGTCGTGATACGGTGGTCGTGCCATCAGTCGTGATACAGGGGGTCGTTCCATCAGTTGTGAGACGGGGCATCGTGCTATCAGTTGTGAGACTGGGCATCGTGCCATCAGTTGTGAGACTGGGCATCGTGCCATCAGTTGTGAGACTGGGCATCGTGCCATCAGTTGTGAGACGGGGCATCGTGCCATCAGTTGTGAGACGGGGCATCGTGCCATCAGTTGTGAGACGGGGCGTCGTGCTACCAGTTGTGAGACGAGGGCGTCGTGCCACCAGTTGTGAGACGGGGGGGGTTGTGCCATCAGTCTTGAGACCGGGGGGGTTGTGCCATCCGTCGTGAGACGGGGGGGGGGGGGGGTTGTGCCATCAGTCGTGAGACGGGGGGTCGTGCCATCAGTCGTGAGACTAGGTCGTTTCGTGCCAGCGGTTGCCAGACGGGGGCCGTGCCAGCGGTTGCCAGACGGGGGTCTTGCCACCAGTTGTGAACACAAATTCTGTTTTCCTGCCAGTGTTCAAGAGGAACCCAACAGAAATGGCATACAGTCCGGTGACAAAGTCTTGCGAAAGACCCATATCCATACAGAGTGAACACAGGGTTTTCCAGGTTTCAAGGGACGAAAAATATCTTCTTGTGGAATGTCCCAAAGAAAAAGCTACTTGTCCCAAAAGAAATAAGCTGTAGCGGCACTACAAAACCCGGCATTCAGACTTTACAGAAAACTTCCTAATGTACTCAAAACTGCGTTCTTCGAAAGTGGTATCACTGAAGCAAGCCCTATTATCCCAGAAAAACCTCTTTGTGTCCGATGAAAGAATCTGAGGCTGTAACTGAGGCATCTTTCCAAATATTCTACTTCCTTGCAAAATATTTAAAAGGTTTTCAGAGGCAGAGCTGGTTAAGAAATGTTTTCTTTCGGCAGCGGACATTTTATTTTCCAACTATTCCAATAAATCTAAAATTGTGAAGGAAATCGGGGCATTACAACTGTCTTATTCCACATCCGCACGTAGAATTGAGCCAATGGGTGACCATGATCTGGAACAGGTCATTAATGCAGTCTAAGTGTCCCCTTTCTTTACCATTGATGTTGATGAGTCAACAGATGTAGGTTATGTGGCACGATTTAATGGTTTGTGTGAGGTATTTGGAACAAGCAATCATTCCAAAGGAAGAGCTCCTCTGCTTTTTGCCATTGCATGGTCACTCAAGAGGAGAGGATGCATTGAACCGCATGTTTAATTTCATGAAAACCTCCACCCATCCTTCCAGCCTCTGGGGAAACGCCCGATGCCTGCTAAGGCCAGTCCGGCCCTGAGAGTTAGTGCAAGGAATCTTGAAGCTGTTGAACCTCTTGGTTTGTAAAGGGCACAAGCTGAGATGGAACAAATTGACATGCAATACAGCTCTGTGCTTGAATCATTTCTTGGGGAAGGAACCAGAAGATTTCTGGCAAAGTGTGCCCTCTGAAAGAGTCAGTCTTCTTTTTAACTTGGTACATAAAATACTATGTATGTTTGGCTCCACATATGTATGTGAGTGTTCCTTTTCCACAATGGGTGTTCTAAAAATAAACTAAGAAACAAATTGACCGATGGACATTTAGATTACCTCTTGAGACCTTCACTTTCTGGAAAAGTTTGAGAGTACAGGAAATTAATTGCAGACATCAGGTGTAAAATTAGCACATAAACTCTGTTATGGAAAATACGTTTCCTGCATTCTGTGTGCCTTTGTACATGCTGTTCTACCTTCACTAATGTGCCTTCAAATCAGAGTAACACTCCTTGAGCAGCATCAAGATTGAGAGATTAGCACTGTATGTCTTCGCTTAATGCATTTGTGTGTAATATGAGGAACTAGTTGTACATTAGCCACTTTCCATCTTTGTCTTTGAATATCAATTTAATTTGTTTTTCCAACATTGCCAGTGATACCTTATAATCCGAATACATTAAGTCCCTAATCTGAATGCTACTCTTATCATAATAAAAGACATTTTAAGGAAGTGTTGGGTTGAATGCACTTTCATTTATCATTCTTACATCAATGTGTGTGATTTATACCACAAGATGCACATTTTCTATGAATTAGTTGAGCATCCTTTGGAATGGTTACTTCTCAAATATATCTAAATGTTTATTTTTAAATGCAGCATTCTCTCAATCTTTTGAACAGTTTATTTAAAGATGTACTCTGAGTGCGCCAAGTACTTCCAAGTTGCAGAATTTGTCCACCAAACAACCCACCTTGCCATGTACTGCCCAATTTACCCTGCCCCTGAATTACCCTACCCCCACAGTCATCTGTACGGCCCCGGATGATACCCCAGACTGCATTTAGGTCATTGAGGGAATGTTTTAAGTACCCATGTATTAGAGAGATAATATGGCCACAGAATGTGTGCATAGTTTGTTTCTCTCTGCTGCATCCCCCGCCCCTCAGACTGTCACGTTTGCAGTCTTTTGTCTGACTAAGCCGTGGCTGAGCTCTGTATCGCGCAGGGCAAGCAGCCCTTGGTCTCTGCTGCTCAAAACATCACTCTGCGAGGGGCAAAAATAGATACGGCCTCCAATAAGCATCCCCTAATCATAAATATTCACAAAATGCAAGCCAAGTGAACAACGCTTTTGTCTTAAGAAGTGACTATCATCTGACATGGTGAATGCCAGCCACCTCCCGTCCTCTCTGTGCATTGCCGCCACCGTCTGAATCTGGTATGCATCCGTGCTTATCTGGGTTGTCACAACTCACAATGACATCCTCTTAAAAACGACACAAAAACGACACTCTATTAGAGTGCCAAGACACACAAAGCTCCCTTTTACAACAACGAAACCACCACCAAGTGTCCTGGTAAAGACGACAACAGCTACATGAAGCAAGGCCCACCCTGCTCTTGGCAAGGTACTATAGTCAAAAAGTATTTGATGAGGAGCAGATGTGGTGAAGCTGCTACTAAGGGCATAGAGAAAGAGGAGTTCAAAGCATGATTTGCGTAACCAAACTGTTTCGTCCCGCAGAAATACCCACATACTATAGCAAATCCGTTCAATTATATGCAAAAAACTGGAAACGGTTAAAAATCGGCTGAAAGCGCTATGAAGCATGACCTATCAAGCACTGCCATAGTCAACAGGTTTCGCCTATATGATATCTATAGGCTGTCTTTTTTTTTTTACTTGTTGCACAGACTTAAAGTAAAGAAAAAAAGAACAATGCAGACAGCGTTTACTGCTTCATAGCGCTTTTTCTGTTTACTTTAAGCTATGTTGCGCAGCAGCTTGTGCAGCATGGAAAAAAAAGAACACTGGCAAAGCCAGTAGAGCTTGCATAAGCGAACCTATTTGCTTTGCCAATGCTTGTTTTGATAATCTGATTGCTGATTTTCCAGCGTATACCAGATTGTGTCCATTCTTTATAAAGTAATTCTATTTTTAGAATGCACTCAGTGAAATGCATTTATAATTTCACTCATGCAAGTATTTTTATTGAGCTCTATAATTATTGTTGTAAATCAATTAGTCTGTATCTCCTGCTTGTATGTCTTTCCAGGTTTGCTTTCAGTGCTCTTGTATGGCGTTCTCATATAGATATATGGATATTACTAATTACATCTGTATTGTGCCATTTATCTATCTATGCAACTTCGGTCTTATCTATGTTGCTTCTATCTATCCATGCAACTTGTATCTATCTATGCAACTTGTTTGGAAGCCTGTCTGCCTATCTTTGCAAGTAACTCTATCTTTGCAACTTCTATCTATATTTCTTTGCCACTTTTGCCTATTTATCTATTTATGCAATTCTATCTGCCAGTCTTGTCTAACTCATCTTTTTCTGTCATTGTGCACCTCTCGTCTGCCTTTGTGCGCATCTCGTCTGCCTTTGTGAGACTCTCGCCTGTCCTCTCTTTTCAATCTTCTTTATTGATAGTAAAGATTTACAAAAACATTACAAAAAAGCATTAGCACTGACCCAAAAAAGAGGAGCAGCCAACACCAGATCGATTTGCTTTTCAGGTCGGGTGTTAGTTTGACCTTTTGATTTTACTTAAATTGTGTATAACGAAGTTACTTATGGGGATTTTCATCCAGACCTTCTCCAGAAGTCTATTATTGTGCCATTTACATTTTTCTTACACCCACAGCTCGCTTCAGCTGTTGTTCGACTTCACTGTGACTTAAAATAATACTTCCTTTTCAAAAAAAGCACATCCACACACAGAGTAGTTCCTGTTTCTGCCAGGAACTACTATGGTAATGTGTGCTTTTTGGGACCAAAAACATATTTTTTACCTTATAACTTAATGTTTTTTAGATTTATTATGGCCTGGCCGCTTACTCAACAGTAACATTTTGCAACAGCCATAAGAGAACAAAAGTCAAAAGGTGGATGGCCAGCACCAGACCTCTTGGCTTTGCTAATGCTTTCTTTATGTTTGAGGGTGATAATGATCAGTGTAAAATAAGGTTGCAGGAGGCTAGGTATATTTTTTAATTTTTAAATACAGAGGGTAGTGTGGTGGGTGGCAGGATGCATGTTATATATGGCTTTCCCATTACTATTATGACATTGTATAGATAATCAAACGGGACATATGATTTGGTGTGATCATACATAACATAGCAATATAGATATGTAAAAAGTGAATAAAGGGGCATGTTTTAGCTTCGGTGTTCTGAGAGACAAAAGCAGCTTGGGCGTTGCACTCATTGTCTATTTAGTGTGTATCGGAAACCCTCGGTAAAAAACATTGCTCTTATTCGCTGTTACCCACCTAGAGTTCTGTATATTAACTTTATCATTACTAAGAAACCAACTCTGCAGTCCAACTAACCATGAGGTCAAAGGCAAAACTGTCAAACTCCAGCACGCTCTCTTGCAGCCATGCCTGTCCTCCCCCAGGAATATATTTTTTTCTACTACATGACAATGGGATGTAGACCTAAAGGTAGAAAACCTGAGTTCTTCCCCCTGTGTCACATACCGAGTGCATAGCAATCTGTATTCCTCCATGATAAGTGGTTAGGTGTCTTTTCATGGATCACATATTAGACCTATTGTACCCCATCATCCCTCAGTCAAGCAAACTGAGATATCTCCAGTCTAGTGGGAGGCTACTCTTGTCCCATAGTACCAAATACTCTGACCAGTTGCCGAATCTTCAAGAATTCAAAACCGTCAGGTTAGTCTTCCAACTGATGTAGTAGGCTTTTTTGCTGTGCCTAGCAGACAACAAGTGAACGTTGTTTCATAAGGAATTCATACTGTTATCAGACACTTCTTGGGGGGGGAGACAGAACCATGGTGGTTTTTATTCGTATGCCAGTGGTGTCCTGGGGTCCAACCTAGCGTGGCTCTGAAAACTGGGCCAAATGCATATCTTCTGCATTGACTCAGAAGTGCAAGGGTGAGAAGTCAAAGGCTTCTCAGGGAAGAAGTGTGGAGGCAAGAGCTCAGAATTCAACAGCCAAACAGCAGACACAATAGTATAGTGCCTAGCCCAGTTCTTATCATTTAGCTAAAAGTCAATTTTTTAATCATACAGCAAAACAGTGTTCAACAAATTTCCTTTTTCTTGTATTAAGCACAGTTTCTCAGTTCATGCAAGCCCAGCCCTGTGTTTTCTACTTGAAAGGCAATGTGAATCCATGGGCCAGGCTAGTGCAGTGAGGAACTTCTTACCCTCGGACTTCAGCATTGGTGATAGTGGACCGTCTATGGCAGTCTTTCTCCTTCTTGGATCACTGGTACTAAACGGCACACTTAGGGCGGCTCATTGATCTTTGCAACCTTGGGGCCATTGCAGGATGGTGTTCATCTTTGGCAGATGCGACCTGCGGGACTGATGCAAATGTTCACCTTCAGCAGTTGTAACCTCCAGGTTGATGCAGTGCCTGTTATTGGATGAACTTTAATTGCAGTGGCAGAACCTGGCCTTTGGGGGTCGTTGGCAAAAATGCTGTGTCGTACGACGATGATTTGTTGCGAAATTTCTTACACAGCTCAAGGTGGGAAATGCACTGGGAGGGTGCGTCACCTGTCGCATTTAAGGTCAGTAACTGTTTCTCTTCCTATTGGTAGTCAGCTATTTCTGGGAACATGCTATGCTTCTCCTCCTGAACAGTCCCTCCTGCAGTGCTAGGCACTCTCCTTCCCTTTTTGATGAGGAAGGCCGTTCTTTGTGCCCTTAGACAGACCTTTGTGCCTTAGGCAGACCCTTAGCTTGTCCAGCAAGTGCTAGGCTTTATATGATTTTCCCTGCCCCCTGGCAGACTGGTTGTTATGCAGACCAGCACTGGTCAAAAAGCAGTTCTTTCATTTTTTTTCTTATCGTTATCTCTACATTTTTATCTTGCTGCCACTTATAATTCCCCCTCATCTCTCCTTCCTCCCGCTCCTTTCTTTTCTTTCTTCTTTCTTTCCCTCTCCCCTTCTTCTCAAATACTAAATCGCACTTGTCTAAATATAGATTCAGAAGGTTGAAATTCGTTTTAATTGCATATTTCCTATTATAGTCCCAATTTTGTTATTCATTTTTCTAGTAATGTTACTTTTTGACCTCTGCTTGTACAATGTATACTGATGTTCTACTTCGTATTTCATCTCAATAAAGCATTCTAAACTTGAAAAAGCAGTTCTTTGAGTACTCTGTGGAGTAATCCTTTCCTCTGTCAAGAGGAATTGGGAACTGGAATAAAATGGGATGGGTTGGGACATATTTTTATGCTAATTTTCCAGATAGGAGATGTGGATCTACTGTCCCTGGCCTCAGAACCAACTTGGGTTGGTTCTATTTTAAATGCATTTTTTTGGCTGTTCATCCGATAACTTTCCTTAGACAGACTTTGTGCAAGGTGATGTCTTTCACAGCAGGTAGCAGTGGTGCTGGCACGAAACAGGATTACCCAAAACAAGTTTACAATGTAGTGTGAGATCTCATCACTTAGTTGTTATCAGCTTTCCTGAATCACTAATCAGGCATTGATTTAAATATCAGGCCCGGGCTACAACAGTTCCTCACCCTTTACGACAGAAACTGCAGTCCCAACCTCAGCTCTACCGTCTACCTAATCGCAGTGCTCAGGAAGAACTAATCCGCCCCTGCTGGAAAAGCTTTGGATTTCTAAAGACCACCCTGTCTCCACCCTCCCTTACTTTAGTGTCTGAATCTCTAGCTACAGGAAGGCATGCAGCATTGTCTGGAGAAGCTTATTCCATCCGCTATTTTGTGCCATGCTAAAACCAGGGCCATCCAAAAGGGATCCCACTGGTGTTAGTACACAAAGACCTTCTACTTCAAATATGTCACACACCAATTACACATGCACAGACAAGACTTGCTCACGGATTGCCAGCGCAAGATCTAGGGTTCAGAAATAAAGTGGAACTTACACAAGAGCGGTCACACGTACACACAACATTCCAGCTATACCAAAAATTCACACACAAACTCTGCACACTGCCACTACTGCCTTCGTGTGACTTACCCAAGGTGTGGCCAGTAAACCTATGCTTGTCATGAGGGCTCACTTTGGGCAACGCTCCACATCACAGAACATATTCTTGACTTCTATTACTAGGGACCAATGTAGGCCTTAGCATAAAAGCTAGAATAGTGTGATGACGGGGTCAAATAACATTCCAGCATGCCAGTTTCAGAGCCATTCAGGTATTCGTGTCAGGGGTATACCCATTCACCATGCATGGGACATTCCCATTCCAACAACTGTGTACTTCCGGATATTATAAGCAGCACAATGTCTCGCACCTCTTCCGATTTAATCCCACGTCTGACATAGCTTCCCATTGTTCTTGAAAGTTATGCTTCGGTGTGGAGTCCAATCATTTCGGAGAGTATTGCAGTCGGACAGCAGTTGCTTGGCTTCCACACCTGGTTTCACAAACCGTTCAACTTGAGTCTGCTCCTGCTGCCACTTTGCTTGCGGGTGTGACATTCAATGCCTGATCTGAAAGTGTTCTATTCTGGCGACCGCAGGGGCTTTCACATTTGTGGTAGGTACTGTTCAGCGGGTTCATACAATATTCATTTGTTTCTTTCCAAAGATTAGGGAGCAAGGTCTTTAACCCCTTGTGTGCCACGCCCTTTCCCCGCCCTGTGCCGGCCGTTACATTAGCGGGCGGGGTTCATGACGAGCTGGACTCGTCATGGGCACAGCGCAACCGCGGCCCATGACGAGTCCAGCTCGTCATGGGCACACAAGGGGTTAAAGCTCTGGTAAGAAGCAGCCATATTGTATGACATGGTGTAAGAAAATCAGACGTTCCTAAGAAAGAAAACTACACACTCGGCAAATAGTATTCAAAATAGGTTTCACACACATCTATTCTTGGTTTCCTGCCTAAACGCACATACACTCCATTTTACTCGGTTTCCTCTCAACCTTTCATAGTTAAACATTTTGTGTGAATCAAAAGCAGTGTTGCACTCAGCAATCACTTATGGTAATAGAGGTTATACAAATTTTACTTCACAGCAATGCCTTAAAACTTGTCTCAGGGAAAGCAAGTTGGGGGGGGGGGGGTGTTCTTCTTGAGCTACTGTATGCAAAGCAGTCCAAGGAACGTCTCCCTAGAATAAAATTGTAAACGCTGAATTCACGATCATAATGTCCCATTAGGCGGAACTTTACTTTTCATTACATCAGTACTTCCATTGGGAGGCACTTTGCTTATCTGAACTTACGTTTATAAAAAGGGATGTACATTGTGTCTGAATTGGGAGTGCACTCTTGAAATAAGTGTTGCTTTGAGAACTCTGCACTGTGCTATAATCTTGAATTGTTAACCACTGTAAAACAAAACATTTGCATGCCAAAGAAATATATATTTTAGTTCTCTTTGATATATGCTTAAATATGTACAGGTTTGGTTTTCTGCTATATACTGAATCACTCTCTACCTCCTGTCCACTAAAATGCAACAATTAGAAATGTTGGTAGTGCATGGGTGAAGCCGTCAGTAAGTATTTTAAAACGCAATTCAAAGGTGAAAAGGTGCTCAGTTAACTTTGATAAGTGGGAGAAGATTTTCATTCCATGTGCAGTATTAACAGCAGATTTTGATCCATTTCAGCTTTTAACCATTTTTAAGGAAATCTGCAATGCATGGCGCAGAAAAGTGGATTATGTGACAAATCCACAATCTATAATTATGAAGTAAGTACAGCTGCCTCACCCGCTGTTAGTACACCTGGGATCTGTAGAAGAGCTGCGGAGTATTTTAAGGATCCATCCCTTACAACATCATCATCTTCAGTCTCTAATAGACCGCTGTCATTTCTAGTCACCAACAACCCCCGGCTCCATGCGTATGCAGACCCAATTCTAAAAGTCTCCTCTACCAACTATATTCATTGTCTCAGAACCTCCCCAGAGCTGATACAGAATTGGTTGTAAGGTGCTCACTGAAACGTGAGCTCAACAAATGCAACACCCCCCCCCCCCCCCCCCCCCCCCCCCCGTTCACCAGCAGCTCCAAACAACCACTGACCAACCTTTGCTCTGTGACGTGAACCGAGACATCTTCACCTCCTTCTGAGCCTGTGAGCAATCACTTTAATCCTCAGCACAGAACTCTACTTTAAAGAAAACGCTGCTAGGGAAACTAGCTTGATACCAGCTTCCCCTCGTCAAAAAAAAGGTGAAATCCTTCCTTTTGCAAACAGACTCCCGGAGCAGTACTGCAAGCCCTGGTCCCCCCTCACGTGAATAAAGGAAACCTTTTGCTCCAAAGTATGCCCGAGACCACTCTGGTACCATGCTACACAGTAACACATCCCCTCAAGGCACTAAAACATTTTTAACACAACGCCCATGCATTGAAGTAACTTCAGTGCTACCCCTCAGGTCTGCATCATTTTCAAAACGAGCTGCATTACCTAAAGAGCTATTACAAACAACAACCTGACCTACCTGGCAAGGAAACTATCCACCACAGGCAGACCACGCCAGACCAGAAGACAAGAGACTGACGGTTAAGTAGCAAATATGTGCAAGAAAGTTAAAAAAACTAATACAAACCTCCCAGAATAAAGGGGCAGCATCCCTGCTGACATCAAAACTTCTACAATCCTTTCGCAGTTAAAAGAAAAAGTTGAAGACCACCTTCTACTCTTGAAGGTACATTAGTGACGCACGGAATGGTAACCCACCTATTGCGTATCTCTCTAACTCCTTAAATTGCACCCATGGGCTCATACCCTTTTGATCGGCACTCTATTGCCTCCTAACTAGGGTCACACTAAATAAATACACATTCATACATACATACATATATACAAATCACCTGGTTTTATTGGGCATGTCTATATTCTAAACAAAAAATAGATACCATGAACGATTTTTGCTGATTTTACCAATGTGGCTAACTACGGATTTCAGGGATTCTGTTTTATAACCTTGTCCCATGGGGCAGTATATTTTCAAAACAGATGTAGACTTGTGCTTCTGCCCTAAAAATAACTCCATCTTGATGACATTGGTGTGTGGTCCATTGTAAGAGTTTTGCAGATGGTCTGTAACTCTCAGCTATAGGTATTAATTCCTGGAGAGTTCCAAGGTAGTCCTAATGTCTTGTATGAAAAACAACCCTACAACTATAATTGTCAAACTCATCCGGTTTATAGAAAGTTTGCTGCTACTTGATATTGACGTGTTTGGTCCTTATTTTGAGACTAGACAACTTTGTTCTTCTGCCCATAGCTGTTCCCTGCCTCCTGATTGATTGTGCCTAGATCCACTTGAACTATGATTGAATATTCCCAGTGTGCCTAAAATAAGGTGTGTGCTCATTAAGAAAGTAACCTGGCGGACTTTTTTCATTTCACTTATGCTTATTGAACACACAAAGGTGGATTGCAACAAATTCCATATTTTAGACAAGATATTGACGATAGCAATAGAAAAACTTCATATTGTCTAATCTTTCTTATTCAGCATTTAAATTCAGCACTTGTGGTAAACCTGCCTGATCTCCCTGATTGAGGGATAAATAAGAGCAGTAGAGGTGTAATGAAATATAAAGGTACAATAGAAAGAAGGGGTCTTCTGCAAATAAAAAGAAAATATCTCAACCAAGAACTTCTCAGCCAGTCTCCTGTGTCACTCTCACGTGTGCCACCAACCCTAGGACTATAACTCAAACTGTTTATACTCTTGTCCTTTGGTGTCTCTTTCTGAAACTCATCTGTTAAGGCCTGGCCACTGCCTGTTAGTTAGAGGGTTATGTTTTCCCTTATGCGAAACCCACATTTCTACTTGTGATGGACAGTTTGACCTCCACATTCAGTAGCTGTTTCTGTAACCTCTGGAGTTTCTGTTTCTGGTTTTGAGAGATCTGCAAACTGAAAACTTTCTTGGTCTCAAAGTACAACTTTCGTTTTAGAGCCACAACAAGAGATCATCTTGATTTCTTTTGTATCTCTGATTACTACAATAACGTGCCCGCTCCCATTTGCACTCTCTTAGTGGCTCTAATGGAGAGTCTTAAAGATCCAGCTAGTTCAGTGCTAGCTGCTACAGCATCTTGCCTGATATCTCAATTGATGAAGTCCTACATAATATCTCACTCTAGCACCATTTTCCTGAGGTTCAACCTTGGACTCTAACTGTGTTATTGATGCGAGTGCACAGTGTTGAACTACACATTTTGCATTAACCTCCACTATATTATTTCTGCTATCATTGAGTGCAGTCACTTTACTATCCAGGGCTTGAGTGTCTCTTTAAGCAAATGCTAAGACTTTATTTAGAGACATTAAGGGCCACATCCATCAAAGAATGGAATTGCGATTCCTAAATAACGATTTGTAGGGAATCACTATTTAGGAATCTCAATTCCTTTTGCGTTTAGGAATCGAGAAAAAAATTGTGATGCCTACAAATTCCTTAATAGCGACTTGCAAATTGCGACTCGCTATTAAGGATTGCCTTTCCATTCATTCCTAGAGGCTCATAGGAATGAATGGGAAGTCATTCGCAATTTGTGACTACCAAATTGCACATGCATGATGCATCACATTTAGGGAAAACTGCATTCGCAATTAAGGAAATCGCAAAAAAATTGTGATTTTCCTTAATTGCGAATGCCTTTGGGCTTGATGCATCGGAAATAGCATTTTACCGGTCGCAAATGGGCCGATTCTGGGAATCGGCCAGTTTGTGACCGGTTAAATGCTTGATGCATGTGCCCCGAAGTGTAATCTTTAGTACATATTCTTTGGTCATCGGAGGAGAAATTTGTAGCCTACCCTTCAGTTAATCTTCCTGTACTTCAGAAACGGAAGCAAAACTTTCTTACCCCGTCACTTATGCTTCACTTTATTGCTCTTAGAAGCATCAGTGGTCGGGTCCTGATCTCGCCATGTTGCTGAAGGAAGGTATTTTTCCTGCAAGCTTCTTTGTACAAGTCCAAAGCTGACCCGAGTCTCAGTTATCCACATGGGAAGATCGGACAGGTGCAAAGCAGAACATGGGTTTGCCTGTATTGAGAGGCAGTAACTCGGGTTTGCACACAATCTTTAGTCTCCTGCACATCTAGCCACACCTGTACATTGCTCCCCAGCGAGCCCAGGGTTAATGCAAGGAGTTTCTCTTTACACTGATATGATTAGGTGCTCCATGTGCTAAACATCAGCAACTCAGAACTATCTTATGACTGAGTGAGAGCAAACACTCAGGCTGCCTTATGACCCACTGGTTTCTCGTTCACAGTATTTGTATATCCATCACAACTCTGATACCTCCGCCTTCGGTTCCTGCTTGAGTGGGCTCTGTTCTCTTCCCCCAAGTGTCAGATTTGGCACCTATGTTTCATTACGAGACGGAGCGTCAAGGTTCGGCGCCTGAACAGGAACTTGACAAGTTACATCCCCCTTGGCCTTCATTTTTAAAACTTTACCTCCGCACTAGGGACAATTTTGTCATTAGGAATGGAACTGCTGTTTAATAGCACTACCACGAATGAAGGGGCATTTTGTTGTTAATAGAAGCATCAACGATTAGTAATAGTAACACAAATGGGATCGCACTGTACCAGCAACATTGTTTGTCCTTCAGAATGTCACCCTCACCGGTGCTTTTTTTGCCACAAAAGTTTGCTTAATTTGCCAGTTTAGCACAAACAATAAATACCAAGTAAGTGGTACAGATGGGGGTACTGGGAGCAGCGTCTGTGTGGAATGACTTATTTTTATGTGTAGCAAAACTGATGCCAAAAAAACGTTTGCAAGAAAATACTTGTATGTATTGAAAAACACAAAAATAAACTAATGACATTCTCATATCTGCAGCAGCGTAGATTCTTAGTCCCCAGCTCTGCCTGTCTGTAAACCCGTCATGCTTGAAAACTGTTGATCTCAGTAGAAATGTAAAGTATATCTTGGAGGCTACTATCTAGAATCTTATTCCTTCTGTGCAGTGTTCACAGCTTGTATACAGTATTGTTATTTGTATATATTTGACACCTTTATTGTGCACGAACAAAACTCTAAATGATTTAACACCAAACTTATGTCAGTAGTTGGTTTATATTTAATGTTCGAGTTGCATTCTATATTGCAGGCTTTTTCATTGCTTTGTGTTTTGCTCCACAGGTCTCCCGGTTGGCATGCTTTTGGTAAAGAAAGTGACTTCTCTGAGGATGGTGCTTCGATAAAAGAAGATGAGACCATCCAGAAAAAGGTACAGTAACTGGTTGGGGTAGGTTTGTTGACCTGCAAATGAACACAACACCTTCCTTCACAGTACTTATGCGTTTAGCACTTATGAAGCACAAATCGGTTTGTAAAGCAAAGCAGCGCTTTAACAAAAATGCGATATAGTATTGTAAGATACTGATCACAGCTTGCTTAAACCCCTAAGGACGATGGGCTCGACACCCATCAATACTGCTTCTCTTTGCGTCCATACTGAGGATGCAGTGAATGTTGTTACTTGCAGACAAGGTGTTCTTTATGGAGTGATGCAAGTCGGCATGAAATTTCGGCATTAGGTGGGTAGCAGTAGCATGCCTGGCCTTTACCTATATAGTTTAAAGTTTGTCATTTCAAAGCTGGTGTGTCTGACATTGACCGCTGGTGAACTTTACCATGTCTGCCATTTAGAGTTGTGTGCTGGTGGCACCAGACTTGTAGATGATACAGCAGGTCTTGAAGTTAATGCTTAAGGTAGAGGGCACCAATAGGAATTACTAAACATTATTTTTATACGATTATTTCTTCTCTGTCCCTGAATCAATGGGTTGGGCACTTGCTAAAATATCGCTGCTATGCCCTGATAACGACTTTACCACAACTGTGGACTATCCTTAATGTAGTTGTGCAGAGTGATACAAACCACGCTGCGTGCAATCTGTTCTTTATGCCTTCATAAACGAAGCAGCACCACACATTATCCCCATATTTATAGAGCACATTTATCATGCCTCTGCTGTGAAAAGCAATTGTTGGGTTGCAGTTTGACACATCATGCTGGAAGCAATGACCTCGTTTCAAACTTGTGACTAAAAACGCTGGTCATTTGCCAGCATTCTGCTAACAATACATGCCACATGTTGGAAGATTACCGTGTACTCTGTGCTCTACGACGCCATTCTCTGACGCTGCTATGAAACAAATTCATGGTTCAAGACGACTTTTATGAGTCAAACTTAGTCTGCCAGGGCAGCATGATGAGTGGGCAGTTAGTTCTGGACTAGTAATCTAAAAGAGGTCCATGCAGATAGACTTTTAATTTTAAGAAGCAAAAAAATACATCCCAGTGAGTGCCTTTTTAATTGCCTTGACTTCTTTTCCTTGATGTATTTTCTGAAGTTATGACCTATTTTCCAACGACGGGAGTGTAGTAATGTCGCAGAAAAATAACACCTATTCCTCTGATACTGAGCGCCGTGACTCCTCTGTGACTGTGTTTCCCAAACAGCAGCACCAGCGACATTTAAAGTAAAAACATACAAGGTTAATTATTCCTACAATTCGGCCTGAAATCTGCTCCCCGAGTTTTCATTAAGGTTCATAGTGAGATCCCATCTTCATCTTCAGGGTGTCCTCTTGTAGCCTTACTCAGACATCTGGCTGGTCAAGACAGTGTTCAGTATCTTTTTGGGATAGTTGTAGGTAATGGTAACAAGGTGGTGTTAGGGGGTAAGACGCCATCAGTTGAGAGTTACTTAGTCTGTACAGCATCTAGTGATATAACCGTGTGACAGATCCTGTGTCAGCCAGATGTTCCTGGTAAGCCTCTCTTTTTAAATGGAAGAGCAGTCTGCAGGCAGATATTATCATTGGGCTGCAACATGCTCAAAATGAGTGAGGTATCATTTTGGTTATATTACCCGTATTCAAAACCAGGAGCTTCTCTCAGGTAAGATTCATTCTGATAGGGTATTTTTCACCTCTTCATATATGGCTGAAAGAACATTTCTTCTTTTTGAAGAAAGATTTTTCTCCTGTTCCAGATTTGTTCATTTTGCAAATAATGAGATTCTTTACTGTTGTGTTGATTGTACTTTTGTCCACTCGGGGGCACTGTACCCCTTTGCCTCTCTTCTTGTCTTCAGCTGTCCATTCTAGAATGTTGAGATTGTCAGCTGATGACTGAAGCGAGCGGACGTGTCCCTCGAGCGCTGTTGACCTGAGCGTTCTTGTGTTGGTTAGGATAATAAAGTCTTCTTACTCAGCGACTTTGAGGACATTTCATCTTTACAATTTTTGCAACTAACACAAAGAACTCAAAACCTAGAATCGCTATATCATACTTCCACCGGTGAGGAGCATTCAAGTTTTAAGCGATTTGCAAGATTATCTATTTAATGCTAAACTAAAGACTAATTCAGTTGGAATTTAGAGATCGACGTGTAACATGTAAGCGAATCATCAGATCAGCCAGCAAATTTGAAATTTTTTATATGCACAAAGTTAATATTACTCGAATGAATTCGCTACTACTGAACGACTGCACGTTTACGAAAGAATCACTCAGAATTGCCACTGGGTATGCGATTGACTATGTAATTGTTGGCAGATCAAAGGCAGAAAGTTGAGATTCTTGAGGAGAGCAAATACATAGCACCAAAACTTTGACAGTTCAACTGCTGCTCTGCCTTTACACAACAGTCCGCTGATCACACGCACATTGCAAGTGCGTATTGGCATGGTGCTGAAGACTCATATCTGTAACCTATAAACTGTGGTTACGCACGCAAGCGTCCTCTGGAGCCATCTTGGTTGAGTTGTCTTCAGCATAATAATCAGCATTGCAGTCTTCTGGGTCAACGAGCATACGCAATTAAGCCAACGCAACGTGCTGCCATCTTAGAAAAATATGAATTTAATTAGAATTAAATTAACAACAAATGCAAGCTTGTGCATTACCCCCTGCAAGCATACTTTGAGGAAGTTGACGATCTGTGTTCTCATAAATAATAAACTACGTAACAAGGTATGATTCATTTGTGCTCACTTCTGCTATTGGGCACAGTAGAACAGATCCTATAGTTCTTTTAAAATGTGAGTATGTTTATTAATCTGTTTGATTGCTTTGTTTAACTCCTTGCCACAATTGTAGTTTATTAACTTCCATATTATTGCATTTTGAAGCCATTTAAGGTGCTGAGATTTAATTACACATTTAAATGCTACAATACATACAGATTCTGGGCCTTTCCCCGTGCATAGTGACTTTTCCTCAGAGTATACCTACACCATATATAAAAATTGAGCATGGCAACTGGATACTTCTAGAACTTGTCTCCACCACAAACTTTTCTCCCCACAATCGGAGAACCTGTAGTTAAATGGGACGAATGGAGGGAGTACTTCATGAACTGCATCTCAACATTTGATGGTGATGAGGATTTCAAGGTGGAGAAGAAGTTCAATATAATATTGCATGGTTTGGGTGCAGGGGTATTAAGGTGGATAAAGGAATTATTAAGAAAACTAGAGCAGTTGGTGAAGGTGATATATTCATTAATGCCATTGATGATCTTAACGCTTACTATAAATCCACTGTTTGTGTGGCTGTGGATGGATATACATTTTTCCACAGAAGACAGGGAAAGGAGGAAACCATAGATTACTATGTCTCTGCTTTGAAAAACTTAGCCATTACTTGTCGTTTTGGGGACTTGCATGACTAATTCATCAGAGATCAAATTATAATGCAGGCTTCAAACCGCAACATTCAAGAAATCTATGGGCTAAAGGGGAATGTCCCATTATGGATGTAGCTAGAAGGGCAGAACTCACTGGGAGGTGTGCCAAGGCAGTCCTATCCGAAAACAGAGAAAAGAAAGAGGAAGGCACAGTATCTGAAAGAGACTGTAGTTATAGATCCTTTACCTTTAGAATCACCCGCAGCCGGCAGGCTGTATCCAGAGATTTTTTCTTTAGCTGTACCCCTACACGTCAGTAGGTGGCGTTGGTTGACTCTGCGTCTGTCATTGTCGTTGTGGTAGCTGGAATTGTTATTGTTATATTGTATTTATATCGCGCCCAATCACCGGCAGGTCTCTAGGCGCTCGGAAATCGATGGTAACAACAATAATCTTGGCAAAACACAGAATGAAAGACACTCCCTGGTCTAGCTTACACTCAGGATTCTTCTAAACAGTGTTTTTAGCATCTTTCTAAACCGCAGGAGGTTCCCTTCCCTGCGCAGCACCTCAGGCAGCGTGTTCCATAGCTGAGGAACTAACACAGAGAAGGCTCTTCCTCCCTTAGTTACTAATTTGTAACAGGGACAGACCAATAGCTGAGAATCTGAGGATCGAAGTGTTCTCACTGGGCTGTACACCTCCAAACGATCTGTAATGTAGGCTGGTGCCTGACCGTAAATTGCCTTATGAGCCGTGCATAAGGTCTTAAATTCCACTCGCTCTTTAATGGGGAGCCAATGCAGGCTATGTAGCAGGGGGGAGGCCTTAGTTCTCCTTGGGAGTCTGAAAATAAGTCGTGCAGCGTCATTCATCACGACCTGTAGCCTGTTAGTCAGAGTTTTAGGTAGGCCGAGATAGAGAGCGTTTCCGTAATCTATCCTTGAGATAACAGTTGCTGCTACAATTGAGCGCATCATCGATTGAGAGAGGACAGGGGCTAACTTCCGCAGCTGTCGAATGATATTTGTACAGCTTCCCACCACGGAAGAGATTTGACTGGACATTGAGAGATCACAATCCAGTTTGATCCCCAAGCTCTTTACATTCAGACTTAGTTTTGGAGCAAGGCCTAACTCTGCTGGCCAATAGAGGTCACTCCAAGGTGAGGCGGTGGATGGAATCACCAATACCTCAGTCTTATCTGGATTGATCTTCAACAGATTTTCGGTCATCTATTGTACAGTGTACCTCAAGATGTTCTGGGCATTGAGTTGTGCGGTCCTTGTATTGTCGACACTCAGCAACAGCTGCGTGTCGTCCGCATAATTAAAGACTCTACAGCCCCTACTGGCCAGTGATGCAATCAGAGGTTGTAGGTAGAGATTGAATAGGAGTGGGGGCAGGGCAGATCCCTGTGGCACCCCACATTCCAAGGTCCCCACCTCCGATGTTTCATCCCCCAGTTGTATCCTTTGTGTCCTTCCCAGAAGGAAAGATTGCAACCATTTAAAGGCCAGGCCTATGATCCCAAAATCATTCAGTCTATCCAAGAGTAAGGCATGACTGACCGTATCGAACGCCGCTGATAGATCTAACAAAATCAGGGCGCTCGCTTTCTTACAGTCAGCCATGCCTCTTAATTCATCCATCACCGAGAGCATCACCAACTCTGTGCTGTGATGAGCTCGGAACCCTGCCTGTCGCTCATGGAGTAGATGGTGAGACTCCAGATACAGAGACAGGGACTTTAATACATGCTGTTCCAGTATTTTTGAGAGGAAAGGCAGCTGGGAAATAGGCCTGTAGTTCTTTAACACTGCAGGATCCGCACCAGGTTTCTTCAATAGAGGCCTTACACGTGCCTCCTTGAATTCCAACGGTAGGTACCCTATCTTCAAGGATCTGTTAAGGAGGGAGATAATGCATTCCTCCAATAAGGGACGAGCTACACGAAAGACACTGGGTGGGCACGGATCTGCTGGAGAGCCAGATTTAATTTTACCCATCAGTTTCTCCAGACTCAACGCATCCAGCTCTGGAAACACTGTGATAGTGCAGTCAGCTGAGTTATAGGGGGCCGAAGTTATGGCAGTCTCCTTTACCATCCCACTCTTTATTTCCATAATAATGGTCTTCACTTTTTCTAAAAAGTACCCCTGAAAAGAATTACAATTTATAAGGGACTTGGAGTTTTCAGGTTTTTTACTCAACTCTGACAAAATTTTAAACGTCTCTTTCTGGACGTTGACTGCCTTACTTAAGCGGGACTCATAATGTTCTGCTTTAGCTAGGGCAATGAACTTTTTATATAAATGAAGGGAGGCTTTATAGAGATTCCTAGCTGTATCCTGCTTAGATTTCCTCCAACCTCTTTCCAAGGCTCTGAGCTTTCTTTTATGCTCCCTTAATGATGGCGTAAACCAGGGAGCCCCCTTACCAGGTCCCTTTATCAACTGTGATCTTACTGGCGCTATCTGGTCGATAGCCTGAGCCAAGCTCCGCGTTAGATCCGCGTAATCTCGGTCCAGACTACATTCCAGATCCGAAGGCTGGTTCATTGACGGTAGCGCCTTGGTTAGAGTTATTAAGTCAACCTCTGCCCATTTACGGGTTCTCCTGGTTTCCAACGATAGATTGTGTATATGGCCATCGATGCGTATCTCGCAGGACACTAGATGGTGATCTGACCATATGCATGGTACAACCTCTTTAAGAGTGACATTTGTGTCTGTAGTCCATACGAGGTCAAGAACATGACCTTTAGTATGTGTGGGAACTTCCACAAGTTGTTTAAAACTCAGGGCAGCCATCATGGTGTCCAATTGGCGAGTGGCCAAGTCCCAGTGGGGGTTATCCCAATGCAGATTAAAATCTCCTGTGACCAAAATTTACGCGTATCGGGTACATAAGTCCGACATAATAGGCCCAAAGAAGTCATAAAAGAGTGGGGTTGAGTTTGGTGGGCGATAGACTGACAAAACCACCCAACAGGAGTTGTTCATGGTTATCTTTACCCCAAGCAGGTCAGCTAGGTCTACTGACTCAGATAAGTCTTTCAACTGACAGGCTCTTTTTAAAAAGGATCGCTACCCCTCCCCCTCACGCACCTCCCGGGCGGTTATGCCATATGGCATCATAGCCCCCTGGGAGAGCGGCAATGATGTCAGGCATCGAATTATCACCCAACCAGGTCTCCGAGAGGGTCAGGACATCGATGTCATTGTCCTGAAGCAGGCTATAGACTTCCACATGATGACGGTGGAGTGATCTAGTATTTAAGCTAACGATCTTCAGTATAGAGCGCCGGCCTGAGGGGGTAACCTTATGAGGGCGAGAAATAGCATAATTATTAATAGTCATCAGGGTTACGCAGTCCGGGCACCGCTCACCTTTGTCCAGACTGCGCAGCTCCTCTGAGGAGTAAGTACGCCTGTGGCCAGATGACCGAGCCTCCGGGCCCGTCCATGCGCGGACGGGCGCAGACAGGCTGGACTCTGGCGTGACTCCGGCGATGCTCTGGCGAACCCGCCGCGCGTCAGCATGACCGGCTTAAGTACCGGTCTAGCGTCCTTGTGACGACTAGACCGCTCCGATCCTCAGCCCTCACCCAAGAATTGCGCCGTTCTGGCAGTGCAATGTGATTTAGATGGGGGAAGGGGCCCGCTCCAAACGCGGTGTTCTCAAGTTTTTAGTGTGCAGGTATGTTGCGGTTAAATAGCAGATAAAAACAGGGTACAATGGTGAAAATAAATTTTAACTCAAAAGGCAAAACGGGAACTCTAAAACCATGCTGTAATGCTCCTGGTGAGCGCGCTACGCTCTACGATGTGCTAGAGCTTCTCTATGTTGCCAGAATAATAATCTCCAAGGAATGACGTTGCGGTGTCCACTTAGACGCCGCCCCTGCTCTCTGACGTCAGTTCTGTTTTTCCGCGCCAGCCTACTGCAGATCTGGAGAGAGCTACCCCCTAGTTACTTTTTGACTAGCCTTTTTCTTGACTTTTGTAGACTTCTTTTTTTAAGTCTATTGACTCCTGGTGTACGAGGAATGTCCCATCGTCAGACTGGGTTTAAACCTTGCAAGCCCTGTAATCTCCTGATGTCTGTTACGTACCCCCACCTCGTGTGCCTTTGGTGCCTGGAGTGCGATCACGACCCGAAGTAGAGCTCCGACTGCCGGCCCATGAATCCGAAGTCTTTGCGGGAGCAGTCCCGAAAGCTCTTGGAGGCCTGGCAGTCGCTCCGTGTCGCTTGCAGTCCCGGTCGAGAGGAAGGTCTCGGGACCGGTTGCGGAGCCACCATCACCATTCATCATCAGAGTCTTCTAGATCATCAGATAAGTCAAAGCACAAGAAGAAGGCGACGAAGCAGCGTCACTCTTCACCTTCTCCCTATCCGTCGGCCGACGCGACGCAGGACCCGGAGTGTCGTCGCTCTCCTGCTCAGTCTTCGGAGCCTGTTCCTGGGGCGGCTCTGCGCTTCCCTCCTTTTCCCAGAGCCGAAGCTTTCCCTGCCCAGCTTTGAGCTTTTTATGGAGCGCTTCTCAGCATCTTTGGACAGCCCGACTCTGCCAAAGATGTCCCGCAGACTTGGTGAGGGGCCCGGGCCTTGGATGAGGGGCCCCAGGCGTTCAAAGCCAGCGGCTCTGGCGGGCTCCCGTGGATCCAGATCTGGATAGACGCTGGTCGACCTCACTGTACCTTCCGCGGCTCCGATCCCGGCAGCGACGCCCCCGGCTCCCGACCGGCGCCGTCCCCAGCCTCACCCCTGACTTGGACGCAGAGCCGGACCGGTTTTGCCCGATTCCGGTACCGGCGCCAAAGGGTACTTTTGTACCACTGTTCGTTCCTGGTGGGTTTTTTCTAGGCCTGAATGGCAACCAGAGGAGCGTGAGGAGGACTGGGAGGGGTCTGTTAACCCATTAGCTGACCAACTTGATGAGCCGGACTGGCAGGAGGAACTGGGTGAAGCCAGTGGTCTGGATACCTCCCCAGACCTTGGCATGCTTTCTCCCCCTACTGTGGCTACGGAGGAGGGAGCATTTTATGCAGTGGTGTTGCGTAGAGCGGCTGAGGCCTTTGGCCTCGAGCTTCCTACGTTGGCAGTCAGGACTAACCTCCTGACAGAGGTGCTTCCACCAGTGGCGGCTTCTTCTGAGCCCCTCCTGCCTTTTAATGAAGTCCTCACGGATGTCCTTATAGGCACTTGGTCCAATCCCAGCACAGGGGCTCCTGTGGACAGGATGATTGCCAGACGCCACCGCCCTGCCCTGGGAGACCCACTTGACCTCTCCCAACCCCCCCTCCGAGAGCTTGGTAGTCCAAGCCTCGTCCTCTAAGGGCAGATTCTTGGGCCTTGCAGCAAATTCTCGTTCCACGTATTCTGCTTTTCGCCCCTTTCATGGCTACGTAAGGGTACCCCACCATGTTCGACCCAGTCTTGCCACCGGTTCATGCAGGCTGCCCAGCCTGTGGTGGCCGTGGACGTGGGACCCAACAATGTGGGTCTGAGGGCCAGCGGGCGGGCCTGTCCACCCATAAACCCCCTGCCGCAGCCTCCAAACACTCCTAGTCTGACTTTTCAGGGCCACCAGCAGCGAGTGGGCGGCAGGATTCGCCATCACCTCCCCCACTGGCAGAACATCACGTTGGACATGTGGGTTTTGCAGATAGTCCAAAGGGGCTACTCCCTCCCCATCGAGACTACCCCGCCCTTCATACCACCCCCCTTTCGTCGCATGTTGGAGGATCACGTTGCCCTTCTCCGCCAGGAAGTCGCAACTCTCTGGGCCAAGGGAGCTATCTAAAAGGTCCCTGTGCCAGAAGTAGGTTTTAGTTGCTACTTCCACTACTTTCTTGTACCCAGGAAGGACAAAGGCCTGCGTCCTATCTTAGACCTCAGGGCCCTCAACCGCTTCCTCCGGAAGAAGAAGTTCAAGATGGCTCAGGTCCTATCTGCCCTCGACCCTGGAGACTGGATGGTAGCGTTGGACTTGTGGGATGTGCATTTCCATACCCCCTTCCTGCCGGCCCACAGGTGTTACCTGCAGGTCCCTTTAGGCCACAAGCATTTCCAGTTCACCGTGCTCCCCTTTGGACTTACCAGCACCCCTCGGGTGTTCACGGAAGTGATGGCGGTTGTCGCATGTCATCTGCGCAGATTAGGGGTTCCATTCTTCCCCTATCTCAACACCTGGCTGTTGAAGGCGGGTCTGCCCCAGGCTGTTGTCTCCCACCTCCAGACTACGGCGGACCTGAAGTCACACCTGATTCTCCCCCCCCCCCCCCCCCCCCCCCCTCTCAAATGCTCCCTTTCATCGGGGTGATTCTGGACACAGGGCAGTTTGGGCTTATCCTCCCGAGCAGCGAGTCCGGGATATTCGGGCTATGACACCGAGGTTTCAGCCGCCATCCCGGATTTCGGTGAGAATGACCCTGAGGCTGCTGGGCCTCATGGCCTCCTGCATCCTGCTGCTGGATCATGCCACATGGCATATGCAGGCTCTGCATTGGGACCTGAAGTTCCAGATCTCGGAGGGGACTGTGTGACAACTGCAGTGGTGGCTAATGAATCAAACTTGGGTCAGAGGCAGATCCCTCTCCGTTCCCCAGCCAGACCTCACAGTGGTGACAGATGCGTCACTCCTGGGATAGGGCGGCCATCTGGGAGAGGCAGAGATTAGAGGCTTCTGGTATCCAGCGGAGTCCGGGCTCCATATCAATCTAGTGGAGCTTAGGGCGATTCATCTGGCACTGAAGGCATTCCTTCCCTCTCACAAAGGCAAAGTGGTGCAAGTGTTCACAGACAACACCACCCCCATGTGGTACTGCAACAAATAAGGTGGGGTGGGGTCATGGATTCTATGTCAAGATGCTCTTCGTCTTGGACATGGTTGGAACGTCAGGCCATGATCCTGGTGGTTCAACACCTGGCAGGTTCCCTGAACATCAGGGCGGACAAACTGGTGGATCACAAATGGCGTCTTCACTCGCAGGTTGTGCGAAGTCTCTCAGCAGTGGGAGAGCCTTAGTTAGATCTGTTTGCCATGGAACAGAACGCTCAATGTCCGCAATTCTGCGCGTTGGAATTTCCAAGGCGGCACTCGCCCGGCAACACTTTTCGTCACGGAGCGGTTCTGGACACGACGCGGTTTCGGAGCTATCCCTCCGAACAACGAGTCCCGGGATATTCAGGCTAAGATTCAGATCTTTCTGCCTCTATCCCGGGTTTGGGCTCTGCAGTGGGACCTGAAGTTCCAGTGGGCGCAGCATCAGGGGAATCTGTCCGATTGCGTCCAGATCTCTGAGGGCACTGCTCGACAACTGCAGTGGTGGCTTACGAACCAGGATTGGGTCAATGGCAGATCCCTCTCCCTTCCCCAACCAGACCAAATTGTGGTGACGGACGCATCCCTTCTGGGGTGGGGCGGCCACATGGGAGAGGGGGAGATCAGAGGCATCTGGTCCCCGTCTGAGTCCGGGCTTCACATCAACCTGCTGGAGCTCCGGGCGATTCATCTTGCACTTAAGGCATTCTTTCCCTCTCTACAGGGAAGAGTAGTGCAGGTGTTCACGGACAACACCAACACCTGGCAAGTTCACTGAACACCAGGGCGGACGAACTCAGCCACAGGTGCATGATGGATCATGAATGGTATCTCAGCTTGTAGGTGGTGCAAGGTCTCTTTGAACAGTGGGGAGAGCCTTGGTTAGATCTGTTCACCACCGAAGACAACGCGCAATATCAGCAATTCTGCACGTTGGAATTTCCAAGACGGCACTCGCTCGGCGACGCTTTTCGTTGCAAGTGGAGTTGCGGTCTGTTGTACGCCTTTCTGCCTATACCACTTCTGCCCAGAGTGCTGAAGAAGATCGAGCGCGACCAGGCCCAAATCATTCTTGTGGCTCTGGAATGGGCACGAAGAGTCTGGTACCCAGAGCTTGTGAGCATGGCCATCGGTACTCCTATCAGACTGCCTCTTCGGGAGGATCTTCTGTCGCAGCAGCAGGGGAAGGTCCCCCACCAGAACCTGTCCAGCCTCCACCTCCTTGCGTGGAGATTGAGCAGCGACAGTTGACAGCTTTTGACCTTTCACCTAAAGTCTGTATTGTCCTCTTGGTAGCCAGGCGTCCCTCCACTAACATGCTATACGCCTGTAGATGGAATAAGTTTGTGGCATGGTGCACAGCAAAGGCTGTGGATCCCCTTTCTGCCCCTCTTTCGGAGGTTCTCTTATATATACTTTCTTTGGCCCAGCAGATCTCTGCCCTGGGCACACTTAAAGGCTACGTTTCGGACATATCTGCCTTTCTCCGCCTTCCTGATCAGCCTACTCTTTTCAAGTCCCCTATTGTAAAAAGATTTCTAAAGCGCATTACTCCTCTCTTTTCTCCTTCTCCTTTTATAATGCCCCATTGGGACTTGAATCTTGTCTTGACATTCCGTATGCGTGCTCCCTTTGAGCCACTACATAACTGTCCTATCAGACTTCTTACTCTGAAGACCGCTTTCGTTGTCGCCATCACCTCTGCTTGCAGAGTGAGTGAGCTTCAGGCTCTGTCTTCCATACCTCCTTTTCTTGATGTTCATCTGCACAAAGTAGTACTTTGCACAAGGCCCTCTTTTCTTCCCAAAGTGGTTACCTCTTTCTATATAGGACAGACCATCACTTTGGCCATCTTTTTCCCACCTCCGCACCCTTCCAAGCAGGAGAGACTCCACCGCCTGGATCCAAAATGTGTGCTGTCTTTCTATCTCGACCGCACAAAAGATTTCTGTGTGAAACATCAACTCTTTGTTGGACATGTGGGGGGCAAAAAAGGTCAGGCTGTGCAAAAACGCACCATCTCTCAATGGGTTGTCCTATGAATCAAAATCTGCTACTCATTGGCAAAGAAGGAAGCCCCAGTGGGACTGCGTGCCCACTCCACCAGGGCAACAGCAGCTACTACTGCTTTGGGGTGTGGAGTCCCACTCCTTGACATCTGTCAGGCGGCCACGTGGGAATCTGTGCACACGTTAACCAAACATTATTGCCTGAACAGCCAAGTCTGGAGAGACTGCTACTTTGGCCGTACTGTTCTCCAGGTCATTTTGTTGTGAACTTGGTTTGCAGATCCACCTCCAAGGTTGGCGTTGCTGGGGTATCTATTCTAAAGGTAAGGAATCTAGAACTACAGTCTCTTTCAGATGAACATGTTACTCACCTTCGGTAATGATGTATCTGTAAGAGACCTATGTAGTTATAGAGTTCGAGGCATGTGGGCTGCTGAATTCATATCTGTGCATAGATCGCCGCCTAGTGTTGGGTCCGGATGTTTGCACGTTGTTGTCCTGGAAGAGTCTTCGAAGTATCACGAGATCGGTGACTCCTCCCCTGGACCACAGTGCGCATGGGCATCTTCTCCATCCTTAGATTGTTTTTTTCCGCCATTGGGTTCGGATGTGCTCATCTTAGCTCAAGTTAGGAAAATTTAGTTTAAGGCCAAAAGGCCTTTAGTTTTCGTCGGTACTATTCCCGTTCGGTATCGACTGCTTTCTTAATTAGTTTAGAAACTTCTTCCAGCCTTTCGGATCCGTTTGGTCCGAACATCGACCTTACATCGACGATGGAATCGAGGACCCCATTCAAACGGTGTCCTGTATGCCACGCCAAATACTCACACATCGACGTCCACCCGGTATGCAACAAATGTCTCTCACCGGATCACGACGAATCGAAATGTATGGCCTGTGCCCGATTCCGATCGAAGAAGACTCTCCGGAATCGACGGGCAGCGAGATTAGAAGCGCAGCAATCGGCGCCTGCCCCGGCCAACATCTTCAGCACTGAGGACGAGGATGTTGAGAGCGTGGAAGAAGTAAACTCCAGCCCCGCTTCGGAAGACGCCGATGAAGTGCTTTTTCACAGGGAAGAAGCCGTCGACGAGGTAGGAGACTACGATGAGGCCTTTGGGGCCGAAGAAGATAGCTCTAGCGAAGAGCCAGGCCTACCCGTCGATACGGAGGCCGTCAAAGTGCGTCATTCTACGGCTCAGGTCAAGGGATCGCCTCCGGGCCTTACCCGAGATCAATCCCAAAGTTCTTCGGGCCCGGCCTCGAACATCCAGCACGAGCCATTATTACCAAAGACGACTGGATTCCCTTCAACGAAACCGAAACCAATCGTCGCACCCGTTCCACTGAAACCAAAAGTGAAACTGGCCGTGATCGGCTCGAAGCCCTCGAAGACCTCCACTCCTTCGACGCCAACACAGACCGTCGGCTCCGAACGCACTAAGAGGGATTTCGGTGCCGAACTCGCTGCAGCGGATATCGGTACCGACCCGAAAAGGAAGGCCCTCGGTCCCACAAAAGCGCCTCGGCCCCTGGCACCGAAGCAGTCTGCCCCGACCACCAAAGTCAAAATGGCCGCTCCATCCGAGTCCACTTCGAAAACGGCAGCACACGCCAAGTCATCGACTCCGACGACCGCTGATACCTCTCTTCGGATCGAAGACCCTGTGGCTCCAAAGCAGTCGACACCTACCTCCACGGTACCGACCGGCACCAAAGAACCTTCGGCGTTCTCGGTGCGACAAGTCGCGGCGTCGTTGCAACGCATCAGGGAACGGGCAGCCCTCCGATCCACGTCGGGCCCCGACACGAACAAGGCTCCAAAAGCACCCTCTGCACCAACCAACATCACTTTTGGTTTGCCGCATTCCACGGCGCCGAAGATGTTCGAGATCCCAACACGTGTCCGCCAGACAAAGTCCCCATCTACTGGACACTCACCTTCTGAGCCTTCACAGCCACAATTCATCGACGCCGACACTGGCAGACTGATGCTCCGCAAACGGAAGATCACGCCAGAGAAGGCCTTGGACTCCTACAGAATACCTCTGAAGCACAAATTGCCAGCAGAGTCGGAACCGGTTCTGTATGAACGCTTGCACTCCTCCTATCAGGATCCCCAGTCCTTTTCTCCTACGGCCTCCGACACCGACGCAATGGAGGGCTACATGGGTGATGATACCACCTACCCTAGGGATATCGATCCTGAAGAGCAGCAGGACCCAGATCAAGCATGGGATGACCCTACAGACCAGGGTACCGCAACAGATACCCAGGATACGCAGCTTTACGGCGCCTAAACATCTCCCACAGAGGATTAATGGAAAAAGACAGTGTAGCTGACCATGGCTAAGCACACCCCGTTTCTGAGTTACTTGGTGAAGTCTTGATTTGTGCAAACGACGTCCGGAGCGTGCTACACTTATGCTCCACTGCAATCGCAGATACAAAATGTTGAGAGATAAGGACGGTGCACAATATAGCACAAGTTAAGTAGTTTCGGTCTTGTGACACAATCTTTATTTTCTTTTTACAATACGGCACAGCCAACGCGTTTCGTTCCCACGGAACTTCGTCAGGGCTGAAAAGAATATATATACACATAAAAACCTTTACAGTAGGTAGGACATACAAACATTAAAGCTATTAAATATGTATATTTAAACATATATATGAACACATATATAAAACTCTAGACAATGCATAACATCAGGATGGTTAAAACACATACAACCTAACAAACATAAATATCTTCACATATCAGAAAAACATAATTTACAGCAAAAGAAGAATTTTGATAAGACTAAATACACAACAAACACATATCACAACACATTTTTTAGACAGAACCAATATTTTTACCTGAAAAATTAACAAAAGGGCACAAACATGTATAGCCTCAAAGAACATATAAAAATACATTAAAAGACATATACAAAAAATATATAAACAAAAATTTCCTCAAGGATATGAAAACCAAAGAAGTTGCAGGTAGGTGTATATAAAGTGAGAATCTCAACAATGTACCATAAGGACCTATCTACATACATATAGAACACCTGCAAAGAATTGGACCTCCAACATCCCATCTTATTAGTATAACACAAATAAAACAATCATTTGGTTAGGAAAGGGAGGCTATATCACCTTCTAAATACAAAAACGGTATCATCGTTATAGCAAATTGCAGCAACGTAAGAAGGCCTCAAGTTTCCTAACATAAGGTCATCAATACTCGGTTAAAGTCTCACCTTTTATTGCATCCGTTTAAGAAAAATCCTATATATCCATTTAATTCTAGCTTCCTGATATTGAAAGCAAAAATTGCGTTGATCTAAAATTAAGCAAAAGTGGGAAAGCAACAAGTCAAAACACACACGTCAACTTGAGCTTTAAGTTCGAGCAAGAGTGCATAAACAAACGACATCACACGAGGTCAGAGTCTCAATCCCATCTAGGTATTGATTTCAATCGTCTCAAAAAAGAACAAGCCAATAAAAAATCGGTAATTGCACATTGTCCATTCCTAGTGTCAATAAACACGGAATAGGGACATATTTCTGCCCCTAACCATAAAAAGTCCGAAAAACAAGGTGTTTATAATATGCGTCTTATACATTTTGGAGCAACCATCATAGAGCAAAAAGACTTAGCATAGGGTACTTGTAGATGTCACAATGTACATCCAATGTAATCGTATTAGTTTAAACATATACTAGGGAAGATGGGATTGAGACTCTGACCTCGTGTGATGTCGTTTGTTTATGCACTCTTGCTCGAACTTAAAGCTCAAGTTGACGTGTGTGTTTTGACTTGTTGCTTTCCCACTTTTGCTTAATTTTAGATCAACGCAATTTTTGCTTTCAATATCAGGAAGCTAGAATGAAATGGATATATAGGATTTTTCTTAAACGGATGCAATAAAAGGTGAGACTTTTACCGAGTATTGATGACCTTATGTTAGGAAACTTGAGGCCTTCTTACGTTGCTGCAATTTGCTATAACGATGATACCGTTTTTGTATTTAGAAGGTGATATAGCCTCCCTTTCCTAACCAAATGATTGTTTTATTTGTGTTATACTAATAAGATGGGATGTTGGAGGTCCAATTCTTTGCAGGTGTTCTATATGTATGTAGATAGGTCCTTATGGTACATTGTTGAGATTCTCACTTTATATACACCTACCTGCAACTTCTTTGGTTTTCATATCCTTGAGGAAATTTTTGTTTATATATTTTTTGTATATGTCTTTTAATGTATTTTTATACGTTCTTTGAGGCTATACATGTTTGTGCCCTTTTGTTAATTTTTCAGGTAAAAATATTGGTTCTGTCTAAAAAATGTGTTGTGATATGTGTTTGTTGTGTATTTAGTCTTTTATCAAAATTCTTCTTTTGCTGTAAATTATGTTTTTCTGATATGTGAAGATATTTATGTTTGTTAGGTTGTATGTGTTTTAACCATCCTGATGTTATGCATTGTCTAGAGTTTTATATATGTGTTCATATATATGTTTAAATATACATATTTAATAGTTTTAATGTTTGTATGTTCTACCTACTGTAAAGGTTTTTATGTGTATATATATTCTTTTCAGCCCTGACGAAGTTCCGTGGGAACGAAACGCGTTGGCTGTGCCGTATTGTAAAAAGAAAATAAAGATTGTGTCACAAGACCGAAACTACTTAACTTGTGCTATATTGTGCACCGTCCTTATCTCTCAACATCTCCCACAGAGGACACTGCTGCCTTCAATGCCCTCATAGAACGTGCTGCCGCCAATCATGGAGTACAACTCCACTCTGACACGGTTGAGGAAGACTTCTTAGTGGACACTTTCGCCTCCTCCGAGAGAACTGTCAAAACTTTGCCCATGTTGAAAGGTGTTCTCAAACCTGCAAAGGACATTTTCAAAGAAACAACCAGGGCACGGGTGCTAAACCCCAGGATTGAAAAGAAATACAAACCTGCGCCCGGAGACCCTATGTACATTAGAGGTCAGTTACCTCTGGACTCCATGGTGGTTGCTAACGCTCGCAAACGAGCCCACTCGCAAACAGGTGATGCTCCTCCCCCAGACAAGGAGTCCAAGGTGCTGGAGACCTCAGGCAAGAGAATTGCAGCTCAAGCAGCAAACATCTGGCGCATTGCCAATACACAGGCCCTCCTGGCCCGCTATGATCGTTCACACTACGACACGCTAGAATCACTACTCCAGCATCTGCCAGATGAATACAAAGAGGCAGGGGAGCTCCTCATCAGAGAGGGACAACTTCTTACCAACGCATCCATTAAGTGCGCACTGGATGCTGCCGACACAGCAGCAAGGGCAATTAACACCAGCGTCATGTTACGCCGACACGCTTGGTTAAGAATCTCCGGATTCAAACCAGAGATTCAAAACAACATCCTGAATCAGCCAGTCAACCCAGACTACTTATTCGGCCCAGAAGTTGACACCACCTTAGAAAAAATAAAGAGACACTGACACTGCGAAGTCAATGGGGGCTCTGCAAACGCAGCAATTTCGTAGTGGCTCCTTTCGTCGCCCCGGGAATAGGGGAGCAGCTAGAGGCCAGGGGTCACAGTAGCAATACACTAAAGGGGGCACACAGAGTACCTACAATAAAACCAACAGAGGTGGATATTGTGGCTCCAGCACCAAGGGCAGAGGACGTGGTTACGGCAACACCAGGTCCTCCCCCAAATACAAACGGTGACGCCCTCTCCCTTCCCCCCGACCACATAACACCTGTCGGGGGGGGAGACTCCAGCGGTTCCTGTCCACGTGGAAAACCATCACCACAGACAGGTGGGTCAGGGACATTATCCAGCACGGTTACTGTCTCGAATTAACCTCCACTCCACCCAACATACCGCCAAAGCACCGTCCTATGTCCGTAGAGCACTTGGCATTATTGCAGCAGGAAGTGCTAAGTATGCTGGAAAAGGGTGCAATAGAGGTCATGCCCGTCAACCAGCAGGGGACAGGGGTGTACTCTCTGTACTTCCTAATCCCAAAAAAGGACGGGCCGCTCAGACCTATACTAGACCTGAGACCCCTCAACCACTACATTCTGTCAGAGCATTTCCATATGCTCACCCTACAGCAGGTTTTCCCGCTGCTCAGCCAGGGAGACTTCCTAGCCACACTAGACCTCAAAGATGCGTACTTCCACATACCCATAAACCCATCACACAGGAAATATCTCAGGTTCACTATTCAGGGACAGCACTATCAATTCAAAGTCCTCCCCTTCGGCGTGACAACAGCACCCAGGGTTTTCACCAAGTGCCTAGCTACAGTGGCTGCACATCTACGGAGACAACACATTCACGTCTACCCTTACCTGGACGACTGGCTTGTTCAAGCAAAGTCAGCCCAGCAATGCGCCAGCCACATGTCCCTCACCATCCACCTTCTTCACAGTCTGGGATTCTCACTAAATTACCCAAAATCACACCTCCAACCCGCACACGTACGACAGTACCTGGGCGCGACCATAAACACTCTGGCAGCCACAGCTCAGCCAAATTTAGTGAGGATCAACAGCATGCAACTGCTGATCTCAAAGTTCAAACCTCAACACTCCCTTCCTGCGCGAGTGTTCATGCAGTTGATAGGCATGATGGCCTCCTGCATTTTCATAGTCCCGCACGCGAGACTACATATGCGCCCGCTTCAGGAGTGCTTGGTACGTCAATGGAATCAGGCTCACGGGCAATTAAAAGACCTAGTGTTGGTAAGCGGTCGGGCATACAACTCTCTGCATTGGTGGAATCCACAACACCTTTGCAAGGGCCGACCATTCCAAGAGCCTGTTCCACAAATAATACTGACAGCGGACGCCTCTCTCCAGGGATGGGGAGCTCATGTACTCAGTTACACAGTGCAGGGACTATGGACGACACAACAAAAGAAGATGCACATCAACGTTCTGGAACTGATGGCAATCTTCCTCGCCATGAAGGCATTCAAAGTACACTTGTGCAACAAAGTCGTGTTGATCCGGACGGACAACATGACTGCCATGTACTACATACAGAAGCAGGGAGGAACACACTCTCCACAGTTGTCTTATCTGGCTCAGAGCATGTGGAAGTGGGCCATTCAGAGGAACATATTCCTCATGGAGGAACACCTCCCCGGCAAGGACAACCAGATGGCGGATCTGCTCAGCAGACACAGCCACCAGATGCGCGAGTGGGAGCTACATCCGTCCGTTCTCCAACCGTACTTCCAACAGTGGGGTCATCCAGAGATAGACCTATTCGCCACAAACGAAAACGCAAAATGCCAAAGCTTTGCTGCCAGGTTCCCACATCCACAGTCGCAGGGCAATGCGATATGGATGAACTGGTCCGGCAGATTTGCGTACGCTTTTCCCCCAGCGCCATTAATACCGCTGGTGGCACGCAAACTGCGACAGCACTCACTGACACTCATCCTAGTTGCTCCAACGTGGGCGTGCCAGCCATGGTACACCAGCTTTCTGGAACTTTCCGTGGTGCCGCATCAAAGGCTGCGGATAAAACCTGCACTCTTAACGCAGAGCCATGGCGAAATTCAGCACCCAGATCCGCAACAGCTGAATCTGGCAATCTGGCTCCTGAAGTCTTAGAGTTTGGCTACCTAAACCTGCCACCTGACTGTATGGAGATCATCAAGGAGGCCAGGAGACCCACTACCAGAGCTTGCTATGCAGCTAAATGGAAGAGGTTTGTCATTTACTGCAACAACAATAACATTAACCCGCTAGACGCATCCATTCAAAACAAAATCTGTTACCTCTTACACCTATACCGATGCAATCTGGCATACACCTCAATACGTATCCATTTAACCGCAATAGCAGCCTATCTCCAAAACAAAGCGGTACAAAAGGGGGTGGTGATGGACGGAGCATCAGAACCAATCAAACACTCACACCCAGTCAACAGATCTGGGTTTGACCCATCACCGTTCTTTAGCCCACTCTGCCACCCCAGTTCAGACATGGCCATATGCAAAACAGTCTGACCCTGTGCCTCATGGGAACAGTCCAGCCCGAACTGCCAAGCTATGCCTTCCCTGGACCGGAAACAAGCTTCCTAGGACCGGTTTCTGGCATTTCAGCCGTCTTCAGCCAGGCTTGCTTGAATCCAGTGGCAAAGTGAGCAAGGGACTCGCGTCTGAGCATACCCTGCCAACTTATGGCGAACAAAGCGGTACAAAAGGGGGTGGTGATGGACGGAGCATCAGAACCAATCAAACACTCACACCCAGTCAACAGATCTGGGTTTGACCCATCACCGTTCTTTAGCCCACTCTGCCACCCCAGTTCAGACATGGCCATATGCAAATCAGTCTGACCCTGTGCCTCATGGGAACAGTCCAGCCCGAACTGCCAAGCTATGCCTTCCCTGGACCGGAAGTTCGGGCTGGACTGTTCCCATGAGGCACAGGGTCAAGACTGATTTGCATATGGCCATGTCTAAACTGGGGTGGCGTAGTGGGCAAAAGAACGATGGATTTAACCCAGATCTCTTGACTGGGGGAGAATGTCTGCATTGTCAGCATTCCGTCCATCATTTGTTTGTTGTAACGCTTTTCGCCCTAAGTGGGATGGGTATTCCCAGCCGTGGGACCCGTGCTCACTACGCCACTGGAGTCAAGCTATCCTGGCTGATGACGTCTGATAGCCAGAAACCGGTCCTAGGATGCTTGATTCCGGTCCAGAGAAGACATGGCTTGGCAGTTCGGGCTGGACTGTTCCCATGAGGCACAGGGTCAAGACTGATTTGCATATGGCCATGTCTAAACTGGGGTGGCGTAGTGGGCAAAAGAACGATGGATTTAACCCAGATCTCTTGACTGGGGGAGAATGTCTGCATTGTCAGCATTCCGTCCATCATTTGTTTGTTGCAACGCTTTTCGCCCTAAGTGGGATGGGTATTCCCAGACGTGGGACCCGTGCTCACTACGCCACTGGAGTCAAGCTATCCTGGCTGATGACAGCTGATAGCCAGAAACCGGTCCTAGGATGCTTGATTCCGGTCCAGGGAAGACATGGCTTGGCAGTTCGGGCTGGACTGTTCCCATGAGGCACAGGGTCAAGACTGATTTGCATATGGCCATGTCTAAACTGGGGCGGCGTAGTGGGCAAAAGAACGATGGATTTAACCCAGATCTCTTGACTGGGGGAGAATGTCTGCATTGTCAGCATTCCGTCCATCATTTGTTTGTTGTAACGCTTATCTCCAAAACAGGCAGCACCTCTCTTTATTCAGAGTGCCTGCCATCAAATCCTTCTTGGAAGGACTTAAACAAGTAATTCCCCCAAGACACCCACCAGCACCGGTGTGGAACCTCAACTTGGTCCTCACCAGACTGATGGGTCCACCCTTCGAACCTCTCCACTCATGTGAGATTCAATTCCTCACCTGGAAAGTAGCTTTCCTAGTAGCAATCACTTCGTTAAGAAGAGTTAGTGAACTCCAGGCACTAACCATTCAAGAGCCATTCATACAGGTTCACGCAAACAGGGTCGTACTACGTACCAACCCCAAATTCATGCCTAAAGTAATATCGCAGTTCCACATGAATCAAACTATTGAACTGCCTGTTTTCTTTCAAAATCCACAAAATGTCGCTGAGAGAATGCTCCATACACTAGATGTAAAGAGGGCCCTCATGTACTATATAGACAGAACTAAGGACTTTAGGAAGACAAAACAACTTTTCGTTGCCTTTTCTCCACAACACAAGGGCAACCCCATTTCCAAAGCAGGTATAGCCAGATGGATCGTTAAATGTATTCAAATTTGCTATCAAAAAGCTAAACGCACATTAACGATTTCCCCCACGAGCCCACTCAACACGAAAGTTAGGGGCGTCCATGGCTTTCCTGGGAAACATTCCTTTACAGGAAATATGTAGAGCAGCCACATGGTCCACTATACATACATTTACCAAACACTACTGCGTAGATGTACACTCAAAACAGCAGGCAGCTGTAGGACAGGCTGTTCTCAAAACTCTTTTTCAGACTGCTGCAGCTGGCACTGGTAGCCGCCGCTAATAGGAGGTACTGCTATGTATTCTATGCACAGATATGAATTCAGCAGCCCACATGCCTCGAACTGAATATGCTGCTTACCAGTATGCATCTGTTCTTGGCATGTAGGGCTGCTGACATTCATATCGCCACCCCTCCTCCCCGGCGCCTGTAGCAGCTGCAGCTCTCAGAATGACTGTATAGCATGGTCATCACTTACTGTATCTACTCCATCATTGCCACAATGGCGAAAAACAATCTAAGGATGGAGAAGATGCCCATGCGCACTGTGGTCCAGGGGAGGAGTCACCTATCTCGTGATACTTCGAAGACTCTTCCAGGACAACAACGTGCAAACATCCGGACCTAACACTAGGCGGCGATCTATGCACAGATATGAATGTCAGCAGCCCTACATGCCAAGAACAGATGCATACTGGTAAGTAGCATATTCATTCCTTACCGTCCCATCCTCCCCGTTCTGTGCACTGACTTCCAGGGGCAGGGACTCCCTTCCAGGGCCCTAGTTTTGTGCACCAGTGGTCAGTGTCTTGCATGGCTCTGTGCTTCTGCCGTGGAAAGTCGTGTCAGAACTGAAGTCCGACTGCAGGGGCGCAGTCTAAGTAGACACCACGATGTCATTCCGGCGACCACCACGCCAACGATGGATGCGGAGTCGACAACCACCTACCGATGCACAGGGGTACTGCTAAAGAAAAAATCTCTGGATCCATTCTGACGCCTGGAGGTAATTCTAAAGGTAAGGAATCTATAACTACATATGTCTCTTACAGATGCATCGTTACCGAGGGTAAGTAACTTATTCTTCCAGGGTGAATGAAGCTAGTATGGTGTCTAAGCAGAGTAAGAAAACTAGTAGGAGTAAACCAGTTACTAGTGGGGTGCATCTCGGGAGCAAAAGATGTTATAGATGTGGTAATACCAATCACTTAGCAAATGACAAATGTCCGGCTACAAAATTAAAATGTACGTTTGGTGGTGTGATTGGTTTCTTCCAAAAAGTTTGCAAAAAAAGATCCACCCGTTCTGTCAAATTGGTTGGGTTTGATGGTGAATCTGATAACAATACATCAGAGAAAGACAAAGTGAATATGTGTGTTCTAAATATAGATGACGATTGCGTAATGCAAATCAAAGATACCCAGGCTAATGGGTTAAGGAAACCGGTGTGTGATATGTCAATTGGTGGTGTAACTATAAGTATAGTGGCAGATTCAGTGTCCATATACTATTGTAAACAAAAGTATGTGGGAGAAAACGTTTGTACCTTCCCTGGGAAAACAATTGGAGAAATCCTACATTACCTTAAAAACATTTACAGGTGATCCCATTGAGGTTTGTGGTTATAGGAAACTTAATTCACCTTCAAAGGAAGAGAGTCTGTAGGTAAACTATATATATATATATCCTTGGTCAGACCCTCCGTGTTGGGGTGGATGGACCAGGGTAGTCTGGGTGTTATACTAGACCCCAACAGTTCTGATCCAGTCCTACTCGTCCAGAACGAAGAGGAGTTTAGCAGGGGTTTATTATGCACATTTCCCAAAGTGTTTTCAGGGAAGATCGGAAAGTTATGTGGATTTAAGCACAAAATACATGTTAAAGCAGGTGCCATTCTGATCGTCCACAAGGCCAGGAATATCCCCTTTGCTATTAAAGAAGACGTCCAGGTACAACTTGAGAAACTACTGGTTGATGGTGTCATTAAACAAGTAGAAGCCTCTAAAGGGGTGGCTCCCTTGATCATTGCCTAGAGGGCCAATGGAAATTTGAGGCTATGTGTTGGCTTACATGACTTAAATGACAACATCATTGTTGATCAATTTCCACTACCAAGAATCAACAAATTGCTAGCTCATACCAAGGGGGTGAAATGGTTCTCAACCATAGACCTTAAGTCAGCCTACTACAAGACTCCCCTGCACTCTGACAGTAAAAACCTTACCACATTTATGTTTGAATTTGTTTATTGGGTTTCAACAATTTAGATACAGTTTGACAAATTCTTATTCGAATTACATGTATACACATGCTTGTATAATTTCAGCTATCATTTTTGTATTGGCATTTGTCTTTATACATAATTGCCACTTATCTTTATTACATTCTCGATGTTACATGCACATTGATTCAGTGTGCGTTGATTATATGCTTTCCGTAGTTTATCTGTGAAGATGTGCCCCTGGTTTAGGAGCTATACCTGTCTGTGCCATTACTGTGGGTCGTAATATAAATTCCCGGTGATAGGGCTGTGCTCCCTACTGACTGGTACCGATACCATAACTGCCGGCTTGTATCCCTGACTACTAACTTTGGTATTTAACTGGGGTGATTATTAGGGGTTGGCGGGGGTGTGTGCTGGCAGGGGGAGGGGGGGCGAGGGCTCTGTTCGATTGTTTAAGCTGGCGGTCTATGTCTGCGTGTGCAGGGGGGTGTGGTCACTGCTCCTGAGCTATCGTGGGGTTGCAGTGGTTGTGCTGACTGTTATTATAACGCCATTTTGTTGCTATAGGTTTAAGAGGGTGCCTTTCGACCTTGCCTCGGCAGTCCCTGTGTTCCAAAGGCTTATACATGAAATCTTCAAAGGTGTAAAAGACATACTTATTTTCCAAGAGGACATTCTTGTCATGGGTAAAAGCAGAGAGGAGCATGACAAAATTGACTCCGTATCCTTGATGCTAAGAGTTTAACTGCTGAGCATAGTAAATGCAAATTTGCATGCACAAAAGTAGCCTATCTTGGACACAAAATCACTGGTGATGGTATTAGGCCTAAGACGCCATATGTATTGCTCCTGTACCAGGTAACAAGGAGGATCTACCAGCGTTTTTAGGCCTTGTTGAATTCTATTCGAAGTTCATCAAGAACTTTTCGAGCAAAACGTATGATTTAAGACAGTTACTAAAACTTAAGAATACGTTTGGTCAGAAGCATGTCAAAAGTCATTTTGTTCTTTAAAAAAAGAAATGAGTTCTGTGCTTCCTTGGCAAGGTTTTGATCCCACGTTGGAAAACATCATCACTACAGATGCCAGAGGTGAAGGTCTGGGTGCAGTCCTCATGCAGAAAGATGATCATGGGATGGAATGCACCATTGCTTCTGCTTCATGCTCTTCTTATCTCCACAGAGGAAAAATACTCCGTAATAGAGCGAGAGGCTTTAGCATGTGTTTGGGGTCTTGAACATTTTCGCCAGTTTGTTTGCAGTAATAAGGTCATCTTACGCAGCGACCACAAACCATTAACAAAAGTTTTTACAACAAAAGGACTCTATTCTGCTTCTCCCAGACCTGTACGGATGTCAGTACGTATGTTTGATTTCAACTATGAGGTCCAGTATGTGCCAGGTGTCAAAAATGTGGTTGCCGATTTCTTGAGTCGCATGCCTGTCCATTCTCCTGCTCCTGTAAACAGTGAGGAGGACGAGGAGTTATGCATTGTAAACATACATGAGGAGTTACACTGCATTTTTATAAATGAATGGAAGTTAGAGCTATCCAAAAATGCTGTATTATATCAGGTTCTGGGAATGCTGGCCAAAGGTTGGCCTGGAAAGGTAATTCCTGATGAAATGTGCCCTTACTGGGAGGTTAAACATGAGTTGTGAGAGGAGAATAAATTGTTGAGGAGCGGGAAGGTTGTCCCTCCATCTACACTTGGAAAAGAAATTCGAAATATCTGACGAGGGTCATTTGGGCATTTTCAAGACCAAATATAGAGTATAGGATTGGTATGGGTGGCCTGGGGTAAATATCGGAAAAGAAAGAATAGTAAGAGATTGTACTATGTGTAGTAATTCAGATAAAACCCAGGTTACATTCAGTCCCCCATTACATCCCATCTCATGTCCAACTATGCCATGGGAGAGACTTGGTATAGACATCATGGGGCCAATTACTGATCAAGACGAACAGGTGTATACCATTGTACTTATTGAACATTTTTCAAAATGGCCAGAAATTGGATTTAAGACAGCTGATGCTTAGTGTTGTAAAATTCCTTGATGATATCTTCGTGGGAGAAGGCTTACCCAAATGCATAGTTGGCGACAACGGATCCAAATTCACGTCCGAGGTTTTTTAATCTGATCTCAAAAGAACTAGATAAGACATAAGATGACTTCCATTTATTATCCTGCTGGTAACGGTGCCGTTGAGCGCTTCAATAGAGTACTCAATGGCATTATCCAATTGCCCAAAAATACCAACCTGGTTTGAAAACAGGAAATTCTTAAGACTCTGTGGGCCTATCGCATTACACCTTGCAGGTGTACGGGTCACAGTCCCTTTGAGCTCATGAGGGGCAGAACTCCGATGTCCTAGGACAATGTGGGGTGGTTGATAGCTGCAAGAAGAGTTGACTTGTCGGCCGACCAGGTGAAGTGTAGGCTAGCGGAAGCACAGTTAAATTGCAAGAAGGTTTTTGACAGGAAACACATTAGTAAAGCAGTACATTTAAATGTTGGAGAGATGGTAAGGGTTAAAAGGAGTGGTCACACGATCAAAGGGGAGGACAGGTTCTCACAACCTCTCTCCATGTGCAAAATCTTCTCTAAGTCTGCCCTGAGTGATGGTAGAGTGTGCCATTTTTCAGCACTGTCCTTGTGTAAGCAACCTAGGGCAGGGGTCTCGCATACTGGACATGATGTCTCGGTGCATGATTTTCACAGTTCTCCTGATACCAACACTCCCAATCCTGGGAGAAGATATGACAGTGATTCGGATGAAGAGGTCGAAGGTGAATGCCTGCAACGTGTGCAAAAACAAGTCCTGACACCGTTGTGGCACACTGTCTGAGCAAAAACAGAGTGGGGCGACGTGTCAGCCCACCCATCAAGCTTTCTGACTATGTATGTGAATAACATGTACCTATTGTAAAACGGAAATGTACCCCCTTTGCTCCCTCTTTCACCCAGTTTCCCTCCTTCCCGCGTTTACCCCACTGTTATTTTTCAAAAGGGGAAGATGTGTTGTGTTCGTTGTACTTTTGTCCACTCAGGGGCACCGTCCCCCTTTGCCTCTCTTCTTGTCATCAGCTGGCCATTCTAGAATGTTGAGATGGACAGCTGATGACTGAAGTGAGCAGACGTGTTCCTCGAGCTCTGTGACCTGAGCGTTACTGTGTTGGTTATGATGATAAAGTCTTCTTACTCAGCAACTCCGAGTACATTTCATCTTTACAATTACCCACTCTACTATTGCTAGATTTGAGAGGTCTGGACTTGAGGGGCCTTGCGCCTGATAACGAGATTGCATATCTTAAGCGTAGCTCCCCGTGCGCAGCTTGAAAAGATTGTACAAGGAAACAGTAATAAAGGAAATGTGTACGATTTTGAGCCTGTACCTTTAACAGATCCTTGAAGGAGACTTTAAATGACTGGATGACATTCATTTTCTATAATCTCTGCCAGAACGTTCTACGCACGTTTTAACTGTTTTTTAAACTCTTCATTAGGCCTGGGCGGTAAATTCCGTTCCGCTCGCGGAATTAGGGTAATTTCGCATTGCGCGGAGAACGCAGAATTGCCCAAAATTCTGCGTTCCGCGGCTTGGTGGAATTTTTTACTTGTTCGCGTTCTCAAAATGCGTGTTTGCGAGAGATTTCCCCCGGGGCACGCAAACGTCATTCGCAAACAGGAAAAAAGTATCACAAACACACAATTCCGCTTGTTTGTGGAATTTTTGCGTGCTCGCGGAGATTTTTTACCGTTTCACGGAGCTTTGCTTAGCGCGACTACGCAAAATCCGCCCACCCGTACTCCATCTTCAAGAACCTTGCGAAGAAGAGGTTGTCTTTTACAGTAAAGAAAGGACTGTTGAAAGGTTTTTAAATAATTTTATTTCTGTTTTCCAGCTATAGATGTGTATGCTTATAAACCCCTTTGCGCGTGTTTGGCTTTGAAAGAAAACAGTCCAGTATCTGTGTTCCTAGTCCTGTGTAACGTTACCGTTTACTCGATTGTAAAACATGACCGTTCCTTCGTGTGGTGATGCCCCATTTTCTAATTGTCAAGGTCATTGTCAAACGAGGTCTCGTTTATTTTGCTACTCCTTTGGTTGGCCAACTATTTGTGTCCCTGGAATGGATAGAATGCAGATCTCGCTGCTTGGGTTTCAGCTCCGGTCTGCCGTATGCACTGATCCTGCTGCTGCTGCTTCAGGCATTTGAGCCGTCCATTGCTTCTTCCAGTCACATGTCCTCTCAGGCAGCAGGGCCACGATTATTCTTTTTCTGGAACCAGTCACACTGTGTGAACAGGACACCATAGTCACGCATCACTTCCCTTCCAGTGGTCTTCTTGTATACATTTAATTCGCCTCATCTCAGTAAATGCCCCAAGCCGTAGTTGCGCTCAAGCTCATTTACCCATGATGGGTTATTTTAGTCTTCAAAAACTCTGCATCCTTTGATGTCTTTCCCTGACTGTGCAAACGAAAAACTGTCACAAAGTGCAAGCATCACTGTTAATCCTGTATAAACCTAATTTCTCTGTAACTTCAGAAATAGAATTACCATTCTTGTTAACGGGAAACAGGAAAGGGATCATAGTTCTGGTTGGCATGATTTTAATCTACAAATATTGTTTTTTCAGAATATATGCTGAACCTTTAAGAGTTAACAAAACATCCTAATAGGATTTTCCTACAATCACCTAAGATCTTGCCAGCACTAGCCATCAAGCATTTTGTTTGTACTCTTTGCGAGAATGGACATTACATTGCTTAGCATTCCCATAGACTGATCAAGGCATTCACTAAGGCAGGATGTAACTTCTCAATTACTGTGCCGAGTTGACATATTGACTCACCTTTCACCGAATCATTCGTGACTCTGCCCTGTCTTATTGTGTTGTAATGACCAAGTACTAGCAGACTCCTTTTCCTCCCGCTGCGAGCCTGGGACAACAACAACAGAACCACCTCTTCCAAGTCGAGTGGAAGGTTTTTAGGTCTGACAGTGCAGCTGTTAATAGGGTTTCTAGATGGCAATATAAATAATGGAGTTAGGGTCCGCCTCTTTCAACCATTGTCTTTCTTCGACCATCTCTTTTAGCCAATTGCTTGAGACTTTGTCAGTCACACCTTGGCTAAGACAATACGAGTATTCATCTGTTGGCTAATGCCATTGTTGTTTGTGTATATCCTTCTGCCTCCAATTAAATGCTTGCATAGAACTGCATGAAGGACTAATTTACAAGTATAGCCATCCATCAGCTCCTGCTGACTCCCACCTGCGTGTCTAGCTCGGTGCTATCGCTACATGCATTATACTGTAAACTCAGACCTGTTGGGTTTGCCATTGCTTGTTTATCTAGTGCTCAGAATCCAGAATATTTTGGCCACCATATACCTTGCCCTATTTCTGAGCAGAGCGAGATGCAGGAATATGCCAACTCCCTTCACTGTGGTGCAATGCACGCCTTTTCTCATGTGCAGAGCTTCCATCCTCAATTGTCATGGAAGTCTGTGAAAAGGAGCTGGACCATTTAGCACAAGAGCTCCACATCATCAACCCATTTATAAAGATCGCTCAGAATGATTATAGCACAAAGTCTTTTCCGGGAGCAAAAGACAAAATAAGTTTAAATATTCACACGTTTTCTTTCAGTTTTTCAATTATTTCAATATTGTGGATGGATTCTACAAGTGCTAGATCCCAAACTTGCTCTTAAATGAACAAACATTTGCAAAGCTAATGGGTCTTGCCGATATTTCTATCATATTGTACAGCAACAATGCTGCAGTGCAGCATGGCTCAAAAAATAATCCTGCATTAGCAGTGTTAAGGATTTTTTTTTATTGTGGGAGGGCTGGTCGGCAGGCAACACAAAGGGAGGGCAAGCGTGTGGGCACAACACAGACAACTGAGGCTTTTGAAAGAAAAAAAGGAGTATGAAGCATCCAGTATCGACTGTATCACAGTGCTTCTTTTTTAAATTGCATAGTGGTAAGGAGGTGCAGGAGGGAGGGGAGTGGGTGTGAAAGGTGTGGGGGGGGGGGTTAGAGTAAGGGGACCGGAAGGCATCATGAAGGGCAGGTCAGGAGGGAACATGGACAAGGGAGGGTAGGAGGGAGGGGCTGGGTGCAAGCAGATGAACAGCAGAGAGTCAGTGGGCGGTAAGAACACGGGGTAGAAGTACAGGAGGGAGATAGCTGAAACACATGCATTTTTGTAGTGTGTTTAATCACAAAGAAAAAGATAGTGCCTATAAAAGAGCAGTGGTATGACACAAGTAAGGCGTCCATGCTCCAGGAAAGAGGGACAGAAACACAGAGGAAGGAACCTTAAGCAGCTGACCAGTAAGAAGACAGCAAATGAATGCTAATGAAGCCTAGCATGGTAAGCAATTGGTGGCTTCTAAACCCACTGTTGGGAACAAAATGACTCAAAGAGACCGAGCATGCATAGTTTATGCGAGACCTAAAAAGTCTTTGTTTCTGGAGTCTGATTCACACAGGATGAGGTGAGTCTTGGAGATTCAAATAGAGTTGGTAAATAAAATATTATCAAAGTCTATTACCCGGTGCCCTCTATGCAGGTAATTTGAAGAATAGGGGTCAATCACCACAGCTTATTTTTAGGTCTCGCCTACGCAGCGCACATGCGCTGCGTAGGAGGACCTTTACCCGTCGTTCAGCTCTTTTTCCTAGCACGTACTCGTGCTTGTGGCGTCATACACCTTGCGCCACAAGCACGAGTATGTGCTTGGAAAAAGAGCCGACTGCGCATGCACGCTTACACGCACACACCACTCGCGGAAACATTTTCAATCATTCGAGTACACTTCTGTTTATATCCTTCTCTTTCTTACTTTTAGCTTGCGCTCACTTACAGAAGTCATGGGTGAACACGCAAAATGCAAAAGAAGCAAGTTCAATTTGCAGGGTTTCAAATGTATGCTTTGTAAATTGAGTGCTGCGGTTTTCAGTTACTGCATAATTTTCCGAGCTATTCCACCAGGGCTGGACCGTGTGACAAATGCATGAAATCGGCGAGCTCAGCTATTTTATACAGACCACAAACTGAAGACAAAGCACTGCTCTGCAGCAGGTGCGTTCATTCTCTAAGCTACTTTACGATGATTCAAAACTGTGTGGAGTTCACTCGAGTGCATTAATTGCCTGATTCTTCTTACGGAGTCAACTTGTATTGTAGTCGAGGATCTTTTAAGCCGCAGAGGGTTAAATACGGTAATTTTTGACATTTTAGAGTCTAACGCAGAAATTAAGATTGCTGGACTGTGTAGTCTTGACTGACTTGTGGGTGCGCCATGTTATAGTCAGGCGGAACATCACTACTTTTAATTCAAATCTGCTGGATTTCTAAGGCTTCTGCCAGATTATAACATGGCAGCCGTACTCCGAAGTTAAAGTCCACAGCACTGCTGTGTTTGACAAGGAGAGAGGCCACAAAGTTAGGGAAAAGGATGAGTCCCTTAAGTTTGATTCTCCGTTACAGCGAGGAGCAAGAGGCGAGATTTGTCTGTTTCTAGGAAATCTGTGCCATATGAAAGGCAGCAGTATATCTTCTTCCTGGTGACTGTAAGTGGTTGGTGCAGGGGCACCAACCGCGGGCCAATGGTTATCATCCAGAAAGCCTCAAAGGTGCATGTTCTAAACATGTCTTTGTGCATGTACTAATACTTAAGGGTCTCCGAAGTTAGTGGGAAAATCAAGGCGCTTTATTGTTCAGTGCCATCCTAAAATGGGCTATCTTCATTGCCTGTAAAGGGGTCACAGTACAGTGCTACTCCTCCCTTGTTGGGGGTTAATGTGTCGACAGGTTTTAGTACGACTGCGTGCAAATTATTATCAATTTCTTTGCTATTTGTTTTTATGGAGTGGTAGTGCACACTTCCTATGAAATAATGTTTGGTATGGATGTGCTGTTTATTCTGGGGAAATGCAATGCAGCGGCTGGAAGTGCTGTATGAAACATACATTTGTTTTCTGCAGTTGTGTATGGAACTGGCTAAGAGCGGTATTTCTTATTAGGGAGTTCACTTTTTGCTATGGTGATTCTTGTACGCCTATCTATATGGGATTAATAACCCCCGCTGCTCGTCCTCCCCAATCCCGGAGAGCTCATATTTCAGTATCACATCTTCACTTTGAGTTAAGAAGGTGAAAGCTCACTTGGTTAATGTACCTAAAGTTAGAATTTAGTTATCACTAGGAATGTTTATAACACTTTGGTGACATAAAAACAAGCATTGGCATAGCCAATAGGTCACGCCTTTGGGACCTTATAAGTGTTTAGTTATCCAGCACAATATCCTTGGTGCAACAACATCAAGTGTTGCATGGCTAAACACTTATAAGGTCCCAGAGGTGAGACCTATTGGCTATGTCAGTGCTTGTTTTTCTTTTGTGCAAATGAATTCAATTCATTTTACTCTACAATGTTTTAAGTATTTTGGCTCAAAAACCTAGTTTTACGGGTATTTCTGTTCAGAGTTAAATGGAATTCTCTAAGCCTTCGGGATCTGGCATATTACCTACGATAGCTATTTCTCTGCAGCAGCAAATGGGACATTTGCCTTGAAGACAAGTATTTGCTTTTCATCAGTACCCCACACCCATTCAGTTTACTCTCCCACTGCTGTCTGGAGATTTTACCCATGCCCTGTATCACTGGTGTGCTGGATAATGCTTCTCTAGGGAAGTTACACTCTTAGATTTCCCAGGAATTCTGGTGTACACAGCCTTCATTGTGCGTGTCCCTCTGATTCTAGGGGAGGTTGATTGCCATCATGTAGTCCTGTAAGTAGGGGTACTACAAATTTAAGTGGATAGCGTTAGCAGCATTTCACTATATTGATGTCTAATTGTCTGAGGGACACTGTTTTTTCCTGTTGATTTCAGTCAGGTTGTCCTATATCTCCTGCAGTACCCAAGATTCCTTTATATAGGTATATGATTGCTGAAATCATTCACCAGCCATTTTGGCTAAGCTGTTCCTTTACTAATTTTAGAGATTCAGAGGAGGTGGCTGGAAATTCAATTTACGATCCAAAAATAATACAGTAATTTGTCTGAAGAACTTTAAAGTTCATACTTGAACCCTAAACATTTGTGATGACGTGTTTGTTCTCCAGAATGCTGTTGATTGATTGCTAACTGCAAGGTGGTTTTCCTACCCTGTCCTCTTATTTAGCAAATTTTTAAGCGAGCGGGTTACTCCTCAGATGTAAAGATAATTTATTAATAGAGGGACTCAGTCAAGGTCAATGAATGAATGAATGAATAAATAAAGTAATGTATACGTTGGTCACTCAACAAACAGACCTGCCTCTTGGGTTTGCCATCTTTGAGGCAGCACTTTGCACTCATACCTCATCTTTGGTAGCGTTTGCTTTCCTCTCCACATTTTTTAGGGTTTGGACCTTCTTGCACAACCTTTAGGATGAATAGTAATTGCAAACCTATTAGTCTGCAATTAGCTGTATGCAGTCACCTGCATCTAAACTGCTGTCTTGGAAGTCATATTTTGCTTCCCCAGGTGTTTCAGTTAAATGAATTGTGCATGCCCAGAGAAAAAGGGTAGGTGGGGAATGGGAAGAAGAGAAACCAGATATGTTCCAAAGAAAACTGTCATGTAGAAGGCAGTTTATACACTAGATACGAAGAAAGGGAAGCTTGGTAGTTACGTTTAAGTTAATTTCTTTAAGGTTTTTCCAATCACTAGACAATCAGTAGAATAGGGTAGGATGAAATTCTGAAAAGTCATCTGGGAAACCTTTAGAGATTTCTCCATGTTTGTGATGTCCCAACCCATTTGCTCCTTGAATCTTGTGCTCTTAATTCTAGATGCTTAGTGATTTTTACAAAACAAATGCAGAATCCTGTTTTGGAGTGTAAAGGTAGCAGCAGACGGAAATGTGTGTATATCAAAAAAGAAACTGTATGCATCTTGACAGCTTCCTCTGTATGTGCTTATGCTGGCTTCCCATATGGGGTAGCCCACTCATTCTGTTTTGCTGAACAATGCTCATCTGTTCCTTTTGCATGCTTGGCATCCTTATTGGCCAACGGCACATACCAGATACTTCATCTGTAATGGACCTGTACACAGCAACACATGTTTTCCAGTCTTACAGTTCTAACCTATCAATACATTAATAGGACCTTCATACGGATCAGTTACAGATAGGACAATACTAGATATTTTTATTTTTGTTATTTTACAGAGTTTTATATATCTGACATCAGAGCACTATACATAGCACCAGTTGCTTTACATGAGGACACATTCATTTTTGTTAGGTACGGGGAGATTAAGTGATTTGCCCAGAATCACAGGATGTTCAGAGTCATTGCCGAGACTCTAACCCGGTTCCCCAGATTTGAGGTCGACCGCCTAGCCGTTAGGCCAACTCCTCTCCCTAGATGTTCTTAGTTTGACCAAAGCTCCCTAGGGACATTCATAATTAGCTGTTTGAAAAGACATTTTCTGCGTGTCTCATTTCTGTTGCTCACGAGGACCTCTTCTGTCACTACTAAAGTTCAGAAGTTCCACCACCTAGCCACGTTACTTATCAGTCCAGTGTGGCCTTCCCATTTATGGTGTTCAGATCTGCATTTTTTGTGTTCAGGAACCAGTTTCTTGGTCTTCAGAAAGACCATTGCTATTTGTCTCTGCAAAAGAGATTAGTTTAATCATCTCTCCCAACCCCTTCTGGACCTGAAGGTTTCATTGTGAAAAGAGGAACTTAACCCCTTCAGTGCCCATGACGAGCTGGACTCGTCATGGGCTGCGGTGGCGCTGTGCCCATGACGAGTCCAGCTCGTCATGAACTCCGCCCGCTAATGCAAGGAGCGGCACTGGGCGGGGAAAGGGGCGGGCATGCAAGGGGTTAAATCTTTCAGATGATAATTGGATGTAAACTGCAAATTCAGTCATTTGACTTATCAATTCCTTGTATTTATTCATGCAGTTTCTTTCACCTCATGTTAAGTGAGTATTATCATTTAAATGAAATTCTTTAAGCATATTTTGGAACCTCAAAAGACATGACTAGGTTTCTCATTCTAAAATTGCGTTATCCGCATTTTGATGGATTTCTCCTGGTTTAATCTGTAGTCAGGACTAGCATCGAAGTGTGATGGCAGCATTGTTTTGTAAAGACTTTATGAATGAACGGACCTTTAGATCAAAGCTTTTTATCTTTCTAAACAGTCTCTTTAGTAGCCGTTTTCTTTCTGGCAGAAGGATCTGCAAATTCGAGGTTTTTCATTTAAGAAACCTACACTAGTTTTCACAAGAACAAGAAAACAGTCAGTACCTTTTTTCCATAAAGATATAAGGAATGGTCTGCATTTGGTATTACTTTGAGGAGCCTGGGAGCAGTCCTTATCTATTGGCGCTACTTTGGCATTCTCAGTATCGGAATTATGCCACCCTCTCTGTTGCTCTCTTGGTTATACGGACAGGAACTGCCAATTCCCAGATTGGGGTAGTGGAATAATGGCACGTCCGTCTCGGACCCACTGACATCTGACCCTGCGGTCCTCCCACTGTATTACGATGCAGCGGGCTGAGGCATCTTGCGGAGGGACCGTCCATGGCTCTTCAGTTGGTGCGTCGGAATGACTGCATAATCCCTTAATAATGGCGGTTCCGCCGTTGGGAATATGTCAGTTTCCTACAGCCATTCCATGTCGGCCTTATCGACATGGAAAGGCTGTCAAAGTGACATTTTGGGCCCTTAGCAGAGCCCCTTTTCCCCCTGGCCCTCTGCAGTCGGCCCTTGGGGGCACTCAACATTCCTGCACCGTGTGGCAGGCACCTCATGGTAAAGAGAAGAGGGTAAGCTGTTCCGGGGGGAGGGGTAGGGGGGCGGAACAGGATGAGAAGTGTGGCAAGTCACGTCAAGAATGTCAGTTGCTGACAGGTGCTAAATAGGACAATATTGTGTGTCCGGGGATAGCTCCAATAAAGAGCAAGGGCCCTCACTCACCCGAGGGGTGTCGTGCTTCATCATAGGGCAGCTCCTCTTTGGGCCGGCTCTGCAATGCCCAACGGGCCCTGCAGGGGGGCTCTTTGCTGGGGATCTTCTCTGTTTGCCGTCGTGAAGCAAAATGATGTAATTAGAGGGTGCCTCAGTGTAGTGAGTAGAAAAGGGATCGTATGCCTGTGGTTTAAAAATGGCTCCTGGATTCTCCAGACACATTTTATTCAAGGAGTACCTGGGCCATGAATAAACACAGACTAAGGAGTCGTGGACTGAGGAGGAAGGATTAAATCCTTCTCAGTTCTAAGGTTTTAGTGAGTTGTGCAAGGGGTCAACATGTTTCATGCCTTAATCAGTCCATAGGGATCTAGGCATTTCTTCAGGACCTATTTATCCTCATCTACTCTGAGGGGGAGGCAAGTGATGATTAGCCAAAGGAAGTAAAGAGTCAAGTCCCCTCAGTCAGGTTCCAACAGTAATCCACACGGTGCATGTATGTTTCAAACCTTCCTGCACTGTGAGGTGCCTGCCACACTGTGCAGGGATGTTTCAAACCTCCATTTATTAGACAACACTGCACCAGTCCTAGTCCTGAGAATTTGTACACCAATTCAGAACATGTAAATTCCTGCTCGTATCTCGTAGATCCTCGTGGCAGTGCTTGTTCGTCTGGATCCTCTCTGTACTGCTTACCTGATTATCAAAGTTGTGCCAGCCCTCTGACTCTTCGAGATGGTGCTAGTGTATCTTGGTTTAAATCCTGGGCCAATGCCTGTTAGCTTTCCTTGGATGCGCCTTCTCCTTCGCTTTCAATCCTATAAGAGCACTGCAGGTTAGAGTTGCCCCTCATTTATCTCTCACTAAGCAGTTGATCCTTCTTGGATGTAGTGTCAAGCATATGTGGCTCATTTTGCCAGAGGTCCTTCATGCCTTAAAGTACCAGCAGCCTGTGAAGCTGGGACAATTTTCACTCTTCCGCAAAGCTCCTCCACCTCCCCTAGAAAGTGGTATTAATGATTATAAATCTACCGACTATTAAGTAAGTATTTAAGGGGCATTATAAATGGAGACATTGTGCTCCTACACATGAATTGTAATGACAGTTAACAAAAAATTGTAGCAGACAAAAAGCATGTATATGATGTTTTTCCATTCCTCATATTTCACTTAGAAAGGGGTATAGGTGCAGATAAGAAATTTTAAACTGTGCTCCTCCACAGTATGAAGGAAAACTGATGCTCATGGTTATAGGGGTAAACCAGCAGCTTCATATAAGTAACGGTGTCGGGCACTTTCTGTACCTCCTGCTAACCTGGGAAAAGAGTGATAATTGAGCCTTATTTCATGGTGGAAAAGGGATAATCCCTGCAAGCTTACTACTCAACTCTGGGATGGTGGTTGTGCGTATCCAGAAGTCTGCTTGCTTCTCAAATTAGAAATATTTTGAACTTGTGTAATTGTATTTGTCTACTTTCTGTCCAGTAGTAGGCAACAGGTTAGCTCATTGGTAGGCTGGGCAGCAAAGTCATTGTATAGAAAGTAATTAAATCTCTGCCTTCTTCTCAGCTGCCTGAACCAACTTCTATGGCACACGGTTACCATGTTTATGTCTTGGTATATTTCTATTTCAGGAAGAAGTAGAGGAACCGCTACAACTTGAGCCGTCGGATGAGCTGGGCTTGAAAACACCAAGTCAAACAGCAGACGATGATCTAGTAGTAGATTTCACAAAGGATGATCAGGTGAGCTGCTCCCAAAGGAGCCTGCCTTGGATGAATCTGAAACTTTTTTTTGTTCAAACAACTTGTTATGCATGCATGTGCTATTTGATTTCTACCTTCCAAACAAATCTGACAAACTAGTAAAATACTGGGGACATGCTTTGTTGATAGGTATGGACACATTATATAAAGATTTACCATCTGTCCTCAAAATTTTCTTTGTCTTTGGTGCTTTTGATGCACCCCGATTCGCCAAGGACTACTAGTCTGACCTATATGACATTAATCAGGCTGCTAGTTCTTATGAGTATTATGAGATAGCCTTGATCAAGTTTGAAGTCAAAGGGCACACCATGCTGCGTGCATATTTTAAGACATATCTGCACAATTGTTAATCAGTCGAGTCCAGGTGTGTGTTCCTAGCTTGTAGCTGCCCAGGTTTACTTTTATTATGAGCCTGTTCTGATCGGCGGACGCTAGTTATAAGTGTGAAGTTAATAAATTAAGAGTCGAGATATATGACGTTAGATTTTAAAAAGTGAGAATGTGTTAGCAAGACAGTTATTCTTTCCATGGATGCTTGGTTTTGTTCTTTATGCTAAAGAGTCTAAAGTTAGGGCCGCATTTTTAGTTACAAATGCTCAAAGCTGGTAATTAATAATAACAGATGAGATTCGTATGCTGCAGATTAGGGCCCAGAAGACAAGGTTGCACTGTATCTCAGATTTTGTTACAATAAAATGGATTATCATATAGACCAGAATAAATACTCCCAACTATTGTAACCTGATGGTTCACACATTCTCTCCTCCATATTCCCGTTATATGCTTGCTATCGAATATGCCTCCACTATGTATTTTTAGTACATTATGCCTGTTTGACCTCTTTGATTTCTGTTAAGCCTGCAAATGTTGGCTGGTTGTACCCATTGTAACTACGAACAGCATTCATAGTTCCACATGTTAGAGCCGCGTGTCAGTGTGTTTCTTGTGTAGCAAAGTATCCTTCTGTTTACATCCCATCTGTTCAGGTGTTCCTGCCTACTAAATCTCACTGTAACTGTTACTTTTCATTATATATCCAAACTAAGTGCACAGCTCCTAAAAGCAATTACGTTTCGAAGTGTGTGTTTAGTACTAGCAAAATATACAAGCACAATTTCTGTGACGGATTTTAAATTAAGATTGAAGCTCACTATTTTTATTACTTATATTGGTTCATCATTCAAAGGGCGTATGATTTATAGAAACGTTCTATCGCTATTACATATGGGATGTCGTTGGACTTGATGCACATTTTGCAAAATCCCTGTAAAAGTCTGTATGAATGTTGCAATAATACATTTATAAACAGTAATTAAACACACCGATTAATGACAAATGAAATACTGAATAGTTTGCCACGTTATTTACCTTCCAGGCATTTGTGGATCCGTTCCATAAACTCATGGATTGGGGGAAAATATTTCTTTTGTGAACCAATAAAAACTGAACCTGAAGAGAAAAATACTATTTGTTTTCCTGAAAGTTTCTTTTATTAACCACTGGGTAATTTATGGGTGTGCAAACATTCTTGTATTCATATTTAGAAATATATTCTTCTATTTAGAAAGTGATGTTCCGTTTTACATGGAATGCTAAGGGTCCGTAGAATACCTTGAACAGCAGTACAACTGAGGACATTTAGGCAATTTAAATGTATTTGCCTGCGGTAAATAACTTCTGCTCTGTGGTTTTTCATTCGTTTTAACACTCCTTTCCCCGGATAGTACGTGTCTCTTGAGGAAAAAAGGGGGTTTCATTGTAGCTAAAATAGCATTTCTGTTTTTCAGTGTGCTCGCTCTGTACTGTTGATATTTGAGCTCTGATTGATAACGCTAAATGCCTCCTACTCACTCGTTAAGGTTACTCGGTGGTTCTGTAGCAGATGTTAGGTTTATGGTATGGATGGGAAGTATACCTTTTGTTTATGCATCTGTGAAGTTCTAATGGGAGTCTGCGCTAATTGAATTGATCATTCAACAAGCATTGGCAAAATCAGTAGGTCGCACCCTTATAATGCTAATACTGAGCTGTTGGCTTTGCGAGTATTTGTAAAGAATGGTTTAAAAAAATCTAACATATTTCATATTGTCACAGGAAAAGCTAATCTGTATCTTCTGATATCTTAAAACTGTACAGTCAATTCAGTGTTTTAAGTCTCTGTAGATGGCATCGTAGAAGTGGCATGGTTTATTTTTTAAATACTTTGGACACAGGAAACTTAACAGAATTTAGAAAGAATAAGGAAGTGTCAGAATGTAAAGAGAAATACTTGCCAAGTCATATTTTAATTTTAATAGGATTCAGTCTGGTTTCCTTTTGGTAGCCCAGGGGTGAGATTGATGTTCCTCCAAGAGAAGTGTCTTTTCAGCTGCATGCTTCTGCGTCAGACACCAACTTAGTGACAGCAGCACTTGACCCTTCCCCCAGCACCTTAAAATCCTTTGTTTGCCAAAGCTTGAGCTTTTATGCAGTACATGGAATGGTGAGATAAAACGAAAACAGCCCTCAATGTCGGAGAATATTTAAGTATAGCGGTGCATTGAAAATTGAGTCCAATCGAAATATCTGAAGTTCTTGTCTCTTTTTATTTCACTTCCAAATCACATCTATTTTCTCTCTGTTTTCATTTGAAAAAGTACATTAGTCAACGTTATTCGTTCAAAGATATTAACTTCTTCAGAGTGTATTCGTTTAAGAAACACAATCCTTTCTAAGGAAATACACAGGCAAAATATCATTCCAGGTGATGTTGTGTCTTATAATCTCCTCTTTAATTTGCCCAAAGTGGCTGGCTCATCAAATGAATAGTTTTGGTGATTATTACTTCCCACCACTATCCCATATTCTGGTTTGGGCATACCACTTACAGATACCAGAATCCGTGTCCCACGCTAGACAGGCACACAGCGCCTCAATTTCCAAAACATTTAAAACAACATGACCTGAAAGAGGCTATTGGTTGTAGATTCCTTACCTTACAATTTCAAAGGCGTCAGTCTTGATCCTGAGATTTTTCATCAGCAGTGCCCCTGCATGTTCGTAGGTGGCGTCGGTCGGCTCCGCATCCGTAGTGGGTGCCGGGATGACATTGCGGGACCTATATAGACTCCGCCTATGTGCGCTGACGTCAGTTCTTTCTTTTTCCATGCCAGCCTAATCGCAGATCCAGAGAGAGCTACCCCGTAGCCATTTTTTGGCTAGACTTTTTCGAGTTTTTGTCTACTTTTTTCTTGAGTCTTGTACTCCTGGTGCGTCGAGGATGTCCCAAATTTGGACCGTCTTCAAGCCCTGCGGCTCCTGTCCTCGGACTATGTCCATGACAAATCCGCACCTTGTGTGCCTCTTGTGTCTGTAGCGCCACCTCGACCTGAAGTCGTGCACCGAGTGCCAGGCCATGAACCTGAAGGCTTTGCCGGAGCAGTCCCGAAAGCTGTTGGAGGCCTGGTGCTTGGCTCCACGTCTCCCATTCTCATTTGAGGGGAAGGTCTCGGACTGTTGCGGAGCCCACACTCCTCGTTGCTCTCCAAGTCGTCGGGATGTTGGGTAATTCAGACAAACACCAGAAGAAGTCGAAGAAACACAGGCGTTCTTCGACTGCTCTCCGTCTGTTGGCTGGCGCAGGAATCAGAGCGTCGTCGCTCGAAATCTCAATCCCCAGAGCCTCATTCTGAGATGACTCGGCGCCTCCCTGCTTTTCCAGGAGCAGAAGCATCTCCTGTCCAAATACAAAAGTTCTATGAGGCCCTGTACCTCAGTTTTGGGCAGCCTGACTCCTTTGGTGTGCCTTTGGGCTCCACTGAGTAGTTTGGGGGCCCTAGGCCTTTGACGCCAACGACTTCGGCCCGACTCCAGAGGGCCCCCATGGGCTCATTGGATCTGGATCGATGCCGGGCGATCTCACTTGACCTTCCCTGATGTCGAGCTTGACTAAGATGCTCCTGGCGTCAACCTTGCCCCCCCGTCGGCACCGACCCCCTTCCTCGTCCCCGAAGTGGACACGGAGCCGGATCTACGTTGATTCCTACGCCGGAAGGGACTTTTGTCCCTGTGTTTATCCCTGGCGTTAATGTTGGGCTAGAAGGTGGTGCAGAGGAATGGAAGGGGCAGTTGGACCCTCCAACCGACCAGCCTGAAGAACCAGACTGGCAGATGGACCTGGGTGAGGACATCGGTAGCTCTCAGATACTACGCCTGCTGAGGACCTCTGGCTTCTCGGGGGATGTCCAATCTTCTCTGCTGGACATGCCCTTCGATGACACTCGCCTTTTCGATGACGAGACAGACTCAGCCCTTCAAGGATTCTTGAGCTACAGCCAGAACTTTGGGTCTAACGTCTAGCTCCTGTCCACCCCAGCCTTCTTTTCATGGCTATAGAAGGGGCGCCCAACCACGTCCTGCCAAGCCACTGAGTCCTGTTAGCTGTCCAGCCTCTGTGTGGCCGCAAATGTGGGACCCTGCGTTGTCATGGATCAGGGAGCCAGCAGGTGGGCCAGTCCACCCTTTGCCCCCCTGCCACTGCCTCCAAACCTTCCTAGTCTGACGTTTCAGGCCCATCAACGGCCAGTCAGAGGCAGGATTCGCCATCACCTCCTCCGCTGGCAATCGATTACGTCGCACAGGTGGGTTCTGCAAATCGTCTGAAGAGGCTCCTCCCTCCACTTCGAGACTACCCCTCCTGCCATGCCACCCTCCTATGACCGAATGTCAGAGAATCATTTGGCGCTTCTCTGTGAGGTTACAGCTCTCTTGGCCAAGGGGGCCATAGAGAGCGTCCCAGTGGCAGAAGTAGGGCGTGGTTGTTATTCCTGCTACTTTCTGGTGCCCAAGAAGGACCAGATACTTGTGTCCTATTCTAGATCTCCGGACACTAAGCTACTTCCTCTGGAAGGAGAAGTTAAAAATGCCCACTTTGGCCCAGGTCCTTCCTGCCCTTGACTGAGGAGACTGGATGGTAGCGTTGAACTTGCTTGATGCTTATTTACATATCCAAGTCCTGCCTGCCCATAGACATTACTTACAGTTAACTGTGGGCCCGAGCACTTTCGGTATACCGTGCTCCCTTTTGGCCTTACCAGTGCCCCTTGGGTGTTCACATAGGTGATGGCAGTAGTCACAGCTCATCTGCGAAGATCAGTGGTACCAGTCTTCCCCCATTTAAACAACTGGCTGTTGAAGGCGGGCTCACCCCAGGCTGTCGTTTCCCACCTCCAGACTATAGCGTACTTCCTGCACTCGCTGGGGTTCACTATCAAAATGCCAAAGTCACACTTAACTCACTCTCAGACCCTCCCTTTCATCAGGTCGGTTCTGGACACTCATTTTCCGGCCTGTCCTCCAGAGCAGCGAGTCTGGAATATTCGGGCTACGATACCAATGTTTCAGCCTCTATTCTGGATTTCCGTGAGAATGACTGATGCGGCTGGGCCTCATGGCCTCCTGCTGGTGAATCATGCCAGATGGCATATGCAAGCTCTGCAGTGAGACCTTAAGTCCTAGTGGGCGCAGCATCAGGGGAATCTTTCTGACTACATCCAGATCTTGTAGGGAACTGCGCAACAACTTCAGTGGTGGCTAGCGAACTAGCGAACCAAGATTGGGTAAGAGACAGATCCCTCTCCCTTCCCCAACCAGATCAAACGGTGGTGACAGATGAGCACTTCTGGGATGGGGCTGCCACCTGGGAGAGGCGGAGATCAGAGGCACCTGGTCTCTGGTGGAGTCTGGTCTCCATATCAACCTTTTGGAGTGCCAGGCGATCAGGCTGGCTCTGAAAGCATTCCTTCCCTCTCTCGAAGGGAAAGTAGTGCAGGTGTTCACAGACAACATCACCGCCATGCTGTATTGCAACAAACAGGGCAGGGTGGGGTCCTTTATCGGGTGGCGTCCTTTATCAGGTGGCTCTCCGCCTCTGGACATGGCTGGAACATCAGGACATAACCCTGGTGGTTCAATACCTGGCAGGTTCTCAGGGCGGACAAAATCAGCTTGCTTGGTCAATCATGAATGGCGCCTCCATCCTGAGGTGGCGCAAGGTCTCTTTCAGCAGTGGGGAGAGCCTTGGTTAGATCGATTCGCCTCCGAAGAGAACACAGTGTTGGCAGTATTGCGCATTGGAGATTCCAAGGTGCCGCTCTGCAACGCTTTTCGTCGCGAGTGAAGCTTTGGCGTCCTGTTTGCATTTCCGCCTATACCATTTCTGCCCAGAGCGCTCAAGAAGATCAAGCACGACCGGGCTCAAGTCATTCTTGTGGCTCTGGATTGGGCACAAATAGTCTGGTATACCGAGCATGGCCATCGATCCTCTGATCAGACTGCCCCTTCGGGAGCATCTTCTGTTGCGGCAGCAGGGGACAGTTCTTCACCTAAACCTGTCCAGTCTTTAACTCCTTGCTTGGAGATTGAGCGGCGGCAGTTGACAGCTTTTGACCTTCCACCCGAAGTCTGTGATGTCATCTTGACAGCCAGGTGTTCCTCCACTAAAACGGTATATGCTTATAGATGGAACAAATTTGTGGCATGGTGCACAACAAAGGCTGTTGACCCCCCTCCCTTTCTGCCCCTCTGTCAGAGGTTCTCTTGTACATACTTTCTTTGGCCCAGCAGGGCTCTGCTTTGTGCACTCAAAAAGGTTATCTTGCAGTTATCTCTGCCTTTCTACGACTGTCAGACCAGCCTTCTTTATTCAAATCTCCCATTGCTAGTAGATTCTTTAGGGCCTTACTCATTTGTTTCCTCCTCCTTTCATAATGCCCCAATGGGATTTAAATTTGGGTTTAACCTTTCTTATGTGTACTCCTTTCGAGCCTCTTCATAATTGTCATCTCAGGCCGCTGACTCTCTAATCTGCTTTCCCTATTGCCATCACCTCTGCTCGTAGAGTTAGCGAGCGACAGGCTCTATCTTCCAAGCCACCTTATCTGTCTATCCATCTGGATAAAGTGGTGCTGCGAACAAAAGCTTTGTTCCTGCCTAAAGTGGTCACGCCGTTTCATGTGGGACAATCCATCACTCTGCCCACATTTTACCCGCCCCTGCATCCCTCCAAGGAGGAGGAGGAGATACTCCACCATCTGGACCCAAAAGAAGTGTTGTCTTTTTATCTTGATCGTGCAAAAGACTTTCGGGTGGATGATCAACTCTTCATTGGTTATGTGGGTGCCAAGAAAGGTCAGGCTGTGCAAAAATGGACCATCTCTCGATGGGTTGTCCTTTGCATTAAAATATGCTATGCATTGGCGAAAAAGGAACCTCCTGTGGGGTTGCGTGCTCACTCCACTAGAGCTACACCGGCAACCATTGCGTTATCAAGGAGTGGGACTCTGCGTGCTATCTGTTGGGCAGCGACATGGGCATCCCTGCATAGGTTTATCAGATACTACTGCCTGGACAGCCACGTCTGAAGGGACGGCTACTTTGCCCATATGGTCCTCCAGGACTTCCTGGTGTGATCTTGGTTTGCAGACCCTCCTCTGGGGATGGTATTGCTGGGGTATCCATTCTAAGGTAAGGAGTCTACAAATAGTCTCTATCAGATAAACAAGTTACCTACCTTCGGTAACAATGTATCTGGTAGAGACATATATTAGTTGTAGATTCCTTACCGCCTCACCCATCCTCCCCGCTCTGCAAACTGATTTCTAGGGATAGAGACTCCTCTACAGGGCTCTACCTTGGACGCCAGTGTTCAGTGTCTTTCATGGCTCTGCCCTTCTGGCGTCGAAATTCGTGTTAAGAACTGACGTCTGCGCGCATGAGCGGCGTCTTATTTGGTCCCGCAACGTCATATTGGCACCAACGACGCAGTGGAGCTGACCGACGCCAACTACCGATGAGCACGGGTACTGCAGATGAAAAATCTCGGGATCCAGACAGACGCCGGGGGGGAAATTCTAAGGTAAGGACTCTACAACTAATCTATGTCCATACCAGGTACATCATGTAAATGTTGGTGGTGTACCAAGGATGATATGTATATGGATTCAGTGTTAAAACTGCTGGCTTTCTTTAGATGGTGCTTTATTGGACTTGAAGATTATCCTAACAGGTAAGTTCCATAACTTGTAAAGCTAAAGTCAAAAAGACAGGCACTTGAGTAATTATTTTCAGGGTGGCTTAGGCTTAATTTTTCTTTCCTAAACCTTTTTTCAGGATATTATTGTTTAACACTTGAATCATATGGATTCTGCATCTGACCGTGCACAAGGGATTCGTTCCCAACATGGTGTGGTTCATGGGACTGACTCTACTTTCTCATTAACACCTGAAAGTTATCGAGACCTGGATGAAGTAAGACATGTAGCAGTCCTATTGTTCCTAAGCTTTTCTTAAACGCAGACCCATAAATAGTACAATGTTCCTCTGCAAACCTAATTTGCCGTTGTTCATACTATCCTGATGGATAATCTATTCCTTCCATTCCTCACCTCTTCATAATCCCACAATGAAGAAGATAATCACACTGTTCTACAATACCAGTCCTCCATCATGGATACCATCATTAAATTCATAATACCAGTCCTCCATCATGGATACCATCATTAAATTCATAAACCACTTGTGCCCTCCCGAAAGAGCTGAGGGAACTGAACATGATTTAAGGTCTTTCTTCTTTCTTAATAGTTGAAATTTAATGAGTAGTCAAATGCCACCCCTCATGCTTTGAATGCTGGTGCTCTTGGTTGCTTTTCAGGGACAGTGCTGCTTTGTTCCCTCATATTTCCTATGCCTACCAGAAACGTTTCCTTTTTTAATTCTGGATTGGGGTAGATTGGAGTGGGGTATATTGGGGTAGATTGGAGTGGGATATATTGGGGTAGATTGGAGTGGGGTAGATAGGAGGTAGTGTGGGGTGGAGGAGATGGATATATTGGGTTGGAGTGGGATATATTGGGTTGGAGTGGGATATATTGAGGTAGATTGGGGTGAAGTTGGATAAATTGGGGTCGATTGGGATGAAGTGGAGTAAATTGGGGTAGAGTGCGGTAGATTGGGAAAGAGTGGATTGGGGTAGGTTTGAGTGGCATAGGGTAGATTGGGTGAATTTTTAGTAGAATAGAAAGGAGTGGCTGTAGATTGGTGTGTTTTTGGAGTGGGCTAGATTAGAGTGGTGTGGGTGTAGATTGGATGGAGTGGGTAGATTGGAGTAAAGTAGAATGGGGTAGATTGGAGTGAAGTCAAATGGGATAGATTGGAGTAGGTTTGAGTGGGGGAGCGGGGTAGATTGAATTGGGGTGGAGTGGGTTAGATTGGGGTGGGATAGAGTGAAGGGTAGATTTTAGTGGGGTAGATTGGGGTACAGAGGCGTGGCTTAGAGTTGGGTAGATTGGAAGGGGTAGATTGGAATAGGGTAGTTTGGGGTGGGGTAGTGTGGAGTGGATTGGTTAGATTGGACTGGAGTGGGGTATTTTTTAGAGGCATGTGGTAGTGTGGAGTGGGGTAGATTGGGTAGATTGGTAGAGTAGAATGAAGTGTGATAGATTGGGGCAGAGTGAAGTGGGGTAGCTTGGGGTGGGGCAGATTGGGTGAATTAGAGTGGGGCAGATTGGGTGAATTAGAGTGGGGCAGATTAGGGCGAAGTGGGATAGATAGGGGAAGAGTGGAATGTAGTGGGGCATATTGGGTGGAGTACGGTAGATTGTAGCGAAGTGGGGTGGAGTGGAGTAGAGTGGGGTAAGTGGTGTGGCATGTTGTTGTGGAGTAAGTGGCTTAGATTGGAATGAAATGGAGTCAAGTGGCGTGTAGTGGTGTAGAATGAAGTGGCATGGCATTGAGGGGAGTAACAGTGTGGCGCATGCATGGTGTGATAGCACACTGCCATTACAGACCACACATTTTCTATTGAAATGACATTTACATTTGTACTAAAATTTTGTTTTACTGCAGACAATGTGTGAAAATGTCATCACCTAGTGTATTGATGTGTTTTGATCGTATTCAAATATTTCTTTCCACCACACTTCAGAATTACAAATGGTTTAATTCTGATATATACTGGAACATCAGCTCAGTTAATTTTTTTGTGAATGTCGCTAGAAAAAAAACTCCTTGCATCCTTTCCTCCTACATGGTTACATAAATCCTCTCACTTTGGAGTCGGAGAAAAAAAAATAGACACCAAACTCCTTGGAAGAGTGAGCCTGTCATTTGACCTCTGTCTTTGAAAGCACAGCAAATGTGACAAGATAAGAACAAGATTTAAAGGCCTGTTTACAGAATGCAAGCTTGCGGAAGAATTCTGTAAGCAAGGTTTGGGCAGGGGGATGGACGAACTGAAGCTGGACAGCCGAAAGCAAATAAAGTCAGCAAATAAAAAGCCAGAAAATGTGAATTACAAACTACATAGCCAATGGTAAGCAACAGGAGGGATGTATTCTTAAGTCAGCTTTCTGAATGTCCTCAAGATGTCTTAAGCATAAGCTTCGACCTAAATATATGTTTGGAGACGCAGGGAAAGCGGGTCTCAATTGACAACAAGTGAAATACTTGGGACAGGCTTCGAGTGCCATACGGGGCTGCCGATGGTCAATGAAACTGGGTGGCACGAAATGATGGCACTCTGTGATGTTTTCTATTGGGTTTGGGTAGATGTGTGAGAGATTTACAGTTACCTCTAAACTGTGGAGCGATTGTTTTGCAGCGTGAATCCTTTTCTGGATTCACATGCTGTGCATTATTCCGCCATCTAGTGATTTGGTCCGGAATAGTCATTGTTTTTTGTACTTGTTTGGGGGCGTCGTCAACCACCATTTGAGGTTAGTGATTCTCCCTCGCCCGTTTTCTTCCATCACTCTGGCCCCCTGCCATCACCACACGGTTGGTTGGAGGGGAGGGGGAGTGGGCTAACTACATTACAAAGAGCATAGCAACTTGGGCACTTTGTAACAAACCGTTATTTGTGGTTTGTCAGAACCCCTTTCGGAGTGCCACGTGGCACACAGGAACTACTGGGCACAACCATGGGGGGTTGAGGCTTTTTACTCCTAATGCCTGGGGTCGGCCTACTATGGTTGCTGAGTAACTGGGCCAAGTACCCCTTCTGCACTTGACTCCCAGGGTATGGGTGGTCTGAGCAGTCCAAAGCTCCCTTGTAGGAGGAGGTGTGTATACAGATTAGTGAACATGGGTTCACAACTCAAAATGTGTGCAGCAGCAGCAATAAATCATTGTCCAACCAAATGCTCACCTTTATGCAATAAGGGAAGTATTTTATTTTCTACAGCTATCCAACGTAAAGAAAAATACGACATACACAAACAATTATACAATACCTCTTGAGATCGGGGCTCTAGTGTTTCCATGGTGATTCCCTGTCCTCCTCTCTCCTTGTGTTAACTGTTATTCAACGTTCACTCTTTGTAATATCCAGGGTATGCCCTACTAGCATTCGGAGTCTCAAGAGTCTACATTGACTCTCAATTAAAGTCAACAGTGTTCTAGCGCTGGTGAGGTACTTTACAGCAAGTTCCCCCGGGGCCGACAGGCCTGAAATCTGTTTTATTAATCTGGCAGGGGGGAAGCATTCGGAGTTCCTAAGTGTGCCCCATGAGCGGGAGCTCGCAGAGGGTGCTCTCAGCGGCTGCAACCAAGTTCAGGTAAGTTGGCTGCTGGTGAACCAGACGGCAGAATATGGCGGGTGCTGGATCTCACTCACGGTTGCACTCCTGAAGCGATGGGGGCTTCCTGCAGATTCTTTTGCGAGGTGTTTGACTGGCTCCTGATAGGGGTGGCTACGACGGTCCAGTCCTGTTTCTCTTTCCTGGGTGACGGTGCACCCCCGGCATACTCACTTTTCCAGCAGAGTAGAGCAAATCGCAGTCCTTGGTGCTCCCACTGACCCCCCTGGCATACTGTGTCACCTCAACTCAGTCCACGGACTTCAGCCTGATCAGCACGGTGACACACTCCACGGTGGCCCCTCTTGGCAGATGGGCTCCCAACTTTACTACCGCACAGGGCTATGGCCCCTTTCCACAGGGCAGTCTTTCTCTTGCAGACCCTCCTGGCTGACTGGGTTGCACTACGCTACCTCGCAGTGCTATGACCACTTTCCACAGGCAGTCTTTAACTAGCAGCCCCTCTTGGCATATGGGGTTGCCAATCCACAACCACGCTGGGGCTTTGGTCCAATTGGTGCAGAAAGACACTTGGCTAAGTTCACAGTGACCCTCTCTTGGCAGACAGGGGTCGCGGACTCTGGCCTGCACTGGGGTGACAAATCAATCGGTGCAGCAGCTGTTTTCTCGCACTGGTAGTCCACTTATCAGGGCTCCCCACTGGGCCTTGTTCCCTTCAGCGCGTTCCTCTCAGGGCTCCTCAAAGGGCACACTTGTCTTGGTAAACGTGCATGCAGTGGTGCTCTAGGCTCCGGTGCAGATGGTCCTAGATTCCCTGGATGATGTCCCGCACAGAGCAGGTAGACTAGCAGGCCTTTGCCTGCAGTCCTGGTCACAGGCAGAAGTCTTGCAGAGCTTCCCTCCCTCACACAGCCCATCTGTCTATACCAAATGTGATTTAGGGTCTGAATCTTTGAAGTTTTATGTGAGGGGTATTGGTTCTTTTGAAATGTCTAATCTCCTTATCCCTCTTCCTCTTGAAAAAAAGTTGTCACAGCAGGAGAGTCTCTGACGCTGACAGTACCACAATGCATAAAATGGGAATTGCTAGAGTTCACACCTTGGAGTCCGCCACAGTGATATGTGCATCAAAAGGTTAGCCTAGGGCCCCCAGCCCTATTCTTTATGATTATATTATTAATCCTGCCTCTTTCCTGAGATGTGCCTAGGCCTCTTCCTCGTGACCTCTCATTAAATCAAAAAGCACCCTTTGAAGTGTACTGGGAAGACCTTGCTCTCTCTTCCCCAGTGTGTGTCCCACTCAGCTCACAGGAACACAGCAATACACAAATGGCTATGGGGGGATCGCTCTACCTTCTTTTCATGTTTCATTATGCAGGCCTACGTCTTCCAAAATTTAACACTGGGCCCTCCGTCTATTGTACCATACACAGGCACACGCAGTGCATGCATACAGCAAGTACACAGCACTGTATCATCCATGTATTGTACCTCTCACAGGCACACATCCAGGATATGCATTTAACATGCACACACTGCCCAGTACTGTATCCTTAATGTACCCTTAATGTATTGTACCATTCCGAAGCACACCTACATCCAGCATATGCATCAAACATACACGCGTGTATGTGTCCTTCATGTATTGTCCCAGTGGCAGGTACATTTACACCCAGCAAATGCATTTACCCTGCACGCACTGCACAATGCTACATCCTTCCGATACTGTACCACTCATAGGCACATGCATATCCAGCACATGCATACATCATTTAAGTACTGTTCAGTACTATGTGATCATTCATTGCAACCTCCCCAGGCACACATACACCCAGTGCAGATACACCACTGCTTCGCTGTGCAGCACTTCATAACAATCTGATGTAGGCCAAGGGCCAGTTAAGCCCACAGCAGTGGAACATTAAAAGTGAATGAGCCTGTAGGCCTCAGTTAATTGACACAGGTTAAAAATGACCTCTTCACGTCTACTGATCACTACACGGTATGGTGCCGTCACCGCACTTGTGTTGCTTAGCTCCTGGTGAAGAGCATTCCACCACTATGAGGGTAGTGCTTTGGGTGCTCCTTTGGGTCCACCAAGACCGCATTCGGTGCGGCAGGCCTATGTCATGGCACACATGCATGATCCATGTTTGCCTATGCCAACAAAAATCAGCATTAGGGATCCAGACATCAGTACAGTTGGGCACTCAGGGAAGGGGTGCAGTGCTGTTATCATGTAGAGGACTTTTCAGTCCCATCAGGTTTGAAACATATGTGAGATGTGTTTCATCATGGCATATTTGGTGTGGTTTCTTCCTTACTTTTTGCCTTTAGACCTCCTGTTTTTGCCAGCTTAGTTTTTGCTGGTTTTAGGACACTCCACCCTTTATTACTGCTAAAGTGCTTGTGCTCTTTCCCTAAAACGTGGTGACATTGGCTTATACCCAATTAGCATATTTAATTTACTTGTAAGTCACTACATGTGCCCAAGGCCTGTGGGCGTGCAGCGCCAGTTGTGCTACCTACTTAAGTAGCACTTTCAACATGTTTTAGACCTGCCTTGGCAGAGCTTGCGTGTGCACCTTGAACTGCTATTTTGACCAGGCAAAATAACTCTTTTGCCAGGCCCAAACATTCGTTTTAATGCATATAAATAACCCCTAGGGTAGGCATGGACAGCCCAGAAGGCAGGGTGCAAAGTATTTAAAAGTAGGACATATACTTTAAGTTTTACATGTCCTAGCTGGGAAAACTGTTACATTCATTTTTTTACTACTGCAAGGCCCATCTCTCGCATAGGATAATATTGGAGTTGCCTTATTACATTGTACAAGTATAATTTCCAATTGGGAAGCCCTAACCAGTTCATGTTTGGTTTCTATGGAATCCTAATTTAAAATCCTAACTTATGGTGAAGTTGAATTTTAAATTACAATACGTAAAAGGCCACTTTTGGAAAGTTGCCATTTTCTTGCCTTAGCCATTTGTAGCCTGCAGCCTGTCACAAGACCCGGTGTGGGTAACAGTTGGGCTTTGTGTATTCCTCCTAGACAGTCATACATAATGGGAGCGTAGGTGTGCCTGGATGGGCCACCAATGGCAGGATGGGAGGGAGGAGATTGGCACAGCCTCATTACACCAGTATTGGCTGGGTCCTGTCTACAAAAAGGGCTGCATGCCCCATATGGTGGAGCCAGGGCAGGAAAGGCAGGGCATCTGTGTAGTTCAAAGGCATGCCTCTAGAAGCTTCTCCACACTTCAACAGCACAATAGTGTATAAAAGGACTGTAGACACCAACTCTTTGCAACATTTCTGGACCTGTGGATACTCTGCCAGGAAGGAGGACTGCTGTGCTGCTACAAGGACTGCCACTCTGCTAGACTGCTGCTCTAAAGAAACTACTCCCCTTCTGTGCTGACCTTTTGCCTGGAGAAGAACTGGACCTGCAATCACATCTTGAGCCCAAGACCCCAGAGTGACACAAAGGGAAATTATGCTGGGCTCCTGATCTGAGCCTCAGGGGCATAAAAAGCTCAAAACTTGAGAAGGTAAAACTTCAGCTGCACTAATCTGGGACTGTATCCGACCTGCGCTTCATCGCAGTCACCCTGAATTTTTTACTTTGACCCCGTCCAGCTCCGCCAGAAAGCCACGGCATTTCTGCATTCAGGCGCTATTTTACAGTTTATTATTTAGAAAGTCATAACTCCGGGTCTTCTGATTGAATGTTTGTCATTTTGGTCTTGTTTTCTTTGTAATAGTATATTCAGCTCTATTTTTCAAACCTGGTGTGGGAATCTTTTTGTGTGGTGTTTTCACAGTTTTACTGTTTGAATTGTTGCATAAATCCTTTACACATTGCCTCCAAGTTAAACCTGACTGCTTTGTGCCAGGCTACCAGGGGGTGAGCACAGGTTAATTTTGGGTTTGCTTGTTCCTTGCCCTGCTTAGGATCGTGGTTGCAGCTTGACTAGGGAACACGCTCCAGTCAACCAGTAACCCATTTTCTAACAAGACATGATCTTGATTGTCTATTTTTGGCATTTGCGACTTCAGTAACAATGTTTGAAACCTAAGAGCATCTTGAATTGGAGTACAATGCACGTGAGGAAACTGCCGTGATCAGAGAGGCTGCTTTGTCCTAGAAGTTGAAAGCTGTGATTTCAAAATAGTCTCTAGAAGAAGCTTTGAACTAAGAGTAGTTATCCTTTTAGAAGCACAAATGTTCGGAAATTGTTTCCACTGTATCATTTAGAAGCAGTCTGCTTTTACAGACAGAATTTATTGAGGCTGTGGTTATTGTTTAATTGAATTACTAGTGAAACATGCTTGTTACAGTATGCATCTGAAAGAAATACGTTAGTTATAAAATTAGAATTACCCCAGGCGTCAGACTGGATCTGGAAAGTTTTTTCGTCAGCAGTACCTCTGCACGTCGGAAGGTGGCGTCGGTCGGCTCCGCGTCCGTCTGCGTCGTGGTCGCCAGGATGACGTTGCAGCAGCTACTTAGACGCTGCCCTCGCGGGCTGACAGCCGTTCTTTCTTTTTCCGCGCGAGCCAGCACAGATCCAGGAAGAGCAGTACCGCAGTCATTTTTTGACTTAGTTTTTCTCGACTTTAGTCGACTTCTTGTTTCGAGTCTCCGACTCTGAGCAGGTGCACGAGGGAGGCTCTGTTTCAGGGCCTGCGGTTCCTGTAACCGACTGATGTTGGTGACGGACCCGCACCGCATGTCCCCTTTTTTGCTTGGAGCACGATCACGACTGTCGGTCTATGGTGCTGAAGGCTTTGTAGGAGCGGTCCCGAAAGCTGCTTGAACGCCGACAGTTGGCCGATTCAACAAGGCACGCGGGTGGTGCCACTCCTGCGGCTCCGTGCACGGAGCCCGAAGGGTTGACTCCGGGCTTCCCTCCCTTTCCGGGACCCGGAGCAACCCCCTCCCAGCTTCGTATGATCTACAAGGTGATGCATGCAATCTTTGGGCAGACCGACCCCGCCGGCACGCCATCGGGCCCAGCTGACTTGGTTGGGGGGGGGGGGCCTAGGTCTTCACTGCCGGGCGGGTTCGGCCCTGGCACTGCAGGCCCCCCTTGGATCCAGGCCTGGATCCGGATCAGCACCGGTTGACCTCATTACACCTCCACCGGTGCCGCTTCCGACGGCACCCATTCCACATTCGACGCCAGTCTGCTCCGCGGCTGGCGTCGACCCCGGCCTCCATCCTGACGTAGACACGGATCCGGACTGGCGCCGGGTGGGGTTTTTATCCCCCTGTTCACTCATCCCTCATCAACAACAGTGGCACCCACAGCAATTATTTTCGATTCCCACAGACTACCCTTTTAGCATTGGCTGAAGACATCTCTACGAATTAGAAGGGGCATGGAAGATATCCTGTACACCTATTCTCATGAGTTCATTAATTTCCTTGTCCATTGCTAGGCGGACATTTACATTCTTGACATTTTGTTTAGCTGGTATACATGAGGTACAGGTAGAAATACAAAGGGAACTGAGCATCGGGCCACATTGGACACATAGGTAACAGGTGAAAAGAATCGCAAAAAATATACATAGGGCTGACAATATTATCCAGCCCCATACAGTAAACATAGTCCATAGCCATCCATAACCATCCAGTCAAAGTCCATGTCCCTGAATCCTGATGGATTTCAGTGGATTTTTTGTACATTTTTTGTGCATTTTTGAAATTGTTTCAAAAACTGAAGGGGTGTGGTCAGGGATGTACACACAACAGCTGCTCCCAATGATGCGGCATGCTCCACCACGGTCAGCTAGGATCACATCGAGCACCATCCTGTTTTGGAGCACCACAATTCTCGCAATTTGTAGTTCTTCTGTGGTATTTCCAAGCGCCATTGCTGTCTGATTGGTTACAGCCTCTACAACACATGTTAAGCGCCTTATTTTTCAGTTGTTTAAGGCCGCACCAACAAAGAATAGCAGTCCCAAATTAAAGTCAATATACTACTGTAGTGCAGTATCAATTTGAGCCACCTCATCATAATTGATTGTCCTCTTGAATCGACTCTTAGAAATGTTATTATACAGTTTATAGTCTTGATGGTAGGATGCAGGTGCCAAAAACACAGGTGGAAGCAAAAAGGACACAAAGCAGCTTCCAGACCACCCAATAGGTAGGTGGTAATAACCTTTATTTCCGCAAATGAAATAGGTGTTATGTGAGGACAAAAAACTGCTATTCATTCCAGTAATGTTCAACACTAAGGTACAGTCACTTTTTCCCACAGGGCTATTGCCAATACTGCTCACACAAAGGTCTGCTCGAGCTCTAGTAACCGCTATAACAGGAGGTCCATTATCCCTTTATAGTTTAAGTGTTAGGGAAAACATAGTGTGTGGAGGAATTTCCTCTGCGATACTCCTCCATTTCCCATACAGTTCCTTTAGATTGTGGATCTCCTTCCTCATCAGGGTAACACTCTATTTAACTGAGGCATCAGAGTGTCTTTAGTCAAAAGGGCCAACAAGGGTTTAATAATGTATGAAAAGCTAGGGATCCACTGCCTACAGAAATAAGTAAGGCCAATCAATGCAAGGATGTCCTTCTGAGTAAGGGGCACAGGTGTCTAAAATGGTCTGAATATGATCTGGTGTGAGTGCACGTCCCTCCTTAGACAGGAGGTGACCTAAATAGGTAACCTGCTGTCTGCAAAATTGCAATTTCTTCCGAGAGACTTTGTGATGATGAGAGGCAAGGCATGATAATAGTGACAGTGTTCCTTCTTTACACTGTTCAGGGGTATCGGCAGCCAACAAGATGTCATCGACAAATTGAATAAGAGCCACCCCTTTTGGTACAGGAAAAGAATCAAGCTGCCTTTTCAATGCCTGACTATAAATGCTACGACTCTCTGTATACCCTTGTGGAGCTCTACAGAATCTGTATGATCTATTATTCAAAGTGAAGCCGAACAAATAACGGCTATCAGGGTGAATAGGAATTGAAAAAAATGCATTCTTTAAATCAATGACACTAAATGTAGTGGCAGTAGGAGGAACCATAGTAAGGAGTGTTGTGATGTCAGACTACTAGGTATTGGGGCACCACAATTTTATTAACCTCTTGTAAATCAATAATGAATCTGTACATTTTAGTGTTGGTGTTGCTTTTCAAAATAGGAAGGATAGGGCTATTACAAATGTTATAAGGGACTTCTTCCACAACCCCTACCTTAATCAAATCCTGAACAATGTGCGTTAATGCTTCTTCGCCTTCCTGAGATATTTTATATTGGGGCCATCGAGGCAATGAAGCACCTTCCTTCACTTGAATGTGCACTGGTGGGATAACCATTTGTCCCACATCGGTATCTGATGTAGCCCATAAAGTACTAGGTAAAGATGCCAGAGCAATATCTTCTTTAATGAAACAAGACCTCTAAACCATTGGATAGTTATTGTTTATGATAACACACACACACACCTTCTGGGGAACAACGTATTGTAGCTCGAAAATGTTTGAGCATGTCGATACCCACAATGTTATCCGGCGTGTAGGGGAAAGCAAAAACGGACATGCTGCCGTGAATTTATCAAGACTAAATGCAAGTGGCTGTGCCAGTGGGCTAGATGTAGGTGTCCCATCGAGTCCTATCGATGTTATCATTGCGCCAGACAGGGGAGCCCTAGGAACCAATATTTTAGACAGAGCACTACGAGTAGCTTCTGTATCAACCAGAAACCGATCAGTAGAGCTCAAAACATTTGCATCAACACAAGGACCTTTCTGATCTACTGGACCTCAACCGGTTCCTTACCCGATCCTAGGCATTCCTATGCATAAACTGAATCCCTAAAACCATCAGCTGAATAATCTGACATTTGATATTGATTTAGTCTATCAAAAGTATTGGAATAATTTGGCCCATGTTAAAGTGCCCCAAACCTGGGATGAGTTCCAATTCCTCCCCTTTTTTCTGAGTTCCCTGGGCGTCTTCTCATGCTTCCTCGACCCCGTTGATACTGCTGACCTCGCAAAAGGGGGCACTCGGAACGCTAATGTCCAATTTCTTTACAATAAGCACACTGATCAGAAGACAAAGTTGATCGAGAGAAAGGGAGTACACCAGGGGTATATACTGCACGTCCGTCTCTACCACCACCTCTGAATGGTGGACCATACACTTGAGCCAACATTACTTTTGTTTTTAACTCCTTTACCTTCTTATCCTCTTTGCCTTTTGCTTCTAATTCCTGACGCTCATAATACTGGGCCATAGTCAAAAGGGAGACTCTGGAAGACTTAGTTCATGAACTCTCGCTGGCCTTTAGGCAACTAGCTATTTCTGGCAACATGTTGGCGACAAATTTGTCAACGAACAGATGCTTACCCGTGTCATCTGTCAATGACTGTCCACTAAAGTCATGGAATGTCTCTTCAAATCGTGTAAAGAAATCAGAAACTGACTCATCCGCTTTCTATTTACAAGACGCTAATGTAGTCCAATCTATTTTCTTAGGGGGTATAGGAGTTTTCAACTTAGTTACAATAGCTTTGGGAAGATCTAATATCTCCTATTGTGGTCTCTGCGCAGGCTCTCTAGCCGCATCTATTTCTTCTAAATGCACCAAAGTATCACCATAGGCTACATAATCATCTATTTTTCGAATTGTTCTCCACATATCAGGGGGCAAAATAAGTCCAAAAAATTTCAATATCTGGCAGAGTCATAGTACAGGAGCTAATAGCTCCTTTCACTTCTTCATAAAAAGCGGCTGGATTTTTCCGTGGATCAGGCAAAGCAGCTTTAAGAGCCATAACATCTGCTCTACGCCAGGGAGTATAAACCCAATTATAGACAAAATATCCCTTTGCATCATCTGAATCTTTATCAGCACTTGTTCCCGTACCCTTTGGAGGAACATACAGAGGCGCAGCTTCACACATCGGTTTTACAGTAACCACAGTATCACTAGGGTCATTGTCTGTCCCCAAAACTTCTTCTTTCTGCACTGGGGTCTGAACTGTTTGTGCAGTTTTAATTTTACCAGCTGATGTTTGCTCCACTTTTAAACGTAGTGTATCATGTCTTAATTTAACTACTCGCCTAATTAAATCAGGTATATTTGAAAAAAGGAAAGTTCCATCATTTAATTGTTTATAATCAGAATTGATATCAGTGGGCTCTAAGTTTGTAGAAACCTTTCTAAAACAAAGTATTACCTCTCAGGTAAACTTCTCTGTAAAATATAGCTGCTCTAAATCCTTCCACTGCTGAACCATTGCTGCAAGGTCTGGGTCAGACTTAGTCCCATGAGCTGCTTTGCGAGCAGTGGAGCTGATAGTGGCTTTTTCATCAACAGTCAAAGTAGAGCGTGTCTGCCGCCCATCTTGCTTATCTAAGTCTTTATCATCTGAAGAAAGATGTTCTTCTTCAGAAAGATCATCCTCGGGGGCAGAGGGAAATTTATACGTGGGCAGAGGTCGATCTAACAAAATTGAGTCATCCTGAGGTTTATTAAGTATGGGATAAATGGGGTGCCTAATAGGGTACTGGCCAGTTACCTCTAAACGACGCTCCCTTTCCTCTTTTTCTTTTATTGCCTTCATCGCTTTATTTTTTAATTCCAATGCTTTTTGATATATCGTTTTACGCTGTTCTTTTTCTCCTATAGCTTCTTCTTTCCTCATTCTGTCTTGCAATTTTCTCCCACATTCGTACATAATCAAACATATCTTGTCGACTCTTATGCTTAAACAAACACTGCTCTACATAATGAATATTTTAAAAAACAAATGACCCATTCACTGGCCATCGTAGATAAGAATCCTTTTTCGTATATTTGTTCCACAGTGTACTATACATTATGGAAGAAATACGGTATTTAATGTGCATATGCCTATTCGGTGTCCCCTCTGGGGGAGCCGGCTGACTTCTTTCTAAATCCATTTTGGTACCACCAAGACAGCAACACAACCTACGGAGTTTGCTAGGAACAGGCATGCTACCAAATTTTTGTCAAAATTAAGTTTCCAAGATATACCAAAGTAGAGAAAAATCTCCACATTACCTGCCTAACTTTTGCAAAGGTTAAATCAAAGCAAACAAAACCAGACTGTTGGCCAAGCAAATCTAGAGTGCCGCTTCAGCGACCTTACCAAACAAGGGTCTCCAACTTCCAACTGCCAATCTCTTGGTCAAAAAAAAGCCAAACGATTCCTCAGTCGGGACCGGCCAACACCTGGAGGGTCAAATCAAGAAAAACAGAAAAAACACTTTGGCTGCATAGACAAGGGTCTCCTCATGCAGGACGTCTCCTCAGCAATATTCCACTATTCCATCAAGACCACTCCTTTGGATGACCGCGTCTCTGATGGGGACCCACGTGTCGGCCCCAACTGTGGAAATGTGCTTTTCAATGAGCACAGCGGTGCAGGGGTCACCCTTCTCTGTCCACGGGTCCTTAGACCAACAAAATAGAGATTGGCACTGAAGCTGGAATTCAAATATGTTTATTAATCACTCATGAATGGGACTACGTCCACACAGCACTCTCAAGTGGTGTCTGAGGTAGTACATTGAAGTCACAGAACACAGGCCTTATATACAGAGTATGTTGCGAAGTAAGCATGTAGTTACAAATAGAAGGTAAAGGCCTACACAGGAATAGTTACCGACAAACACGGGCAGATGGGAAATCACTTAGTTAGCAAAGTGGGAGGGGGAACATAACTGCTTACAGTTGCAAGACACAGTTGACAGTTATTTCTTTAGTCAGGTGCATTCTAGCAGCTACAGGCCTTTCTTTTCTCAGCACATATACATTGCTTGAGCTTAAAATAGGAGTTAACTAAAGCTGATGACTCCAGCACAATAGAAAAGCAAGCAACAGTGAAGACGGAAGAGTCACAAGGCTAACAAAATGGATGCTACAAACAAGATGGCTTCAGCTCATGCGAACAGCAATTCTTTTCGATTCCCACACAAGTTACCCAACCTTCGTGCGGCTGGGGACATGGAAACAACCAGCGAGGTTCCTGGGGCCAGCGGGCGGGCCAGTCCACCACCCCCCCCCTCTGCAGCAGCCTCCTAACCCTCCTAGTCCAACCTGTTGGGCCCATCAAACGCCAGTGAGATGCAGGATTCGCCATCACCTCCCCCACTAGCGCACCATCACATGGGACAAGTGGGTTTTGCAAATAGTCCGAAGGGGCTACTCCCTCCCCTTTGTGACTACCCCTCCAGCCATGCCACCACGATACCACCGCATGTCGGAGGATTAACTGGCCCTTCTCTAGCAGGAAGTTACGGCTCTCTTGGCCAAGGGAGACTTCGAGCGCGTTCCTGCCCCAGAAGTAGGTTGTGGTTGTTATTCCCACTACTTTCTGGTTCCCAAGAAGGGCAAGGGCCTGCATCCTATCTTGGACCTCAGGGACGTCCATCTCTTCCTCCGGAAGGAGAAGTTCAAGATGTTGACGCTTGCTCAGGTCTTGTCTGCCCTTGACCCGCAAGACTGGATGGTAGCGTTGGACTTGCAGGATGCTTATTTTCACATCCCCGTCCTGCCAGCCCACCAGACTTACCTATGGTTCATGGTAGGCCACGAGCATTTTCAGTTCAACGTGCTCCCCTTTGGCCTTACCAGTGCCCTCAGGTGTTCACGAAAGTGATGGCGGTGGTCACAGCTCATCTGCGCAGATCAGGGTTGTCAGTCATCCCCTATCTCGACGAGTGGCTGTTGAAGGCGTGCTCGCAGTCTCCCACCTCCAGACTACGGCCGACCTCCTGCATTTGCTGAGGTTCTCCATCAATGTGCTGAAGTCGCACAGGATTCCCTCTCGGAAGCTCCTCTTCATCGGAGCGGTTCTGGACACAACGTGGTTTCGGGTCTATCCTTCTGAACGACGAGTCTGGGATATTCAGGCTATGATTCAGATCTTTCTACCTCTATTCCGGGTTTCTTTCAGACTGACCCTACTGGGCCTCATGGCCTCCTGCATCCTGCTGGCCGATCATGCCCGGTGACATATGTGGGCTCTGCAGTGGGACCTGAAGTTCCAGTGGGCGCAGCATCAGGGGAATCTGTCCGATTGCGTCCAGATCTCGGAGGGCACTGCTCGACAACTGCAGTGGTGGCTTACCAACCAGGATTGGGTCAATGGCAGATCCCTCTCCCTTCCCCAACCAGACCAAATTGTGGTGACGGACGCATCCCTTCTGGGGAGGGGCGGCCACATGGGAGAGGGGGAGATCAGAGGCATCTGGTCTCTGTCGGTGTCCGGGCTTCTCATCAACCTTCTGGAGCTCCAGGCAATTCATCTTGCACTGAAGGCATTCCTTCCCTCTCTACAGGGAAGAGTAGTGCAGGTGTTCACAGACAACACCAACACCATGTGGTACTGCAACAAACCGGGAGGATGGGGTCGTGGACCCTATGTCAGGAGGCGCTTTGCCTCTGGAAATGGCTAGAACATCAGGGCATTTCCTTGGTGGCTCAACACCTGGCAGGTTCACTGAACGCCAGGGTGGACGAACTCTGCCTCAGGTGCATGATGGATCATGAATGGCGTCTTCACTCATAGGTGGTGCAAGGTCTCTTTGAACAGTGGGGAGAGCCTTGGTTAGATCTGTTTGCCACCGAAGAGAACGCGCAATGTCAGCAATTCTGCACGTTGGAATTACCAAGGCGGCACTCGCTCCGCGACTCTTTTCGTTGCGAGTGGAGTTGCGGTCTGTTGTACGCCTTTCTGCCTTTACCACTTCTCCCCAGAGTGCTGAAGAAGATCAGGCGCGACTGGGCCCTAGTCATTCTTGTGGCTCCGTATTGGGCATGAAGAGTCTGGTATCCCAAGCTGCTCAACATGACCATCGGTCCTCCAATCAGACTGCCTCTTCAGGAGGATCTTCTGTCGCAGCAGCAGGGGACGTTCTCCACCCGAACCTGTCCAGTCTCCACCTCCTTACGTGTAGATTGAGCAGCGGCAGTTGACGTCTTTCGACCTGCCTCCTGAAGTCTGTGATGTAATCTTGGTAGCCAGGCGTCCCTCCACTAAGATGGTATACTTCTGTAGGGGGAACAAATTTGTGGCATGGTACACAGCACAGGCTGTGGATCCCCTTTCTTCCCCTCTTTCTTAAGTATGCTTGTTTCTTCTCTCTTTTGCCCAGCAGGGCGCTGCTCTGGGCACTATCAAGGGCTATCTTTCAGCGATCTCTGCCTTCCTTCGGTTGCCAGATCAGCCTTCTCTTTTCAAGTTCCCGGTATTTAACTGTTTCCCAAAAGGCTTAATGCATCTTTTTCCTCCAATCCCCTTCTTTATGCCTCAGTGGAACTTGAACCTTGTGTTAACCTATCTCATGTATGCTCCCTTTGAGCCAGTGCATAATTGTCCTCCATGCCTTCTGACACTTAAAACTTCTTTCCTCGTAGCCATAACTTCTGCTAGGAGAGTGAGTGAGCTCCAGACCCTTTCTTCAAAGCCTCCTCTCCTCTCTGTTCATCCGGACAAGGTGGTTCTCCGGACCCGTCCATCCATCCTTCCTAAGGTGGTCACTGCCTTTCACATCAGGCAGACCGTTACTTTGCCCACCTTCTTTCCGCCACCGCATCCTTCAAAGGAAGAAGAGCGGCTCCACTGTCTGGACCCAAAATATGCGTTCTCCTTCTATCTGGATCGCACAAAACAGTTCCGAGTGGATGATCAGCTTTTTGTTGGTTACATGGGAGCAAAGAAGAGTCGGGCTGTACACAAACGCACCATTTCTCGATGGGTCATGTTGTGTATTTAGGCTTGTTACTCTCTAGCTAAAAAGGAGCCTCCAGTCGGGTTACGCGCTCACTCCACCGGGGCGATGGCTGCCACTACTGCCTTTGGAAGGGGAGTGCTTCTGAATGACATCTGTCAGGCGGCCACGTGGGCATCACTGCACACTTTTACCAAACACTATTGCCTGGACAGCCAAGTCCGGAGAGACGGCTTCTTTGGTCGTTCTGTTCTCCAGGATTTTCTGGTGTGATCTTCGTTTGCAGACCCACCACCGGGGTTGGTATTGCTGGGGTATCTATTCTAGGGTAAGTAATCTATTATTAACATGTTTCTTTCAGATTCGAAAGTTACTTACCTTCGGTAACGATATATCTGTAAGAAACATTAGTTAGTTATACATTCCTTACTCCCCCACCCATCCTCCCCGTTCTGCGAACTGATTTCTAGGGTTAAGTACATCCTTTCAGGGCCCTAGTTTTGTGCAGCAATGGTCAGTGTCTTGCATGGCTCTGCGTTTCTGATGCGGCGGAAAGTCGAGTACAGAACTGACGTCAGGCGCGCAAGGGCGGCGTCGAAGTAGCTGCTGCGACGTAATGCCGGTGACCACGCCGACTGACGCGGAGCCGACTGACGCGGAGCCGACCGACGCCACCTTCCGATGTGCAGAGGTACTGCTGACGAAAATCCTTCCGGATCCAGTCTGACGCCTGGGGGTAATTCTAAAGGTAAGAAATCTATAACTAACTAATGTTTCTTACAGATATATCGTTACCGAAGATAAGTAACTTGTGCTTTGCATCAGAACCATTCCTTTGATTTACTCTCCATAACTTTGTCCACTATAAACAGGGTACAAGTCCCGATTTCACAAATATCCCTGCGGCTGAGACGGAGGCTTTAGCAGACTTGGAACTGACGTCTCTGAGTGCGACTAAAAGCAGTGAAGAAATCCTTTCCAGTTTATCTACCTCAGAAACCCCTCCGTTTTCACCATCAGAGTACGTTTTCTGCTTAACCTTTTATACTTTATATGTTTGATGTTCAGTGGAAGTCTTTTATAGTATGTGAACTTGAGATGAACTCAGTGGAATGGCTTTTTATATTTTAATATTTTACTTGTTATTCTAGTGAGGGAAGAGGGAGAAGTTGGCAATGAATGATCTGCCCATATGTGTGCCCATTGGATTTGTGTTAAATGCCCCTCTGTGCTTTTGCTTCTCTACAAACCCTTGTCCGTCTTCTGCCAAAGGAAATCTCATTTGACATTAATAAATGCTGTGAAAGGTGTGCTGGGCTGATGTTTCTGATCAAGGACCTCAAATACAGTCAATCAGATATTAACACACAACAGTGCTTAATGAACACTGCCCGTATTTTTAAGTCTTGCCTAAGCAGCAGTCTCTTCGAAACCTGCTTTATCTAGGATATGGGCTTGAAAGAATGCCCATCTTTTTCATTGCATCCTGTTGCTGTTCTTTAGAAATGCTGGCTTTTCATTGGTAAATACACTTAGTAGACCCTCTTTTTGCAATTTCTCACATGAGGACTGCCCCTCTTACACGTGTTCTTACTGTTCAGGTTATTTATAGTTGGCCTGCCTCTTTGCTCGTAAACTGTTCTGTTTATTGTGCAATGAAACTTCCTTCACATCATTTGATTGCCGTCCTTTATCTCCTGGTGCCTCACCCCTCCCACAAAACTTGTCAAGATCCTGCGTTAAATTCTCACGTATTAAACGCTTTTATTTATATAGCACACCTAGGCAATACATTCTTATGTATTAAAAACGTGTTTTTATATAGCACTCCTAGCGATGGGCTTGGGAAAATTAAACAATTGTCCCATTATCACACGATGTTGAGCCAACAGCAGACTAACACGGATCCCCAGCTCACCAGGAGGCAGCTCTAACCGCTGCGCCATATAGCCATGTTACACACAACACTGGTAATGTGAGACTTGTTTGAATAGAACACGAGGGTAAAAAATCTGCCAAAATCTCCCATTCATATTCCACACTCGTCTTCAAATTACAACAGATCCTCAAACCGCTGTCTTTAAAAACATGCAGTGTAACATTCCCAACAATACATTTCAAATTGTTTCTCAATGGGTGAGTTTCCAAGATGGCAGTTGCTCAAAATGAGCACTCTAGGCTTGCCCGCCATTACATTGATGACATATTTGGATGTTCTCTTGGAGCTCCTCCCCTCCACCCCCAATGTGTGTGCCATTTATGCGCATGCGTGTTGCCCAGGCCCTTGTAGTCTACGCCGCAGGAATAGCCCTTATGGGTATGCAGTCCCAGCGCTTCTCCCGTTTCTTCAGCTGCCACCACCGGTGCTGCGATGATGATGATGAGTAACACTGGACTCCATCCCACCGCCGTTATCCTGGTCACCAACATGTCTGCCACTGTCACCAGTGAGCAGATGCGCTCCCTCTTCACCTTCCTGGGGGACATCAAAGAGCTCCGGCTCTATCCGCCAGAGTAATGCGGACTTGAGGGTCAGGGAACTAAGTGCGTCCTTTATTTTCCTGGTTTACATCATGTGGGATTAAATTGTTTGTCTTTTCTGTCATTTTTGAATATCAAAGGTCCCAAGACCATGAAGACGTTTACTTGCATTCCTACCTCTCCAACGATGGTATCATATTTGTATCTAATCTTCCTATCTTTGTTAGACCTATAGATTTATTAGAGACATTTTGTACTGCAAGAAAATAAAAAAACAGTAAATTATTTTTCAGCTTTTTAGCCATGGAGCAAATACATTTTTGTTTTTGTGCAAGCAAGAAAAACAATTTCAACACGTTTCAACTGTAAAAGATATTGCTTTGTTTGAGTGTTCCATTTTTTAACAGTATAAAAACAGTGCTGAGCCTGCTTTGCTATCTGTAAGTTGTTCCTAGACTATGATGTCTTTGTCTGTGATGGTGGTAATGTAATTTCTAAGCATAAATTGTTCAAATGTATATTGAGCTGTAGTTTCAAAAAACCCTCCTTTTTAACCGGGTGTAAAGACCTTCATGTAATGTCGCCTGGTGCACAAAGCATGTGGTTCCTATTACATAAGCAGCAGAACACAAGTTTTTGCTCTAGTGTCACGTTTCTGTAATGAGGTACCTGTGTGCAGCTGTACATTCGGTTGATTAAAATCTTACTTGGACTTTCTCGTCGGAATGGCTGCCTTAGAAGATGCTGATGACCTTCTGAGTCTGTGGGACCTTCTTAATTGCTTAAAGGGGGGTTGTGAACACAGTATTTCCTACTTTTTTTCTAGGTGAAGGGGAATTCAGGGGTATTTTTCAAACAAACGATATAGTGTAAAATACTTTTTTTTTAAATGCAGAAAATGTTTGTTTTCTTTGTGATCATTTTCAAAAATAAAAATTGTATCTGTTCAAATTTTATCAGAATGGTTTACATCTGGAGTGACATTGTAATGAATTCAAGAAGATCTAAATATGCTTGAGAAATCAGATGCAAGTAAATAACTTTTTTTTTCTTTTCAGAAATTGGGTTATGTAATGGACAATGGTGTCTGTGCTCTTGATGCGAATGTCACTAAGAAAACGTTATCAAACACTTATTTAGTGTGTGCACTGGAAAGTTACATTTCAAATTAATATTTTGGCTTGTATACACTGATTGGCCCATAACTGTGTGAAATGATGTGTAAACGACTTGCTCAATTCCCCTCTTATTACAGTGTTGTAGTGGTTTTCACTTTATTTCCCTTACATACAGGACCCCTGGGATACCTTTCCAGGAGCAGAATATTACAGTAAACTGCACAGCTATTGCGTCTTGGTTACAGATTTTAATAACTTTTGCAAATTTTCGGGGAGTTGGTGCCCACACTCAAAGCATAAAAAATGCCAGTGTGTGTGTGTGTGTGGGGGGGGGGGGTAACGAGACGGGGTGTGTGTGTGTGTGTGTGTGTGTGTGTGTGTGTGTGTGTGTGTGTGTGTGTGTGTGTGTGTGTGTGTGTGTGTGTGTGTGTGTGTGTGTGTGTGTGTGTGTGTGTGTGTGTGGAGGGTGTGTGTGTGTGTCTGTGTCTGTTCGTTCTAGATAGTAAACAATCAATGAAGAGGGTGTTTTCCACCACTGGATTCCAAGTAGCATCAAACAGTTGTACTTTCTAAATAGGCTTGTGCAAAATGTTCTGTAACGCTTGTGTAATCCCTCAGTTTCGCTTTAATCAAATGATGAACATTTATACAGATTACACCAGCATGACATTTCACAGACTCTTTTTGCTGAACAGGACTGTTTTAAGTCGAAAATGACTTGTGGAAGACGGGCACAAGCAGGTAATGTGTAGTGCGAGACATGTTGTTCCTGAATCAGTCTCTGTGCCAGTACCACAAGTGACCTTTGAACGCAAGTTATACCCTCCCATTCAAATTTCACTGAGGATACCCACAAATGCTTTTCTCATCATTTACATACGATTTTGTGTCATTTTTCTGATGTTTTGTGTAATTTAGACAATATAACATTTATGAAACTTCCCTCCCTCCTTTTTCTGTTTCAACCTCATATTATTGGTATGTTGTGATATCCTCCAAACCACTCCTGCATCCCCATGGAGCAGCTGTGCAGAACAAACGAAGTCCTCACAAAGCTACTAACCAATTACCCTTCCTTACCTACCCCTTCCTACTTCTCATTCCTGCCAGCTTCATCTCGGCTCCCAACGGCCCCCCTTCCACACTTCTCTCACCTCCTTCAAGATCAATGCCTGGTACCCATTCTCCTTACCCCACCTCTTTTAGCAGCTTCCGCCCTGCCTAAGTAGAAAGGAAAATGGTCTAGCCATTCCCTCAACCACACTCACCAGCATCCTTCTGCCACTGCCCAGATATATAAAAGAATTTACCAGGTCTTCTTGCACATTCCCCCTACCACTCAAATGCATGATTAAAAACCTAAAACTTGGTTTCGTGCCACCCTCACCCACCACCTAATTGAACCTTCCTTCTCACTTCTCACCAGAATTCCATGCTATCATTCTCAGTGACCGGCAGTCTGGTTCCATGCTGACAGTGTCTGTAACTTAATTTTCTTAGCACAGGCTGAACTCTACATTCTTCCTCCGACAGTCGCGACCCATATCTGGTGGTTGATGGTTTCAGCTCTCCATAGCCTTTAACTCAGGTCTGCAGAAGCCCACAAGAGGTGGGGTATAAGATAGGCCACTGATCTCGGGCGCTTGAGACCTGGGTGAGACCGGAAGGCCATGGAAAGGAGTACTTCCCTTGAAGTTACATCTGTGAATTTCAAATTTTGAATCCTATATTCCAGTGGAAGCCATACATACCATACTTTTGTTTTCCTTAGTCCAAATATGACTTGACTTGCTACATGTGGTGCACCTGCACCATGTGATGCATTTAATTATCAAGGTGCCTTCTAATGAAAGCAAGGTGCATACATCCTTATGCATTCCACGCTCAGCACACACAAGGATTGGGTTATGTTTGCGCGAGCTGCTGTCATATGTCGGAAAGAGTGTGAGGCATTTGCTTAACTGATTTCCAGTGTTGGGTGTGGGTTTGTTGAACGCCTGCATTGAATGACAGAACTGTTAAATACTTGCTAACTGTTGCCAAACTCATCCGTGCTCCTTTTCCTTACGGTTGTCACTGAGCCCCCCTGCTCCACAGTGTATATTGCCGAGTGTCGCAGGAAGCAAAGATGTAGCAAACCCCAGTATCTTTGGTATCCTAGTCTAAAAGAAATTTTCATAAGTGAACATCTTAGTCCTTGACAACCACCTGGCATTGTGTTTGGTCGCGGGGAGTATATGTGGGGTGGTTGGAAGTTTTCTTTAATGCAAGAGGGAGAAGCTAGATGCCAATCATCCATGTTCTAGTACATCTTGAAAATGAACTATCTGGTCCATAGTATATGGATGCACAGCTGAATATGTCTGCCAATTGCGACTGTTATATTTATTGAGAATTTTTATAAAGCACAGTCTGAACACATGCTTTACTTTGGTTACGAATTACTCCCTGTGGCATGCGATTGACAGAAGCGTGGATGACTGTTTACATAAGCTCAAATGGTTGGGTGGGTGGGGGTTTATATAACTTTACAGCACAAACATTTATATCTTTACACACTGACTCGAGCTCATGTGGAAGGATGGATTGGTGGAGGGAGAGAAAGGGAGTACAGAGTAACAGACATGGGTGACTTAAGAGAGATGAGAAATTATTTGAGTTCTTAACTGAAGGTCTGCAGTTTAGGAACAACTCTAAATTGGCCCAAAGATGAAAGCATTGCATCCACTAAAAGTGGTGACTTGAACATGGTCTTACACAAGTTTACATCGATTTGAGACTTTTGACTGGAAGCACACTGAAGGAGAAAGTATGTTCATGTTTCCTGCCATTTTAGGTCACTGCACGTCCCCACCCCATAATCCATAAGAGAATCTTATTTAAGTCCATTTTGCATTGGACTCAAATGCAGTGATGAATAATCCACCTATTTTACTGATGACTATACGTGTACAAAAATTACTGAGCATTATGGCCAGCAGACACATTTTTTAAGGTCTGACCTAAAGACCGCTTGATCAGTTTTGCCAGCCTCATGTTTTCCAAAAAATATCATAATGGTACATACATGTTTAGGGACTTTAGAACATTGCTAAACGAGTGTTGATTTAGTCAATTGTTCCTCAGATTAGGCTCCCTGTCACAACAGCACAAAGCATTCAGCCACTGGATGCTTTCACTGAGTGACTCATTTGTTTTTCCCAATAACTGCTAGTCCAGATGTACTGTATGGTGTCATCAACTATTTCCATAATAATCAAGACTTTAAATAAAAGTTGCATTGTTGAGTCCTCTCTATAAACTAGCTTTCGGTATATTTATTTAACATATAGAAAATGAGCACATGTCATTAGAGTAACAGGAGTGTATATGTAGATTTCTAATTTTAGGCCACACCGTAGCTTTGTGATTAACATTTCGAGCAATTGTATATGACTTTAGAGGGACCTCTTGTAACATCCTTTTCATAAAAGGATTTTAATGCTTTTGAATCTGACTCAAGAGGGACTTCTAGTTTTGACCTGAGGAATTATAGCTTTGTGAAAGAATATGGAAGAATTTCCATCTTACTTGAGAGAGACCTCTAGTAATGACTTGAACTACAGGTCTGTTAAAAAAAAAAAAAATGTGTGCACTCATGAACGGGCGCCTTTCGCCGGTGGTGCTCCTGCTAACATTAGCGCTCATAAACTTGCATTTTTTTAGCCACAAGAAAGAAAAGCACTCACGGGGGCGAGTCCAGGTCTTTTATTCACTGACTCACAGCAACCAGACGCATTTCGGCAGTCACCTTTTTCGAAAGTAAATCGGCGTGCCAGAAACGGCCTTAATTTATTTCATTTCCGACAAACATAGACATAGAGAAGAGACATACTGTTGTAAAAACACGGCGCCATGTTTGAACTTGCAAATTCATTAGTTCATTCGGATTAACATATATGTGCCAAATTGTCTTTTTATAAGTGCACAAACCCATGATCTCAATTTATAACGTTCACTCGCAATTCTGCCTTCCAGGCAAATGCAGATGAATGTATGGAAAGATTCAGGGCGCGATGATATGGTGAGCAAGTACTAAAAAGAGCATTAAATAAAGTAAACTCTGTTCCCAGAAAGAAACTGTTGGAAGAGAAGACTGTTAAGGAGACGGATGAATGCAAATTCCATATGATTACCACATTTTCAGAAGAGGCAGGATAATTGAGAACCATTTTACCCAAGAACGGGAATCTTTTAAAATTGGACCCAGCCATAGGAATGGATATTCCTACTCATCCATTGTTGACTTTTAGGAAAACTAGATCGTTGAGAGATTCCCTTACAAGTAGCAACATGAGTAGTGAGGTACCCAACTTGTTGGGAAACAAGTTTCGGGGATTTTACCCCTCCGGGAGATGGAAAGCGTGCGCAGGCAGTAAAGAGTCCTATCATATCAGGTACCAGGGTTAAAGAAACCGATTAACATAAAAAAAAATTGACATGTAGTATACCTTACACCGTGTACTGTCTTAATTGCACTTGTGGACTCAATTATATTGGAAGTACTATACACCAAACCAAAATGAGAATCTTGGAACATACTAGGGCAATTAAGAATTGTGACATGTCATATCCTGTGGCCCGCCATTTTAAGATCAAGCATAATAGCAACAGGGATCTCCTGACTTTCTTTGCCTTGGACCATGTTCCATTGCATCCAAGAGTAGGAGACAGGGTAATGAGTTTAAGGAGACTGGAGTCTTGATATATAATTGACCTTCAAACAAAAGCCCCTGAAGGCCTGAATACCAATGAGGAACTTGTGGTGCATTTAGGCAACTAAATTTGATGTGATACGTAGCCTATCTCTGAAATGATGGTGCCTTTAGCAAAGTTATGTTTGACTTTTTCTATAGGCTGAATATTCCTTAAGTTTGAATCTGCATTTGGGAGTTGATTATATGAAAAACAATGTTCTATTTTATGACATAGAGTAGGTTTAATTTGAGTGTTTTATAGTTCATTTCGAATATTAGGTCTAAAAATGGATAAGTGCCCATACAGGGCAGGAATGTTGACGGAACAAATTTTGGGTGCAATCGCATTATTATATGTAATGCATTGCACTGTTATGAACTTAAGTGAATTTGAGGCAAGAGGTTTTAATCACAATACATTTTTCACTCAAAAAGGTGCCGGTATCGGATGCGATATAAAGGTTTTTGCACAAAGAGCATGAATGTAATATTTGTAGGTATGGCAAGCCCATTTGTGGGCAGAACTGCGAGCGAACGTTATAAATTGACATCATGGGTTTGTGCACTTATAAAAAGACAATTTGGCATATATATGCTAATCCGAATGAACTAATGAATTTGCAAGTTCAAAGATGGCGCCATGTTTTTACAACAGTATGTCCATTCTCTATGTCTATGTCAATGTTCTCGGAAATAAAATAAATGAAGGCCGTTTCTAGCGTGCCGAATTACCATCGGAAAAGGCGACTGCCGAAACGCGCCTGGTTGCTGTGAGTCCGTGAATAAAAGACCTGGACTCGCCCCCGTGAGTGCTTTTCTTTCTTGTGGCCAAAAATATGCAAGTTTGAGCGCTAAAATATAAATCTATATATACACACACACACCTTTCACCAAATATCTTTATGTATTGTGCTGCTCCATTGACAGTTTGTTTTTTTCTATCACAGCAAAAGGCTGTGATATAAGCAACTGCAATTATTGGCATACATGTATAATGCCACTCAAGTAAAAATGGTGACTAAATTGAACCGTGTCTGGCAACTGAGGCTAGCAGTCTAGTCACTAAAAAGCAGTAAACACAAACAAAGGGTTAAGCACATAGCACTTTTCTTAAATACAGTCTAGATGCGTGGAACTCTATAGTCCAGTCGAAGGCTAGTGGTAGCCAAAACGCGCAGGCCGTCCTATTTTTGCTCACTTTTGCACAATGGTGTGTTAATAAATTAATTTTTAAATGTACTTACCTTGCTGTGGTGCCGTGACTTTCGCCGTGATTCAAAAACTTTTCACATGGAGGCGAGGGAATCCTTGAAATGTATGGTGCGGTGGCTGCTTCGCACATCATGGGCACTCGAGAGTGAGGTGAAGCGGCTTGGAGCAATTGTAGCCGACAACTTACAAGCTGAGAAAACGAGCCAACGCCTCTGCTTGCGGCACAACAGTCAACGCGTCTACGGAATCCTGTGAGAACGGCGCGTCGGACGGCAAAGTTCCATTGGTGAGTAAGGGAGTGGAGGGAGGTGGTGTAATCTGCGGCTCAGAGCGCGGCTGAGGCGGCGTGAGAGAAGCAGGGAAGCACCGTAACCCGCACCCATGATAACCACTGTTGATACTTGCCGAGGGGAGGGACGAACAGAGGGCACGTTTGCATACTTTGAAAGCTCCCAAAATTGACTCCTCGTTCTACTTTGTGCATTCGGGGCTCCGGAGAAAAATTCAAAACAGAATTGAGTAATGGAAACAAGGTAACCAATGAAAACAGAGACCCCGGCAAGCATTTTCTCGAATCTGCTATTCTTGTAATGAGATAGCAAGAGCAGTAAAGGAAGGAATCCTGCCGAATCTGAAGTAGACTGCAGATTTCCTAAAGAAATAAAAAGGAACCGCACCATAGCAAATAAGAGCAAAAGCAAGAGATTTTTTACATCTAAAACAAACATGGCAGATAAATGCAGGAATCGCTTTCAAATAGCGAGTGAGTTGTTAAATGATGATGCAACACCCTCCACAAGTACAAATGTCAGGGTGACAACTGGAGAGAGAAACAAGAGAACAATAACTGGTGTTCTGAGAGAACTTCAACAAAATCGCATTCTTGAAGTAAACAGGTGGTGGGGGAAAAACAACATTAGAGAAATATATTGAATTGAAGAGGGTGCCGAGAGGGCTCCGAATTTTAATCATGCCCACACTCAATGATATGGATTCTGATTTAATCAAGCAGTGGCAGCTAGATACAAATTAGTGCTCGTTTAAACTCATGAGGACACTAATAGTACATGCGGAAAGGAAATTGGAAAAACTAACCGAAATGATCAAGGATCTGGAGGAAGAATTAGCCAAATATCCTACAACAGTAGAAAATAAGGAAATGTTTGAAAATGTGGAAAGAAGGAAAGCCAACAAATTTAACAGAGCTAGGATTGACTACGCCAGTGGGCGCATATACACATTCGCTAGAAAGTATAATGTGTTAAGAAACAGAGTTGTCATGGACAAATGTGCAGGAAGTGAAACCCCAGAAACAGTGGACAGTTCGGATCTCAGTTCTGCTGATGAAGAAGCCAGTGCGACACCCCTGGATTTTTACGGGGAAATGGCCCAGATGACAACGCGACAGAGAGGAAGAGTGAGAGGCACATCGTGGGGAAGAGGACAAACCAAAATACCATCAGAAGTAGTAGAAGAAGGAACAAAACCAAAGAGGAAAGCAGAAGTAAAATCAAGAAAGAACCTCTCCAAGAATAACATAGTAATCCACATCTCAAATAAAAATCTAAGCGAAACTCCGCTTCAACTATTAAAAAAGGGACTGTCCTATTGTCCCAACAAATACATCAATATACCGAATATGCGGATTGACCTCTACAAATGTTGCCGCAAAACCAAAACTTAAGAAATGCTTTGCGGAAAAAACATCTAAATCTAACTGTCCAATGAATGATAATCATGAAATATCGCCTCGTGCACGAAAAGATCTATTGGCATTAAGAACTTTGACATCACTGGAAGAAGGAGAAAAATCTGTGATTGGAAATTTCCAACATTCCCTTTAATCTGACAAGGAATTATGTCACAGCATAGGGATAGCCACCAACAGAGAAGGCAACAGTGGACTCGAAAGACAATCAACATTTAGCCCGCAACTTCCACCTGGGAACAAAATTGACTTATTCCATGAGATCATGGTGGAAGAAATCAATAAAATCTCGACAAATCCAACAGTGAATAAGTCAAAAAAGATAAAAAAGAAGAATTTGAACTTAACAGGAGTATAAAGCACTTGAACTACGAGATGATCCAACGATTATCATCAAGGCCTCTGACATAGGCGGTAACATTGTGGTCCAGAATATGTGAGAGTACATGGAAGAAGCGACACGGCAACTTGGAAATGAAGATCATTATGAGAAGCTAGTAGATGATCCGACAGAGATCTGGACCAAAGAATATCACCAAATGCTACTAGGGTGGAAAGAAAATGGCCTAATCGATCTTGAAGAATACCTATATTTGAAAACAGATCATCCCATAAAAGTGACAATCTACTTTCTACCAAAAGTACATAAGGCGATCCACAATCCACCTGGTCGGCCGATAGTCAGCTCCATCGGCTTGTTACTAGAATCCAGATTCATGGACGTTTTCTTGATTAGTTATGTGACCTCCCTACCTTCATATCTAAGGGACACCATGGATTTTTCTTTTTTCTTTTTTTTTTTAAATAGTGTATTTTATTTTAATTTAGACATCAAAACGAATAGAATAGCATACATATCCCAGAGTAATAGATTTGTTTCTGTACCCATATCACCATGGTTCGGCAAACTCAGGCTACCATACACTCAATATCCGACCCCCAGCCCACATCTATGCCCGTGCGTAGGTGTAATCATAGAACCTTTCACATTTCTGAAGCCTTCATGCCCCTCCACCGGGAGAAGTCAGGCCATATTCCTGTCCTCTTGGCAGGGTATATGCCACATCGATCTGCACTGTCCAGCACACTACTTTTAACCATGCCACAGGTGATGGGGGCAATAGATCTATCCAACATCTTGAGATCTCCCTTCTAGTTAGAAAAATAAGATAGAACAACAAGCCCGCTGTGCCACCAATACCACCCCCATCAAAATCAGAGAAGAGCTCTAAATAATGTAGACCCTCAACATTTTTGCGATTGTCACTCACTGACTCCCAGTACCTATTGATCTCAGGGCAAGTAAGGAACATATGTTCATTGTTGGCTTCAAAATAACCACATCTACTACACCTGAGAGTCGGGTTTAGCACAAATCTTGTGATCCTTTGAGGGGTTTTATATATATATATATGTATATGTGTATATATATATATATACACATATACATGTCGCCAGTAGATAGTTATAGTTAGGATCGTGTTTCCATAGGAAATCCGCAACATTCTATTTGGAATAACTTTGGCGCCGATTGACGAATCCTCGCAAAATTTTCAAAATAGGTGGGGCGCTCCGCTCCTTCCCTGAAAGTCTCGGGGGGGGGGGGGGGGGAGGATTCGTCAAGCGGGGGCTGAGAAAAAAAGGGGGGTCCCAAAACGCGTTTTCCCCATGCATTTTTCCATAGGACCTTTAGTCCAAGCTGCAGCCCGAACGGCTGAACAGAATTACTTGAAATTTGGCAGAGAGGTAGTCCTCAGGTCAGGGATGTGCCTTTTGCAGGTCTGGTGTAAATCTGTTCAGTATTTCCTGAGAAAATAGCATTTAAAAGCATATATATATCTATAAGCGCGCACCGTGCGCGTACGGTAAAACTTACCGTACGCGCACGCTGCCGTGCGCGAGCGCGATTCTGATTGGTTGTTAGAGCTTAGTAAACATTCGAATCGGTCGAAACCAGGAAGTGTCTGCCGCCATTTTGTCTCTCGCAGTCTGAGGGGGTGAAAAACAAAGGTAGAGAACGTGAAAAGGGGGCAGGGTGGACAGTTCCTGACCACCTACCCTTTGTCAGGGGGTCCCAGAAGGACCCCCAAGGGCCAAAATTTCCTTTAATTTGTTTGCGAAAAATCACGGAGTACGCGTAGCGTGCGCGTATGGTAGAAACGGAAAAATTCTGCGAACTGCGTAACGTGGGCGCGCGGTGCGCGAAGTGCACCGTGCGCGTACGGTACGCGCACGGTGAAAAACCTTAAAAAAAAAAATACATAACTTAGCATTTAAAAAACCGTACAAATTCACTTAAAAAACCATAGGTTTCATACATGTTTGAGTTTGCTGGACATTTCACTCGTGAAAAACCATTGAAATTCCCCCATTCTAGTTAGTGCAGGCAACTATAACTCACGCGACCGCAATCCTCTGCGGATGACGTCAGATATTACATCACTGATGACGTGTTTTTCTGAAAAAAAAATATTTGTAATATATGTATAGCTAAAAATTAATGGATGAAGACATGGGTAAATAAGTGTCTAAATACAGTGATGTAATATCTGACATCATCAGCAGAGGATTGCGGTCGCGTGAGTTATAGTTGCCTGCACTAACTATAACGGGGGAATTTCAATGGTTTTTCACGAGTGAAATGTCCAGCTAACTATAACATGTGTGAAACCTATGGTTTTTTAAGTGAATATATATATATATGTATATATATATTTTTTAATTTGTTTATTGGTTTTTAATTACAGCCACATATACAAGGGTGAACAACATGTTCAGGATACACAACATTGCAGTTGGGCAGTCATAGATGAACAGTACAATTAAGTAAGACTTTCTTGTTCAACACGTCTATTCAACTCCATTTCAACTGTAGGCAACACACATGGCTCTCCTCTATACTTATTTCATTGCGACCACTTCTTATCCCATTTTTTGGGGCACCCCCTCATCTTCAAAACCTCCGTTTCTGCAAGCATACATCTGTCCATTTCCCTAGCCCATAGGGTGACGAACGGTGGGTCTGTGCCCCCCCAACTTCTCGCCAGTTCTCGTTTAATCAATGTGTACCCCAGTGCACCATGGATTTTTTAAATAAATTCCAGAAGATTGAATGGAAGGCAGGTCTACTATTGGCAACTATAGATGTTTCAGCACTCTATACATCGATACGCCATATTGATGGAGTAAAAGCTGTCCAAGAATTCCTGCAGACAAGATCAATAAGCCACTTGGAACACTCTGCCATGTTAATCGAAATGGTGACATATTGTTTACATCACAACATTTTTCTCTTCCAAGGTGACCTGTATCTGCTAAAACAAGGTACAGCGATGGGGACATCTTTTGCCCCAACATACGCTAACCTGTTAATGGCAGTGTGGGAGACTGACTCTGAAAAGACAAAATCATTCAAAAATAAAAACTTTGTGTCGATTCATTGACTACCTCTTTGTTGTATGGGAAGGGGATTGCGTTGACCTACAGAATTTCATTGACTCTCTCAATGAGAATGATTACAACTTAAACTTCACGTCAACAATCCGTGAAACCAACATCATTTTCCTGGACGTGGAAGTTTTTATCAGAGGAGAGAGGGTATGCATCAAAATGCACCGTAAGCCCACATCATGCAATAGCATATTGCATGCAAACAGTGGGAACCCGCTGAATTTAAAATGGAGCATACCCTACGGTGAAATGCTGAGGGCCAAAAGGAATTGTTCTGAGAATTCTGACTTGGAATATGAAATCGACTAAATGAGCTGTCGCTTCATGAAGAGAGGCTATCCGTTGGAAGTCATCAATATTGCCAAAACCAGAGTCAAATCGAAAGTAACAACTGATCTCCTAACACCGTCAAAAAGGAAACTGTGAGAGGAAGGATGTCCAGCAGAAACAACAACACGATTAATCATGGATTTTAACAACCAAAGTGGAGAATTAAGGCATATCATTGACAGGAACTGGGAAATCCTGATATTAGACGAAACATTGTGAGAAACCTTGTGTTAGAAAGTGCCATCTTTCTTGCATGGTATGCCCCCACTTTTTGCCGAATTGCTGAATGTACTTTCACTGAGTGTGCCCTGGACTCCTGCCAATCAGGTGTCCAGGGCCTATGTTCCTTCCCTAAAACCCAAATTGTCAAACCCTGGCCACATGTCCGCCCCTGGTAAATGGTAACCTAGGTACCCAGGGACTTGTGACCAGCGAAGGCCTCGAAGGGCTGCAGCACTTATTGCGCCACCCTTAGAGGTCCTGTACCCTAACACACACACACTGCTCTTGCAGGCTGAATGTCTGGGTGCAAGAGAAAACAAAGAGTCGACATGGCACACATCCCTGTGTGCCATGTCCACAACCTACACTGCCCTGGCATACATCAGCCACCCCCCTCTAGCTGGGTGCCCTATGCCAGTGGTGTGGGCACAGGAGCATGAGCCCTGTGCCCCTACAGTACCCAGATCCATTCCTGGGCACTGTAAGTGCAGTGCTGCCATTTAAGAGTATATGGTGCTGGGAGCTCGTCAAACACGAGCTCCACAGCACCATAATGGCAACACTGAAGACTGAGAAGTTTGGTATCAAACTTCTCAGCACATTAAACCCGCACTGATGCCAGTGTGGGATTTAATGTACAAAGCACTACAGAGGGCATCTTAGAGATGCCCCCTGAAACCTAACCTACAATCCACGTCTTGTCTGAGAGGCTGCCTAGACTGCCACACAGCAGACATGTTGCTGGACCCCTGGGTGTGGAGCCCTCCCCGCTCTCCTGGGCCTGCAACAATGCACATCCTGGGCGAGGTGCTAGGTCTCCTCCCCCAGGATGGGCAGGGCGAAGCTTCAAAGGCATGCCGCCTTTGTGAGCTTCTCCAGGCCACTTGCTGTACTCAGCAACTGGCCTCCACCGGTTCTGACCCCCACTCTGGCGGGAAGACTGGCCGGAAACCCCAATTAAGGACAGGGGGTGTGCCAGCCCTGCCAACCCACCCCTCAGGTGGGGGAGGCGAGGTGAAGCACATCTCCGGGCTCTCGCCATCTTGAAGATGGGGAGCCCTACCCAATCAGGACTAGGCCACTGCCCCCCTCCCACAGGAGAGTGGCAGGATAGGGGGTGTACCCACCCCAGGACAGGGACCCAGTGGTCCCTGCCCTTTACCTACCTATAACACCCCTAAATGTAGTATTTAGGGGCACCCTGAACCTTCCTTCCTTAGATTCCAGATTCTAAACTAGCAAAGAAAAACAAGAAGATGACCTGCCGTGCAGCTGCTAAGAAGATGAAGACACCAACTGCTTTGGCCCCAGACCTACCGCCCTGTCGACCCTTGGACCTGCTCCTGCTAAATCCCGGCACCTCCTCTGGCCAGCAACCTCACAAACCCCGGAGGACCTGGCTACCTTGTGACTCTGAGCACCTGGGACTCCCACGAGCAGTGGCTCTGCTCAAAGCAAGTATCTAACCCCTGGCATCAGCCCGGAACCGCGAACCCTGCACACTCTGCACCCGCCAAGCCTGGCCTGTGCCGGAGTGGACAAAGACCCCGAGGACGTCCCCCCGGCGACTGTGACCCCGAATCAGGCACCAAGGACCCACCTCGACGCTCCTGACGACGCCTGCAGCTTTAGAACCAGGGACCCCCCCAACCGCGATCAACCGAGGGTAAGATTTCCCGACACCAAAAGGTACCCCTGCACCCGGCGCCCTGTGCCCGACTCCTGGGTACCTACCTGTCCTCCAACTTCCCAACTTACCTCTCGAAGTGGTGGTGGCACCTGAAGAATCTTGCAGCCTTTGTTCGTCCTTGAGATTTTCCATAGCAATCCATTGAGAGCCCGAAGGCTCAAAAGCACCCTGCACCCAGCCGCCCTAGTGGCCCTGGCAGTGTAACTTCTACTCCTACCTACTTCCCCATTTGCCCTGAGCAAGTGACCAGGAGCCCAGCTCCCACAGCCACGTGGCCTGCTAGTCAGCAGCCACCAACCAAGGGCCCCCTGCCTCCCATAGGATAACATTGGGCCTAACTCACTCTGCACCTGGCCGCCACAGTGCCGCTGAGGGTGTACCAACTGTACTTACCTGACCCTGGGAGACCCCTGACTCTATGCCCAAAACCTTAACTCTGCCAGTCGAGTACTTACCCAAAAGCCGATAACTCCTTTTTCTTCCATAGGGTAACATTGACTGGTTTTTCTTGAAATTTCTTCCAAGTGTGGAGTTTCTAAACTTTAAAATATTCACCTAAAATCAACCGTGTAACGAAAACGGAAATACTCACCTGCTATTAGGAGAGATCCCAGTGCTGGGTCTTGGTGCCCAGCACTGACCCTGAAAAGTACTTACGACCGTACTTACCACTAACTCAATTTTCTCCCATAGGAAACCGTTGACTATTTTTCTGTGAAATTTCTTCTGTCCATTTTTTGCAAACTACAAATATTCTTTAAAAATTGTACCAACTGTGAAAACGTAATTACTTACCTGTTTTAGATAGATGCCCCAGTACTGAGCCTAGGAGCCCAGCACTGGATTACAAAAGTAACAAGAACATACTTTACCCGGAACTTGATTTTTCTCCCATAGGAAACCATTGACTGTTTTTCTATGAAATTTCTTCGAAGTGTCGATTTTGCAAACTTATAAATATTCCTTAAAAATCTCCTGTGTAACTTAAACACAGTTTCTCAACTGCTTACAGGTGGTACACTAGTGCTGGATCTAGGATCCAACACTGACCTAGAAAAAGTAACCATAACCCCACTTACCTGCTAAGTGAATTTTCTTCCATAGGATAACATTGGTAATTTGATTAGAAAAGTTTCCAAGTGTCAACTTTTAAAATGGCAAAATATTGCTTAAAAATCACGACAGTAAGTAAAACGAATTTACTCACTTGTTTCCAAGAACTGTCCCAGGACTAAATCTAGGATCCAGTCCTGGAGCTAGAAAAGTAATCCTGAAACTTATCAATTGCACATAACTTAAATTTCCCATTGATCTCAATGTATTATTGTGTTTGAAAATGTGTTGCCTATTGCAACAAACTGTAACTATTATCTGCAAAAGTCAATTGCCTATTGCAAAGTACTTAACAAAAGCATCTCATTCTGAGAAAGTATATTTTGATACCTATTGTTGGTTCTAAAATAAAACAACCATATATTTTTTATATAAACCATTGGCCTAGAGTTCAGTTCTTGAGTGTGTGAGACCATTTGCTGACTGTGTGTTCAACAAATGCTTTACACTGTTCTCTGATATTGCATTACTGCTCGACCAAGCTACCACTTTAGAGAGTAAGGTTATATCTAACTTTAACCTCTGCCAAACCTCTGGGGACTGTGGACTCTGTACACACTGTACCTATTTGGAAACAGTATATACAGAGCCACTTTCTCACACCTTGATGCCACATCCGAGCATCAGCTATCGGAAAACAGCCTCCCTTGGAGATATTCTGACACAAAGCCATTTAGAGACACGAGAAGTAAGAACAACCTCATGGCTTCACACACCAGGTTTCTGGAAATGTGCAAAATGCCTAGCATGCGAGCATGGCTCCAACATCACAAACTACCAACTTCAGAATGGAAAAATTGAAAAAATCATGGACCACATTACTTGTGAATCAAAATATGTGGTCTACAGATTAATCTGTCCCTGTCAAAAACACTATATAGGAAGCACAATCAACAAATTAAAGCTACGAATCCTACAACACCTACGTGCAATAAAGAACAAGGATTTCAGCTATCCCATGGCAAAACATTTTCACGAACACCATCTGAGTGATTGTAAACAACCAAAATACTCCGGGATTAAAATTGTGACACCTACAGAAAGGGGCGGGGATAGAACTCTGAAGCTGCGCAGAATGGAATCTCGCTTGATCTTGGCAATTGGTACAGAATATCCCTATGGACATAACCAAGATGCAGAACTATTTGTACATTTGTAACTAGCGAAAAATGAACTGACAAATGAACTGAAGTCCACCTCAGAGCTGTATTATATTGTTTTCTTGAATTTTATGTATATACATACATCCTCACACTTTTTTGTTCATGAACTCTGTATATAGAATTTTGCACAATGTTTGAAAACAACTCCTATTCAACCAATGATATAACTGTACAATATAATATACATAACCCGACCTCACCCCTCCAAGGATCAGTATGAGAGGGAGGATACATTTTGAGCAGAGGTTGTGGCATTTCCTCTTTCCCCACATAATTGATTCATGATCCGTAGAGAATCTGACATCCATGAAAAGGGTCATCAAAGCTGTGTTTTAAATTGATCTTGGTTTTTAAAAATTGTACTTTACATTTACCTCGATTAATTGACTAATCTTTACAATCATGAAAATGAGCAGAATGCTGAAATTCAAAAATTGTCATGTGTTGTATAAATGAACTGAATCAGATAAAATTCTGAACACTTGGGTGATATAATCTACCTCACAGCGACACTGCGAAATGGGTTGAAATATGAAAATGCGATCGACAAATGAATTTTAAAAATGCATTTAGGGAATGGACAAAAGAACATAATGAAATGATCGTATGTCGTTTTATATTGTACAAACTTGAGAACAAATAGTTCATCCAGCACCAGCACTTTCTCTTTTTGAAAATAGAATGTACTTCACAGTTATAGTAAAAATGGTGACTAAATTGAACCATGTTTGTCAACTGAGGCTAGCTGTCTAGTCACAAAAAAGCAGTAAACACAAACAAAGGGTTAAGCACATAGCACTTTTCTTAAATACAGTCTAGATGCGTGGGACTCTATGCTCAAGTCGAAGGCTAGTGGTAGCCGAAACGCGTAGGCAGTCTTATTTTTGCTCACTTTTGCTCAATGGTGTGTTAATAAATTAATTTTTTTAATTACTTACCTTGCTGTGGTGCCGTGACTTTCGCCGTGATTCAAGACTTTTCACACAGAGGTGAGGGAATATATATATATATATATATATATATATATATATATATATATATATATATATATATATATATATATAATATACACACACACACACACACACCTTTCATCAAATATCTTTGTATTGTGCTGCTCCATTGGCATTTTGTTTTTTCTATCACAGCAGAAGGCTGTGATATAAACAACTGCGACTATTGGCATACATGTACAATGCCACTCAAATTAGTTTTGATAGAAATAAGTTTGAATGCTCTTAAATTTACTAGTGACTGCCAGTAGGTTATGCTAGAATGCCATTCCAAGTGTTCATAGCAAATAAGACCTTTCTTAAAAGCTTTCAACTTAATGTTTTCCCAAAAAATAAGAATAAAACCTACATACCAATGGCTTTTAGTCCACCATCTTCATCCTTCACTCCTATTATGCCTCCTCCTACCACAGCACACATCAGTGGGTAACCCTACTTTTACCATTGATTACATTTACTTGAAGAGGCTTGATTACACATCCATTCACACACACGTAAAGATATACAGTCATAATAGCAATTTTAAGTCACTTGTATTTAACTGTGAATGGTAGTACCTACGTATGATAGGATCCCATCACTTACGCCATTACAAATCAAGAAGTGTATTGAAATCTGTAATTTGACACATTATAATTGAGTTTTAGCAAATATGTTTAACCTATGGAAAACAAACATGAATCATGTAAAATAGCAAATGTGTTTATGCAAATATATGTTAAAGCCACACACCCTCAGCTGTGTGTGTGTGTGTATATTTATATATATATATATATATATATATTCACTGAAAAAACCATAGGTTTCACAAATGTTATAGTTAGGAATTAGCATTTAAAAAACCTTGCAAATTCACTGAAAAAACCATAGGTTTCACACATGTTATAGTTAGCGGACATTTCACTCATAAAAAACCAATGAAATTCCCCCGTTATAGTTAGTGCAGGCAACTATAACTCATGCGACCGCAATCCTCTGCTGATGACGTCAGATATTACATCACTGATGACATATGTGTCTTTATGAAAAAAAAATATTTGCAATATATGTATAGCTAAAATTTAATGGAAGAAGACATGGGCAAATAAGTGTCTAAATACAGTATAAGCATCAGCAGAGGATTGCGGTCGCGTGAGTTATAGTTGCCTGCATTAACTATAACGGGGGAATTTCATTGGTTTTTTATGAGTGAAATGTCCGCTAACTATAACGTGTGTGAAACCTATGGTTTTTTCAGTGAATTTGCAAGGTTTTTTAAATGCTAATTCCTAACTATAACGTGTGTGAAACCTATGGTTTTTTAAGTGAATTTGTACGTTTTTTTAAATGCTAAGTTACTTTACGCCGTTCGTGGCGTGCGCGCCCACTTCACGCAGTTCGTTCCGTGCGCGCGGTGCGCTTTGCGCACCGCGCGCTCACTTTACGCAGTTAGTGCCGTGCACGCACGGTGGGCAAGCGGTGCGCTACGCGCACCGCGTGCCCACGTTACGCTAGATGGGCCATGTACGCACGATGCGCTTCGCGCACCGTCCGCACACGGAGGACATATTATGCGCTTCGTTGTGAAAGGTTATCTATTAAATGTTCAATTAATAGATATGCCATATTAAAAAGGTGCCCTGCGGGCACCTTTTGCACACGGGGGGGGGGGGGGGGGGACTTGAGGATATATTTTTTTTTTATTTAATTATTTTTGACCGCGCAATCGGCGTTTTTTTGAAAAAAAAAATCATTTTTACCCTTGGGGGTTCTTTTGGGACACCCTAACCAAGGCTAGGTGGTTAGGAGCTGTCTAGTCTGCCCCTTTTCCTGATATCCAACTTTGTTTTTCCTCCCCCCCTCAGAGTGCGAGAGAGAAAATGGCAGCCGCCATTTCCTGGTTTCGACCGATTCGAATGTTTACTAAGATCTAACAGCCAATCAGAATCGCGCACGGCAGCGTACGTGTACGGTAAGCTTACCGTAAGCGCACGGTAAGCTGCCACAGATATATATATTGATTTAAATGCTATTTTCTCAAAAACTACTGAACAGATTTAAACCAGACCTACAAAAGGCACTTCCTTGACCTGTAGACTACCTCTCTGCCAAATTTCAAGTAACTCTGTTCAGCCGTTCGGGCTGTAGCTGTGTCTAAAGGTCCTATGGAAAAATGCATGGGGAAAACGCGTTTTGGGACCCCCCTTTTTTCTCAGCCCCCGCTTGACGAATCCCCCCGAGACTTTCAGGGTAGGAGCGGAGCGTAGCACCCCATTAGTTTTGAGAATTTCGCGAGGATTCGTCGACCGGCGCCAAAGTTATTCCAAATAGAATGTTGCGGATTTCCTATGGAAACAGGGTCCTAACTATAACTATCTACTGGCGACTGCCAGTAGATAATATATATATATATATATAACTCCGAACTCCCTGATGGAAGTAAAGTAAAAGGTCGCACTCCCAACAGCTTGCTTCCAAACTTGATTTATTTGTAATTCATGTTCCCTTAGGACAGCTTCAACCAAATTAACCAACGCGTTTCGGTATCCACATATACCTTGTTCACGGTCGTTTGGTTTCATGATTCTTAGCATTTTTTAAAAAAACAATTGAAAGGAAACACAATGACATCACTTCTGTTTACTCCCAGGATTGCCCCATTGGTTTATGGGTGATTGAGTTCTATAATTATTTAAGACTTTTGTATTCACAACAAAAAAATATATATTTGACCAAAGCTTTCATACTTTATCATTCTGTACAATTGTTTGCTTTCCTGCATTTTTCATGTATTTACTCAATTGCTAAAAGTTCATATCGTAATGCATTTGTTTGTATTTCTTAATTTTGCCGGTGGTTTCAAAGATATTCGGCAATGTTTTTATTGTTGCATTAGTTTCTTATACTTTTTTTCTTTTTCTATCTCTCTATCTTAGCCCTCCAGTGGGCATTTTTAGGTATTTTTCGCAATCCGTGCTTTCTACAATTAAATCTTGTTTGTTCTTTCCATGTATTTACAAGAAACACTGTTGCTTCATGTTTATGTCTATTCTGTTTTTGAGAGCTTATGGTGCTGTTATAAATGTATGTAAAGTTCTTCTGACTGATTCAAGCCAAATGGAGTCATGGTTCTGAAGTTCAAAATATGTCGAGACTCTTTTTGTCGTAAGATCTTCTCCCGGTTTCCGCCTTGTGCGTTAGCCGGGACAGATTCAATATCATAGAATTTTAAAGATTTCCAGTTGGCATTGTGATGCGTCTCCATGTGTTTGGCCACTGCATTGTTTCTGTCTTTGTTCTTTGTGGCTCGTACATGTTCTAATATCCGTTTCTTTAGATCACAAATGCAGGGCTCGAAAAATCTGAAAAATGGTACTAGTCCTGCAGGACTAGTACCTTGAAAAATCTCCTCGCCCTAACAGTGACCTACTTGACCTCCGTCTCTGAAAGCGGAGCAAAAGTGACAAGATAACAAGATTTAAAGGCATTTTTATTGCTCATTTGCTTGGTGAGCAATAAAAAGGCCTTTAAATCTTGTTATCTTGGTTTGAATGCTTGTCAACACTTCTTACAGGAAAGAAATATCCATTATAAGGAACATAATGGAATGCTGATGGATATGATAGAGTTTTGCTTAACAAATAATTTATTTGTTTTTGGGGAGGACCTATATCGCCAACAAAACTGAGCGGCTATGGGATTTTCTTTCAGCCCCAGTTACGTTGTTTGGTAATGGGGTGGTGGACAAAGAAATAGCCTGGAATATCAAAAATGACAAATACACAAAACGGATAGTAAACTGGACACGTTTCATAGACGTCCTCCTCATTATATGGAATGGAAATGAGGAAGAGTTTGAGGAGTATTTTGGAATCTTAAATATTAGTACATCTAACTTAAAATTCACACATGAGTTCAGTAGAGAACGAGTAGTTGTCCTGGACGTAGAAATCTACGTGAAAAAGAACTGTCTGGAAACCCCACTACATCGAAAAAACACGGCGACCAACACCACCTTGGAAGCCACCAGTTTTTATCAGCCATCCCTGATATCCAGCATACCTTATGGAGAATTCCTTCGCTTGCGGAGAATATGCAGTGAGGAAGAGGAATGGAAAAAACACAGTGCAAAAACAATCAAAAGATTTGTGGATAGAAAATACTCCAAAAAAACAGTAAATAAATGTTGGAATAGAGCAAATGAAAAAACCAGAGAGGAATGCCTGATACCATCCGGCAAAAAAGAGCGAACCACTGAAGATCCCATAAGATTTATTACGGATTTCAGCCAAGAATCCAAAGAAATAGCTAACATTCTGAAGAAAAATTGGAAAATCTTACAGCTAGATGGAACTATTGGGGAAAAAATGGGACCTCACCCAATAATAACGTATCGAAGAGCTAGAAATCTGAAAGACCGATTGGTGCATAGCCAGTTTAAAGCAAGGAAATCAAGAGACATGGCTAAACACAAAAGGTTTCTTTAAGTGTCACAATTGCAAAGTTTGTGAGATCGCTAACCAAGTAACGGAAGTCACAATGGCAAATAAAAAAACTTGGCAAATAAAGGATCTAATAACGTGTAAGAGCCAATACACGGTGTATGTCATAGAATGCCCATGCACGTTAAAATATGTGGGCAGTACCATTTGTGATCTAAAGAAACAGATATTAAAACATGTACGAGCCACAAAGAACAAAGACAGAAACAATGCAGTGGCCAAACACATGGAGACGCATCACAATGCCAACTGGAAATCTTTAAAATTCTATGGTATTGAATCTGTCCCGGCTAACGCACGAGGCGGAAACCGGGAGAAGATCTTACGATAAAAAGAGTCTCGACATATTTTGAACTTAAGAACCATGACTCCATTTGGCTTGAATCAGTCAGAAGAACTTTACATACATTTATAACAGCACCATAAGCTCTCAAAACAGAATAGACATAAACATGAAGCAACAGTGTTTCTTGTAAATACATGGAAAGAACAAACAAGATTTAATTGTAGAAAGCACGGAGTGCGAAAAATACCTAAAAATACCCACTGGAGGGCTAAGAAAGAGAGAGAAAAAAAGAAAAAAAGTATAAGAAACTAATGCAACAATAAAAACATTGCCGAATATCTTTGAAACCACCGGCAAAATTAAGAAATACAAACAAATGCATTACGATATGAACTCTTAGCAATTGAGTAAATACATGAAAAATGCACTAAAGCAAACAATTGTACAGAATGGTAAAGTATGAAAGCTTTGGTCAAATATATTTTTTTTTTGTTGTGAATACAAAAGTCTTAAATAATTATAGAACTCAATCACCCATAAACCAATGGGGCAATCCTGGGAGTAAACAGGAAGTGATGTCATTGTGTTTCCTTTCAATTGTTTTTTAAAAAAATGCTAAGAATCATGAAACCAAACGACCGTGAACAAGGTATATGTGGATACCGAAACACGTTGGTTAATTTGGTTGAAGCTGTCCTAAGGGAACATGAATTACAAATAAATCAAGTTTGGAAGCAACCTGTTGGAGTGCGAACTTTTACTTCCATCAGGGAGTTCGGTGTTCATTTGATTGCGGTTTGGTTCAACCGCGTTGGTTACGCACCCCCCGTGAAGCGCATATTCGCAGTGGTGGTCGCCACTCGGTTGTTATAGTTATAGTTAGGTGGTAAACTGGCTAGATAGGGTACTGGCCATTTGTTATAGAATAATATTTTCCCTACCGGATTGTACAACTCGTGCCCAAATTAGTCTAGAATTTTACTTCACTTCGCAACATCTGATACTGAATAATAAATTATTAGCCTATCTCCTAATAGCCAAGCAAGGAAAGAACGACACATTGAAATATATAATATGAATTTATTTATTTATTTACGCAACTTTTATAGCGCGACAAATACCCGAAGGTGTCTCGGCGCTGTAGAGCAACTGGAATCTATCATCAAGTCATCCTCTTACTGATTAAACAGCCATGTTTTCAAGAGCCTGCGGAAGCTCATCAGATTCGGGGCAGTTTTGATGGCTAGTGGCAAGAGGTTCCAAAGTTTTGGAGTGGCCACAAGAAAGCGCCTGTCTCCCCAGGTGACCGATCTTGTGCGTGGCACCGGGAGGAGACTGTTATTGGCCGATCTTAATTGCCTCCTAGGAGTGTACAGCTGGAAAGCTTCAACCAGGAACCTAGGTCCAATGCCATGTACAGCCTTATAAGCAATACAGAGGGCCTTAAACTTGACGCGGCTCTCCACTCTCAGCCAATGAAGCTGACGGATACCAGGAGTGGTAGATTTGCGACGAGGGATGTTGAGAAGAATCCTAGCAGCCGCATTCTGAATAGATTGCAGCTTCGTTGTGACACGCTTCTGGGTGTGAAGGAGAAGTGCATTCCCATAATCTATCCTGGAGAAGACTAGGGTAGAGACCAGGGTCTTCCCAGCTGACGACGGGAGATAAGGCAGCAGCTTCTTGATTTTTTTCAAGATGAAAAAAGACGACGACACAACCTTGTTGGTGTGGAGGTCGAAAACCAACTTATTATCAAAGATCACTCCCAGGTTTCTGGTTTTTTCTACTGGGACAGGTGGAGGGCCAAGCTTTTCTGGCCACCAACCAAAGGACCATTCAGGGGAGAGTCTTCCAAAGGTCATGATCTCGGTCTTATCCGAATTGAGGCGAAGGCAGTTCAAAGCCATCCAGCTACTAACCTCAAGCATAGCTTTCTGAAAGTTGGCTGCTACCGTGAGACCATCCTTATGGATGCCCAGCACCAGCTGGGTATCGTCTGCATACGATGTAAGCTGTATCCCATAGGCCTTTATTATCCTCGCCAAGTCCGCTACATAGATATTAAAAAGCATGGGACTTAGCGAGGAGCCTTGTGGGACTCCACAAGGGAGTGCAGAGATAGGGGAATAGAAATCTCCCAACTTTACTGTCTGGGTACGGTTTGCCAGGAACGATGAGATAAGATCCCTGGCACAACCGTTAATCCCCAAAGCAGTGACACGGTCGACCAAGATGGCATGGTCGACCGTGTCGAAAGCTGCTGACAGATCCAGAAGGATAAGAACAGCCGCCCCTCCCTGGTCCATGATCAACCTGATCTCGTCAGAGGCCTTTATCAAGGCAGTCTCTGTTCCATGCCCTTTCCTAAACCCAAACTGCGTATCGTCGAGAAGCTGGTGAGTCTCGACGAACTCTGAGAGCTGTCTATTCATCAGGTATTCGCATACTTTGGCAGGAAAGGGCAGGCACGCGATCGGTCTGTAGCTTACAACAGCTGTGGGATCTAAGGAAGGTTTTTTCAGGAGGGGTTTTATGACAGCGTTCTTCCATTTACTTGGAAATTGGCCTGTCGAAAAAGCAGTATTGCAGATCTCCATGAGAGGGCGGGAAATCACTTCTGTGAGTTTTGACATCACGGATGGGGGACAAGGATCCAGTGGGGAGCCCGATTTGATGGTAGAGACGATTTTAATCACATCCTCATGTGAGGCGGGTAGAAAGCATGGAAAATGGTCATGGTTGTAGTAAGACAATGCTTCTTTCCCGCTACCACCTCTACATTCAGTTCTAGAGTTATCTTCAAAGGAAGCATATATATCTGCAACCTTTGTGATAAAGAAGGCTGCTAATTCGTTACAGAAAGCCTGTGAGGGCTCCACTTCAGGCCCGACAGGGGGGGTAGACAAGCTGGTGACAACAGAGAAGAGTTCTCTGGCCGAGTTAGCAGCGGTCTTAATTTGTGCCGAGAAAAATTCGGTTTTTCGGGCCAAGATTGCCTTTTTGTAAATCTGAAGGGCATCTTTATAAGTTTGTCTGGCTATGGGGCAGTAGACCTTCCTCCAGCGCCTTTCTAGATTTCTGCAGTGTTGGCGATGTAGTCGAAGATCTTCATTGTACCAGGGGGCCGAGGGGGATACTCTGTTGGGCTTCGTAATTTTCTCTGGGGCCACTAGGTCAGCGGCGCTTCGGATCCAGTCCTGAAAAGCCGAAGCCGAAAATGCCGGAGTATTTCCACCCTGAGGACGGGAGGAAGCCAGGGAGTGTAGCATCTGAGGCATATCTGCAGTTTTCCAGGCACGAGTGCCCATTCTGGTTCCCGGCCTGGAGACTAAAGGGGCAACAGGTCGTATGTCTATTTGAAAGATGATGGCCCTGTGGTCAGACCAAGTAATTGGGATGATATCTAATACAGATATACCAGGGTCATTCGTGAATAGACCATCAAGGGAATGTCCAGCTTGATGCGTAATGCCCTTGACTAGTTGGTGCAACCCTAAGTTGGAAAAATCAGCTGTGAGTTGGGCAGTATCGGAGTTGTCCTGCTCTTCCAAGTGAAAATTAAAATCTCCCAATATAGTGTATGTATCAGAACATATAATATTGTCACTTAGGTCAATATGAAGAGTAATAAATTCTCCACATACAGGATGGTATATTTATTTGAATAGGTCATTGACTGATTTGGAGACATGAGAAATTTGGCCAAGTAACCTCCCAGCGGCCTTACCGTCCAAGCGGCTTCTAATACAAGGAAGATTAATATTTATGGAGTGGGATGCTCTGGTACTGAATGAAAAGGCGCATGGCAGATGGGCAGCGATGCTTTATGAACCAAGTGTTCCTCCAACCTATCTTTCTCAACCACTTGGGAAGGAAATGAAAAAGTAGCTGATAAAATTAAGATTCAGATTACTCCCCTTAAAAGTTTTTGGTATGGCCAGCAAGAGGGACATAGACAATAACAGCTATGGAGACTTTGTGCAATGGGAGGTGAACCCTTGTCTCACATTCTTTGCACCTGTGAAATGCTAATGCCACAAAGAAAATTCTGGTTGCGTCCAATATTTTGAGCATGAAATATCCTGACTTGCCATGACGCCTTACAATGACGCCTTACAATCATGCTTTTAAAAGGTGAATTCCCACCGTTATGTACTCGCTTTGTGAAATTTGTTATAGGCACTTATCGCTTTTACAGACTCCGCTGGAGGACAGATAATATCGCTGCAAATATCGCTATACAAGGCAGGTTTGAATAATCTTGAAAAAAGGTTGTGGTTTATGCGGACTTGCTGCTAGGCATTCAGCACTTTACTGGGCCTACATATATGGACTTGTTTCTACACCCAAATTAGAAGCCAAAAATTGCACCTTGGGTTCATTATAAACCACACCCCTAAGATTAGACCAATTTTCAGGCATACTGCACTTTATTGATTTTACCACAGAAGGTGCTCCGTAATTCATGGTAAGATGTTTTGCAGTGCTTTTGAACTACAGTGGGACTATTTATAAGTAGTTTCATGACATATATGGATTCATGGATATTTATGGATGTACAAACAGATGTGTTTATATACCGATTACTGGTGAATTCTTTCTTTGCGCTATTGTAATGATTTTAAGCCATCTCCTAAGGCCAATCTGAAGGCATACAGCACTTTATCGATTTTAGGAAAGGAGGGCTTCATAATTTATGCTAAAAAGTGGTGCATTGCTTTTTAACTACAATCGGACTTGCTATAAGTAGTTTCTCTAACAAATATGTATTTATGGACTTACAGATTTGTTTTATATACTGATTCCTGGAGACTCCTTGTTTAGCGCTATTGTAGTGATTTTAATTAATCACACAATAAAGAACTATCTATCTCAATAGTTAGGTGTGCTTTTCCACAGAAAAAGCATTTTTTTTCCCATAATAATTTGGCGCCATTTGACGAATCTTCACGGACGTTACCACAAAAAAGTCTCATCCACCTCAGTCTCTTCCTGGGAAGTTTTCAAGGCGAGCCTTCAAGTGGAGGCCTAGAAAAAAGGGAGTCCCAAAACACGTTTTCCCCATTCATTTTTCCATAGGAAATTCAAAAAACTGTACTCCAGTAATAGCTAAACCGGATTTATACAAAATTTGGCTGAAAGATACATCTTGGTCCAGAAAGGTTGCTTTTTGCGATTTGGTGTAAATCCATTCAGTAGTTTTTGAGCAATTAAGGCTGAAAAACTTTGTATGTTTCACACCGTGGAGAATCCGCGGATTTGACATGTCAAGATGAGATCTGATTGATTGACAGTGATGTTGCTGCAGCCATTTTAGGACTTGGGACCCCAAACCGTGTCCTGACAAAAGGAGTATTTTGAGGTTCCGCTAATCTGACAAAATGTGTTTGGTTTTTTTAAGTGTGGAAAAGGGGGCCCATAACTCTGTTAATAAAACGAAAAAAACAGTGTCGGCGGGGGTGACGCCTAAAAGATTACATGTGAGGAGGTGGGTGCATTGCTCCCCTCCCCAAACCTCTGGAAAGGCCCTAAGATCCCCCAACACCTAGGGCTGTCATTGAAAACGAGTGATGAGGTTGTCGCCACCCCTCTCCCCCCACCAGAGCCTTAATTGGATCTGGAGATCCAATTCCCTGGGGCTGAATGGTTTAGAAAAGGGGAAGGGGCACACAATTCCCCCTTCCCAGCCTTCATTGGCTCCAGGTCCCCCATTCCTCTCCCCCAGCCCCCCAACCCCGGGATCCAATGCTTCCTGTGGAGAAAAAAAACCCAATCTCTTTCTCTCCCCCCTCCACCAGCTCTCTCTATCTCTCCACTGCACTCTCTCTCTCTCCACTGTACTCTTTCATATCTGCATATGTTTTGGATCCTCAATGGAAATGAGTGTTGGAAGGGGTATAATAACCTGAGTAGAACGTTCTTGAACACAATGCGGGCCAATTGGCTGCATACTAGTCCAACAGATTGTTGGTGGGCTGCACTCCCAATTATCGTAGGTTCTTAACTGTCCAGCGAAAAGGGCTCTTTCCTTAGGTGATATCTCATCACTTCTGAGATTGCAATACCCAGGAATTCCGATTTCTGTATCTTAATCTTAAATCCTGCACCTCCTTCAAATCTTTCCAGCTCCTTCTCTGCCTCTGGGATGGAATACTCTGGATTTATCAGGGTAAGTAAAATATCTTCAAAGACACTTACTTTATGTTCCTCCTGACCAAAGGGTACCCCCAGTATACCCAGCTGCCTCCTAATCATGTTAGCTGGCGATTCTGCACCAAGGTGAAGATGAGCGGAGACATCCCTGTTTTCTCCATTGGAGGATAAAATTTGCTTGCCTCCTGAGCCTAGTAACCTGGCAGTATATGTATTGTTTATTTAATTTATTTATAGAGTGCAGCACTCTGGGATATCTCAACTCTCGAACTCCTGCCACATAGTGGCCAATTTTCCACTGTATTTTTGCGGGAATAGCCAGGCTTTCAGTTTCTTTAGAAACTTGGTTCGGTCTGAAGTTTAGCGAAAGTCTGCTGGTAAAGAATTCCAGTGGGCGACTGTCTGTTGGTTAAAAGAGCTATCTTACATTCTGTATTTTTTAATGCTTTTAGCAGTGACCAACCCCATACAAGCCAAGTGCAAGGCTCATGTTGGCTTGTAGAAATCCACTTGACTATGTAGAATGGTTGGTCCAATGTCATGTAATGCTTAGTGGACATGGCATAACAACTTGAACTTGGCTGTCATTATCGACTGATAGCTAGTGTAGTAAATGTAAACAAGAAGAAGCTGAGCTGTTTCGGGTACTGTTACAAATGAGTCTGGCTGCTTGATTCTGGTTGGACTACCAGACAAGTAAATAAATAGCCCGCCGTTCTCAAGTATAGGGCATTGCCATAGTCCAGCTGGCTCATGATCAATGCCTGGACAACTGTCCTTAGCCATTCTGCCGGAATCGAGCAGAAGAGCTTGCGTACAAGTGGGAGTAAACCAGAGTCTTTTCCACAGGTAGGGTCTACCTAAGTACACTTAGTCATTGCGTTTTATTGCTGTACATGCTGCCATACATCTTGTTTTCTTAATGTGAGTGTTTAGGCCTTTTAAATGAAGGTAAATTAGTTGGAGTGATCAGAATGTGTTGTGTATAGACACTTATATTGCTACCAATCGTGCTACTCATCCTACTCTTAAGTATGACCATTCCAACCCCTGAAAAATCTGAAGTCTCTGAAGTCTCTGAAATCATATTAACCATGACCAACTAGGCTGTCGCACTTTCCCGGTGGACCTCCAGCCGAGTCAATATCCGAAATCAGAGTAACACCCTTTTTAGGTCGAGGACCGTCCGGTCTGCCGAAGGCTGAACCGGAAGTCCGGAGATCTTATGTTTCTTAGAGTGGCTATTTAGCCCGCCTCTCTTTTTGCTTCTCCTCCATTGGCTGGCTTCCTAAACGAGGCCAGCCATTGGAGGAGAGCCGTACCTCCAAATAGGCTCCGTCTTTTTCAGATTCGGGGGCGTGTTCCGTGCTGTTCTTGCCACTTTTTAGCCACGCCCTTTTTTCGGCGCGTTTTTCTCTCCTCCAGCCAATGGCAAGAGGAGAGAAAAAGAAACACGCCCCTGAATCCGAAAACGCCACTGCGTTTCTCCGAGGCATTTCTGCTTTGCCTCGGAGAAAGGCAGTGGTGTGCTTGCCTTTTGCTCTGCCTTGTTTGGGTGTCACATTAACATGGCCGCCAGAGCCATAAAACTCAGTTGCCCACGTGCGTTTCCCCTCTCTCGTTTTCTCTTCCCTTTCTTTCGCTCCCTTCTCGCTCTGTCATCTCCTTTTCAGTGCGCTCTCTTCAGACTTCTCTAGCCTCTTGTCCCGGAACCAGTTCGCTCCCCAGTTATGCACTGCTGCCTCGTGGTGGCATCGGTCGCTGGCGCGGTGTCAGCTGCGAGCCAAGGGAGCGTCCCTGTCATCTCGAGCCAAGTCATGCGGGTGATATCAGGAATGTATCTATGCATGTGCTGTGTCTTTTTGTGTGGCTGTTTCTGCAGTAGTTTGTGTGTCTGCCTCCGTGGTGGCTGCTTCTTCCTGTTTGGTTACTGTGTGCGCGATTGCTGGGTTTGAAACTGCCTGAGTAGTATGTGTTTTTTTTATTTAGAGAAGCTTGTGTGCTCTTGTATGCCCCTTGCCCCGCCCCCCTCCCCGGAATCTCGCTGATATCCTCGTGGCTCCACAGTGTTGACCCCCGGGGTTCGGCTCTCAGCCCTGCGTGGAAGGGCGCAGGCCCTCCCGGACACGCTCCTGTTATCTAGCGGGCCCGGCCGCCTTTGTGTGGATTCGAGGGAGGTGGAGTCACTCATGTGTGCACAGCGATCCACGGCGTGTCAGGGGCCAAACGCAGCCACCCCCAATCTCTAAGGGCCCCTTTCAGCCCCAGACATCTGAATATTTGTGACGTGGGAGTCTCAGCCCCCCCATCACATCTTGCGGTGGGGGAGGGGGGTATTTTGAGTTACGCCAGCGCTGCGAAGTGCTGTGTGGAAGGTTGCTTTAATACAACAGCTGCCAGCTCTTAATTCGCAACCATTGGCATACTAGAATCCGCCTTGCGTACAACCACCCCAACAAGCATTCCAACACATGGGGGGCTTTGTGTAAATAGCGCCACGGGCAAAACCAAATTTGGCACCACCACCAGCGCCTTCCGTAAAAAAAATTCCTAGCACCGCCTGTTTCAGCTCTGTTTGTTTTGAGTCCGAGAGTGTCATACATCCTACATACCCCCCACGAGTCTTTAAAGCAAAGATTACCCCCCCCTCCCCCAGTGCTTTAACCTCTTCAGTGCCCATGACGAGATAGTCTCGTCATGGAGCACGGTTGCGCTGTGCCCATGACGAGACTATCTCGTCATGAACCCCACCCACTAGTGCAACGCCCGGCACAGGAGGGGGAAAGGGCGTGGCACTGAAGGGGTTAAGACCCTCATGGGTGAGTAGTAGCACTTTACAAGCCCCTGACTGATTGATAAGTTGGTTAAAAGCTAGGGTTGAATACGACACTGGCAGTTTATGCAGAAGAACAGTGTTGAGAGGCTGCTGTGTGTGGCCTGTGTGCAGAGAGCTGCACGCGCCCTTTGCTGTGTGTCTCAGGTGCTCCCTCGTGTCACCAGGAGCGACCATATCCGCCGACATTGTTCCTTTCCTAAAACAAAACACCCCGAGCCTGGTTAGGGTGGTTTTATCCCCACAGTTCAGCAGTCTCTCGTTCACTTCCGAGACCTGCGTCACACATGTTCACGAGTCTATCTTCCTTTTATGTTTTAACGACCATCTGAAGTTCTGCCTCTTGGGAGCCTCACAACTTGTGGCTCGGTGGCTAACAGGCCACACACACAGACCGCCCTTCCCCACCTCCCACCGCTTCCTTCTTGCAGAGGGCCTGTCTCTCCTGGTCTTGCACGGGCCAGGCTACAGAAGTATTCATGGGGAGTGGTGTCCCCAAACTTGAAGCCCCACCCCCCTCACTCAGGGGCTCTCAGGCCAGGCTACTGTGCTGAGGGGGCCTCCCGCACTGCGGGGGGCCTTAGTTATGCCACTCTTCCTGGGTAAGATCCAGTACTTCAATCTGAAACGGCATCAGATATAGTGCCCAGAAGAGGGGCTGAACATGCCACTTCTCGGATCCCCCACTCCCAGTTTTATACCAGTGAGTGGCTTAAGGAGAAAACCTTTGTACGCGAGTGGTTGGTTCTAAGCATTCAAGATGCCACAACAGTAACAATATAGAAATGACTAGGCCATGTGCAGGCCTTTTACATTGATTCACTCCCAGTGAATACCACGGGTGGTCTCGCCCAATCTGGTGTCCCCTGATCTAAGGATTCCATGAAGGAACAGACCTGTAAGGAACAAAGCCATAATCTTTTCGTACAATGTCCCAAACACCCCATCCAGAAACAGACCTATCAATACAAGGCCTCGTACACAATCAATATTCAGAAACAGTAACCCATTAATTAAAATTCACAGGCACTCTATCAATATTCAGGAACAATAATCTATTAACAGAAGCTGCCATGCACTCTAGTACTATGACAAAAACAGAAAATACATCAATACCGCATGCCCAAATCGCCTACTGATAAAAAGTCTCTGAAACCCTATGAATATTCAGAAAATACAAACTATATAAGAAAATCTTATACCAATCAATATCCAAAATAACCCAGGTATTCTGCTAATTCTGCAAGGCAGACAGCCCTGGGCAAGTTTTTGGGGCACAAGCTCTTCTTGTCAGTGGTTATTGGTCAATGCTTCTTGTGAAATACAGTACTCGATTATTTGCAGTCAGCCTCGCATAATGCACAGGGGGTAGCTTCTTCATGAAGATTGGGGGGGGGGGGGAAGGGGTATGTACGTCAGATTTCCCAACAATCACGCAGGTTAAAATACATTATATGCACTCTCTCTCTATTTCACTCTCTATCACTACATCACTATCTATTTCTATCTCACTCTCACTACCTCACTATATCACAACACACTCTCTCAAAACGTCACTACATCACTCTCTCACTACCTCGCAAATTCACTCTTTCTAACTCACTAATTCACCCTCTCTATCTCACTCCCTCACTCTCTCTCTCAAATACACTAAGTCACTTACGCTCACTCTTTCACTACCTCACAACATCCCTCACTACCTCGCTCTTTCACTACCTCAATCTTTCTCTATCTCACAACATCTCTCACAGAAAATACCACTCACTAACTCACTCTTTCACTACCTCACTCTCTCTCACTACCTCACTCTCTCTACCTCACTCTCTATTTCAATACCTCACTCTCTCTCTGCTAATGCAATAGGTATCACATATGCAAAAAAAAACTAATGCCAATAGAAATGACAATGCCATTTATTTAGGGATACAAAAATGATTTAAAAAAATAATGAGCAATACCAATAACTCTACCTATAATATTGCCGAGACCATTGCATTGTAAATGCTTGTTCAAACTGCCCACCAGAGTGCGGAAGGTGCCTGCAGTACAGAACTCACGCCATCCGCTCCGTTGGTGAAGATAGCCCTCGCTGAGCTTTCCTTTTATTCCCAAGATATTGTTCTTGATTTGAGACTGCCCCTCCCACCAGAATACGTCACTCGGTAGCGATATTTCAAGGAAGGGGTACATTCTCGGATTATTCCGATTACTGTTTTATATTTCAGCCATGCGAGACAAAGCACTGTGCAGTAATTTCCCTTTCATACCCAAGACGTTGTCCACTCTGGGAGTGTTCTGCAGGCGCAGCGTCTGCTTCCGCCTCCAGTGCCCTCAGCAGGCGCGTGCTTTTCCCTGGGTCTCTCTAATTGTCACTCCTCGCGCTTGCCACGAGAACGGTAATGTACCACAGCTGCCTCCTGTGGTGCTCCTGGGCGGCAGGCTTGAGGTCTCGCGCTGCAGAGTCGCTGCCCAGATACCTTAGAATGGCTCTACCCGACTCTCGACTTGGTAGAAATAGGTTACCTTCATGGCTTGGGTTATTACCTCTTCCATTAGTCTATGATCTGACAACCCGCTTTGTGTAACGAGTGCTCCGCTATGCTACGGGATGGTTGCTGAAATCATGGCCTACCGAGCTGTCTCCATAAACTCAAGGTACAGCGCCTGTCGAAGGAAAATAAGTGACTCTCCTCATCCGTTAATTTGTAAACTACACCTTTGTTAAGAGTCTCCATTGGATTTATCAGTGAAGCTGTGCACTCTGCATTACCCGTGTCTATTTTGATTTCCCTGAACCACTGTGTATGGTCTCGCCTGTGGGACAGGAGCTTCACTCATATGAGGATAGCCTTGAACTCGCACATCTGAGAATGACTTGTGTTTTCTCTCCTGAAAAAATATATAAAAATGTAAAAAACAGTATCACAGGCTTTGCATGCAAAATTCTGGCAACTCGTGTGCTCGTTGAAGCTCAACCGATTACTGAAACCGGACTCTGTTTTAGCTGCACGCAGATGAGGAAATAACAAAACGACCACAGGATTTTTCTGACTTCTGCCCGGAACCCGGAGGCTGAAATAGCAAGCATGTTCAGGCTGAGCAAGGACTTGCAGATAATTATGCACGTGACCGTATTGGATACACGCAATAGACAGGGCTTTAAATAAAACATGACTGTTGCTGTGGGACACACCCAAAGTCTTCTACATTCACAATATCGTGTACTTCATGTGCGCTCGTGCCCTTGTTTCTGCTGATACCTGAATAGCTCGCTGTCTTTGAAACCATTTGAGCAATTTATTCGGTCTGTTTGGTCTTTTCTGTGCAGTTGGTAAAGTAACTTGTCTAAAATGTAAATTGTACTTTAGTGCAATTGACCTGTCTTGTTATGAAAATAAACCCTTTTCCCACAGTATTTCTGTATCGACATTTCTTCTTGAACATTTACTGCAAATTATACAACCATAATATTTAGCATGAGAGACATGATAAATGGGTGCAGTTGTACAGGTTATTCCACATTAATGTCGAAGACAGTTCTGGGGTAATACTTTACAAAATCCGTATTACGTAACCAAACTGGGAGTAGACAATTGATGTAGAACGAAGAAGGTAGAAGGGGGAGGGGAGAGATAAAACAACAATGCCCTGTATTAAGTGATAAGGAGTAATCTGTGTTCCCAAAGTTAAACCACCGATCCAACCAGTGGTGAGGACACTAAAGGGATAGTGCCCTGTGTGATCGCCAGTGGGTGCCAGCGGTGATATAACACACATCTTGGTGGCGGGTATAGTGGACAAAGGGTCGATTAGACCCAAGGAATGGAAAAAAGCGTGCTCAGGGTGGCTTCTCTTCTGTTTTAGCCTCCAATGTATTCAATTCTTGTTATTATGAGAATATTTGGCTTTGGTCTTGACTTCCTTGTATGCACCTCACTTTGGATCGATTAGCCACTTCCTTCGCATTGCAGACTTCCAGCCTAGGGATATTTGCTGGTTGGCCAGCGCTAGGGCAAGGTCAATAAATGTATGCATATTACGAGTATGCTTGGAGCGTGTGATAAGCCCTAATATACCTTGTGGTGCCACTCTGAGAAACTGCCTTCCCACTATATCAGATATTTCGGTCATTACCCTCTCCCATTATTCTGAGATTATCGGACAGTGCCATATCATATGAATGAAGTCTGCATTAATTTCGTGACACTGTGGACATGTGCATATGGATTCCGGGAACATGCGGGCTATCCATTGAGGAATCCTGTAAATACTTAAAGTGGGTGTTGCGGGGTATAGTTTTAACTGTCTTGAGGCACCGTGTCCACTAAGGATCTGTGTTTCTTACCAATGCCCAGCGTGCCCTTTGCGCTGGGAGTGGCAGATCTGGTGCATGCTGTGTTGCAAGGTAAAGAAAAGTCAATGCATGTCTGGCCCGCCTGTGCGTAAGAAGTGTTTGTAGCGTTTGAGAAATGGTCAGTGTTGAAAATGGGAGTCTGTGGTTGGCAGAGGTAGGTACCTTGGTCCAAATAGGGACCCTTGCTTCTAGTCAGGGTAAGGGGGATACACACTCTATATAACCCCTGCGCACCCCCTTGGTAGCTTGGCAGAAGCAGACAGGCTTATCCGAAAGGCAATGTTTCAAGTATTTGTACCAACACTCACAGTAACACAGTGACAACACCACAAATGGACACCACTCCGGTTTAGAAAATAAAGTATCTTTATCTAAATTTAACAAGACCAAAATGACAAAAAGCCAACATACAAGTATTAAGAAAAATTACTGTCAAAAGGTTTTAGCAACTGAGTCCATAGAAAACTATGTATGCACGATTTCTTGCAAAGTACATGTTGTTGCGACAAAATTCACCAAGCCAAACAGCCGCAGCGATGAGAAGCGTCGAAAAACAAAGATGAGTCGTTCCTGAGATCTTTTGTGGATGTGATGCAACAGTTCCGCTGTGCACGGGAAAGCGATGGGTCGGGTCTGGTCTGTAGGGGTAAGAGATGTGTCAGTTCTGAGACGACTCCGATCCACGGGTTATGTGTCGGGGAAAACTTGCAGCACAGGGATGATGTGTGGAAATCCGGGGTGGGTCGGCCAACGATGCGGCGGTGGCGAGCCAGTCTTTGTCGACTTTTTTAGCTGCGATCCCTCGATGTGTCAATTCTTGCAGCGACGACAGGCGCTGCGTCCGTTTCAGCAGTGGTGCGGCGGTGCAGGGAGATTCTTTTCGCACCACGGCGTTGCGTTGGTAAACTGTCGCCAGAAGAGCGATGCGTCTACTTCCTTGTTTGTTGCGTTGCTTTCCAGTTCCCGGCAGCAGAATCAACCTCCAGAGGCCCCACACAGTCGCAGGCACTCATGGCAGGTCAGAACTCCCAGCAAGGAAGTTCAGGGAAGCTGGGGGTGAAGTCTTTGTGTTTCTGAGACTTGAAAACAGGAGGCAAGCTCTTCTCAAGCCCTTGGAGACTTTCATCAAGCAGGGGACACAGCACACAGCAAAGTCTTTCTCCTTTCTTTGACAGAAACAGCAACTGCAGGCCAACCCCAGACACACCGCAAGGGCAGTACTTCTCCTCAGTTTCTCTAGCTCTTCTCCTCAGCAAAGGTTCCCCATGATTCCAGAAGTAGTCTAAAGTTCAGGGGGTTTAGGTCTAATACTTATAACCAAAAAATATCTTTGTTCTCTTTGTGCAAGGGTCTCTGTGCCCAGTCAACACCAGTTCTGTCCTCTCTTGTGCAGCTTCCCAGCAGTAGGTGGAGACAGCATTGTGTAAGGCAGATAGGCCCTATTCAGGTGCAAGTGAAAGCTCCTCCCACTATTCAAATTGCAGACTGGGCCTATTCAGGTGCTAGTGAGTACTCCCCCCCCCCCCCCCCCCCCCCCCCACCCCCCCCTACTCAGAATGCAGCCCAGGTCTTTTCAGCCCAATCATGACTCATTCAGGAAAGGCAGAACACACATCAAACCCCCCCCCCCCCCCACTCCCCCCCGCCACCCCCCGGCTGTCTGAGAGAATGCACCTCCCCAGCCCCTGTCACTCCAAAACGCGACAATCAATACACAAACAGGCAGAGGCACACAGAATGGTTAAACAAGAAAATGCCCACTTTTGGCATTTTCAAACACACAATTTAAAAACCATCTTTAGTAAAAATCTGTTATTAAATTCTGAGTTCAGAGAGCCTAAACTTTATTTTTCTATTTCATCCCTATGGGAAGATATGCTTGGAAAATGTCACACATTTTCCCCATCCTGTCCTATGGGGCAAGATAGCCTTTCAATAGTGAAAAACGAAAATGGCAGTATTTCACCACCAGGACATGTTACACACATGAAAACATGTCCTACCTTTCACATACACTGCACCCTGCCGGGGGGGGGGGGGGGGTACCTTGCGCCTACCGTAGGGGTGTCCTATATGTAAAAAAAGGGAAGGTTAGGGCCTGGCAAGTGGGTGCACTTGCCAAGTCAACATGGCAGTTATCAGGCCTGAGACATCTTTTCAGGGCTACTCATGTGGGTTCCACAATCAGTGCTGCAGGCCCACTAGTAGTATTTGATTTACCAGCGCCGGCACACCCAGTGCACTTTACTAGGGACTGACCAGTAAATCAAAATATGTCAATCGGGGAGAACCAATCATAATAACAATTTACACAGAGAGCATATGCACTTTGGGCAGTTTACCACTGCTAATCAGTGCTAGAGTTCTAAAACCACCAACAGGTCAGGAAAAAATAGGAGGAAGAAGCAAAAGGTTTGGGGATAACCCTACAAAAAGGGCCAAGTACAACAGTTGGGATATCATTTGCTCTATACTAGACGGTATGCTTTGTGCGTGCAAGGGCCTCATAAAGCAGGATGTTCCTGGTGTTTAGCCCATTTGTGTCAACCAGGTCATTGAACTGTCGCAGCAAACCACCTAAGAATTGATCCCCCCCCCCCCCCCCCTGGTGAGTAGACCAGTCTCCAGCAATTGGCGAGTGTCAAATCTACGCAGGAGGGTATGGCGGCCCGGTATCACCCCCAGTCGGAGGGTGGATGTGAAGGGCACCAGCTCAATTTGAGGACAAAGGCCTCTTCTTCCAACTAGATCTGGCCACTGTTATTAGTACATTGCCCTTAATCGTTGGGGTTGTCAAATTTGGTTCTGACAGCCAATCTAGAACGTCATCAGGGAGTGGGTCCAAGAGGCTGTTCCCTATCTCCTGAGTGTAGTCCCCAGCTAGCCAGCACGTCGGCCATTGAAGTTGGGCGGATATATATGTATATATATATATATATATATATGTGTATATGTATATATGTGTGTGTGTGTGTAGATATATATATATTACCTACTGGCGGTCGCCAGTAGGTAGTTATAGTTAGGACCCTGTTTCCATAGGAAATCCGCAACATTCTATTTGGAATAACTTTGGCGCCGGTCGACGAATCCTCGCGAAATTTTCAAAATAGGTGGGGCGCTACACTCCGCTCCTACCCTGAAAGTCTCGGGAGGATTCGTCAAGCGGGTGCTGAGAAAAAAGGGGGGTCCCAAAACGCGTTTTTCCCATGCATTTTTCCATAGGACCTTTAGACACAGCTACAGCCCGAACGGCTGAACAGAGTTACTTGAAATTTGGCAGAGAGGTAGTCCTCAGGTCAAGGAAGTGCCTTTTGTAGGTCTGGTGTAAATCTGTTCAGTAGTTCCTCAGAAAATAGCATTTAAATCAATATATATATCTGAGCCAGCTTACGGTGCGCTTACCGTGCGCTTACCGTACGCGTATGGTGACGTGCGCGAGCGCGATTCTGATTGGCTGTTAGATCTTAGTAAACATTCGAATCGGTCGAAACCAGGAAGCGGCGGCCGCCATTTCTCTCTCGCAGTCTGAGGGGTGGAGGAATAACAAAGGGAAAAAACATTTAAAGGGGCTGTTTAGACAGCTCCTAACCACATAGCCTTGATGAAGGTATCCCCAATGAACCCCCAAGGCCAAAAAATCAATTTTAATTTTTTTTGAAAAATCGCCGATTACGCTTACCGTACGCGTACGGTAAAAATTATAAATAAAAAAAAAAATATCCACATTCTCCACACCCCGTGTGCAAATGGTGCCCGTAGGGCATCTTTTGTGCATGGCATATTCAAGTAATACAAAAATTCAAAAGATTGCCTTTCGCAACGATGCGCGTAATATGTCCTCCATGTGCGCACGGTGCGCGAAGCGCATCGTGCGTACATTGCCCATCCAGCGTAATGTGGGCACGCGGTGCGCGTAGCGCACCGCGTGCCCACCGTGCGTGCACGGCACTAACTGCGTAAAGTGGGCGCGCGGTGCGCGAAGCGCACCGCGTGCTCACTGTGCGCGCACGGTGCGCGAAGCGCACCGTGCACGCACGGAACGAACTGCATTAAGTGGGCGCGCACGCCACGAATGGCGTAAAGTAACTTAGCATTTAAAAAACCGTACAAATTCACTGAAAAAACCATAGGTTTCACACACGTTATAGTTAGGAAATAGCATTTAAAAAACCTTGCAAATTCACTGAAAAAACCATAGGTTTCACACATGTTATAGTTAGCTGGACATTTTACTGATAAAAAACCAATGAAATTCCCCCGTTATAGTTAGTGCAGGCAACTATAACTCACGCGACCACAATCCTCTGCTGATGCTAATACTGTATTTAGACAATTATTTGCCCATGTCTTCTTCCATTAAATTTTAGCTATACATATATTACAAATATTTTTTTTTCATAAAGACACATATGTCATCAGCAGAGGATTGCGGTCGCGTGAGTTATAGTTGCCTGCACTAACTATAACGGGGGAATTTCATTGGTTTTTTATCAGTAAAATGTCCAGCTAACTATAACATGTGTGAAACCTATGGTTTTTTCAGTGAATTTGCAAGGTTTTTTAAATGCTATTTCCTAACTATAACGTGTGTGAAACCTATGGTTTTTTCAGTGAATATATATATATATATATATATATATATATATATATATCTCTAAACCACAATCCTGACAGCAAATCTCTTTGAGCAGGAAATCGGGTACGGACCACCAAGCATATTAAGTTATCCAGTGCTTTATTGTGGATTTCAGTAACATGACGCGTTTTGACCGAGTTTCCCCGGTCTTGATCACATATTTTTTTTAACACATATTTTATCAGTTCAAGTTATGTATACTTGCGGTACATTATATGCTTTGATAAGTATAGTTTCAAACACACAGGTATTTGATTTTACATATTCAGTCTTACAGCCTGTACTCCTGCCATCTAGTGTTTTGTCCAGATGTTTGCAAGTTGTTTTTCTTCGAAGAAGTCTTTCCAGTCACAAGGTAGGTGACTCCTGCTTTCGGTGATAGTGCGCATGGGCATCGACTCCATTGTTAGACTGTTTTTTTCCCGCCACTTCTCCGCGTATCATATCCGTAGAGGAAAACCTCCATTTCGATCGAGGATTTTCGGGAAGGCCGTCTGGCCTAATCGTGTCGGTCGAATTTGCGGTCGATGGAACAGACTCCATTAAAATTCTGACCTCGGTGACACGCCAAGTATCCGCTCACCGACTTGCCTGAAGTGTGCAACTTGTGCTTGTCTCCGAAGCACAAAGTAGAAGACTGCAACATGTTCCGATGTAAAAAAAATGCTCCGTGATCGCCGGGCTCAACGTCTTGAGATGCAGAGTCAAAACATTGAATACACGCCGGACATCTTCGGTGAAGAATCAGAGCAAGAATTCGACTCACAAGGGGCCGAGAAAGATCAAGAGGAATTTGCTTCCATCCCAGAATCGGACTCCGAGTCAGAAGAAGACTTGCTGCAAGGTCAACGTACCGCGAGTACTGAACGCCCCTTAACCCTAAATTCAACTCAACCAAAACAAAAGGCTTCGGTCCCACCCCGCCTTTGGGGCACTGTCTGCACCGACAAGATGTTTCCAAAGCCCCGCTCACCGGCTCGGCACCGAAACACGTTTCGGAGCCTTCCAGCTCAGGATCGAGTCGGCCAAAGACTGGCACCAAGCCAAAACCTTCAGGTTCAAAGCCGAAAATCACTTCAGAGCCGAAATCAAAGCCCCCTTCGGGACCCAAACTTTCAGCACTGGAAAGTGATTCCACCCTGGCACCAAAATCCTCAGCGCCGAAATCTGAAACTATGCCTCCGAAGCGGCAGAATCTGATTTTCGATGCCCCAATACCCAAATCGGACCCAAAAGAAAAGGAACTCTACATAAATCCTAATGCAGGACATGTGCTTACTAAGTCACCTCAACAAAGCACACCTGAGTTAGAAGAAGAACCTTTCTTCATTCCTTTCAAATAGAGAACTGTGGGTACTAACACTTCTCCACCTGTCACATTCTCCTACATCAGCCTCTTCACCTTTGGGTCATTTACTAAGTACACCAACTAACTCTCCACCACCACCACCACATGATGATGATGATGATGATGATGAAGGGGGGGAGCTATATTGTGCTGATAGATCCCGGGAAGGATTATGACACAGATTCACCTACAGATAACGACCCATCTCTTTACCCTACAAAGCCGGCCCCTCTTGACGACAATGTAGGACATATAGAACTACTTGCTAGAGCTGCAGAATATCATGAAGTACAGTTACACAAGGAATCTTTGGAGGAAGATTTCCTATTTGAAACCCTGAGAACCACACAAGGCTAAATCACGCTCTCCCAATGCTTTTGCCCAGGATTGGTAAAAAATATAAGGCTGATCCTTTCAGATCCAGTCTTTATTAAAGGTCCACTACCACTAGACTCTTAGGTAGTCTCTAATGCCCGTAAGTGGGCCAATTCACAGACTACAGGTGATGCTCCCCCCTCCAGACAAAAGTGTCAAAACTTTTAGACACCTCTGCTAAACGAGTAGCCTCCCAAGCAGCAAATCATTGGCGCAGTGACAACACTCAGGCACTGATAGCTAGATATGATAGGGCATACTGGGACGAAATGGAGCAGTTGCTACAACACCTCCCAGATGAACACAAGGCAAAAGCCCAAGATTTAGTTCAGTAAGGGAGACTAATTTCCAATTCCTCAATAAGATGCGCTTTAGATGCTGCAGGCACCGCAGCTAGCGAGATTAGCACTAGTGTATTACTAAGAAGACCTACGTTGTTGAGGATTTCTGGTTTAAACCAAAAGTGCAGCAGTCTATTTTAAATACTCCTTCTGACAAGGTATATCTCTCCGGGTTCGAAGTAGATAAACGTTTAGAAAAAATGAAAAAAGACACAGAGGTAGCCATGTCTATGGGAGTTGTGCAGTCTCCCTCTAATCAGGGCTCTTATTGTCGCTCCTTCTACCGTGGAGAGTCCAAAACCATGTCCTCAAACAATACTGCCACCTCTTACAAAGGCAACAATCAATCCTCCTCTACAAGAGGTTTCTTTAGAGGAGGATCTAGAGGTAACCACAACAAGGGTCGAGGCAAGGGTTCCGCACTGCATAATTCCCCCAATAAGCAGTGACTTGCTTACGCTTTCCCCCGATCATCTGACACCTGCCGGGGGACGTCTTCTACGATTCCTCCCCATTTGGCAATCTATCACCACAGACATGGTTATTGCCTGGAGCTTACCAACAATGCTCCAAACATACCACCGCGTCCTCACAAAATGTCACCAGAACATTTACATCTGTGCCGTTACAATATCAAGGGACAGGCGTGTACTCCTTGCACTTTCTCATCCCCAAAAAGGACAGTTCCCTGAGACCTATTCTAGATCTCATTGAGCTAAACCTCTACATACTGTCCGAGCATTTTCACATGGTAACACTTCAACAAGTGCTTCCGCTTCTACAGCAGGGCGATTTTATGTCTACTCTAAACTTAACGCATATTTTCACATTCCAATTCATCCCGCTCATTGCAAATACCTCAGATTCTTGATAGCGGATCACCATTACCAATTAAAAGTGCTTCTGTTTGGAGTCACCACTGCTCCCAGGGTATTTACCAAATGTCAGGCAGTAGTTGCAGCACATCCGAGAAGACCACAAATTCATCTCTTCCCATACCTGGACGACTGGCTCGTCAAAGCCAAAACGTATCAAATGTGTCTCCAACACACTCAAACCACTATTCACTTACTTCACCAACTAGGGTTCACAGTGAGTGCGTCGAAGTCTCATCTACAGCCTTCCAACACGCAAATGTATCAAGGAGTCACGATAGCCTCTCCCAGTACAGCCATGATTAACAGTATTCAGTCCCTTCTCACTCAATTTCAGCCCAACGAATCATTGCCAGCCAGAGTCTTCATGCAACTGCTAGGCATGATGGCATCTTGCATTACAATTGTTCACCATGCAAGACTTCTCATGCGTTCCCTTCAAGAATGCTTAGCAAGTCAGTGCAACCAGTCGCAGGGTCGATTAACCGATCTAGAGTTGGTAGACGGCCGCTCCCATCGCTCTCTGCAGTGGTGGAACCCACAAAATGTATCCAAAGGGCGTCCCTTGCTGAACCCTGCTCCACAGACAGTCCTAACAGCAGACTCATCGCTCACTGGTTGGGGAGCTCACCTACAAAGTCACACAATCCAAGGATTATGGACTCGAAAGTGCAGGAGCCTTCATATCAATCACTTAAAGCTACTAGCAGTGTTTCTAGTGCTCAAAGCCTTTCAAACTCACCTAATAGGCAACACTGTCCTAGTCCGCACAGACAATATGACAGCGATGTATTACATACAAAAACATGGGGGGGGGTGTTACATACTCCAACTATCATGCCTAGCACAAGCCAATTGGAAATAGGCCATACATCACAAAATGTGTCTCCTAGCAGAACACCTTCCAGGAGTAAACAATAAAATTGCAGACCTTGTCAGCAGACCGGGATAGCAAATCCACAAGTGGGAACTTCATCCACAAATTCTTCTTCCCTGCTTCCACGAATGGGGGATTCCTCAGATAGACCTGTTCGCCACAGATCAAAACGCAAAATGCCCACGCTTCGCCTCCAGGTTCCCACACCCGCTCTCCAAAGGCAATGCCCTATGGATGAACAGGTCAGGGATAGTTGCCTTCACTTTTCCGCCTTTCCCACTCATTCTGCTGGTAGTTCAGAAACTCAGGCAGTCATCCGTCAAACTCATTCTCATAGCTCCCACATGGGCACGTCAACCTTGGCTCACCACCCTGTTAGATCTCTCAGTAGTTCCACACCAAAAGCTGCATCTCAACTCCAGTCTCCTTACTCAGAGCCAGGGAGAAATCAGGCATCCAAATTCCAAGGAACTCAACCTGGCTATTTGGCTCCTGAAGTCATAGAGTTTGGTTATTTACAATTACCACCAGACTGTATGAATATCCTAAAGGAGGCTAGGAGACCTACTACTAGAGCGTGTTATGCAGCAAAGTGGAAACGTTTTGTTATATTCAGTAACAATAATATCAATCCCCTTGATGCTTCAGTACAAAACATCATATGTTATCTTTTACACTTGCAGCAATCTGGTTTATACATACATTTGATTGCATTTAGCAGCAGTTGCTGTATACTTACAAAATACACAACACTTATCTCTATTCAGAGTACCAGTGACTAAAGCCTTTATGGAAGGACTAAAGAGAGTAATACCACCAAGAGTTCCACCTGCACCAGTAGGGAACTTGATCATTGTCCTTACAAGGCTAATGGGTCCACCTTTTGAACCAATGCACAGGTATCAACTGCAATTCCTCCCATGGAAGGTTGATTTCCTTATTGCAATCCCTTCCCTAAGAAGAGTTGGGGAACTCCAGGCACTAACTGTCCAAGAGCCTTTCTTTCAACTTCACAAAGACAAAGTGGTTCTTCGAACCAACCCCAAATTTCTACCTAAAGTGTTTTCTGCTTTTCACATCAATCAATCTTTTGAGTTACCTGTGTTCTTTCCTCAACCTAATTCTGTAGCAGAACAAGCTCTACACACTCTAGATGTTAAAAGAGCTTTACTATATTATATAGAAAGGACAAAAGATTTTCCTTAGGCAAAACATCCTTTTGTTGCTTTTTCGCCACCACACAAAGGCAGTCCCATTTCTAAATCGGGTATTGCAAGATAGATTGTGAAATGTATCTAAACATGTTATGTGAAAGCCAAAATAACATTGATAATGCCGCCTAGAGGGCATTCCACCCACAAAATAGGAGCTACTATGGCTTTCTTAGAGAATATTCCCTTAGCTGACATATGTAAGGCAGCAACATGGTCTACACCGCACACATTCACCAAACACTATTGTGTAGATGTGTTAGCGAGGCAGCAAGCTAATGTAGGCCAGGCAGTACTTAAAACACTTTTCCAAACCACTGCAGCAGCTACAGGTTAGCCACCGCTTTGGGAGAATACTGCTGTATAGTCTGTTCAAAACATGTGATCTACAGCTCACATGCCTCGAACGGAAAATGTTTGTTACCCAGTAAGCATCTGTTCTTGGCATGTAGAGCTGTAGATTCACATGCGCCCACCCGCCTCCCCGGATACCTATACCTGTTGCAGTTCTTTCTTATCTTCTATACATACGCATGGTCATCTCTATTCTACGTTTACTAACTCCGTTCTCACCCTCTGTGGAAAACAATTTAACAATGGAGTCGATGGCCATGCACACTATCACCGAAAGGAGGAGTCGCCTACCTGGTGACTGGAAACACTTATTCAAAGAAAAACAAATTGCAAACACTAGATGGCAGGAGTATGCATAGCATGTGAATCTAGAGCTCTACATGCCAAGAACAGATGCTTACTGGATTATTAGCATTTTCCTTTAATACCGGCACAATATGGTTTTAAAAAAGGGATCAGTGTTTAAACCTGAACTTAATTGTAGCCATGTACACCCAAGCTAAAGAAGGAATTATTTATATGACATTTATGGACCTCTGCAGCGTTCGATCGTGTCTCACATAGCAAGCTATGGAGTATCATGAAAGAAATCGGTGTGGACAAAGTTAGATCTTTTATACGTCAATTATACTCCCAGTCTTCTGCGTGCGTTAGATACGGTAGCCAGGGGGAATGCACTAGATCATTCCCTGTTCTTAGAGTCAGACAGGGTTGTGTTCTGGCTCCCTTTGTTGTTTTCTCTTTATACCAATGGCGTGGAATCAGCAGTGGTTCACTCCGCAACTGATGTCTCCATGGCAAATAAACGTATCCCCATGTTGCTATACGCAGATTATGCCGTTTTGATAGCTAGGACTAGTCTAGCATTACAAAAGCTTATTGATAATTATGAGTCCTTTATGGCTTCATTGGATCTCCAGGTTAACGAAGCAAAAACCAATATTTTAATCATGGGGTAACGACCAAGAAGACTACCTTCTTTTTATATCTCTATCCGTAGAGTTAAAATTGCAAAGACTTTTTTTATATTTGGGTGTTTTATTTAATAGCTCGGGCACATGGTCAAATATAATGAATAGATGTAATGAGTTTGAAAAGAGTATCATGGCCATATTTTCCATTGTGAAAAAATTAGGTACAAAGTCACTGAAATAAATTAAAAAGATTTTCTCTGGGAATGCTATTACATCAGCCACATATGAGGAAGGGATCTGGGGAATGACGAAGGCTGATGTATTATAATGAATAGAAGATGGATTTTATAAGAAATTATTATCTCTTCCTAAAAGCTGTTCAAATTGTAATCTGCATCAAGAGCTGGACGTTCTATATATCTCCGATTTAATATCCCTTGCCCCGGTTTTACTTTGGCATTCATATTGGCGGTGGGATTAACCCAAAACAACCTTAGGTGTTGTTTAACTCTTGATAAGGCTCATAAGGTACCATGGATTCAATATGTAAAAGAAACATTGTTAGTACTGGGTCTTAAATCCCTTTATAATGATCCTCTCAACTGCCATTCAATCTCCAAAGCTGAAATTAAAACCCGTTCCTGTATGCATAGGGGAAACGAAATATATGCACAAAACTGTAGCAAAACTATGGTATCAATATATTTGGGGCTTCCTTCTATTCCTGATGAAGTAAACTCATATCTGGTTTTTGTTACATACTTCCGAGATCGATCTGTATTGGTGCGATTTAGATTCATTCTTATCCTGTGCATGTTGGGTTTTCCTGCTAGAGTTTACTCACCTAATGAATTGTCAGTTTGTCCATGCAATGGTACCTCCCCCAATCTAATCTTCAACGTATCTTTTTTTTGCAAATTTTTTATGTCTGAACATAAATAGTTTATTCTTCCTCTACTGCGGAATTATAATTTTGTGCAATGTCGACCAGCTCTTTCTTTCCTCCAAATGTTCCCGGACTCTTATGTATGCTTTCCCTTGCATCCTACTTGTGTATGCTCTTAAAAACTAGAGGATTGATTCTCTTGAAATACTATTTTTAATCCTGCCTTGGCATTTTGTACTTTATATTATTATTTGGATGGATATAGTACTTACTAATAGAGGGTTTTTAGTTTCTGTTTTTAGTGTAGGTTTTTTTTTTTTTTTTTTTATAACTCTTTTTATTAAAGAAACATCGACTACAAGGCATAGTTTTGTAAGAACACCGCATAGGTAGTTGCAAGCACAAGGATTCAGCAATGCATAACATATTTGTACAGTTGGAGTTACGGGGACGGGGAGACATCTGCGTCGTAAAATTTCGCCTCGGTATAAGTTCCAGGGAGTCCAAATTTTGGACCATTTGCGGGGGCAGCCCCTTGCAACGTAGACAGATTTTTCTCGTTGCATGCACCAATCAAGGTCCTTTTTCCAGTCTTTCACTGCAGGTGCCTGTGATGCCCCCCAGTGCTGGGCAATGTTCCTCTTAGCAATCATGCAGGCAAGTGTCACCCAGTGTATGGCATAGGCATTGAGGTCCATGGGCTCCCAGATATTTAGGAGGCATCTAGGGGCTTCCGGACGGATGTCAAGTTCAAGGGTTTCACTCATGATGGCATGGATCTTGTGCCAGTACTCCTGAATGAACCTGCAGTGCCAGAGGATGTGTATGAAAATGCCTGGTTGGGAGCACCCACGTCTACAAGACCCATCCGTGTGCCTCCCCATGTGTACCAATTGGGGCCCCGTTAAATATGTTCTGTGTAGGATTTTTAGTTGCACCAGGCGGAGCCGGGCCGAGATTGCTACTGTTTTGGGGGAGGAAATCGCCGTCTGCCACCCTTCGTCATCTAGTTCAATTCCGTCCTCTGTCCATTTTTCCCGCAGTAGGGTCAGGGGGTCATGCATGTTATTTATTATCTTCCTATACGTCAGGGATATGGCACGCTCCGGGAGGTAGCCATCAAGGAGTCTGTCCTCCAGCGGGGAGTTGGCTGGTAGGGAGGCGCCCCTTGGCAATGCGGCCTGAAGAGCGTGGCGGACCTGAAGGTATCTGAACAACTCTGAGTCAGCCATTGAGTGTTGCGTCTGGAGCGTGCTAAACGACTTCACTCCCTCCGCCGTCCAAAGATCTCCGATAGTGGAAATACCGATGAGGTCCCACTTATCAAAACCTTTTGAGGCGCCCAGGTATCCTAACTTTTGTGAGTCCCAGAGCGGGGTAGCTAGCGTTAGTTTGTTTGCCCAGCCCAGTGATTTTGTCGCAGCGTGCCATATCTTAACCGTGTGGTTGGTGGGCCCCGTCAGCGGGATCTTACCAGGTACGGAGTATAGTGCTCGGTTGTATGTCCCGCCGGGGAGTAGCCAGCGGTCCATACGGAAGCCAGGGGCATCAGGGGGGCCATAAGTGCCATGGTTAATGGCAGCGAGATGAGCCGCCCAATTGTATTTTTTAATGTCAGGCAGCCCAATTCCACTGTCGTACCACCCAAGCGTGAGCTTTGTTAAGGCTATACGAGGCCGTCCACCCCAGAGTAGGTCCCTCTGTAGGCCCTCTATCTCCCCAAAGTATGAATTGGGCACAGGATCCGCGGCGTTCTGAAGTGCATATAGAAAGCGTGGTAGGGACATCATTTTGAATAATGCTGCCTTACCCAATAAGGAGATAGGGAGTGTTTTCCAGTGTATAATGTCGTTTTTAAGACGTTGCAAGGGTGGGCCCAAATTGCGGGAATATCGGAGTGTCGGATCCAGGGAGTTAAATATGCCCAGGTACGTGAAACCGTCTGTGGCCACTGGTATCCGGCAGTTTCGAGTCAACTGAGGGGAGTCCCCACTTAGAACGTATATGAGAGACTTCTGCCAATTGATCCGGAACCCAGAATATCGCCCGAAGATGTTTAGAATGTCAAGCAGTACAATAAGGGACCTCTTAGGGGAGGCGAGATGCAGGAGGAGATCGTCTGCGTAGAGAGAAATACGGTCCTCCCATCCCGGCGCCCATTGCAGTCCGCGAATGACCACGTCGTTGCGTATCCACGCTGCTAGGGGTTCGAGGGCCAGAGCGCATAGGAGAGGGGAGAGGGGGCAGCCCTGTCTGGTGCCACGACCCAGCACAAAGGGGGCGGATTTTCTGTTATTGACGACCACCTGTGCCATGGGGTGGGCGTAGAGGAGTTTCACCCAGCTGATAAAGACCGGGCCAAATCCAAGTTTTGCTAGCACTGCAAACAGGTAGTTCCATTCGATGGTGTCAAAAGCCATAGTAGCGTCTAAGGACGCGATAATGGCGTCCTCACGTATGGTTGGTTCCCTGCCCAGTACCCCGTGCACCCTGCGGAGGTTAAGTGCAGTATTGCGCCGAGGCATGAATCCGGATTGATCTGGATGGACCAGGTCCCCTATGACCTTGATCAGTCTATTAGAGAGTACTTTAGCTAGGATTTTAGGCTCGGCGTTCAGTAGGGAGATGGGCCTATAGGAGGAGCAATCAGTTTTGGGTTTCCCTTCTTTGTATATGGTGACGATGGTGGCCAGGCGTTGGTCTAACGGCAGTATGCCCGTCTCAAGACTGGAGTTATACATGGATTGGAGATAATGTCCCAGTTTGTCAGGGCGGAGCTTGTAAAGCTCAATAGGGATACCATTGGGGCCAAGAGCTTTGCCAGGTCGAAGCGTCCGAATTGCCAGCGCGATTTCGTCCGTAGAGAGGGAGCTATCTAGACATTGGCGACTCGTGTCCGGCAGGGTAGGGAGGGAGATGTCTCTGAGTAGGTCGATAGAATCCTCAAGTGTGTAAGGGGCCACCGAAGTATACACCTTTTGGTAATGGGCTGCAAATTGGGAAGCTATGGCTTGGGGGTCTGTCACAGGGTTTCCGTTGGTCCCTTGGAGTTCAGGCACCAGACGACTAGCACGCTCTCTCTTGTCTAGCCAAGCTAGCAGTTTCCCCTCCTTGTCACCCCAGTCGTAGATACGGCCCAGCTTTTCTTGTCCCATTATTTTGGCGCGCTCTGTGACTAGGGCTCTATATTCGTCTTGGCAGAGTCTTAGTTCGTGTAGTGCATCGGGTGTGGGGTTTGAGTTGACAGTCTGCTCCAGGCGGTGTACCCTATGCTCGACATCGGAGATGTCTTTCAGTCTGTCTTTCTTTGCACCCGCAATTAGGGAAAGGGCCTGCCCTCGGACCACAGTTTTGAACGCTTCCCAGAGTGTTTGGGGGGAGTCAACCGTATGCTCGTTTTCTGTGAAATAGTCATCGATGGATTTGATCAGATCCCGTCGTATCTTGGGGTTTTTGAAGTGCCATGGATTGAGGGGGGCTATGCGTCCGACTTGCACGTGGTCCAGGACTATGAGTCCAGAGGGGGGAGTGATCAGAGATACCCCTGGGCATATGTCTGATCTCGTGAACATTGGCAATCTGGGATGCGGGGGCAAGAATATAGTCTAAGCGGGAGAGGCTGCGATGAGCATGAGAATAAAAGGTGTGTTGTATTTTATCCGGGTGGTAAGCTCGCCATACATCTATTAGACCCAGTGCGTCCAGAAAGCTAGAGAGCGAGTGTGCCGCTGCGGGCAAGAGGCGCGGCAGGTGCCTGTCCAACTCGCCGGAGACGACAGAGTTAAAGTCCCCGCCCAGGACAAGGTGACCCACTGGCAGTGTGAGGAGTAAAGCACTAAGGTCGGTAAAAGTCGTCGATTGCAACCCGGGGGGTGCATAAACAGAGAGAAAGGATATGGTATGGCCCTCCCACGTGCCTTTTACACCCACGTATCGCCCAAGGTCATCAGTGAATGTGGAGACAATCGACAATGGGAAGGATTTTCTAACCATGAGGCACACACCTCTCGAGCCAGACGTGAAGCCCGCATGTGCTGCCATCGAATATCCCCACCTGTTCAGTGCCCCACATTTGTTACCCAGCAGATGCGTTTCTTGGAGTAAAACTATGTCAGGGGAGAGTCGTTTGATGTGTTGGATTACTACACTGCGCTTGATCTGGTCTCCCAGCCCGTTAACGTTCCAACTTAAGATTTTGACCTCCTTGTTCCGTTGCGTACCCATTTGTGTGTCGGTGGTGCATATGTTTGCGGTGTACAGTTAGAGACCATGCCGTCGAACACATAAACATAAATACTAACCAAGAAAAAATACATTCCCTCCCAACTTCCCCCCTCCCCGCTTCCCTGCACTCTGGGCCTCAAACTGCCCATGTGAATAAAAAATGCAGAGTGCCTGTCGCCCATTAAACAAAGTGAGAAAAAGGAAAAGAACCAGCTAAAGAAAGAACGTGGGGGGGGGGAGGCTGCAACCGTTCCCCGATCCTCACTCCCAATTGTAATCACATCGGAACCAGTGTTCAGGAGGGCCAGACTGAGCAATGTCTTGTAACGTCCCAAGTAAGCACATGTTCCCGCAGTAGGCGCCACAGGGGAGTCTCCCCGGTCAACGCCACACACACCGGGAAATAGCGACACCAAGATCACAGCATTGTTTCAACGCCCCTGCTGCCCGCCATTCAGCTGCCCGAGGGGCTGCTCCCCCCCCCCCCCGGTCCCCCCGGCTGTCCAGCCAGTCCGAGGCGGCCTCAGGATGGTCGAAAAAGTGTGTTTCTCCCTCCGCCTCGACCCGCAGTCTCGCCGGAAAGAGCATGGCATATTCGAGGTCGACGGCCCGGAGGTGTTTTTTGACATCTTGGAACGTGCGGCGACGCATCTGCACCCCGCGGGTAAAGTCAGGGAAAAAGGTAATAGTAGCATTATCCAGGCGGAGCGGGGGGGCCACTCTGGCAGTCTGGAGGATGGTATCCCTGTCGCGGTAGTTTAGCAGACGGGCCAGTATGGGGCGGGGTGGCGCCCCTGGCCTCGGGCGGCCCCCCGGTACCCTGTGCGCCCTCTCCACGACAAAGAGCTTGGAGAGTCCCTTAGGTTGCAGTTTAGTCGTGATTAAGTTCTCGATGAATAGGTCAACGGCTGGGCCTTCCATTTTTTCCGGCACCCCCAGGATGCGGACGTTGTTACGCCTCATCCTTCCTCATAATCATCGAGCTTGTCCTCTGCGAATTTACGGAAGGCCTGCAGCTCCGCAACGTCGGTTTGAAGCCGAGAGGTATCGCCCATGAGGCTTGTGGTGGTGGTTTCAAGCTGCTGCACTTTCTCTCGATAATTGGCGAGGTCGGCCCTGATGAGCGTCATCTCTGTGGAGAGAGTGTCTATGGACGTGCGAATGCCCGTTATGGCTGTCATGAGGTCCTTCATGGTGGGCTCAGAAGGCGTCTGGTCTGCGCCACTCTTGGGCATGTCTCCCTGTGCCCTCTTGTCGGGTAGGTCTGTCTTTGTGCAGGCGTAGCGGTCTAATTAGTGTTGCTGAGATGCCCTGGCCCCCTTAACCCCAGACATCTCGATGCCCCCAGCTAGCCCCGCGGAGGTGGATAGGCAGTCAGTAACCAGGGTGCCGCTGGAGGCGAGCGAGCGCCAAGGTCTCTTCACAGGGGTCACTCCACTCTGCCCACGTGGGAATGGCGGCTAAAAAGGGCGTCCGTAAAGTGTCTCTGCCGCACACTCCCGACCAGGAGAGGCCCACGTTGTGGCCGTCTACACTTGCAGGAGTTCGTGAAGGGTAGTGCCAGGTGGCAGAGGGCTCGCCCACCCCACAGTCTCTGTGTGCTCGTTGCGTGTATTGCAGGGCCAGCAGGGAGTCGCAGCGCGTCAGGTCGCCAGAGCCCCAGGGAGCCGTGTTGCCAAAGTTCCAGAAGTGGGCCACTCTCGGCGCCGAGTCCGAAGGCGCGCCTCCGAAAGATCTCGTGCGGGGCACACAGGCACCCCGCAATAGGTAGCAGGGAGCACAGGAGGGAGCGCCCCAGTCCGCAATCCCCCCACAGGCGCACACCAACGCTGTACCTCTGTGCAGGGATCGTCACTTTACTCCGGCGGTCCCCAGCAGTCCTCAGCTGTCGAGACGCGTGGTGAGTGGAGAATGCACCCCCTCGATGTAGCGGGCGACGTCCCCTCAGCAAGGCTCGGGTCCTGCGAACTGTCCCCGTGGGTATCGCGGGGGGGGGGGGGAGCGGCGCCAAGGAGCGATGCGAGGCGCGCCCCGCACCCCCGAGAGGAGATCCAAGAGTTGCTCCGGCCGCTTCCGGTGAGTCGCGGCCGCACGCACAGCCACGCAGCGCCGATGTCCGGGCCCACCTCAGTCCCCGGATGCGGGAGTGCCTCAGGGCCCAAAGCGGCGGGCTTTGTATCTCAGGGACGGAGGCAGCGCCGAGACTCCGCCAAGCAGCGGCAGGGATCGCCAGCCTCGGAGAGTCTATTTCCGGTGCCAGATGTCAGGATAGCTTGCAGGATGGTGTATTGGGAGGAGGTTGTCGGCGGAGCCGAGGCACTACGCGTCCATCTTGCCTCGCAGTCAGGCCACGCCTCCCTAGTGTAGGTTTTTGTTTGCATTTATTTGTAGTTAAATTATTGGAAATGTAATTTATCACTGACTATGCATTTTTGATGTACTGTACTTTTATGATCCTATTACCTAAGATCGGATAAAGTTAATTGACTGAATGACTGACTATGAAGCCCTGAGTAATGTGAATATTCCTTATCAGCCGGATGAGCATGGTGCCGGATGTATGATGTTACAACGCATGCTTTTACAACGCATGCTGTTACAACGAAATTTTTACAACGCAAATGCAGTGACAACGCAAGTCTTTACAACGCAAGTCTTTACATCGACTTGCACTAGATGGCGTGCTAACATTAAAAAAGTGTAATTTACTATTCTAACTCCAGTCCACGTAACAGTAGGGAAGGTGTTTGGATAGTAAACTACACTATTTGTAATGTTAGCACGCCATCTAGTGCAAGTCGATGTAAAGACTTGCGTTGTAATGGCATGCGTTGTCAATGCATTTGCGTTGTAACCGTTTCGTTGTAATGGTAGTGCGTTGTAAAAGTTGCGTTGTAAAGGTTGTTCCCCATGGTGCCATATGTCCGAGTTCTATGTGGGTAGCCCAGCGTTTAAGGTGCCTAGAATTGGGAAACTGGGACCGGGAAAGGGGGTGGGGGGTGTAGGTGGGGTGGGGGTCACGGTATTAGTGGACCTGTCCATATCTGTCTGGTGTGCTATTGAAGTCTCCACACTAGAGACTTGGTGCAAGCATGTTTGTGAAAATTGTGGGTGTCATTCTATCAAAGAAGGCTGCTTGGTTGGTGTTGCTGTCATATAGTTACCAGTGCTATCTATGGCCCATCCAGTGATCCCTGTGGTGACTCATAGCGACCCACAGAGTCAATCGTAGTGTGTTGGACTGTTAAGGGAACCCCTGGTGCAGTCCATATCAGGACCCTCCCTAGCGTAGTTGGAATACATGTTTCCGGCTACAATGCATCGCCACCGCTTGTGCAACTTAGTTAAGTCTACTTGTGTGAAATGTTTCTTGAATACGTACCATGTGTATGTGCTGTCAAGGTCCTTGTATCCTTAATGCAAAAAGAACAATTGATGTACAGAATGCAGAACAAGGTCATGCATTCACCCCAGTACAGAGAGCTGGGGCTAAATCCATCGTTTTTTTGCTCGCCATTCCAGTTTGAACCCAGCCATATGCAAATCAGTCTTGACCCTGTGCCTAATAGGAACAGTCCAGCCCGAACTGCCAGGCCAGGTCCTCCCTGGACCGGAAACAAGCATCCTAGGACCAGTTTCGGGGTTTGGCAGGGTATGCCCAGACGTGGGTCCCTTTCTCACTTTGCCACTGGATTCAAGCTAGCCTGGTTGATGAGGGCTGTTAGCCCGAAACCGGTCCCAGAATGCATGTTTCTGGTCCAGGGAAGACATGGTTTGGCAGTTCAGGCTGGACTTTTCCCGTTAGGCACAGGGTCAAGACTGATTTGCATATAGCTGTCTGAACTGGGGGGGTGAAGTGAGCTAAAGAACAATGATGGATTCAACCCAGATCTGTGACTGGGGGTGAGTGTCTGAAATGTTTCAGCGCTCCGTCCATCATCTCCTTGTATCCTTAAACAAACAAGATCTTTATTAGTATCGCGGGCCATACAACTCATCCACTGCCTACATCCCGTCGGGCCTCCTTGTATCCTTAACAGCACTAGCCTTACCCTAACGTTCCAGGTAAAAACGTTATAATGCCAGTTTTAGGTGATTGACATCTTCCATTGTCTGTTAAGCAATGTCCGGTCTTGTGGTGTGGTGTTGAGCAAGTATTCCCACTTCCTGTCTCTGCATCTGGATAAAACATGTGAATCTTGTGACCGAACAGTGTACAAGTTAGAACTAACAACACCTCAACTTTCATCCCTGGATGGGCTGTCAAATGGTGGTCGATCCTGCATGTATTTTAATGCCCATGCATTCCACTCACCCTTTTACTTCGTTTTTTTCCTCTCCTGAGGGAAGTTCACAAATGACTTTTTTTTTGTGGTGGTTGCTCGCACGTAAGGGGGAAACAGAAGACTGCAACATTAATGTGCCGTATTAGCTGATTTCTCCAGTTCCCACCTGTTATTTAAGAGAGATAGATGTTGCTCTATACTGGAAGTATATCAATGTGTAATCTAGTGTTACAGGTGAATAGTTTCTTGAAGGATACTCTAGAATACCACCTTCTTTACGTTTCATGATGCTCAATAATGGGATCAGCGTTTGAGTGCATGAATTAATGTTCATTTTGGACACCCAAAGTTAGTTAAATATAAACCTGAGGCTCCTTCTGAAGTCTTTAACATGGTTACCTATTTTTGGTGTTTAGAATAACCCAATGCCATGGCTGACGACCATTCAAATGACGACCTCTGGAAATATTTGGCTCACTTGTTTTTTACCATCGTTTTTTTCCCTCTTCTAATATGCATGTTCGTTTTATTCCCTTCAGTGCAATAGAAAGTTCCAGTGCAGATCTCCCTTTACTCAACTCCAATGAAGCTGAGCAGTCGGATCATGACTGTGACACTGGGGAGGCACTTGAGACTGACCCTCAGAGTGGGCCATCTTCATTTGTCAGTCAGACAGAGAGGTGAGTTGGAAGTAGGCTTCCAGACAACAAATTAATCTCATTCTGCCTATTTTACAGCAATACATTTAAAAAGTAACATTGGCTCCTGCAGTCTTGGCCTCTCATGCTCTGCTAGCTTCTCAATCTCTCTCTGACTGCATGGGTGTTGGTGCCTGCATGCAAACGTGTATACATATACCAAGGAACATGATTGTATGTGAAATCCATGCAAAGGTTCTCTAAACTACTCTTGCTCTGTGGTAACCTTTTCTTCGAAACGATATCCTTGAACTAAATGTCTTGGCTTTTTTCGTAGTTTGGATCAGCCGATAGAGAACATCTCCTCACATGGCAAAGTTAAGATCACAAAATCTGACCTCGACATCAACATTCCTGTGGCCGAAACTGGGTCCAACAAGCAGAAGTTGGCATCCAATGCATCAGAGCGCGTAAAAAAAGAGGTATGTATAAGTGCAAGAGCGCCCTGCTTTCAGGGCATGTTAATTGAAACAGCTTTAAAGGTGCCCTGAGTGTTCAAAGGCACCTATGATGTGGGGGTGACCAAGCAGGGCTAGACTATGGGGCGGGGGATCACAACCCACTCGAGACTTCATTTTTCATTATTCGGCTCCTCTCAACTGTCAAAAAAGCAACAACAAAAAATGTTTACACTCTTCACATATTCATATACACTACTATACTACAAACCCAGAATCAATGTGAGCTAATGAGTTAAACCATTCAATCGTCATTAGAACATAAAGGTAATATGGGATCCTACAACTGTGGGGTAGCTCTGCCTTCTCTTCAGGAACGCTTTGCTCACTTTCAGTTCTGTTAATACATGTTTCTTTTCTGCTTAACAGTTTTAGGAAAGGTTTTTCACTGTGCCTGCTGAACAGTTTGTGCATTAAGATGTATGTAGTGATTTATATGGATAACAAAATGAGTTTAAAGGTAGTTTTGTCCTCGAGCTACAATACTCATTTACTATGCAATTAAAGGTGGCTCTATCTAGAATCGATTCAAAGAGCATTTCAATGATATCCAAAAATCAACAGCTTTCAAAACCAAATGTCTAATATTAGTAGATTATCACAGGCCAAACTTTGAAATGTAATAATGGCAAATGTATTGCTGTTGTTCCAGTGTGCAGTTGCATTGTAGGCTTTGTGCCCCCCACACTCAGAAATTAGTGCACCAGCTGGAAAAAAAACAAGAATCGTTGGGATATTTAGTGGAGAGACTATCTCTTCAAGGAAGACTGTAGCTCACTCAGCAGTGTCCCAGTTGGTAGAGAGAGGTTTTTTTACACAAACCCCTAATATCCTCCTAATGTAAGTTGGTGCTCTCAGTCTGAGCCCATGTATCCTTGGACTGCGCCCAGGTAGAGTGTAGAAGGGGTGGATGATTTCCATCTACGAGCGATCACATTCTTAGCTAGTAAAAGAGCCAGGTCTAAGAACCGGCCCGTTACTCTATTCTTTTTGGTATGACGGGTCATACCCAGCAGGCACAACTCCCATATGTGTAGCGAGGGGCTTCCTATAGAGCGCGCTAAATGTGTTTGAATACCCAGCCAGTACTGGGAGAGTGCCGTGCACGTCCACAACATGTGCAGAAAATCAGTGTCTGGCAAGAGGAAGTGGGGGCAAAAAGCATCTTTGCGGTGAAAGTAGCAGTTGATTTTGTCTGGAGTGAGATAGGCTCTGTGGAATGTGTAGTATTAAATTAACTTGAAACGAGCGTTTCGAGACACCAAGGCAGGGTTTGCCAGGATGTTCTACCACTCTTTGTCCGAACAGGGGCGGCCCTACTCATGGACCCAATGGTGGCGTTTTGATGTGATAGGCACTGCAGCATGTGTATGCATAAAGATAGCAAACCATTTTATTAGATGATGGCTTGTCTCCATCATATGTAAATATTCTATCATTAGGTGCATCGTGCATCGTGTGTTCCTGCTGAATTCCACACCAGTGCACAGCAATTGTCCGGATAAGTTAGTGGTATTGCAGAAATTGACTCTGATAAAGTCCAGCATCAGCAAGAAGTTCCTCCAGTGAGAGGAGAACGCCATCCTGGTAAAGGTCTGCTAGAATATAGAGTCCCGCTGAATGCCAAGGGCCCACCTCCGCCATGGAAGTGACCGACCAGCCTCAGAGTTTACCAAGCAACAAGATTTCTGGAGCATATGGGATCACCAACAAACGAAACAACTTCTCCAGAAGCAGCGACATGTGACCTTTAACAGTTCGGAAGCAGGACAATACTATGTTAGAAAAGGGATGAAAAAGGTGTAGCAGGAATGGTAACTCTTATGGGGGAGGGTGATCCTGATGACCATCTGGCCACCCACTGCAGCTGAGAAGCCAGATAGTAGTGCTCAAAATGTAGGATGCCTAAACCTCGCCGATTAGGCGGAAGGTAGAGCTTAGTGAGCGTGACCCTGCCTCGCGTAGCATGCCAAATAAAATCTCCAGTCTGTTATTCCTAAGAAGGGCTTAGCAATGTAAAGGAGGCTATTCACAAAGAAATACAGTAAGAGTAGTAAAATTACCGTTTTCGTGAGAGCTATGCGGCCTGCCACTGAAAGCGGTAGAGTCTGCCTAAAAGCTATCTGCACACACAGTGAGGTCGCTGCACATGTAAGAATGCCATTTAGGAGGTCTGCAGGTGTATGATTTATTCTTGTACCCAAGTAAAGGAACATGACAGGCTGCCAGGGTAAGAGGACACCATTTTGAGGGCAGAATCGGTTGCGGTAGCGGGCAATGGGAAGAGGCAAGATTTAGTCCAGTTAACTTTGGGTCCTGATACACGTGCAAATGTATTACGTTTCAGTGCTATGTCTGACTGGACGTTGTGGATGTCCCTAAGGTAGAGGAGCATTTTGTCTGCATAGAGTGAAACTGAATGAGTTCCATCACTTAGCGGTATAACCCATTGATGTCCCTGCATACGCAAGATGTGCATATGTGCAAGCGCATACGAAAAGAAAAAATCAACATAAATGGGACCAATCCCTTGCATGAATTTAGAGGCTATCATCTGCCTTTTGTGGAGTCACATTAAGTGGCGTGATAGAGCCCAGTGGGGGAAAACAGGATGTCAAAGGATACTTAGTCCTAGAAATTTTAGAGCCATCACAGTCGGGGTCCAAAGACGTAGCAGGGTCTTAAAATGCGGAGGTGCTTGTCACATCTTCTGTATAACTTGCTCCAGATTAGGTTAATGTGATGACTGCGACACCTGCTGCAGCCAGTGTGTCTGATGACGTCAACTGCGCCCACTTAGAGGTCTGTGTCTTTTCTGACAAGAACTATGACGGTGCGGCATCCGCGGCCCAGCACCACTCAGCCCGGTCCCAGGTCTCCTTATGATCCGTGAAAAAGAGCGATGGACCATCCGCCACGACCCTGAGCCATGCCAGGAATAGAAGAGTATTTAATGTTAGATTCTCGAAGTCTGTGTTTGACAGCAAGGAAAGTGCTCTGTACACATTTCACTGTTAACCTATAGTTTGGGAAAATTACTTGTGGATTGTCCCCTGTCAGATTGTCAAGCTTGCAAACCTCTCTCAGGAGGACATTGTGGTTGTTGTAGTGCAGCAGATGGGCCACCAATGGTCTCGGCGGGGTGCCAGGGATGGGTCTCCTTGTCGGCACTTGGTGTACCCGTTCAGTAGAGATGGGCGAGAGGATGATGGAGGGAACAAAATTGCAGAACCATTCGTGTAGAAAGGTCACAGCATCCTGACCCTCCGCGTTCATGGAGGGCCACTATTCGGAGGTTGTTTCTGCGAGAGCGACCCTTGGCATCCTTCATCCTTTTCTTCAGACAAGTAAATCGGATCATGTATTTGTCGCAGCTAGGTCTGTAGCAAGCTACTGTTCCACAGTATTGACTCTGTCAGTTAATTTGCGGTGGTCATCCCGTTGGAGAGTGAGATCTGTCACCCCTGTACCAATTTTGTTCTCCAGTGATACTCAGGATTTTTCTGTGGCTGCCAAGACAGTGTCTAGTTTTCAACGCCAGTAGCGGATATGCTAGAGCAGCCCGAAGTGACCACCTCTCCTTGGTTAAGTGAGGGCGGAACTGAAGGGTGCGAGGGTGTAAGATGAGCTCCGGGCCGAAGACGCCTCATGGTGGCTGAGGGAGCTCTAGCAGAGCCAGCATGAAAACCGATTTTGCATGTAGTAACGGACCCGCTTGTGAGAGTCGAAAGTTGAAGAAGTTCTACACAGCACCAGCAGCCCAATGATTGGAACAAACTGCAGGAAGATCACCGACCGCCACAGGTGGGAGTCTAGGAGCTGCAGGACAGCGAGTAGTCTCCTGAGAGAAGGGCTCCAGTTCAGGCAGGCTAATGCGCTCCAGCCAGGCCATCGGTGACAGGCTGGTAACCGCCAAGCAGTCAAAGTTCGAAGCAAGGGTAACTGGGAGGGTGAGACACAGAGTATACCAAACAGGCGTCAGTAGAGGCTACTGGTCAGCTGGACTCCGATCTGATGAGTGCGCTGTAATAGTCACTGTGTTGTTGTGTCCAGTGTCTGAAAGGTCCAGATCATGAACTACGCTGTGAAGTATTCAAGCATCATATGCAGTAGCTCCACTGCACTCAGGGCAGCCAACACCGCGGTCCAATCCACCACCACTCCTGGCCCGCACACTGTGCGGCGGGGGCAGTGATAGGCCCCCAGCCCACAATTCTTCAGGGCCCTACAAGGCAGGGGAGGGAAGGAGCCAGTCCCCTGCTGCATCACTGCCGCCAGGGGGGCAGTGCCAGTGTCTCATTTGCCAGGGGAGCAGGTTCTCTTGCTTTGGTCAACCCTCCAAGACAGGAAGCGGGCTCCCATAGTGCTAGACCTCAGTGATGCACTAGGTGGGAAGGGCGAGACTGCGTTCTAAGCATCTGACCACAGCAGCCCACGGCCCCGATGACTCCTCCTCAGCGCCTGAGGAGCGGTATCAGATAGGGTAGAAGGGCAGATTGCCGCTTTGACAGGGGTAATTTAATCCGATAAAGGGGTTGGCCGCAGACCTCCATTAGAGGGCGTCCACCATCTTGGCTCCGCAAGCCAAGCCCGCCGCAGTTTGCCTTATATTATCATGCAACTTTAGTCCTTTACTGAAAAAAGTGCCAACAACCGACGTGATTGATAATGCTTTGATGATTAACGTAGGTTGAGTGTACATTCACTGGCTTCAACCCTTCCCAGCAACATAGAAAAGGGCTAATTAACACACATACCAGTGATTGTATTTCCACCGCATAGATGCGTTCGCATTTATGGCTGACGATGCAGCCATTGGAAACCCTTATCTATTTTTTAATAACTTTAGCCGAGACAAGTTGAAAGCAGACTGTAGTAAATTTGACCACCATAGTTTTTATTATCAATCTTTTCTGAGACTTGCTTGTTAAAGCAGTCGAGATTAAGTCACCCTGCCTCCTGCTTGGCTAAAGGTTTAGTCTTGAATTTGGCTGAAAGAACGTTAGTCTGCAGAGACTTTGGTTTGTTTTCAGGCTGCATTTGTCTCAATTTGTACTCTTGTATTAGTGTTTTTTAAAGCGAAAATTTGGGAGGAGGAGCAGGTCTGGTGCCTAATGGACATAAATGGTCTAGCATCATGACGGCTTGTTTGGTATTTTATTTGAGATGCAAGCTGTGCATGGTGTCTCTTTGCAGCTCTTCCACATACAGATCGATTGAAGTGTTAAAGTGAACTCCTTTAGCTCTCAAGCACTGTTGAGTGTTTAACATTTAAGATTCAAGCCCTGCTGTCTGCATTGGCCATTGAGATGCCATGCTTTCTAAAGGCATCTCTTGTCTACCCAGCGTGAAATGAGCATGGTCATATTGGGATTGGCAGGTCTCTCGGCATAGTCTAATGTGCTCTGCCCAGTGCTCTGGCTCTTTAGTGGGTGCAGTTTTCTGTTATGCTATTTTTCTGTGCCCTTGGATTGGTATGATTTACACATTGTGTTCTGGTCTTCTTAAATGTACAACCCTTGCTGTTGTAGCAGACATCCGACTCCAAAAAGTCCGGGGACCTTGAACCAACTGCAGCAGGAAACGCAAAGGATCCTGGTGACATTCCAACGTTTGATGAATGGAAAAAACAAGTTTTGGAAGTGGAGAAAGAGAAGAGTAAGTGCCTTGAAGGTTTGCTTATGGGTTTATTGATCATGTTAATTAAACAGAGAATGCAGATGAACACGTTCTAGTTCCATAGTGCCTCCAACTCGCTGTGTGCCTCAGTAAGTGTCAATTGTTTTCTTTTTTTTCTACTTAACATAAACATCCGATTTCCCCTAGCTGACATGAGCCTTTGAGTAAATGCTCTGCAAGTTGACTTTAGACCTACTTATAAGGTAGTGTGGTTTAGAAGTTTGACAGGAGGCGTATTTCCACCGTTCTAGAAGCACACCTTCCACATAGTAGGTCGTAATTGCCCGCTGGGTAGGTAGATGTGTACAAATCTAGGTGGGTTGCATTGTCAAACTTTCATCAACAGGCTATCCCTCAGTCATAGGCCCACTTCAGTGCTGAACTTGACTGATTCAATTAGTTTTCCACGCCTTTCAGATTAGATGGTGCTCCGAGACTACTTTGAAGACTAAGAACAGGAGTGTTATACATACACATTCACAGAATCAACTAACATAATGGCCCTCTTTTACACCTGCCCACCACTCTTCTTTTGAATCAAGCCTCTGTCCTGTAGTGCACATTTCCATCTCCCAAGAACAGATATGTGTTGATGCTTTCCTGGAATCCCTCACAGAGCTACCCATAAATACCCAGGCGTGCTAGGAGCTGTTGGTTTCTTCTTATAAATCAAAAATACGAAACCTGTGCAAACGACCTTTCTCAAAAGCTGTGCATAAAGCTCCAGCTTGTTCTGTGCGAGCACATGGTTGCTGGTCAATATTTATTTTGTAATGAATAGGCCCCTGGGGATACTTCTGAAGACTGGTTTCAGCAGAGAAAACGCGGGAATGACCGATAGGCTAGCTTAAAAACCCCCCCCTTAGAAAGAATTGCCTCCGTGAAAATGACATTTGCTTACTATGAGTAGTTTTCTTAGTGGAACACACCAGAGATTTCTAATGTCAACTATACATCAAAACACTGCTTATACTGAAAATTAGAGGCAGTTCTAGCAATTGATAAACAGTAATGTTTAGCTTTGGCTGTCACACTATATCTGCCATTAAGTATGTTGCTAGTATTGTACCATGTACCATACTATCACTTACATTTTATCTCAAGTTGCCACTGAACATGTGTACACGATATTGTTTGCAGATAGTTACTACATCCCGCCGTTTGTGTTCTCTTGCACCATATACAAATGTTCACCTACATATTGTATGGAAATGCATGTAACTGTTAGTCACTGTGTTTTGTGTAATGAACTTTGCTACACATCCTGGCTCTGGTTTGCCCTATAAAAACATCTGCAAATAAGATAAGAAAAAATACTTGAGGAGCCCCTTACGTATACGCAGCTTCACTGTCTGCTTACAGACCGAGAGGAGGCTTCTTTATTGAGTAATATTTCAAATACTATACAGGAGTGTGAGGAAAGCTTGCCCGATAGGCCATGGAAGAAAATGGAAACACAATATGTATTTACTAAATCCAAATGGACTAAAATATATGAGCATTAATGATCTGTTTCGATCTACATCAGTTTAAAAATGGGTGTATAGAGGCTGTCACTATCAGTTATATTTCCCCGTCCATCTTGAAAAACTTTAAACCATGTGAACCCCTTCTTGTTCTGCAAGATGTATTGCTCCTGAGGGAGATTTCTTCCACAAACACATGCTCTGTACATGGCTTAGGCTGGGTGTATTTTGAACTATGGTCATAAGAGACATAGAGATGGTTTCCGTGGTTTGGTTGGCATGAGAACCTAAGATGATTATTCTCATGCTACTTTCTAAAAAAGAAAAACTTTTCATCGCCCTTGTAATGAGGTGTACGCAGCCACCTAGCATCACTTCATGGGTAACAGATTTGGCTCTGTACAGTGGGCAGGTGGATTGTTTCCGAGGTCTTTTCCAAACCGCACAACGCCACAAAGATACATGGGATAATTATTGTGCCTACCTGGCAGTGTTTGAGTTTGACTTCGTTCTGAATCCTGTGCACCATATTATGCACAGGAGGCTACACGAGTTTCTTGAAGTGGGGATGGTCCTCTGTGTTTCTGAATATGCCCACGCATTTTATTATGCTTTTATTAAGAGTAACACCGGTTTACATTACCGCACCAAAATGCTCTTAACTAACTGTACATGCGTGTTGTTTTTTCGTATTATGAAATGTGTTTGTTTTGCTATTTTGTTGCTGAGGTAATAGAAAATCCTAAATAAAACTTATTGTTTATTATTTAAGTACTGTGCTGCTCTTACCAGTGCTACTACATGGTGGACATTCTTACAAACCATTGATTCATATGGATATTCAGGTCGCTAGTTTCCGTTTTGCAGAGGCATCTTGTGCTCGCATATTTTTTTTTCATTGAAATGCGCTCCCGTTGTTACAAGACATGGCTATGTAACAGGTCAGGCTTGTGTGGTGTTCCTGGTGCCTATAGGCGGTAAGGATGTACAGCGATTCTGCAACCTGGTTTAGGCAGTGCCCACTGAACCCTTTTGTAGCCATAATAAACATATGGAGTTTACATATTTAGTTTCTCATTCAAGATCACTGACGTATCCAACATTCTGTTTTTGACCCTCCATTGTCCGCTGAAGTCCTCGGCTGAGGGAAAGCGGCACTGCTGGTAGGCCTTTAGGGTTGCGTCCAGCAAGGGGTGCATTTTACTTTTTCACACATGCTTTGAAATGCGTGTGACTCTCGAAGGACCCGATTCCGAATTGCTGTGTTTGTTTTACCCCAGTCAGTCCTGTAATAAAATGCCTGGTGCATAAAGAGGTGAAGGGCAAGTCTATCACATTGTCGTGCTTAACCGAGGGCCTTTTTGTGTTGAAATGGAAGACGAACACGTAGTTTGTGCAGGAATACAGCCTTTTTAAACGCATTTGTATAATTGTATTACGGCTAGAGTGCAGAGCTTGGGCACATTGTTCTAAAACAAATATGGGGTAAAGTAGCAAAGACACGTAAAACTCTTGACCAGTAAATGAATTGCAGCTAATTTCGTACAAATGTAGCAGTACTTGCAGGGCTTTAAGTCGGCCGGGTCTCGCCGGTGCTGAGCACCGGCAGTTTTTTAAAGGGGGCCTCGAAACCGGTCTCTATCGGGCTCTGTTTTGTGCCCTGGTACAGGCAGTCCGTGTTTTTTTTGGACTGCAGTGACAGCTCACACTGCTCACTTCTCACTAGTGGAGAAGTTACGGCATGACGTCATGCTAGGTGAGTGTTGTAGGGGAAGGGAAATCCTTTAAAGAGAGTCATTTTCTCTCTGGATTTTCCTTCTCGTTTTGAAACGCAGGAGCAGCAACATTTTCGTGGTGTCACCAGGGCTTTACATGGAAACTTTTCCAATATTAAATACAATAAACAAGCCATAGTTGCTGCTTACAGCTAACAACCATTTACAAAGCCAATAGTCCTGACTTGTTGTAGGTATGATGTTACTTGTTGTATCATATTTGGATGCAATGACATAAACAGCAAAATACAAGTCGCTCAGCACACTATGCTATGCACAGAGTTTTAGTTTACATGTTTGTAAGGCACACCCTTGATTATGCTGGCCACGCCCCTTTGAGAGGCCCCAGTTTTTTTCATCCCACTTAAAGCCCTGAGTACTTGAGTTATATCTTCACCACTGTAAAACGGCGCCCTGTATGAGTTTGGAAACCTACGTTGTCGGCTGAAGCAGTCGCAGTTTAGCAATATCGCATAAACGTTTTTTTTCTTTTTTCTTTTCTTTTTTTTGCTTTTGCCAATGCATTGCCTTTTTAATCTTGTTTTCCGAAGAGTCTGCTTCCGTAGCTGTGCGTTCTTGGGTACAGTTGTATTGTGAGACACCAGATTGCATAGAGCGCACTATTTCAGGCTTCCCTGGCTTGGGCGCTGAGTGAAAGTGACGGAAGTTGCTCCATTATTCACATTACCCTCCAGCTCGTTATTAAATATATATGAGTCTGTTGCAGCAGAGTGAAGCGAGAGTAGACAAAGCGTCGCACTGTGCAGCGGCCTGTTACAACGTGCCGGTAAATATTTCATAACGGGGCTGAAGCTCTGTGGTGGATGGAGCAGGTGGCGACCACACGTAAGGTGCTCAGCAGGGCTTTGTCCACCGAAAATGTGCTTCTTGCAGTAGAAGTGAATCCACAGTAGCGGAGCAAAGGATCACGAATGATATGATACTAAATCTTTATTTTATAAGCGATCGTTCAGCATGTCAACCTTTCTACTTCTCCTTTCACTAAGCACCCTCTTTTCGTCCGTTTCATTGTAGCTCCTCCTTAATTGTAGTGTTGGCCTTATGTGTAGAAGTCGACTTCCACAGACCGTATTCTCGTGGACTGGCATTTTCACTGTACATAAATTATCATTATTTGTGTTTTCCACTGACCAGTTTGTATTGGAGCTCTGCATGATTATTTTCTCATTATTATTTTGTAGCTGTTTGAAGCGTGTATATTTTTTTTAGCATTTTGTACCACTCACCGTCTCTTGAAAGTGCAACCAACTTAACCCACATGCTTGATTCATTCCATGTTGTCAAGCGGACAACACGGCAGTGTTTCAGTGGAAGTACCAAGAAATTGTTAGAAACACAATAAAACTGTCCCACTGAAATCCAGTTCCCGGGAATCCACCACACTTCAGATTTGTAGCGCACGTTGCGAGGAGCAGAGCTCTTCATGGAGCTCTGCTCCTAGATGCATCTGTAATTCTTTCCCTCAGGCATCCATGGAATTCCAGTTCTTTAGGAATGTTCTCTGAAGCATTGCCCTTTCGAGAGCTATTTGGGTATTTATTTATTTATTTAGTAAATTTATAAGGCGCGGCAGCTACCCAAAAAGGGTCTGATCTTTGTTGTGCCTACATCCTTTGCCTTATTCACTTTTGGCTGCTGATCTATGTTCATAGATGGGCAGGAAGCCGATTCTAGAGTAATTAGAGCTCTTGGCATACTGTTCAGTTAGCCTGCCCTTAACAACATAGCTGTGGTGGGGTTCTTATGTTGACCATGGCTTCCAGCGGAAGCCATGGTCAACATAAGAACCCTGGCAGGTTGCCTCTCATTCCACCTCTGCTTGCCTTACCCCTTTAAGGGACACCTCGGAAACCGACTACTTGACAGTGGAAACAAACCGATGGTTTCATTATAGGAATGGATGCTCAATACAGCGTATCCAAGGCACATCCAGAACCCTAATGGAGCAGATTATAATGCCCCTGTCGGTTTACTGCCAGGGTACTCCATACTCCTGAACAGGACCTTGACTTCGACTTCAGTATTTTGACCTTTTTAAAGGAGTCATCCAATGAAAATGAACATTAATTTTCTCTTAACTCGATTTTGTATCATAAAACATAGTTGCGAAATTGCTTCCTGGATTTTTAAACTTTAACAAGCAAATATTTTAAGAATACAAAAATCAAGGTTTTTCATTTTTCTACTGTACTGAGTACTTATTTAATGTAGTTCATGCTTCAGACCAGATACCTAACTTAACCTCATTTTCAAGAGCCGACAAAAACAATAATGGAGTAGAACAAATGCATACTGCTGTACCCAGCTCTGAAATCTGCTCCAACCTCTTTATAAATACTTGCATTTTTTTAGGTTTTTATTCTCGTCTTAATCACCTAAGTCAGGTAGGTTTTCATAAATCTTCTCTTTCAGCACTCAAACAGCACATCAGAATTGAAGTTTTACGCACACCTGATACATTTGTACCTTGGGCTTTCGCATAATGGGAAATCATTTTTTTCCATTTGGACTGCTTAATCTTTGGCTCAGAAAGTGAGGGTAAAAGCGAAGTAGATGGTGTGATGTTCTATATTGGAGAGAGAAAAGGAAAAGAAAACAGATAATGCCTTATATTATGTAGTCACTGGTATCCGATAGTGATACTTTAGAGCAAACCCTGAAGAGCCTAACCGTATCCACAGCTAGTATGCTAAACTGTTTTTTTATGATGTTTACATACAGGCACAAGCTGGTAGAAAAAGCTTTTTAGTGAAAAGTCAAATCTAGAGAAAATCTTATTAAAGCTTGGAGAAAAAGTCAGCGCAGGAAGTGCAAGTAACTTCCCAAAATACACATGCAACTTCCAACGTACTTGATGAGAAAACCCACAGAACAAGGCATGCAAGTTCACTACTATCAAGTCATAATGGACATGGTGGTGATAAAAAAAAAAAAATCGTGAAATAGATCATAAGAACTTTGCAACAAAACAGTTTTCAAAATAAGTATATTTAATACCTCTGCTTTGCTGTTCAGTTGCTGGTCCATTGCCAATGAATTGCCGGGCTATCCACAGGGTTTGAACATAAGCACAACAAGCTGTTGCATTGCTATTAAATCTGTGGCCTAGTGCCTCCGACAGGGGTTAGACCCAAACACAGCAAGCAATATGTAGTCTCTGTGAACAGAGTGAAGGGATGCTAGAGAGATGCCTCAATAATGGAGGACACAGGGGTTTCATTGAAATGACCGAGGCATGATCTTGTTGTTAATGCGCATATATGTTGTAACACAGAACCTGACGGCTGCATCACTGGCATTAAGCCCTGGGAAGTGTCGATGCGTGTAGACGTTTACTCGTGCATGAGTACGTTTTGCCTCTCTTGCACAACTCTGCATTTGACACTCCCCGACCTCATCTCTTCCCTGCCAGGTAATTTTGATGCCTGCTGGCACAATAGGCAGGATAATAGAAGAGGTGGGGGGGTGGCGATTTTCTTTAAATCTAATCTAAAGGCCACCACAATACTATCAGAAAGCTTGGATAATTCTGAGATCTTAGGAGTCAAGTTTACGTTTGACTCCTCCTGCTTTGTATTGCTGACAGTTTATCGCCCCCCGGACGCCTCACCAGGCTTCTGTGACCACTTTAGCGAAACTATATCAGATCTTAGTACACGCTATCAAAAACTCATGGTTGTGGGCGATTTCAACTTCCATTGGGACAGCAATCCCCGTGAATCTCAGGCCAGTCAGCTGGACACGACTATGTCTAACTTGGGATTCCATCAGTTGGTTAATGGCCCTACTCACCTCAAGGGACACACCCTTGACCTGGTCTGGTCAACCTGCCAGCAAGTCAGACTTTTAAAGTGTCTCCCATGTGTCTGGTCGGATCACTTCCTCATCTCCTGCTGGGTTCCCCTGGACGGTCCTCCCACACTTTTACCTCCAGAGTGGAGGAGAGTGCGAAGTTGGCATAAGATCGAGTCGGATAATCTCACTGATTTCCTTCAAAAACTTCCTCCGCTTAGGTCTGAGGAGGACCATACCAACATTGACTTAACCAGCCAATCTCTTAGTGACACTCTCCTCCTGGCTATTGACCATCTAGCACCAGTACGCAGGGAAAGAGTCAAGCCCAAAAATAAAGGGGCCCCCTGGTTCAACGAGGCACTACGGATACATAGACAGAGCCTACGTAAAGCTGAAAGACAGTGGAGAAGAGCTTATAAGGCTTCTGACCTGATCCTTTATAAAGCTGCTCTGGCCCTGTATAAGAAAGCTATCACCTCAAGGAAAGCAGAATATTATGAGGCTCGGATTATTGAGGCACCTAATAAGCAAAAGGAAACTTTTAAGATTCTAAAAGAGCTTAGCAGTAAGGTCGATGTGCCTTCGACTCAAATACCTTTCGATGTTGACACCTTGCAGTCCTTCTTTCTGCAGAAAGTGGTGGATATTTTGCTTGAGATCAATAGATCTCCGGTGATTGCCGTTAATCAAGGGCTAGTGTCGCCTCAAACGTCACCAGTCCAATGGCTTGCTCAATTCCCGCCGCTGGACTCAGAAACCCTGGCCTTCCTGATAAATAAGATCAAATCCGGCTCACCGGCTGATCCCTGTCCTCCTAGGATTTTCCAGTTGGCTCGCCCAATCTTGGAATGTCAGATTCTCTCGCTCCTTAACAATTACCTGGCCTCGGGTCAGGTGCCAAGTAACCTGAAGGAGGCTCGAGTTATTCCTCTACTGAAAAAGCCAGGAGCTAATAAGGCTGAATTGAAAAACTACAGGCCTATCTCACAACTCCCCTTTCTGGCTAAAGTTATGGAGCAACATGTCCTAAAACACCTTTCAGGTTTTTTGGACACATTTAAGCTTCTACATCCACGTCAGGCAGGATTTAGAGCATACCATAGTACGGAGTTAGTCATGCTGTCCGTCCTCGACGATCTTAGATTGAATGCTGATAGAGAGAGCCAAGCGCACTTGTGCTCTTGGACCTCTCCGCAGCATTTGATACGGTCAGCCATTCCATCTTGCTGACCCGTCTGTTGGACCTGGGACTCAGGGGCTCGGCCCTTGATTGGCTAAAATCCCTTCTCTCTGGGCGCTCGCAAAGGGTGCAGCTTGGCGACCGTTGTTCTAAGAAAGGTGTCATTCCATGCGGTGTACCCCAGGGCTCTGCGCTGTCCCCTCTGCTCTTTAATATCTATCTGCAACCCTTGGTGGCCGCCTTATCCAATCTTGACTGTCGTGTCTTTAATTATGCTGATGACACCCAGCTCATTCTGAGGATTGACAATTCAGCTCAAGCCCAAGAGACGGTTCAAAACATCTTAAGATTCACAGCTGGTTGGATGACAGCGAATTCTTTAAAAATCAACCCCGATAAAACGGAGGTCCTCGTCATCCCAACTATCAACAACTCTTGGGGTGGCCTGTTCTGGCCCAAAGAACTTGGGACCCCTCCATGCCCTTCCCCAGCTGTGAAGAGTCTGGGCATTAAGATTGATGCAGAACTTTCATTAAGTCATCAAGTCTCCTCTGTGGTAGGCATCTGCTCTGGTATTATGAGGCAACTGAGGAAACTAGTCCCCATTCTGTCTACCTCCTCTATGAAATCCATAGTCTCGGCTACTATTCTGTCTCGCCTTGACTATGGAAATGCGCTGTACCTAGGTCTCCCTCTGAAACTCACTAACCGGCTCCAGGTGGCACAGAATGATGCCGCTAGGCTAATTTTTGGCCTTCCCAGAAGGTCTCATGCAACACCTCTGCTTCTAAAGCTACACTGGCTGCCCGTTAGACAACGCGCTAAATTTAAGGCCCTATGTATCGCCCATAAGTCCCTCTATGGTCACGCTCCCAGCTACATTAGGGATCGCCTGGCTAAGTATGTTCCGGGACGCCTACTCCGCTCTACAGATGCTTTCCAACTGGTCTGTCCCCGAAGCAACTTGGCCTCCAAGGGCGGGCGAGCTTTCTCTGTGATCCTGCCACGCCTTTGGAATCAACTGCCAGATGCCATTCGGAAAGAGCCAGGCTTACTCCCTTTTCGAAAGATACTAAAAACGCTGCTTTTCAGAGACATTTTCTAAGATCTCTGCGACCAGGACTGTCTTTACCGGGCTAATTTTGCAATCTCCTTCTGTCAAGCGCTAAGAGACCTGTCGGTATACATGCGCTATATAAATTCCCCTACAAATACAAATACAAATACACTGTTAATCACGAGAAACTTCTAGCTATTCTGGAACATAGGATGGGCCTATCCAGCCTCGTACTGCAATGGATCTCTTCCTTCCTTCAAAATAGATCCTAAAGAGTTAAGTCGAACCATACCTTATCCCATCCGTCTGCAGTTCCCATGGGGGTCCCGCAAGGTTCGGCCCTTTCTCCTATACTCTTTAATCTTTTCCTGGAACCACTAGCGAATCTTCTATCTTCCTTGAACATGCTCTTCCATATGTATGCAGACGACATGCAACTCTACCTGAAAATCAATTCATCTGAAGACCTCTTCTCACTCAACTCATCCTTGACGATTATCCAAAACCGGCTAACTGAAAACTATCTTCTGCTGAACACCTCTAAAACTGAATTCCTTCTCATCTCACCCCCTAAGCACACCCTCAAGATTGACAACTGGATGAAACACCTCACCACCTTCAACTGCTCCCCGGTTATCATCGACTCAGCAAAATCTCTTGGAATCACCCTGGACTCACACCTAAACATGAAGAAAAATATTAGTACGATGTGTAAGGGTGCAAATCACCAAATAAGGACTCTTGGGAACCTAAAACCATTCCTCCCTCAAGAAGACTTCAAGCAGGTGGTACAAGCACTTGTCCTACCTAGGCTTGACTATGGAAGTGCAACGCTCAGTGGCCTCCCCAAATATTCTTTCGCCCCGCTTAGGTCCTCCCTGAATGCTGCGGCTAGACTGATTACCGACACTAAAAGAAATTAACACATCTCCCCAGTCTTAAGATCTCTAAAGTGGCTACCCTACGAAGCGAGAATACAATTAAAGATTGCCGTTCTGACACACAAAGCCCTTCACCACAAATCACCCGGATATCTAGCACAAAAACTTGAATTTTTAGGGGGTGGCAGACCTTCCAGAAGTGCTACCTCATAGCTACTCAAACCGCAGACTTTTTGTAAAAAGAAAACGAGGCTCAGAGCGTTCTCGGGCGTAGCACCCAAGATCTGGAACTCTCTCCCATCGGAAATTCGTAGAATCCCCTACACGGTGGCGTTCAAAAAGGAAGTAAAAACAATCCTAATGAACAAGGTCCTGCCTTAATTTGTCCATGGCTCATCTGTTCTAGAAGTGTCCTTTTTTAATCAATTATTAATGTCTTTGATTCATTGCCTTTCCTACTATGTAATATTGTGCCTTATAATTTTGTATTAAGTTTTTTCTTTATTGCTCACATTTATGTACAATTGTACTAGCTTAACTTGTAAGCCTGCCTTACCTCAACGTTCCCCTACTTTGTTTCCCCTTCCCATTAATGTGAAGCGCTTTGATACCCTTCGGGGTCTTGTTCGCGCTATACAAAACTTTTTAAATAAACTAAATAAACTCACCCAGCAAGTGTTGGACAAAGAGTGCACATTGGATAAATGAAAATTTAGGGTAACGCCTCAACGACACAAGGGTAATTGATGTGAAGTACATCATACATTTCTGAATGCCCCGGATAAATGTCAAGAGAGACAAAAGGTTAACAGTAGAAGAGATCATTGGTGTTTGAGTCTGAGGAAATAGTCGATCTAGAGAAAGGGCGGGTTTGTCACTCATCCCCTTATGTGGAGATCAATATTCCCTCCGTAATAAAGCACAGACACACAAAGATCATGTGTAGAAGATGTAGGGTTATTTTACGGTAAATGCTCCATGCACCTTTCTGCACTAACTTAAAGTCTCATGTGACTAATTACACCCCCCACCCCCTCCTCCCAGGGCCTTAGGGTTCATTCCACCACGGTGAAAATACAGCCCTAGTTCAGGGTGTTCCAGTTTTGGACATTTGCCAGGCACCTACATGACCCTGTGTCCATACCTGCACCAGACACTACTGCATTGATTTTCGAGACTGCAGGGAGGAATTTTGTCCGCTCAGCCCTGCAGGATTTCTTTATGTAAAGTCCACTGCTCATGCCCACATCCTAGGAGAGTAATGGAAAGGAACAATGGTCTAAATGGAGGCCACTAAGGTCCTCAGGTAGCTTGGGCTACTGTTATTTAGATGAGCGAGAGTCAGGTGAACAAGGGACTTGAAGGAGTTTTGGTGGTAAAGGTCGACTGCGTTTAGATCGCATAAATGTGACATCATCATCAGGACGAGAAAGTGCGAGCAAGTAGAATTGGTCAGAAAATGGTGCCGGCGCCACACGGGGCCAGGTACTCGAAGCAGCGCTCCTGGGAACCAGAGGGGTAATCAGTGTTACAAGGAAGTGCGAGGCACGTCCGGTGTAGATGGGCTGAGAAGTCGGGGCCACACGGGGCCAGGATGGAGGGTGGGAACCGCGGGAAAGATCGGAGTCCCGAACGGTCGGTGGCAGCGTGAATGCGGGTTGATGTGAAGGTCCTATGGCCACGGGGGGCCGATGGAGACTTGCGGGAGCGGTGAGGATTTTCCGAATCCCTGGTGAAGAATGACGGAGACACCCCGGTATGAGGGGGTGTCCGCAGCAATTTGAAAGATCCGCGTTAGTCGGGTCTCGAGGGGAGCCAGGACAGGTGCCGACGTCTACTGCGCGGGAATGAAGCCCGTGAAGTTAAAAGAAGATGCTCACATTATTGTGTGGACAGTGTTGGAAGACAGCGGCCCGTGTTTCCGCTTGTTAATCAGTCCCTTGAATGTTTCATCACCAAGAAACTCGGGAGTCTATTCTCATTGCCTTTTTCCGACACGCTCGATGAATAACGTTATTCCAAGTGTACATGGCATCATTAATCAATGTTATTTCATTTCATCATTTAGGATGTCTTCATCTTAAACGCATCTCAAAATGACTGAGAGCGTTTGCATCTTGCAAATTGCTAGTTTTTAAAAGAAATAGTACTTTACGTGAAACCAACGTGTCGAAATGACTCCTACGGAGCTTCAACATGTTTTGTGACTCCTTTGACTCATCCGTTAATTGTAAATATCAAATGAGCCTCTAAACGAGATACTATGCAACATCTTTTCGTTGCCTCTTTTTCCTTGGTCATATTCGATCTTATGAATTGCGTGTACAGGATGGTTGGATAAGGTCCTGTAATACTGGTTTGGTTTTACTGACTGTATTAACTAATGGACCAAACCAATGTGAATCCTGTTTATGCCAGCACACAATAAGGAGTTGGCGAGTCCTATACACAGTCCTAAGTTACGCTTTGTCTAATATCTATAAAAATCCTTCTTCCATTCTAATGATGCGAAAGAGTGGTAGATGGCAGCTCCCTCATGAACGTGAATTTAAACTTTTTGGTTACGGATGGGTTTATGACAAACTGTTTAACATTTTACTATACAAGCTATGTTCAAATAAGTTATAATAATGAGAATATCACAAGTTGTCACTTTTCAAATGGAATATTATGTACATGATGAATTAGGAAGTTGGTGATAGGACTAGAGTCTGCCCCGATATCACTCACAGCAACAACCTACTGACCTTTGCTGTAGCCCAAAAATGTAAAGAAAAAACAAAAATCAAGCTTTACCCACCTTTGGTCCATTGTTCTGGAACACCCTGCGCCTAATATTAACCTCACAATCGTAACTAAGGGTGGGCGTAGTTCGCGAAGTAGCACTTCGCGAAGCTACGCAAAGTGAAGTTCGCACTACGCGAGCTACGCGTAGCACTTCGCGAACTGCGAAGTAACATGTTCGCACTGTGCAAGATGTTGTTTTCAATGATTGCACAGTGCGGACAAGCAACCGGCACTGTGCAATCATTGAAAATGGCATCTTGCACAGTGCGAGCTGTAGTTTTCTGCTGCTCGAGTAGATTTTTCCTCGAGCTGCAGCTTTCTCAACGCGAACTGGTAGTTTCTCATCGCGAGCGGTCGCGAGCATACGCGACCCCTCGCAATGAGAAACCTGACCTTCTCGCGTTGGGAATCTCGCCGGGAGGTTTATTTTCCATGCTCGCGATCGCGAACAAGGAAAAAGTCTCGCCAGGATGTCATTTTGCTTGCTCGCGGTCGCCAACTTGACGTTGAGGACCGCGAGCAAGCAAAAAATGACCGCAGCACTACGCAACACTACGCTACGCGTGTTCGCACTGTGCTACGTGCAGTTCGCGTAGTGCGAAGTAGCGCGAACTTCGCAAACTACGCGAGCGTAGCGTAGTGCTTCGCCCAGGCCTAATCGTAAACTTCATAGAACTCAAATCCAGCTCTTCTCAGTGCCCTTTTCACCATCTGACACCCCTGCCTGGCTCCATACAAACTCTGCTGTGTAAGTACACTTAGATTGAACTGTGATGTAACCTGCTCGTGTAAGTATTCATCTGTGCTTCTATAACCGTCATGTGACGACTCATTATGAGCACCTCCTAGTAAATTCCTCTGTTACCCTTCTGGTGTTGGGAATGCTCTACCCAAAATGAAATAGTTAAAATACTTTTGAAAATATATAATCAGTTAGCCGAAGAAAACAGTCTCTCTCTACTGGGGACTAAGACAAAAATGTTTAAAGAACGTTTCTATTCACTTTTTGAAGCAAAATCACAGGGACAATTAAAGGTTATGTTATAGTTGTGAAAGAATTACATTTTATTCCAGACTTCCACGATGGCATTCTTGCAGTTTTATCACCTGTTCGATCCCTTTTTCTGAGTAAACCATAACACAGGCATAGGAGTCCTAGTGAATGCCCCGTTGGAAGATCGTATTTATTTTTAAACCTTTTGTTTTAAACTGCCTTCATAAAAGCGGTCTCTGGCTGTAGCATTAATTCATTTTAGAGCTCTGGAATCCCTTTGCGGTAGATCATGTGTATTTTTTCAGATGTTGTGGCAGTTTGGCATTTGTGTGCTTTTGTCAAGCCTTTACTTTGGCTAGGACCTCAAGTGTTGATCAGTGTCATCCACAATCATGTTTTGAATCTATTGATGGCAAATTCCCTAGGAGGTTTACCTTTTCACAAAATTCTTTTGAAGTGAAAAGTTATGCTTATGTTTTTGCTCTCGTCTGTGGGCGTCAGTTGGTCCACCATCTATTCAAAGTAAATACATCATAAGGAATGCATTGCCTGGAATTCCAGCACAGAGATTATGTTTATTGATGCATCTCAGTAGGTTGCTGTATGACTTTTCTGACATCTATGAAGGTGTTTTAAAAAAAATATTTATACCGCGTAAAACTCCTAAACCATGGGCAGGTTAAATTTGAAAATCGCAAAAGTTGGGGCTCTGGACATCATTCTTTGAGAGAGAGGGATGATGCGCATCTCTTGATGTCAGTTTTGCAGAGCTTTGTTACCGTAAGTACGTAATGTAATTTGTCCGTTCTTGAGCGCCAAAAACGCAATGCTTGAGACGAGCCCTACCCGAGGGGATGGCCTTTTTGCTAAGTCGCTTTTGAATTACAATGCTATGAACTCTGTCAGAAGTGTGTAAAGGTTATTAGAATGTATTTGGCATTTGATACTTTGTCTCTGGAAAATAAAACCAATATTTTTTTTAATAACTGATGCTTTTTTATTTTTTTTTGCAGGCCTGTCAATGCATCCTTCTATTAATGGAGCACAAATTACTTCCAAGAAAGTCCAGAAAAATTTGAATAATTATGCATCCGTGGAGTGTGGTGCAAAAATGCTAGCGGCAAATCCCGAGGCAAAGGTATTGTTTTGTCAGGGGAATGTCACAAGGAAACCTCTTGTTATACACTTCATCCGAGTTTGTTCTCAATCTTGCTTATTTCTACATTTTGCTCGTGGTAGCCCATTTTTCTTTAAGTGCATGGAATGGTTTTTATTAGGAGACACTAAGAATCTTATTTAGTCATATATCAGAAACTTGTTTGCTCGCCAACTTCCAAATTATAAGCAAAAAGGAAGCCTCTAGAAGTGAAGCACCAAAGAAGTCTGTGTGGACACCTACACAAGCATAACACTTCTTTAGATACTGTGTTTTGAATATTTTAAATAGTTTTTTTTTTTTTATCAAACTCTTGTATTGACTATTTGAGGTTCTCCATATGAAACTGTTGTGTTAGGCAGTAATTCTCATTTTTCTTGATCAGGCTCTCTTTTTGTACCTTTTTTCTGGACACCCCCCATATTCTTGCTTACTATGTTATTTGGTGTGCTTTGAAGGGAGTACATATGTATAGAAAAGTAGTTGCTTGACCTTCTCACCATTGTGTGCAATATTTGAAAATGTATGCTAGGCCCGAGCATCTTTGTTTGGATGGCTAATGCATTAATGTTAATTTAAAACACTTATTCAAGAGTCCTGTGCATAGTGGGCCAGCTAAGTTGGATGCTGAAATATATTGGCATAAAAAACCCTCCTGTTTACAAGTGCTTTTCACCATTAACCTTGCTTTGTTCTATGGGCCCGCAGCCAAGTTTATCAATTGCTTTAGTAAAATAGGTGCATTTTATGGTTTACTCCTGTATTTGATTGTTGACTTGGGAAGTGAATGTCATCATGGATAAAGTATACAGGATTTCTATTACTACATTACATTTTATTTGTTGCATGTGCTGCCTAGACCGCATGCTCTGCATACTCCTGCAATCTAATGTTGGATGCAGACGTTTGCAAATAGTTTTTCTTAGCAATAGTTTTCGGCCTCAAGATCTTGTGAATCCAGCCATAGCCCACAATGTACCACGACAAAGACTGGGCCAACAATTTCTTTCTTTTTCTTTTTTTGTTCATTTGTACTTTTCAGCTCAAAATATGAGACTGTCAGCCACTTCTCCACACCTTTTCGACTTCCAAGGACCCTGCACTATCATCAGAAGATATAATTGTTGATTTCACTGCTTCACATTCTACCACTGGAGTGGTATCAGGGCTCGGGTCATATGACAATGACTGTTAGGATGAAAGGGTTTAGAGAATATGCAATTTCAATGCTGCCTAAGATGTATTACCACATTTTCATGGTGTGACTAGCGTAGTGTGTGCAAGCTATGCCTCCTTTGAGACCACAAGGAATCCACCTGCTTAGCCTGCAAGGGGTTAAAAATAGGATCACCATCCAGTCCCAAGAGAACGTCATGTGGCACAATGTAAGATGCATTGTCGACACCCAAGAACATGCCTGCTTTTCTTGGCACTGAGGGGAGCCTATGACGAGGACAATGGTCCATCTAGCATACCAACGGCTCAAGTACAGCATAGCCCCGAGATCCTCTATTTCGAGGGCTCAGATGTCGAGGGCAACCTGTTCCTCCGCCGGAGACCCTAATGGCTTGGCCAAAGTCCACACCCAGGGACTCCATTTCTTGACCCACATCAGAGGGTCTTTCCTCTGGGGATCGACACTGGAAAAAACGTCTCCAAGATAGAGCACTGGACCCTGAGGAAGTCTGGCATCAAGCCCCCAAGACTGGCACGAGGCACCGACCTTCAAGTTCTGGTACTGACACTGCTTGGCATCACGAGCCCCCTTGGCTCCAGCTAAATCTGTAAATAAGCTCCCAAGCCTTGGCACCAGCCCGCATGGGCTCAACCCTGAGACCAGGACCAATCCCTTTTGAACCAAAATTGACTTTGGAGCCAAGGCTGCGGAAGACTTGGATGCTGAGTTTGGCGTCTAGTGATCATGCACTGACCATTGAGCTTCTAGAGTGGCCCATATCAGGCAGTGCAAAATCTGCATCCACCGCTCCTCTGGAAGAGTCTTGCTTTCCTGCCCCCACAGGAATCCCAGAGACGGACGGCATTACCCTAGAAGAAGAGGAAGTTGACTTCAGAGGACTTGGACTTTTATCCTGTCCCACAGATGAGCCCAGACAAGGCTACCAACCCTCTATCTCAGATTCCTCCACAACCTCCACCAACCCCAGTCCAGCACCTTATATCGCCACCACATCAGTCCCCACACAGGCCACTGTCATCTCTAGTGTTCATCCACTCTTTCCAAGCCAATTCTGATCAGGAGGGACATAACTCTCAGGATCTCTATTTTTATCTGCACCACCCAATGAATGTGTAGACCTGTGGTAAGATTCCACTGTGGACCCACAGGAGGATAGTGGCCCTGAGCCATATATAATAAACCCCTTACCCTCGGACAATGAATGTACCTCCTTACAATGCACGCCTATCCCCCGCAGGCTATTAAAATGCGGTTGTTGCAACGACCGCGATGTAACGACGCATACCATTACCCCGTAAGTCATAACAATGAATTGCTCTAGTGGGGACACTGGATGTTGGAATAGTATAATTTACTATTCCAACTCCAGTCTGTGCAACAGTAGGGAAGGTGTTGTTTTTTAAATCCAACACCTTCTGATCCCTCTGCAAGTCGCTGTTATGACTTGCAGGGTAATGGTATGCGTTGTTACAACGCGGTCGTTGTAACAATCGCGTTGTAATAGCCTGCGGGGAAAAGGATTTGTGGCAAACTATGTTTACCCGGACCACACCAGAACATGTCATGAGGTGATGCAAAGGGCAGATGACAATCACAAGGTCAATTCTTGTGGAAAAAGAGGAGGATGGCTTCCTTGTGGAAACGCTCTTAAAGACCAAGAGGTCTGGATAACGTCAGGATTGGACAACTAAAATGGTTACTTCAAGATATCAAACTAATTGTGGCATTAAGCCCAGCTTGATGCCGAAGTCGAATTTAATGTCACTTTTAAGGAACAGCAACTTTTAGGTCGTTGCCACTCTGTTGCCCTTTTTGCCCAGTGGCCTCGCACAGTTGCTAGCCACCAGACTGCCTTCTGGCCTCCTGGGGAGCACTGTGCACGACTCCAGGCTCGGAACAATAGAAGCCTGTTACAGAGGGAGGTGGTACCTCCCCCTTGTAGAAAGCCACACAGTGTGTTGGCCCAAAAGGCGAGCTTCAAAGGGGTAAGCTGCCTTTGGTGGGCAAATGGCAATCGTACTTGTGTATGGCTATTCCTTCGTTCAGGTAGATAGGTTGGCAGCAGAAACAGAGAGGGGAAACCAGTGGACAAATCTGTTTTCCCATGGGCATGTAGCGCACAGGTAGCCATACCTCTAGGGTGGGCTACCAAGCTCCTAACATCCTAGGAAGGGTTCAGACATCTTGAGAGTGGGCAGAATAGGGCACTCTGGGATTGCGAAATGCCACACATAGCCAGAAGTCATCACAGGGTGGGAGGGATCCTGGTAACCAATTGGCTAGTGTCCGCTTTCTGAACTTTAGACTGATTTGGTCACCAGGTACCTGTCCAGATATTTCTTATTGGCCTCCCGACCTTCTTTTTGTCTCAATTTGTCGCCCAACTTTTTCAAACTTTGATGCAGGTGGCAGTGCCTTAGCGATGGAGCTGCGTGAGGGGAGATCAATTAACCTTACTAGGAGGTCAGAGGTCTTGCTCGCCTTGTCACGCAGTGGCCGCCATTAAGTAGGGATCGAGGGGAGGGAGAGAAGCTTTTGAAATGTTTTTAAACTTTATGGTTGCCAATTCTTGTTTGCACTTTGGACTAAAAAGCTGAGATTCGTTTTCTTTAAAAGCTAAATCTCTGGAACTCTCCCGTGTATTTTACGCATCTCTGTGTTTAAAAATTCATAAAAATATAATCTTATTTTTATTAATTGGTGTTGGATTTCTTTCGGGTTGTGGGACTTTTTTTTATTCTGTTTGATGCTTCTAAATGCTTTACACTAGTTCCTTTTTTTTAGCCCTGCTGCTCGAAGCCATGGCTACCCAGGGTTGAGCGATTTTGTAAGGTCGCACAACCATACCATCTAATTCATCACAATCCTCACACTGAGGTTCAATAGCTCCTCATCAACAAACCATTCGATGGGGAACATATCTTCAACGTCAGGTAGACAGTATCCTTGAAGTCATAAAGGACACAGACCCTGCCAAAGCGATGGGCACCCTACAAACCTAGTCTCCCAAAATAGTTTTTTTCAAAAGCAGCAGCCAAAAGGAGGTATACCAGGATTGCTACCACACCACAGTGCTAACTATTCCAGCAGCAGCTAACCTGAGGCAACGGCAGCAGAGAGGGTCAAGGTGATTCTGGAAAGGGTGCCTCAACCTCCAAGCAGCAACTTGCCATTGATCCCCCTGTTCACACACTTGTTGGAGTGAATAAGTGTGTTCCTTCCACAGTGTGAGGAAATGACCTCAGACAGGCAGGTCTTGTCCATCATCTATACATTCCATACCATACAACTGAAGATACCACTTGACAGCACACAATCAGATAGGGATCACCAGCAAATGTTATAAGAGGAAGTACAATATTTTTTAACCAAAGATGCCATCGAGCTGGTACCAGACACCACAGGGTCAAGGTGTTTAGTCCACATAAAAGACAGTACACTGCAACCTATTCTCGACCTCAGGTTACTGAAGCAATACATTCTGAGGGAGCACTTCAAGAAGACAGCCTTGCAGGATATCATATCTCCTCAGCACATCAAACCACATGTCGACCCTTGCCCTCAAGAATGCTTCTTTCCAAATCCACATACATCTGGAACATCACCACTATCTGCATTTTGCGGAAAGTGGAGAACACTACTAATTGAAAGTATTAGCCTTCAGGATCACAACAACCCCAAAGGTGTTTGCCAGAGGTCTGACGGTGGTGGCAGCGCATCTGTGCTTCAGTGTCATTCATGTCTTCCCATACCTGGATGATTGACTGATCAAGACCAACAGCAGACAGCAGTGCCTAGCACTCACCAACACAATAGATTCAGTAGTACACAAATTAGGATTCACAGTCAATGCAAAAAAACGCATCTTGTCCAACTGCAAGTCCAACAGTTTTGCAGCATAGACGTCTTCTAGATTCACATACTGTACATATTCCGCCATCTAGTGGTTGGAGTCGGAAAGTGCTTTTTTTTCTCTGCTCAGGCTACATCCCACTTAGCGTGTGTGCCAGCTCTCAGATAATTTTTTCCGCCATGGAGATCGTAGCTGCACTGAAGTCGTCTGAGAAACTACAGCAGCAGATGCAGGCAACAGAGAAAGGCCACCAGAAACTCCGACGAGAGAGGTGGTACAAAGGAAGGTTGCATGAGTGGGAAATCTTTGAGCAAAGCAGTTTGTTTACCGCTGCTCACTTTCTTCCTCATGCACCAGGGAAAGTACGTTTTGCAGCGTGAATCTTTCTGGATTCACTATGCTGTGCATTATTCCGCGATCTTGTGGTTGGGTCCGGATTCGTAGTCTTTTCTTTTTTTTTTTTTTTTTTTTTTTTTTTGTAGCCCAGGTGGGCGTCGACGTCCACCATTTGGTGCACCTCCCGTGACGTCGTCGTGCTTCCTGCGGAAGTCCCACCTTTGGGGCGCCATCTTCAGATTCTTTTTTCCGCCGTTGGGTCTGGATCGTCATCGGGAAGCTCCAGAAATTCACTCGGAGGAAGAAGGAAGAAAAGCGAGTTTCATCGATAGAATCGAGAGAAGACATCAGGAATAGAACAGATTTCATCAGGAGCGCGAAGAAAGAGGACCAGCGAACCTTTTCTTCGACAGCCTTGGAGAATGCACGCTCAGAGACCCTGAGCGAAATGGACAAGACGCCATTCAAGTTCTGCCCAAACTGCCACCACAAGTTCGCGCAGAAAGACCAGCATCCGGTCTGCAACCTCTGCCTACCGGTGGACCACCAGAGTATCGACTGCAACGCCTGCTCAGCCTTCGCGCCGAAGACACTCAGGGTGAGAGAGAGGCAGAGAAGAGCCAACGCCAACATGGATGGCAAAGGGAAACCACCGACACTCTACGAGCTGGGCCTCGACACGGACGACGAGGACAACGTCGCCGAGACAGCCGAAAACTTCACGGTCGTAGAGACCGACAAGAAAAAAGAAGACGAGGTAAGAGAATCGTCGAGCGCAAATCAAAAAACACCTCGAAAACACGAGGGTGACTCGAGGAAAACTGAGTCAAGGTCCACGAAGGGAGCCCCGGCGCCGAAAACTTCAGCGTCCAAAGGGGGAACTTCAGACAAAAGGCCCAGCGGATCCTTACAAAAGGACTCCCTGGTGCAGAAAGACGCCGAAAGGCAAGGGTCGTCGAAATCATCCCAGGAAACTGGCCGATCGACGCAGAAAGAACGTTCGACGTCGACGCAAGTTTCATCGAAAAGACCCGCGGTCGACGCCGAAAGCATCTCCGAAATGGAGAAAAAGAAGAGGCGGCTCGAGGCCGAAATGGAGAACATCCTTCAAAGGAAGAAGGAGTTCGACGCCAGGATGAAGGAATTCAAGATTCCAACGGTTTCATCGGCGGGCGTCGTCGAGGTCGAAGAAGAGTTCGACGCCGAAGGGCTGACAAGGGATCTCGAGGAAGAAGAGGAGCCCTATTATGAGGAAGAAGCCGAGGAAGAAGACCAACAGTCGTTCTACGAATCGGCGGCATCTACCAGCAACGACGTCGAATGGCACGATCTCGACACCGAAAACCCGGAGGAGGCCGTGGACACGTACCCCTCGAGGCCTTCGCCACCCGACGACATCGGGGTGTACAATATGGTGGTGAAGAGCGCAGCAATGGCCTTCGGCGTCAAACTCGACGAAGAGAGGCCGAAAGCCGATTTTCTCGTCGAAACACTGCTCCCCATCCAGACTAGGAGTCAGTTCCTCCCCATGCTACAAAGCGTGATGAACCAGGGGAGAGAAGCCTTCAAGGAGCCTGCCACCTGCCGGTCGATCACGCCCAGGACAGAGAAGAAATATAAGCTCTCCTCCCTGGACCCACCTTACATCAAGGGTAGCGTCACCGCAGACTCCATCATAGCCTCCACGGCCAGGAGAAGGGCCAACGTTCCAGCAACTTCGGGCCCACCTCCGGATAAAGAGAGCAGGAGGATCGACCTCACAGGCAGAAAGGTCGAGAGGAACGCCGCAATGCACTGGCGCATGGCGAATTCGAATGCACTCCTCAATAGACACCAATACCAACACTGGGATGAGATGGGGGAGCTAGTAAAGCACCTCCCCGAAGAATACCGCCAGAGAGCCTCTCACCTGGTGGATGAAGGCAAGAACATCGCCAACTCCTGTATAAAGACGGCGTTGGATGGGGCAGAGACTTCAGCAAGACTCATGGCCATAGGGGTCACAGAGAGGAGGCATGCATGGCTAAGAATCTCGGGATTCAAACCGGAAGTGCAGAACAACATCCTTGGTACCCCCTTCAACGGAGAGACACTGTTCGGAGCAACGGTGGACGAAAAGCTCACCCAGCTCAAGAAGGAAAACGAGACAGCGAGGTCCATGGGGACCCTACAGCTGAGGGGAATGAGACGAGGAAATCCCTCGAGGAGACCCTACGGTAGGGGTGGAAGCCAACAGGGGACGTCGCACCAGGCGTTCCAACAAGGTCAGCAGGGCGAAGGTCACGGACAAAGTCAGCAGAAGCAAAGCTGGCAATATCAACCTCGGGGCCAGTCCTTTCGCGGGAGAGGGAACGGACGTGGCCAAAGGAGGAGAGGGGGCGATCAGCCCTCCTCGAAGTGACTCAGCACGCAAGAAGACGCCTACCCTCGTAAGGTCCCCAAGGGTGAGGCGCGAAAAAGTGTCATCAGGGGGAAGAGAAGATTCAAGGGCCTACGAGCATACGTCACCAGTAGGCGGAAGGCTGAGGTTCTACCTTCAGGAGTGGCGGCGTATAACCACAGACAAGTGGATACGGAACATCGTGCAGTACGGATACTGCGTAGACTTGGAGAAAAGACCTCCAAACAGGAAGCCGAAGGGAAGACAGAGATCGGCCCAAGAACTGGCAATACTCAGAGAAGAAACGCGGAAACTCCTACAAAAGGGAGCCATAGAGACAGTGCCGTTCAGGGAACGCAACAAAGGGGTCTACTCAAACTACTTCGTGGTTCCGAAGGTAGACGGAGACCTCAGACCCATACTGGACCTCCGTTACCTAAACAAGTTCATCAGAACGCAAAGGTTCAAAATGACTTCACTGCAGGAGGTACTGCCACAGATAAGAGAAGGGGACTTCATGGTCACCGTGGACCTCAAGGATGCCTACCTTCACATCCCAATAAACAGAAGGCACAAGGGCCTTCTAAGATTCAACATCAAACAGGAACACTACCAGTTCACAACCCTGGCCTTCGGATTAAAATCAGCGCCAAGGGTCTTTACAAAATGCCTGTCGGCGGTAGCGGCACACCTACGAAAGCAGGGAATACACGTATACCCCTACTTGGACGACTGGCTGGTCAAGGCAAACTCACGCGAGAAGTGCGAGAGCCACGCAAAACGCGTAACAGACACCCTCACAAATCTGGGATTTTCCATCCACTGGGGAAAATCATCGCTGGAACCGGAACAGGTAAAGATTTTCCTGGGGGCAAAGATCAACTCCCTCAACAGTACAGTAGTGCCCAGCGACAGGAGGACAGATGCTCTACTGAAGGAGACGCAGCTCTACCAGAAGGGGCGAGCTCTGACAGTGAGGGCGGTGAGCAAGATGATGGGAATGATGGCGTCCTGTATCCAGCTGGTGCCGAATGTACGCCTGCACATGAGACCATTCCAGGAATGGCTGCAACAGCAATGGTCACAAGCAAACGGAAGTTGGGAGGATCTAGTGGTTGTTACGCACGCAGTGCAGGAGGAGATAACTTGGTGGAACAGAGACAACATAACAACGGGGAGAAGCCTGACACCACCAAGCCCAACAATGACCATTACCACGGACGCATCGCAGAAGGGATGGGGAGCGCACATGGACAACCTCAGAGTGAGGGGTCTATGGGCTCCAGCAGACGCGGTCCGCCACATCAACTACCTCGAGTTGAAAACGATACTGTTAGCCCTGAAGGCATTCCAGAGACACCTGTTCGGCCAGAGGGTGTTGGTACAGACAGACAACACCACGGCGATGTTCTACATCAACAAACAAGGGGGGACACAGTCGTTTCCCCTCTCATCCCTAGCTCAGGAGATTTGGAGATGGGCCATACCTCTCAAGATAGATCTACTGGCAATTCACCTACCAGGGAAGGACAATGTGGAGGCAGACTGGCTGAGCAGACAGACCTCAGCATCACACGAGTGGGAGCTCAATGGCCAGGAAACGGAGAAAATCTTCCAGAGATGGGGGACTCCCACAATAGACCTTTTTGCAACACGCCACAATGCAAAATGCCAAAGCTTCGCGTCCAGGCAACCAGATCAGCAATCCAAGGGAAATGCCCTATGGATAAGCTGGTGGAGGACATTTGCCCACGCCTTTCCACCGATACCCCTGTTGCACAGAGTGCTCGACAAGTGCAGAACCAGCAACATGACTCTGATCCTGGTGGCTCCACAGTGGGCGAGGCAGACATGGTTCTCACAGATTCAAGAAATGGCGCAAGGCAATCCGTACAGGTTCGAGAGGAGAAAAGACCTGCTCTCAATGCAAAACGGGGAGGTCCTGCATCCAGAGCCAGAGACACTCAACCTAGCAGCATGGCTCCTGAAGACCTAGAGTTCGCACACCTAAGGTTACCTCAGAGCACTATGCGAGTGCTACGGGAGGCAAGGAAACCTACTACAAGAAAGTGCTACAGCGCAAAGTGGAAGAGATTCACGGTGTGGTGCAGGAAAAGGGGCCTGCAAAACAGAATGACAAGAGACTCAACTGTGCTGAGGTACCTCACACACCTTCTAAAGAGTAACCTCTGCTCGAGCTCCCTAAGGGTACACCTAGCAGCGATCGTTGCCTACACCAGAGGTGAGAAGGGTGGAAGCTTCTTCACCTCGCAGGTGGTGAAGAGATTCATGGAGGGAGCCAAAAGAATGGCACCCCCGAAAAGGTTGCCGCCGCCGGCATGGAATTTAAACGTGGTTCTGACGGAGCTCATGAAGGCGCCGTTTGAACCCATTCACAAGGCCACTCTACAAATGTTGACGATGAAAACTGCCTTTCTAGTGGCCATAACCTCACTACGCAGGGTGAGCGAGCTTCAAGCACTAACGCTACAGGAGCCCTACATTCAAATTCACAAAGACAGGGTAGTCCTGAGGACGGACCCACACTTCATGCCCAAGGTAGTGTCGGCGTTCCACATGAATCAGAGTATCCAGATACCGAGTTTCTTCCAAAACCCGACTACAAACGCAGAAAAGGCCCTGCACACCCTCGATGCCAGAAGAGCGGTGATGCACTACATTGAAAGAACCAAGGAACTCAGGAAGTCGAAGCAGCTGTTTGTGTCCTTTGCTACTAGCTTCATGGGTAGACCAGTGACCAAGGGCACCATCGCTAGGTGGATTGCCCTCACTATTCAATTCTGTCACAAACAGGCTGGACAGGAGCTAACGGAGGGGCCCCAAGCTCACTCCACAAGGAAGAAGGGGGCCACAGTTGCCTTCCTGGCAAACACGCCCATCCAAGACATTTGTCTCGCAGCAACTTGGGCATCTGTGCACACGTTCACAAAGCACTACTGCGTGGACATTCAAATGAATAAGGAAGCACAGGTCGGACAGAAGGTGCTACAACACATTTTCAACGACCAGCGATCATCTTCCACCCAGCCACCACAAAAATAGGAAAACCGCTACAAAATCTATGCACAGCATAGTGAATCCAGAAAGATTCACGCTGCAAAACGAAAAGTTTCTTACCTGTCGGTGTAGTTTTGCAGCTTGAAGATCTTTCTGGATTCACTAGCGAACCCACCCACCTCCGCCAGGAAGATGAGGCTGGAGGAAGAGGGGGTGAAATGGATAGGATCAAAGAAGTGGAAACGTACAGAAATATGGACAAAAGGATTAGTCAATCGCCTAGGGTTAAAAAAAAAAAAAAAGGGAAAAAAGAACCCGAAGATGGCGCCCCAAAGGTGGGACTTCCGCAGGAAGCACGACGACGTCACGGGAGGTGCACCAAATGGTGGACGTCGACGCCCACCTAGGCTACAAAAAAAAAAAAAAAAACAAAGAAAAGACTACGAATCCGGACCCAACCACAAGATCGCGGAATAATGCACAGCATAGTGAATCCAGAAAGATCTTCAAGCTGCAAAACTACACCGACAGGTAAGAAACTTTTCGTTGTTCGCTGGCAGAACACAGTCTCCAGGTATTTGGGGGGGGAAGTTTCTGCAGGGAGCTGATGCTTCATCCTTAAACAAGGTAAGAAGGAGCCCCTTATTATTTAATATAGGAGCAAGAGCACTGGCACACGGGTGAATTGCTCCACGTACTACCGAAAAACTTTAAATAGCACAGCACAGCCATTGTTTATTTTTACCAAGTTGGAAAATAGAAGCACATCTCCCATGCTGCGCTAACAGCAAGTGTGTCACTGTGCTGTTTACACACTTTTAATACAGTGTTTAAAGTATTTAAACATACTTTTCATAGTTTTTATTGTTATGTTTGCAGGCTGCGCTTACAACAAGTCTGTCTCATTTTGAATAACGTGTTTAAAGTATTTAAACGTACTTTTCATAGGTTTTATTATGTTGACAATGCGCATAAGGTGCCTCTTCCATATACCACAGGATTTCTGGAAAACGAAATATTCCCGTCTTCCTCTTGGTTGCAAACATAGCTAGGGACTCAGATAGCGCGTTGTGTTTACAAGGTTAAAAGGTTTTTTGGGGGGCTTAAGAGGAGATTCTAGGGATCTTTTAAACAATATGAACACCTATGGGAGGTTCCACTTTACAAATGTTTAGCATTGCAACATAAAATATATTCACTAAGCCATGGGATAACGTTATGGCTGGCTGCAAAACAAAGCCCCCCTTGCCTTCCCAGGCATTAAATAGCTGGGAACAACACTTATAACGTGGCACCAAATGCTGCTCACATTTACAAAGTTTCTGCAAAGTGGACAGTAAGGTCATAAACCCCATCCCACTCGCCCGCTCCATTCCAGGATGGACAAAAGAGACTGTAAGGATCATAAAATGGCTTACAGATCAGACACAAAGATCCTATAAATCTGGTGCTCATCTCCAACAAGCTCATTCCTTAGCTGCCCTCTAAGCAGATGCAGGAAGGCAGGTTTACGGTTCCAGCAACTTAGAAGAGAACAGAACTTTGCTCTGCAGAATCCATTAAAAGAAAATAAGCTGATCTTATCTAAGCACATAAGTTGTTTCATGGGCAGTTCTAAAGGCTATGCTATATAACACATAGCATCCACAACCCATGTGCCTAAAAGCACAATAACATGGATATCAATTGCAACAATTTTAAAATGACTAGAGCCCCTCCCCCCAAAAAAATCACGCACTGACATATAGCTTTTAAACAGCAATAGTGTATGTGCATAGAAAACGCACCAACATGTGCAGCAGTTAGCACAGTCACTGTGTAGCATAATCGCCTGAAATTCATTTTGCATACGCAATAAATAAACCGTTTTTTTCATAAAACTAATACATGCACACAGGTGACTGGTTCAACGAGCCACAGCATATTTGAAAACAAATGATGCTGAAAACTATCTTTTGCTGCATACCATTTGCAACATGCAATAGCATAATAGAACATCAGAGTACAAGTACCAATACGCGCACAAGTGCAGTGTTACGTACTGAGCCACTACAAACTATAAGGTTGCAATGGTAGGGTTACCTTGGTAAATGAATCCTCTCATACCAAGATACACTATGTCCAAAGACGAATGCGGATTATCACACACCCATAAAGACATGGGCTAGGCTTATCTGTACACAAGTACATAGGACCATGTGCATATCCCTTTGAAATTTACCCCTCAGTAGGCAGGGTATTACTACATATGGGGTGATATCTATTCTACATCCGACAAAGCAAATTTGTGGCTATTACAGGTCAAATATTGGGATATACCCCAAATATAAACAAAAGATCATGGAATAGTTATACATGCTGAACTTCGTATATATGTATATTATATATAGGTAGGTGTATGCATATATGTAGATATGTACATATATGTATACATGTATTTAAGGGGTAAAACATCATTAAGTAGGTATATATAGGTGTATATAGATACATATATTTTGTACATATATATGTACACGTCCTTTACCAGTGACACACATCGCATTACCCCTGTTGTAAATGCAGGAGCCAATCACCGTTTAATCCTAAAGAGCATATAGATTGTCTCTTTAGGAAGAAAGTCACACAACACTGGAACACATACCAAATTCATCCCCCATTCACCAATAATCTGCTTCACAACCCTGTGAGCACCGGGTACAATTATTTGCACCCTTCCTTTTCAAAAACAAAAGGGGGCTGCACATAAAACAATATATGCAATTTAACTCACACTTGGGATACTGCTAATAAGGAATTAAGTCTCTCTCACACACAAGGACTTACAAACCCCAAGATACAAGTTCATATCTTCAGACGCTACACAGCAACTTTTTCACCAACACAGCATTTACTTGCAACACAACATTGTGTTTGCCCAAAAATAAAGGCAAGTCAACTTCAGTCACAAGGGACTTCTCGCCACCATATAGTTGAGCATGGCACAACCAACCAATAATATTACAAAAATAAATAAACAAAATATTTTGTGAGACAATTTCACTGAAAAGACTGATCTCACACACATGGGCGTGGCGAACCCAAAAGTTGAGAATCAGCTCCTACAGCGGAGACTGATCTTGACACCATAAGGGAGCCGGCAACTCTTCGAGGGAGTTGACTGTAACTTCCAAATCTAGCACACAAGGCCGGCAACTGAGGTTGACCGCGACCTTTCTGGACACCTTAAGGGGGGACGACAACTCTTCTTACGAGTTGACCGCAACTTCCTAAGGTATCCTATATGGCGGCAACTGGGGTTAACCGCGACCATTAAATTCGCCAAATAAAGTGGGGGGTTAACACCCATTCACCACATAAAACACCTGTACACAGTAAAATAAAAAAATAATCAGCACCTTAAAACATGCATTTACATACTAAATAGCAAAGCTGGTTAACTGGGACCAGGAGAAGGCCCATACCTCGCATCCGGTCCACCAGATAGGGACGCCTCCTCGACGAAATGTATTCCTGGCAATGCAAAAAGAACACAGCCCCTTACATGGTTGATTTTTCTGTTACAACAGCTATTACCCTGCATTAAGGCAGATTAAAAACAATACAAGGTGCAGCTTTTTAATTCTTCCTTACTAAGTTATATACAGGGCACAGAGTCTGCACACAGCACACTCAAATGTTACTGTATCTCTCCCTTGCACTTCATCACAAGGAAGCTCAATACCACTAACAGCATGCATTAGCCTAATAAAGATTGGAGCCCATTAGCAAATAATTGGCCAAAGGCCCACTGTGCTCAGTAAACCTTAAGGACCGTAATACAAATTCAAAGGCCAGGGGCCAATGATGTCCCATGCATACAGAAGGAGCACACCCTTCATCCTCAACACAGGTCAATCCTCCTATCACTAATAAACCTCCAAACACACAGAGGGAATATCTCGAAGGTGACCCCAAGGCAGGCATACACATATGTAAGCATACCCACAGCACACATACATATGTACATGCCGAGACATGTACATGTAAACATTTTTGGTATACAAGATGGTTGACTACTCTCCATAAGGAAAAATAAACATGCATGTGTATGCCTATAAATAAATAAAATATATTTATATTTGGTATAGTTATAGGTATGTTTATATGTACAAACTAAAATGCCCCAAAATCAGTCGGCAGTGCCTTACTATACAAACACACTCTGCATATAACAAGGTAAAGCCTTCTTTCCTCTCAATTTGCTCATAAGGACATGGACAGAACACATAATTATATGATACCGTCCACGTTCTGCAATACCATGAACAAGGGAAGGTAATGCTCACTTCAACACATCAGCAGCTTACTCATAGCGTTTTGTGTCGCTTCCAAAAACGAGCATCAAACAAGGAATACATACACACATAAAGCAACCAGGCACCTCAAAAAACCCTTAAGCCATATCCACAAAAAGGCATTAAAACCTGCCCATTGCATAAAAAAAAATTGAAATTCTGGCAATATACAAATAAGAGCTAGTGCTGGGTAAAGACCATAGTAAAATAGCACTCACAAAATAAAAGCAGCTAATCAGACGTTAGCCTACAAAAAAATAAATGGGCCTATAAAATATAACTACTTGAATAAACATTCAAGGTTTTGTTTTCCTGGTCACGTCCATAAATATTTAGCACTCTCAAAATGCAGATATGCAGAACGGTGTACATATGTGTATACTTTCCTGAAAGGACAACCATATGGATACCTAAAAGGTACACACAATAAAAGAACACAGATTCTCTCAAAAAGAAGTGGTACACTACACCATTTTCGTTTATCATCCTGTGGAGATTAACTACACTTTACTCCCTCCTCCACAATCGCTAAATACCGCTACACATTCTATGCACAGTATGTGAATCTACAAGACGTCTATGCTGCAAAACGAAACTAGTTACTTACCTGTAAGAATAGTTTTTTGGCCTAGATTCTTCTAGATTCACATACGACCCTCCCTCCTCCCCTGTGAAGGAGTGAAAATTAATAATGGATAAAATGATTATAAAAAAAAAAAAAAGAGAGACTCAAGACACAGTCCCTAAATAAACATAGTACAGAGGTACTTGTAAGGGCTAACAAATAGCAAAAGGTATAAATCTCCTCATTCAATATTACATACGTATTATATAAGAACTAAACCATAGCAAAAATGCTACATCTGTCCTATTATAACAGCAAGTGACCTTTTTGGAAAAGGTCACACGAGCTACCTACATAGCTCAAAGAATTAAATAACAAAATTGTACAAAAGCATAACACTTAAGTTACTTGTTGGCCTTTCATACTCCGCTATATACAGCAACTTCTCTCTCTTTTTTTTAAACAAACCGGTATAGCGTAAAAAAAAGGATGGGGTGTGTGTGTGTGTGTGTGTGTGTGTGTGTGTGTGTGTGTGTGTGTGTGTGTGTGTGGGTGTGGGTGTGGGTGTGGGTGTGTGTGTGTGTGTGTGTGTGTGTGTATATATATATATATCTCCTTTTAAAGTCAACAAGTGTCCCTGCACTCAGCTCTATAAACCATCAGTATTATACTTATTTAACAAACAGACACAATCACAGGGCGATAACAGAAAACAATAATCTTAGAGCTTGCACACAGCCTAAGGGGGTTTGTGCCTGACCAGGGGGATCAGGTTTCACCACCTCCCAACAGAGAGAAAATCATATCAAAATCAAATCAAAAGCACTTTCCGACTCCAACCCTAGATGGCGGAATATGCACAGTATTTGATATTTGATATTTGAGGGGGTATTTCTAAAGCGCAGCGTTCGCTCCGGAGGGAGCATCATGGCGCTGGAATTCCTGAAGGCCCAGTCGTGGTAGTGGTAAGAGGTTAGATGGCAGCTTTGGTGAAATCGTCGGGAAGGTTAAAAATCCAGGTCTTTTGAAGTTTTCTGAAAGGTTTTTCAAGAGTTTGTTGTCTAAGATTTTTGGGCATGTTGTTCCAGGCTTTAATGGCCAGGAAGCTTAAAGTTTTTCCACCTTTCGTCTTCAGGTTGTACCTAGCGGGGAGCATGAGGTTGTCCTGGGCAGATCGGAGCGATCGGCTCGGATTGTAGTGGGGGAAGCGTCTGGTGAGATATTTTGGACCAGTATTGTTAAATGCCCGAAAGGCGATAATCAGTATTTTAAAAAGTAGTCTTTTGTGGAGGGGGAGCCAATGCAGGGATCTTAAAGCTGCGGAGATAGATGATTTTCGGGGCAGTTTTAGGACCAGTCGGGCAGCCGTGTGGAGAACACTTTGAAGTTTGGACAGTGTGGACATTTTTGTCCCCGCCAAGAGGCCGTTACAGTAATCTAGGCGTGAGATTATGAGGGCTACTGTTACTGTTTTCCTGGCGTCAAGTGGAAGAAAGTCAAAGAACTTTCTTAGCGATTTTATTATTCCAAAGCATCTGCCTGCAACATTCCTGGCGTGCTGGTCGAATGATAAATCGGAGTCGAATAGGACACCAAGGTTCCTAGCTGTTGTTACGGTCTGGGGAGGGGCAACTGAGTCATCCGGCCACCAGAGGCCTGGGCAGAAGGAGGTGTTCTTTCCGATAGGGAGTATCTCTGTTTTGTTCGAGTTGCATCTGAGATGGTTAGTGTCCATCCAGTGGAAGACCGCTGTCAAACAGTTTTTGAGGTTGAACTCGGCTTTGGTTGAGTTATCCTCTAGAGGTACGATGAGCTGCGTATCATCGGCATACGATGTTACCGGTATGCCGAATGATTCAATCCGGGATAGGAGTGGGATGAGGTAAATATTAAAAAGAAGGGGACTCAGAATGGACCCCTGAGTTACTCCAGAGGAGACCTTCTTCTCATTGGAGTGGAAAAGGCCAAGAGCGACAGTTTGGGACCTGTCGGTAAGGAATGATTTTATCCAGGATAGGGTTATGTCCGAAATCCCTATGTCTGTCAATCTGCTGATCAAGATGGGGTGGGATATGGTATCGAACGCCGCAGTGAGGTCGAGAAGAATGAGAATAGCTTTCTTCCTCTGGTCTTGCAGCCTCTTTATTGTGTCTGACAATTCAATCAGAGCTGTTTCGGTCGAGTGTTTGGGACGGAAACCAGATTGTTGTGGGTTGAGTATATTATGAGCTTCCCGATAACGTTTGAGTTCTCTGTAAACCATCTGTTCGGTTATTTTTCCCAGAGCCGGGAGGAGTGTGATCGGGCGGAGATTGGTCAGGTCCGACGGGGATTTGTTCGCCTTCTTCATGAGAGGTTTGACTATACCCTTTTTCCATAGGCGAGGGACCGATCCGGAACGAAGCGACAAATTAACTATGTCGTTGATGATTGGGTTCACCACATCTATGAGTTGGTGGAGGATTTTGGGAGGACAGGGGTCGGAGGGAGAGCCAGACTTGCACGCTAGAATAACTTCTCTAGTTTGAGCCAAGGTGACAGGGGTGAACTTCTTAAGGCTACCAGCTAGGGATTCTAGTTGATCGAAAATAGGAACCCCTTGAGACGTTTGTGAAGGGGGGAAATTACTTTGGATGGAGGCGTTCTTTTCGTCAAAGTAGTCTGATATTTTGTCACAGAAGTCTTGGGATGGGGGGATTTCGGGTTGAAGTGCTTTAGGCTGGGTAAATGATTTTACCATTGAGAATGTTTTTTGTTTCTGACTAGCTTCCTTAATGGCGTTGACGTAGAAGATTTTTTTAGCGGATTTAATGTTGGAGATGTAAATGTTCCTTAGATGGATGTAAGAAAGACGGTCGTCATTGTCATATGTTCTGCGCCATTTTCGCTCAGCTTTCCTACACAGTAGGTGAGCGGTAGCTAGGTCAGAGGTGAACCAAGGGGCGTTGGTTTTGGTATTTTTATGAGATCTACAGAGATGATTGGTAGGGTTACGAATTTTAATTTCTAGTGAGATCCAGTTATGGAAAAGGTTTGCATCAAGTTCGATGTTACCAGATAAAGTAGGGGACTGAGATTGAAGAATAGGGTTAATAGTAAGGTTTTCTTGGACTTTTTTCCAGTTGACGGGATTGTCACAATGAGGTTTTGTTTTACTAAAGGAGAGTGGGCGTACATTTATAATATGGAATGGGATCAGGCTATGATCTGTCCATATTTGAGGGAGAGGGGGTAGGGTAATAAGGGAGGGGAAATTAGTGCAGACACCATCGAGAGTATGTCCAAGTAAATGAGTGGGCAATGTGACACTTTGTTGAAGGTTGAAAATTTCGAGGGTCTGTAGAAAGCTATTGGTTTGTGAGTCAGATATGGACTCAAGGTGTAAATTAAAATCCCCAAGAAGGGTAAAATGTGGGTAGCGGAGTAAGAAGTGTCCCAGAGAGTCGCTCAGTGAGTCTAGGAACTTGGAAGCATTACCGGGTGGGCGGTAAATCCGACCACCTGAGAAGGAGAAGGATTGACTGAGTTTAATTGAGAAGCCGAGGCTTTCCGCGTCTGTTAAGGGGTCTAGATTAAACGTGTGACAAGTGAAGGTATTTTTCAGAATCATGGCAACTCCACCGCCTCTCCCTTTCAGTCTGTCTTGTCTAAAGAAAGAAAAACCCTGAGGGAGGGCAATGGCTATATCCGGGTTGCTGTCTTCCGTTAGCCATGTTTCTGTGATCATAAGACAGTCGAGATCAGAGTCAAGGATGAGGTCATGTATATCTTGGCTATGCTTACACATAGACCGGGCATTTATCGGACCACCTTTAAAGGGCGGCATGGAATCCTTGGGGAGGGATAGGGGAGTGGGAAAGTGGGCAGGGTTTTTAAAGGAAGACCAGCGACAATGCTTGCAGCAGAACGAGCCGGAGATATTTGACACGTCAAGTTTGCAGGAGCAGTAGTTGATACCCCGTAGTCGATGAAGGTCGCTAGGGAGGTACCTGATGCACAAGGGGGTTTGTGCAGAACTTCCTGCACCTGTCGCGGTCTTGGCGCGGACGGGCGCAGACGGGCTTGCCTTAGGCGCGCAATCGTCGCGCCCGCTGCGCTCGTCCGCTGCGCTTCCGAAAGCTACACATGGATATAGTCTGGGAACAAGGTACAGGGGGCGTGGCCTCCGAGTGGGAGTGTCCCTGTTAGAGCGTGAGGGAAGGCGGGAGGGGTTAACGGCGATTTCTCTACCCAGCCCTGGTTCTGCTGAGTGAGGGGAGTGCCTGCACACCAGGGAGCAGGAACAATGAGAGGGTGAGTGTGTATTAAAACAATTCCACAAGTATTAAAAACAATTCCACAAGTTTTTAAAAAAGCGAGCAAAGCGCTATCTGCTACCTACTCCCGGCTGTGCCTCAGGAGGTTCCTTGTAGTATGTGAAACTAGAAGAGTCGTTTACGAAAGCTATATTAATCTCTGGCAGGGCCTACCAAAACCAAGATAGGGGGATGGCAGTTCATAGGCTACTACTTATTTTTCGCAGTTTTCAGACACCATGTCCTGTAACAGTGAGAAAAGCAATGAACAACTAGTGGTGATCTTCATTTATAGCTGTAATGCCGAACTCAAGATTGCACATACGCCTCCTGCAGCAGTGTCTATTGCAGCAATGGTCCCTAGGGGCAGGTTAATGGCAAGATCTAGTGTTGGTCGAGCTCCGGGCTTAGATCATCCTTGAATGTTATAGTTGAACTCACTTGTCACTGGGCAGGCTATTTTGGACCCTCAACTGCAGGTGCCCATTATCACATTGTCTTACTCTGGGTGGGGAGCACCTCTCAGCCACATGACTGTTCAAGATACCAGGGTGCTGGAACACAGGGATTGTCACATCAATTACCTGGTGCAGACAGCAGTACAATTAGTGCTCAAAGTATTTTACATGATTATATGAGAGAAAACCGTCCTAGTAAAGACAGTGACCCCTATGTACTACGTTCAGAAACGGGAGTTAAGCAGTCTGCACTAGTTCAAACAATCCGTCATTGTGCCATCTGCATTCATGAATTGCAATTATTGCTATTTAAGATTAAAAAACGAATTTGAAAGTGTGCGTCTATCAACAAATAAAATCTTTTTTTTTTTTTTGTGTGAAAAGCTTTCTCTAAGTGCATTTAAAAGGAGTTGTTGCAAATGTATGATTACCTTATGGTAACCTATTACATTACTGCTGTTTTTAAATCATATTGCTAAGGAATCCTATTTAAGTAAACCAATTAAGCATATTATTCCTATTACCCTGGAATAATAAATGTATTCCTGAGTGAAGTGTTTCTGGAGGTGTCCTAGGCTGCTTGATAAGTTCCGGTTTTGACAATAATGGAGTTCAATTATCATGGACAGCCCTTGCTGCTTCTTTTCTGTGCATCTAGTAGGGCAAATTATCAGACCCTATTTTGAATTGATGAATTACTGTGTTATAAGGTTTTAAACTGTATGTGGGTTAGGGACTGTGATAATTAAAACAAGCGCTCACAACGTTGTCAGACCAACCCACCTTCTAGGCAGTCCGTTAAAGGTTATTTACTCTGCGATAATCCTGGCTACTGTGTAGCAGTTTGTGTTGGACAACTGGAAGTATAGCTCCTACTCAAGTAAAACTTTGTAGCGAGTCAATTGGAGGATATCGCTACTTAATTTCACTTGAATTACTGTACATTATTAACTGTAACCCCAATACATCAAAATGTGAATCATATAAATTAGATTTATATATTATTTTTTATTGCGAACGCGCTAATTAATTCCCAGCCCCGCCCCCCCTTTCATTTCCCTAAAGGTTAGCTCATTTTCATGTCGAATTATGTATATTCTTACAAGACTGAATTATTACCCAGTCACCACTATGAAATTGTTTTTAAAAAGGATGTGAAATGAGAGATGTCTCCTTCCAAATTCCCTCTTTCCATCAAAACATGGTATTCCATCAAACTAAATGCAAAATATCTTTAAAGTTTCTTTTGTCTTGAGAAAGGGTTTGAGTGCTACGTTGAGATACCAAGGTCACAAAATGTTTTCTCATAATTTGGTGACAAATTATGTGCGTTAGTTCTGTTGCTTCTGTATTTGCATCACTTTCTAAACAATTCCTTGACATGCGCAAAGACTTTGTTTTACTATGCAAGAGCTAAATTAAAATCTCCTGTTGTACTGTATTTCATACACATAATTTTCGTATCCTAAGCATTGTTTTGTTGTTTTTCCCAGAGCACAGCCGCTATCCTGATAGAGAACATGGATCTCTACATGCTAAATCCATGCAGCACTAAAATTTGGTAAGGTGCTTCTCCATTTCCAAACCCGACCTCTAATAGAAAGTTATTTAACCCTAACAGTGTTTCTTCTGTATAGGTATTTTTCATCGCTTCACATGCTTGAGTAATGCTTTGTTTGTGTGGTATCGCAAGGAGTAAAATTGGTCACAATACAGTTTCTCATCGAGAAGTTATAAATTATTAGTTGCACACTTGTAGATTGTTTAGGTCACGGCTAGCGTAGGCTGCGCACATGCGCTGTCTTGCTGGCGAGATTTAACGTATTGAGGTCTTTTCGGTAAAGGGCTTTAAGCCCCGCCCCTCTTTTCCATTGGCTGGCGTCACCGTTTATGGTAAACGGTGGCCAGCCATTGGAACGGATCTGTTGATGACGTATTTGCTCGGCTTTCTGAGCCGTCCCATTTGGACAGGCTCGTCTGCCTTCCTTCTGCCGTGAAAGCTTTCTTATCTTTATGGGGCCATGTGTTTCAAAACACATGGCCCCATAAGGACAAGAAAGCTTTTTTCTACAGCTTCAAAGACATTAAATGTCTGTTCCACCAGAAAAGGCGCGCAGCTCTTCCTATAAATTATTTCGAGCTCACGGTCTATTCCCTATTGCGTCAAACCACTCGCTTCCTGAGTTCACAAAAATCCATGGCATCTTTATCTGTCAGACTTTTTCCTCACATATGCAATCAGAATAAATAGGTATCTGAAAGAAACACGTTAGTTAGATTCCTCACCTTAGAATATCCCCAGGCGTCAGACTGGATCCGGAAGATTTTTCGTCAGCAATACCCCTTGCGCGTCGCTAGGCGTCGTCTGCGGCTCCGCGTCCGTCGTCGGCGTCGTGCGCCGGGATGACGTCGTCGGAGTACTTAGACGCCGCCCTCGCGCGCTGACGTCAGTTCTTCTTTTTTCCGCGCCAGTAAGCGCAGATCCGGGAGAGCTACCCCTTTTAGTCTTTTTTGACTAAATCTTTTTGATCATTTTTGATCCCTGTCTGTCGACATCTGGTGCCGGTAGGATGCCTGGGTTCAAGGCTTGTGAAGACTGTCATCGACTGATGTCGGTGACCGATCACCACCGCCGGTGCCTCTATTGCTTAGGCCTCGACCACGACGCGGAGTCGTGCAACGACTGTCAGGCCCTGACTTCGAAGGCTAGGCGGGAGCGGTCCCGCAAGCTTCTCGAGCTTCGCCACTCGGCTCCGCGTCGTGCGCGATCCCGGTCCAGGAGGAGGTCCAAGGATCGCTCGCGGAGCCCTAGCCGACGCCACCATCGATCGTCTGGCTCCAAGTCGTCGGGTAAGTCCAAACACTCAAAGAAGTCCAAGAGGCGACATCGCTCTTCGGACTCCCCTCGCCGGTCGCGCGACTCGGCCGAGGGTCCAAGTGGTTCCACCCCCGCGGCTCCGGCGGAGCCGCAGGTGCCGCGTCCGCCCCCATACCTTCCGGTCCCTGGGGCTGACGCGGCGCCGGCGGAGATCAGTGCCTTCCTCTCGGCCATGAGGAGCCTGGCCCCGCCGTCGACGCCCGCTGGCGCGCCTTCGGGCCCCGCGGGCTCGACTGGGCGACCTCGCGTGCCGGCGGCTCCGGCCCCGGCGCCGTCGACGACTCCGGTCTCGACGCCGCAGGTCCCCGCGGGGCCCATGCCTGGGCCCCAGTCGACGCCGGTTGACCTTGTCACTCCTCCACCGGCGCCGACGCCTGAACCACCGACGCCGTCACCGGCGCCGCCGACGCCGACGCCTGTGACGCCGACGCCCCAGTTTAGCCCTCATCCGGACCCGACGCCGGCACGGCGTCCGCCGACGCCGCATCCGACGCCGCTAGAGACCTACCATCTCTACAGTCCGGTTCCGATCATTCCTCCTGTTTATCAGGAATCGGAAGAAGGGGGCGACTGGGAGGGGTTCGAGGACCCTCTGGCTGTTCAGTCACAGCTTTCTCAGGACTGGGCAGATGAGCTGGGGGAGGCCAGCGGGCTGGACACCTCGCCAGACGCTGGATTCACTTCTCCTCCGACCGTGGCTTCGGAGGAGGGTGCAGCATTTTCTGTGGTGCTGCGCAAGGCGGCTGAGGCCCTTGGGCTCGAGTTGCCTGCCGTGGCTGTGAGGACCAACATCCTCACTGAGGTGCTTCAAACCTCAGCAAGCTCCACTGAGCCTCTGCTGCCGTTTAACGAGGCCCTCACTGACGTTCTGCAGGGCACCTGGTCCAAGCCCTCCACAGTTCCTCCTGTGGATAGGAACGTTGCCAGGCGCCACCGCCCTGCTCCGGGCGACCCCAGCTTCCTGTCCCAACACCCCACCCCCGAGAGTCTGGTTATCCAGGCCTCTACTTCCCAATCCTCCTTCCCGACCGCTCCGCCGGACCGGGATTCCAAGAGACTCGAGCAGTTTGGCAAGAAACTGTTCTCGTCCCTTAGTTTGGGCCTGCGGTCTTTAAATACCGCCTGTCTCTTGGACCGTTATTCCCATTCTCTGTGGGATACGGTGGAGGACGTGCTGCCCCTGTGTCCGGAGGAGGTCCGGACGCGTCTTTCCCAGGCTCTGGCCGATGGGAGGGATGCAGCACGGCACGCCATAAGATGTGGGCTTGACACCACGGACTCGCTAGGTCGGGCGATTTCCACCACGGTGGCGCTCCGCCGCCACGCCTGGATGCGGTCCACGTCCTTTTCCGGGGATGTCCAGAACACCCTCATGGACATGCCCTTTGATGGCACTCGCCTGTTTGGTGAGAAGGCGGACAGTGCGCTGAACCGCTTTAAGGACTCCCGGGCTACGGCCAAGTCCTTGGGCCTCTCGGCTCCGCGGGCGCACACCTCCGCTTTTCGCCCCTTTCGTGGCCAAGGAAGGGGCGCCTCCTCACGTCCGCAGAGCCACCAGCCGCAGAACCAACCTGCGCGCGGTCGCGGACGTGGCTTCCGCCGTGGCGGAAATGGAGGCCGACGTGGTCAGCCCACATCCACCCCGGCAGCATCCGCCTCAAAGCCTTCCTAGTCCGAGCTTTCAGGCCCATACCACGCCAGTGGGCGGCAGAGTTCGCCATCACCTGCTCCACTGGCGGTCCATCACATCGGACAGGTGGGTGCTGCAAATCGTCCGAAGGGGCTACTCCCTCCCCTTCGAGACGACCCCTCCAGCCATGCCACCACAACACCACCGTATCTCGGGGGATCATTTGGATCTTCTCCGCGAGGAAGTTTCGGCTCTCCTGGCCAAGGGGGCCGTCGAGCGCGTTCCGAGTCCAGAAGTAGGTCGTGGTTGTTATTCCCACTACTTTCTGGTTCCCAAGAAGGGCAAGGGGGGCCTGCGCCCTATCTTGGACCTCCGGAACGTCAATGCCTTCCTCCGAAAGGAAAGGTTCAAGATGCTAACGTTGGCTCAGGTTTTAGCTGCCCTAGACCCTGGAGACTGGATGGTAGCGTTGGACTTGCAGGACCCATATTTCCATATCCCCGTCCTGCCGGCCCACCGGCGTTACCTGCGGTTCACGGTGGGCCAAGAGCACTTTCAGTTTACCGTGCTCCCCTTCGGCCTCACCAGTGCCCCTCGGGTGTTCACGAAAGTGATGGCGGTGGTCGCAGCTCATCTGCGCAGATCAGGGGTCCCAGTCTTCCCCTATCTCGACGACTGGTTGTTGAAGGCGGGCTCGCCCCCGGCAGTCGTCTCCCACCTCCAGACTACGGCGGATCTCCTGCATTTGCTGGGGTTTTCCATCAACGTGCCGAAGTCACACTTGAGTCCCTCTCAGAAGCTCCTCTTCATCGGAGCGGTTCTCGATTCGGCGCAGTTCCGGGTCCATCCACCGGAACAGCGGGTCCGGGATATACAGGCCCTGATTCCCATCTTTCGGCCTCTATCCCGGGTTTCGGTCAGGCTAGTGTTGCGGCTTCTGGGGCTGATGGCCTCCTGCATCCTACTAGTGCATCACGCCAGGCGGCGCATGCGGGCTCTGCAGTGGGACCTGAAGTTTCAGTGGGCCCAGCATCACGGCAACCTGTCCGACCATGTCTTGATCTCGGAGGGCACTGCACAGCAGCTGCAGTGGTGGCTCACGGACCGCGAGTGGGTCAAGGGCAAGAGCCTCTCCCTTCCCCAACCGGAGCATGTCGTAGTGACGGATGCGTCCCTCTTGGGTTGGGGTGGCCATATGGGAGAGGCGGAGATCAGAGGCCTCTGGTCTCCGGCGGAGTCTCGTCTCCACATCAACCTGTTGGAGTTGAGAGCGATCCGGCTTGCACTGAAAGCCTTCCTTCCCTCTGTCAGGGGAAGTGTCGTGCAGGTGTTCACGGACAACACCACCGCCATGTGGTACTGCAACAAACAGGGCGGGGTGGGGTCGTGGACCCTTTGTCAGGAGGCTCTGCGCCTCTGGACATGGCTGGAACACCAGGGCGTCACCCTGGTGGTTCAACATCTGGCGGGCTCTCTGAACGCCAGAGCAGACGAACTCAGCCGCCGGTGCATGATGGATCACGAATGGCGTCTGAACTCCGAAGTGGTGCAAGGCCTCTTTCAGCAGTGGGGAGAGCCTTGGTTAGATCTATTCGCCACCGAAGAGAACGCGCAATGTCAGCAGTTCTGCGCGTTGGAATTTCCAAGGCGGCACTCGCTCGGCGACGCTTTTCGTCACGAGTGGAGTTGCGGTCTGTTGTACGCCTTTCCGCCTATACCACTTCTGCCCAGAGTGCTGAAGAAGATCAGGCGCGACCGGGCCCAAGTCATCTTGGTGGCTCCGGATTGGGCACGAAGATACTGGTATCCCGAGCTACTCAGTCTGTTGACCGATCCCCCGATACGTCTGCCCCTTCGGGAGGATCTTCTGTCGCAGCAGCAGGGGACGGTCCTCCACCCGAACCTGTCCAGCCTCCACCTCCATGCGTGGAGATTGAGCGGCGGCAGTTGATGCCATTTGACTTGCCTCCTGAAGTCTGTGATATCATTCTGGCGGCCAGGCGTCCCTCCACAAAGTCGGTATACGCCTGCCGGTGGAACAAATTTGTGGCATGGTGCACAGCAAAGGCTGTGGATCCCCTTTCCGCCCCTCTTTCTGAGGTTCTCCTCTTCCTTCTTTCTCTGGCCCGGCAGGGCTCTGCCCTGGGCACCCTGAAGGGTTATCTTGCTGCCATCTCCGCCTTCTTGCGGCTTCCTGATCAGCCTTCTCTTTTCAAGTCCCCTGTGGTTACACGCTTTCTCAAAGGCATTACACACACGTTCCCTCCTGTCCCTTTTGTAATGCCTCAGTGGGACTTGAATCTGGTATTGACCTTCCTGATGTGCGCTCCCTTCGAGCCTCTTCACAATTGCCCTCTTCGTCTTCTAACTCTAAAGACTGCTTTTCTGGTAGCCATCACCTCGGCTAGACGGGTGAGTGAGCTCCAGGCTTTATCTTCAAAGCCTCCTTTCCTATCTGTTCATCCGGACAAGGTTGTCCTTCGGCCTCGTCCCTCCTTTCTTCCTAAAGTGGTGACTCCTTTTCACCTTGGGCAGTCTGTCACCTTGCCCACCTTCTTTCCGCCTCCGCATCCTTCCAAAGAGGAAGAGAGGCTCCACCGTCTGGACCCAAAACGTGCGCTCTCCTTTTATCTGGACCGCACAAAACAGTTCCGGGTGGACGACCAGCTTTTTGTTGGGTACGTGGGCGCTAAGAAGGGGAAAGCTGTGCACAAACGAACCATCTCTCGGTGGGTCGTTTTGTGTATAAAAATCTGCTATTCCTTGGCTAAAAAGGACCCTCCTGTTGGGCTGCGCGCCCATTCTACTCGGGCCACGGCGGCTACTACTGCCTTGGGACGGGGAGTCCCTTTGCAGGACATCTGTCAGGCGGCGACGTGGGCTTCTCTACACACGTTTGCCAGGCATTATTGCCTTGACAGCCAAGTCCGGAGGGATGGCTTCTTTGGCCGTTCTGTCCTCCAGGACTTTCTGGTGTGATCTTGGTTCGCAGACCCACCACCGGGGATGGTATTGCTTGGGTATCTATTCTAAGGTGAGGAATCTAACTAACGTGTTTCTTTCAGATGAACAAGTTACTAACCTTCGGTAACGATGTATCTGTAAGAAACATTAGTTAGTTAGATTCCTCACCGACCCTCCCATCCTCCCCGTTCTGCGAACTCACATCTAGGGTTAAGGTTGTCCTTTCAGGCCCCTAGATTTTATTTTTGGCACCAGTGTCGGTCTTTGCATGGCTCTGCGTTCCTGGCGCGGAAGGCTATGTACAAGAACTGACGTCAGCGCGCGAGGGCGGCGTCTAAGTACTCCGACGACGTCATCCCGGCGCACGACGCCGACGACGGACGCGGAGCCGCAGACGACGCCTAGCGACGCGCAAGGGGTATTGCTGACGAAAAATCTTCCGGATCCAGTCTGACGCCTGGGGATATTCTAAGGTGAGGAATCTAACTAACTAATGTTTCTTACAGATACATCGTTACCGAAGGTTAGTAACTTGTTCTGCAGAGCTGTTTGAAATGACCAGTTTTTCATCGCGATCGTATACTTTCTTGTCATCTTTTTATCCTGCTGCCTTGGTATTCACTTCTCATCAATCGACAGAGCTCAATTCTGACTTCGGCTGCCACTTCCAGAATTAATTTTAACATAGATGCTCCATTTTTAAATGACCCGGTCAAGTTAAAATGCTTCGAAGCCACAGATGAACGTTTTAATACATTAAACAGAATCTAACAGCCATTCATAAATTATAAACGGGAGACTACCTCTTCGCCATCAAAACCGCCTCGATCCCTCTAAAAGCATATTTCCGGAAGGCCACTGATCGTAGATTCTGAATAGAAATTAAATGTAGGATTGCTAAAATAAGTCTGCTGCAGAGACGTCTGGGTAGAGCAATGAAAACCCTAATTACTTTTTTGTGGTGGTAGTATGCGGCTAGGATGCAAGAAATCTTGTAATCTCGAGGCGGGATGATCGCGAGCAATCGCTAGTGACGAGAGCTCCTCCACCCAACCGTCAGATCCACGTACGGCATAAGGATGCCGCGGCCGAGGGAATCAGTGCAGCGGCAGCACACGCTAGAAGCGTTTAATATTGGGAGCCGGCTTTCTTTGTGCATCAAATTGGTATTCTTTCGGCTGCATCCCCCTTGGCTGGTTTTGCGGGTGTGCGGAGGGCAGAAGGCGGCATGGGACTGATGGCTGAGCGCGAGGGAAATGGAAAGGAAGGTGCTCAGCGGCGGCGAGTTCAATTGAAAAGGTGAGCCTGGCGTTTTTATTTCACAGCGATAACTGGAGTGCTGGCAGCCGCGAGGGATGGCTGCTTATTGACTGTGTGGGGAGGCCGACCATAGGAGTCCTGGCTCTCGTTCCCTTTTTTTTTTTTTTTTTTTTTTTTTTTTTAATTGTGATTGACTTTGTGTGATTGGTCTAATTGTTTCCGGTTTCGTGGCGCTTGGAGCCACAGAAACAATCTAAGGGGCCAGTGGGAGAGAAGTCAGCCCCCCAAGCCTTAAGACCTAAGCAGGGTGGAGCTGAGCCAGGCTGGGCAGAGGCAAGTGACCATAATTTTGGGCTCCGAGGATTATCGGTTCTGTAGTAGGGGATCTCTGTGTATAGTCATAATCTAGTGAATAGTCCCGCCCATGTGCGCGGACCCCGGAGCAATAAAAAATAATCTCTAAAAGGTGACAAATCATGCAGACCTGCATACACCTTTAAGAGAATTTAATTTAAAGACAGATAATGCAGCCTATACCCACAGGCTACACTGTCCAGTACTTCAACTAGAATTCCACCAATATCCACAAACAGCACTGCCTGTCCAGTTTTTCTCCACATAGGAAAAAACCCTGCCTCTACCAGCAAAAGCCTCTGGAATGATAGAGAGGAAGGAGTGGACAGACAAGCCCCATAGGCTGCCATTATGTGGCTTGGAACAGGATACTGTGCCTTTAAGAAAACTTTCCAGTTTTCCAGAACTTTCCCCAGTATCCCAGAATGCCCAGCAGGTCCCATTTACTTTCAGTTCTTTTTTCCGGCTCCTGCTAGCAGGACCCTGGAGCATTGAGCTCTCCCTTTTTCAAGGTTTTCATTGAGATTTTGGCAATTTTTGTCACTTTTTCTTGTGTTTAGTAGCTGGTACTGTCAACATGCCTGGCTTGTTCGACAAGTGCCCGGAATGTGGTCGAAAGAAGGCTAAAACTGACCCACACGAGGTGTGCATAGCTTGCCTTCCCCAGTCCCACGTGCCTGAAAGCTGTACCATCTGCCACTCGTTTTCAGCCAGGACCCTGAGGGACAGGATGAAGAGCAGGCTTCAAGCTCTGGAGGAGCGAAGACTGAAGGCACCAGGTGGGTCTGGAGGGGCTGATTTGGCCCATACTGAGGCCTCTGGGGGGCTCCCCAGGGGCAGGAAGACCAGTAAGCGCTCCCGCTCCCCGTCGACGTCGAGGGTGTCGACGGCGACGTCGAGGAGGATGACCACCGTCTGTTCGCCGTCCCCCCAGGGCTCTGGGGAGAAGCGGCGTCGACGATCGCCGTCGAGGGACCTGAATAGGCCGCCGTCGACTACATCGGCGTCGTCGGCGACGACACCGTCTTCGGCTGCGTCCAGCGGTCGACGTCGAGAGAAGACCCGGCGTCGGCGTTCGGCGTCGAGGGATCGCAGCTCGCCGTCGATGAAGAGAAGGAGATCGCCGTCGAGGCGAAGATCGCCGTCGAGGCGGAGATCGCCGTCGAGGCGAAGGTCGCAGTCGAGGCGGAGATCGCAGTCGAGGCGAAGGTCGCCGTCGAGGCGAAGGTCGCCGTCGAGGCGGAGGTCGCCGTCGAGGCGGAGGTCGCCGTCGAGGCGGAGGTCGCCGTCGAGGCGGAGGTCGCCGTCGAGGCGGAGGTCGCCGTCGAGGCGGAGGTCGCCGTCGAGGCGGAGGTCGCCGTCGAGGCGGAGGTCGCCGTCGAGGCGGAGGTCGCCGTCGAGGCGGAGGTCGCCGTCGAGGCGGAGGTCGCCGTCGAGGCGAAGGTCGCCGTCGAGACAAAAGTCGACGCCGAGGAAGAGATCGACGCCGAGAAGATCGCCGTCGAGGCACAGGTCGACGTCGAGGCACAGGTCGACGTCGAGGAAGAGAGTCGCCGGGATCGGTGTACTCAGCGGTGTATACCCCGCCTCGGAGGTCTCCGTCGCCTCCTCCTCTCCCACCTCTGCCACCGCCTCCTCCACCACCGCCACCTCCTCCACCACCGTCTCCACCTCCTCCACCGCCTCCTCCGCGGCCGCGGACTCTGTCTCCGCCACCCCAGCCTCTGTTGCTGCCAAGCACTCCTGCGGGACCGCCGCCGGTCCCCCCGAGGTCGGTTTCCCTTCCACGGTACCCGACTCCGCCGCAGGGGACCCCGAAGCCACGACGCCCATGGTCGCCTGGACCAGCGAGACCGGCGGACAGGCCTAAGCCGAAGAGGTCGCGCTCCCGCTCTCACAGGAGGCGACGATCGCGGAGCCGAGGGCGATCCTCGTCAGACTCTAGACGACGCCGCAGAAGGTATAGGTCCAGGTCGCGCTCCTCGGACAGGGACCTTTCCCCGACGCTGTCGGACTCCCCGGGGACTAGGGTGTCGCCGGTGGACGACTTGGTCTCGTTCCAGGAGGTGCTGTTGCGAGGGGCTGCGAAGCTGAATATCACGGTGACGGTTCCAACACCCACGACGTCCGTGATATTTGAGACGCTTCATAAAAGACACTTGTCTCGCCCCCTCCTGCCTCTCGTGCCTGGACTGGTGGAACCAGCCTTGGAACTGTTCCTCACTCCCGCAACAGCGAAGGCCGCTCCGTCCAGGCTCATGAAGAAATATAGGGCCCCGGAGTCGGATCCGTCATTCTTGAGAGGGGACCCGAAGCCGGATTCGGTTATCGTGACGGCGGCGAGAAAACAACATGCGACCGCCCCGGCCTCCACGGTGCCACCGGACAAGGAAAGCCGCTGGCTGGACTCTGCGGGCAGGAAGGTGTGTGGTACCGCCGCCACCACGATGAAGGCGGCGAGTGCAGGGGCGTTGTTGGGCCGTTACGACTGGGCCCTGTGGGAATCCCTGCAGCAATATGCGGACCTCCTGCCACGAGACAAGAAGGAGGACTTCTTGGAGACGGTGCGCGAAGGCATGCTGGTTTCTAACCAAACGATCAGCGCAGCGGCGGATATATCGCTATTGGCCGCCCACGCCTACTGTCATGGCGTCCACCAGCGGCGCCATTCCTGGTTGCGCCTGACGTCCCTCAAGCCGGAGGCGCAACAGAGAGTGGCCAACCTGCCCTTCTCGGGGGAAACCCTGTTCGGGAAGCATGCGGACGATGAAATGGCCCGCATGAAGGCTGAAGCGGAAACCCTGACGGCCGTCGGGTTAGAGAAGGCCGAGAAAAAGAAACGACCGTTCCAGAGGAGGTTCGGGTCGTCGGGCCGAGGGCGTGGGCAGGGCTCGGGACAGCAGCAGCCACAACAGCAGCAGTTCCGCAAGCCCTTCCAGAAGCGCCAGAGGGGTAGAGGTGGCCAGCAGGCTACTACCACAAACAAGGGCCTGGCCGGGTCTCGGCCCTGAGCTGTTACTTCCCCCTCAACCGTTACCCACTCCAGTGGGGGGAAGCATTCGATTTTTTCCGGCAGAGTGGAGAAAAATTACTCAGGACAAGTGGGTGCTGAATATTGTTTGCAATGGATACAGTCTTCGGTTCATCAGCCCGCCTCCAGCGATTCCGCCGGTCAGCTCTCGCTTCCAGCTGAGGGAGCTCCCGGCGGAGGCAGACATCTTGTTGAGAAAAAAGGCGGTAGAAGAAGTACCTTTGTCTCAAAGGGGAAGAGGTCTGTACTCTCGGTTCTTCCTCGTTCGCAAGAAGGACAAGAACGAGTTCAGGCCCATTCTGGATTTGCGACAAGCAAACAAGTGGATTCCCAGAGAGAAGTTTCGCATGCTATCGTTGCACCAGATTTACCCTCAGCTGCAACGGGGAGTCTGGCTCTGTGCCATAGATCTACAGGATGCGTACTTCCATGTGCCCATAGCACGGAAGCACAGGAAGTTCCTGCGATTCCAAGTCGGCGCCAATCACTATCAATACACAGTACTGCCATTCGGGCTAAAGTCTGCTCCCAGGACTTTTTCGAAGTGCATGGCGGTGGTGGCGGCACACCTGCGGAGGAACAAGGTGTTTGTCTACCCGTATCTGGACGATTGGCTGATCAAGGCGTCATCCTTCGAGGAAGCGCAAGAACACTTCCGATGGACGTGCGAGCTCTTGAACAAGCTGGGGTTACACGTCAACATGTCCAAATCGGTCCCATCTCCGGTACAGTGCATACAGTACCTGGGGGCTTCCATAGATACGCGGTCAGCAAGCGTGTCTCCTTCGGAGGAGAGACGGTTATCACTCCTTCGGAAGGCTCAGGACCTCAGGACTGCTCCATCGACGACTGTGAGGAAGGTGTCGTCTCTACTGGGATCGATGGCCTCCTGTATCTTCCTCACTCCGCACGCACGTCTACAGATGCGACCACTGCAGGAGTGCTTGGAGGATCAGTGGGATCAGAAGACAGGCTCTTGGGACGACAAGATCCGACTGTCTCTACATGCTCGGCAGTCTCTGAAGTGGTGGTGTTCGGCGGAAAACCTCCTCCAGGGGGTTCCCTTCCACAAGGACATTCCCACGACGAATGTGGTGACGGATGCTTCTCTCCAGGGCTGGGGTGCGCATTCCGGGGACCTGCAGATTCAAGGGAAGTGGTCTCCTTTGGAATCGACGTACCACATCAATTTCCTGGAACTCAGAGCTGTCTTCCTGGCACTGAAGGCTTTCCTTCCGTCCTTCTAGACCAACTCGCTGCTGATACAGACGGACAATACAACCACGATGTATTACCTCAACAAGCAGGGGGGGTCGAGATCGCGCACTCTGTCGCAGGAGGCGCAGGCGATCTGGCGCTGGCTGCTGGCCCGAGGACTGACGATTACGGCCACGCATCTGCCAGGGGTGCAGAATGCTCAGGCGGACGCCTTGAGCAGGCTGATTCAGGAAAACCACGAATGGGTCATAAACGACGAAGTACTAGGAGAAGTCTTCGCAAGGTGGGGGACTCCAGACGTAGATCTGTTCGCCACCGCCGAAAACAGCAAATGCCGAGACTTCGCATCCAGGTACTACCAGCGGGGGACTCTGGGGAATGCGCTATGGATCGATTGGTCGAACAGCTTTCTGTACGCTTTTCCACCCATTCCCCTGATTCCGGCGGTGCTCATCAAGCTGTCCCAGTCCAGGGCGCGGATGATCCTGATCGCCCCGGAGTGGCCCAGGCAGTGGTGGTTCACGGACCTTCTTCACCGGTCTCTCCTTCCTCACATGCGGTTGCCGTGCAGGCCGGACCTTCTCACGAAGTTCGGGGGGCGGATGGTGCACCCCAACCTCTCGTCTTTGAGTTTGGCGGCATGGCTCCTGAAATAGTGCAATATGGTCATCTGAATCTACCAGACGATTGTATGGACATTCTGAAGGAGTCTAAGCGACCTTCCACTAGGACATCCTATGCTTACAAGTGGAAGAGGTTCTGTATCTGGTGTAAGTCCAAGAACTTTGATCCGACAACATGTAAGGAAGATGTCATCCTTCCATACCTTTTGCATCTGGCGCAGTCTGGCCTTAATTTCCATTCCATTAAGGTTCATCTGGCTGCTTTGACTGCTTACAGGAAGTGCCCTTCACAGACGTCCTTCTTTCAGATTCCTGTGGTCAAGGATTTTTTGGAAGGCTTGAAGAAGGTGTTCCCTCCTGTCAGACTTCCCTCGCCTTCTTGGGACTTGAATGTGGTGCTGTCCAGACTGATGAGAGAGCCTTTTGAACCTATTCACAAGGCTTCATTGCAGCACCTATCCTGGAAGGCGGCGTTCCTAGTGGCCATTACATCGGCCCGCAGGGTGAGTGAACTTCAGGCATTATGTTGTCAAGAACCTTATACTGTGTTTCATGCTGCTAAGGTTGTGATGCGTACTCACCCTAAGTTCCTTCCTAAGGTTATCTCTGACTTTCATGTCAATCAGACCATAACTTTACCTACGTTCTTTCAGAATCCCTCTTCACCAGCGGAAAGGGCTCTCCATTCCCTGGATGTCCGAAGGGTGTTGAAATTTTATCTGGATAAGACCAAGGATATTCGTAGGTCTGACCAATTGTTTGTTAATTATGGCTCAGTCAGGACTGGTCTTGCGACCTCTAAGCAGTCCATCTCGCGATGGATTGTGTCCTGCATACAGTTGTGTTATCAAAAGGCTAATAAGACCTTAGGGGGTAAACCTAAGGCTCATTCCACCAGGGGCAAAGCTGCCACGACGGCTTTGCTGCGTAATGTTCCGATTGCGGAAATCTGTAAGACGGCCACTTGGAAGTCGGTCCATACCTTTGCTGCGCATTACTGTCTGGACACGGATGCCAGGGCAGATGCTCAGGTTGGGCAGGCTTCGCTGCGAAATTTGTTCGCACAGTAGTGGTAGTGTCTTATGTGTTCTCCACCGCTTTTGTTGTGTGGGGATGGGCTTGCCATTCTATTCACTAGATTATGACTATACACAGAGATCCCCTACTACAGAAGGAGTAGTTTCTTTTCTGTAACTCCAGTTCTGTAGTAGGGGTATCTCTGTTATAGTCATAAGCGCCCGCCCTCCTCCCCGGTGGAGAGATACTTATTCATATGTAGAATACTACAGGTCTGGCGTGCTACGCCTTCAAAAAGAACTGAAAGTAAATGGGACCTGCTGGGCATTCTGGGATACCGGGGAAAGTTCTGGAAAACTGGAAAGTTTTCTTAAAGGCACAGTATCATGTTCCAAGCCACATAATGGCAGCCTATGGGGCTTGTCTGTCCACTCCTTCCTCTCTTTCATTCCAGAGGCTTTTGCTGGTAGAGGCAGGGTTTTTTCCTATGTGGAGAAAAACTGGACAGGCAGTGCTGTTTGTGGATATTGGTGGAATTCTAGTTGAAGTACTGGACAGTGTAGCCTGTGGGTATAGGCTGCATTATCTGTCTTTAAATTAAATTCTCTCTTAAAGGTGTATGCAGGTCTGCATGATTTGTCACCTTTTAGAGATTATTTTTTATTGCTCCGGGGTCCGCGCACATGGGCGGGACTATTCACTAGATTATGACTATAACAGAGATACCCCTACTACAGAACTGGAGTTACAGAAAAGAAACTACTCCTTCTGAGCAAATCTAAGTGTGGTCACTGGAAGGGTCCCAGATTTCAAAATAAACAAGCATTGAAAATGCAATAGGTCTCGCCTTTGATTAAGTTAAAGCCATTTGCTTTGCTATACAATACCATAGGCAAAGCAAATGGCTTTAACTTAATCAAAGGCGAGACCTATTGCATTTTCAATGCTTGTTTTTAATGACCTACAGTTAATATCCTAGATTTAGTTTCAGGGTTTCCTTTTCCATTCGACTTTCTCTTCCTCTATGGTTCTTCGGGTAGCAAAGTGGTCGCATTAGTCTGTTGATGTTAATTTGAGCTTTGGAAGCACCATTTTGTTCTTGTAAGCATATCCCATGATGTCATTGTCTTCTTAGAAGTTGTCAGTGATGAGCCAACTTGGGAACATGAAGTTGCTTATGGTTGTTCTTCAGCATTGTTCAGGGGGTTTCCCATTTAACTTGCAGGATCCAGCTTCCTTTTTTTGTTAGCGCCAAAACAGTTAGTTAAAAAAATACATCAACTAAATGTGTTTTAGACTTTTGAATTATACTTGAAGCGAAAACAGGAACTTGCCTTTCATCTGTGTGTCCTGTATTAAAATCTGTAGTGGACTACTTATTTTGAATAGCACCATTATAAGTGTAGTTAAAGATTCAAAGCCCTAAATATTAGGTTCCTGTGCCAAAGTCTGGTCGTAACTTCAATCATTGCAACCTAATCTAGTTAATTGGAAGCTTCAACATAGTCCTGGAACGAAGCTTGAAGCTTCATGATTCTGTGACTTGTGTGTACATGACAAGATGGAGGGAGGTGTGTGAACAGCCCTGCTCTACCTTATTCATGAACTTATTTAATAAGTGTATCTTAAAATAAAGCTATGGTTTAAAAAACATGATGCATTTTGTTTATGGCTCCTTTACCACAGGGATACAAAATTTCCCAGCAAGCTCTGATTCAGGCCAGTGAAAGCTGTAATCTCTGGTGGAGTTTATTTGCAGATAGTATAATCCTAATCTGCTGCAGGAGTTGGTCATTCTTCTCTTCTGCAACACAAGATCTTGCAAGTTAGGTTTCTTCATAGGGGCCCTTGATAATATTGTGCATCATGCACCAACAGTTGAAATGTTACGACCCATAAGGTCTTTTCTAGATTTTGGACGGTGTCATCCCATGTAAGGTCTTTGGGAGCTGACATTGCTTGCTTGGTAAGGTTCTTTTCTACTTGCGTGCTACCAAGTGCTAATATTATCTGATTTAGTCTTCCAATGCTACAGCCATGTATAGGAGGAGCTATGTCTAGTAGGATCTTCAGTTCTTGAAAGGCTTAGTGTCCTTAGCACTTATGTCCAAATTGCCATTCCGAAGTACTCCATACATGCCAGACGAGGCAAACAGTCTCTAACTCTTCAAGGGATTACTGTCCAAAAATACTTGGGGTTCCTGGGCACATCTATATTTCTGTTTGGAAAGATTAAGGCAGTGGTTCCCAAACTTTTTTGACCCGTGGCTCCCTTGACCTAATTGGCGGTTGGCCGTGGCTCCCCACCATTTTTTTACCGGTGGGCGGGGTCTTGTAAGCCCGACCTCTGGAGTACTTCCTGTTGTCTCCCTTAAGTTAATTGGGATGCAATGAAGGTATTATAATCATATTTGTAACAAAATAAAAAGATAACAGTTGTTTAATAAAAACGTGTTAAGTGAGAAACAATACAAGATTAATAGCAAAATATGTTTCCATGCAACTTTTTTTAACCACAAGGCAGCAGATGCAACAGAGAGCACACACATGCTGCAGTGATGCAAACTGTGTGCCTGGTCCCAAACCCTTATTTATGCCAGCTGCTGCTTTCAGTAGCTTTTGGTACTGAGACCCACTCTGAGAAAATGGAACAATGGGTTTGGTCTGTCGTAATCAGTATCACGACACGACGGGTGAGGACAGTCTGAATACCCCCACCGTATTTACGGTTCCATTCCAACCCTCCCTCTCACTCCTGGAGGGGGCTTGAGCCATCTGCAACATCCTGGTGGGCCTTACTACTGGTCGAGAGGGCCCATGCCTACCCCACCGAAATTGAGTGAAGAGATGTGTGGGATAGATAGACTGCAAAGGAACGTCATTTGGTAAAACCACGTGCTTACCACACAGCAGTCAGCACCGAAACAGGGCATCAGGGGCCAAGTACAGAACGCTTGCATCAGTGCAAAAGCAGGGCCAATCTATTGCGCTATTTTTGCTGTTTGTGCAATACTAGAGCGAGAAGTCTATGATTCTTCTCCATGACCCAGAAAGATAGTCACACAAGAGAAAATTGAGACAGCAGATAACACAACCATCTCCAACACTTGCTACGCTTATAAGCCTTTTTTCTTTGTAAATCATACAGATTTTAACACAGAAATCCAGACTAATAAACAAAATAACATCCTTAATAAGGAGCTTTCGGGCACTGTGCGTGGCACCTGTCATAAAGCAACAATGGGAGCGCAGCAGAACATCTTTGAGTCGCAGATGGACTGGAGTCATGAACGGAGAGCATGTTCATCGAAGTATTTATTTTATTTTTTTGCATATTTATATAGCGCTAACTCGACCAGAACGTATTGGAGCGCTTTACATAGCGCCGTATTTACATTACACATTCAGGCAAGGGGAGATTAAGTGATTTGCCCAGAATCACAGGATGTGGACGCGACCCGAGGCTCGAACCCTGGTTTTAAGCACCAAAGTCGGCAGTCTAGCCTACGGACCACATCCTCTCCCCAAGTATTCCTGCACGGAGGCACCCCGGGACATGGTGGCCCCTGGATCGGCCGCAATCAGTTTACCAGTCACTAGTTTCACCAGGGAATGTCAAACTCGCCCTTCTTGGGGCCACTGCTCTCAAAGAGGGATGCACGCCTGAGACAAAAGTCTAAAACACTTCCAAAGCTTCCGTTTCTAGGATTACACCCAGCACCCTGCAGAGATGGGCAAGCAGAAGCCTCGATAGGGGAAAAGTATGAGGGACGTGTCTTTCCTACGGTGCTTAGTTCTCCAGGTCAGAGAGGGAGAAGTGAAAGATCAGAGAGCGAGGGAAGAGAGAAGTAAACAACAGCTTAGGTCACGGGGGGTTGCTAAATTAGATAGCTACGGGTCAAATAAGTTCAACGAGAAGAAGAGGAACAAGGGAGAGACCAGAGAGCGCATGGAGAATAGAAGGAAAAAAGGAACGGATCATTTGAGAATAAGGGAGCTGAGATGTGGTGGAAAGCAAAAGAAGAACAAATGAGAGAACACGTGGTGAGGAAAGAAAAAGGCGTTCAGAGAAACAAGAGAGCACAAATCTCACATTTACAAGAAAGTGCGCATCGGGGGCGCGGCACTACAAGCCCTTGCTTACTTACCGATTTCCTGGTGAAGAGGGTCCCATGAGGCACGGCACAACACGGGGATCAGCAACAACGATCCTCGAACGCTCCAAGCTTGCTATGGCAGTAATGCTTACACTGCGCATTTTAAAGCACGTATGATGCGTGCATACGTACGCACGTACGCGTTTGGCGGCAGCTCGCTCTTGGCCAAAACCATTCTGAAGGTGGCATTTCTAAACCCCCCCGCATGTTGCGCTGCGGTTGCAATTTCCATGACCCACATCCTGCGCGGCAGCGCGGCGCCCCTGGCTTCTCATCACGGCGCACCAGGGTGCCGCGGCGCACACTTTGGGAACCACTGGATTAAGGTGTGCCACAACAACATCCACAATGAGGGATCTAGCTCTTGGGAGGATGTGTTTGCTAGTGCAGACATATCCTAGGCATCCGTCGCCCCTTAGCATTGACTTTCGAATAGTCAGAGGAGTTTTGAAGATAGTGTGCCAAATCTTTTTTTCATTCTGGAATTTTGTGATGAACTTGATCTGAAAGAGACACGTTAGTGATAGATTCCTTACCTTAGAATATCCCCAGGCGTCAGATTGGATCCGGAATCTTTTCGTCAGCAGTACCCCTGCGCGTCGGTAGGCGGCGTCGTGCGGCTTCGCGTACATCGCTGGTGTCTTAGTCGCCAAGATGACGTCGTCGGAGCTACTTAGATGCGCTCTGACGTCAGTTATTTCTTTTTCCGTGCCAGCAAGCGCAGATCCGAGAGAGAGCGGTACCCCTAGTTAATATTTTAACTTTGTTTCTGAGAACGTGTTTCTCTTGTTTTGTGGAATACTCGACTACTGGTGCAGTAGGGATACCCAGGTTTAAGTCCTGTAGGGCCTGCCGTCGGAACATGTCAGTGGCGGACCCGCACGACGTGTGTCTCTTCTACTTGGGGTACGCCCATGACCCAGAGGTGTGCCCCGAATGTTGGGCCATGGCGCCGAAAGCTTTGCGGGAGTGTTCCCGAAAGTTGTTGGAGGTCCGACAATCTGTTCCGCGCCGCTCAAAGTCCCGCTCCTGTGGGAGGTCGAGGAACCGGTCGCGAAGCCGACACCATCGCTCGTCGGATTCGGGGGCAGGTAAGTCACGGCGCCATAAGAAGTCGAAGAAGCGACGTCGCTCTTCGTCTAACCCTCACCGGTTGCGGGACGCGTTGGAGGGGGCGGGCGGTCACTCCCCTGCGGCTCCAATGGAGCCTCCGTAGTTGCCTGCGGCCTACCCGCCCTTCCCGGGCCCGCACGCAACTCCGGACCAAATACAGGTCTTCCTGTCAGCCATGGGCCGTCTGTTTGCCCCATCGAGTCTCTCTCGAGCGCCTTTGCGCCCCGTGGGCCCTTTGGGTGGTTCTGCCCCCATGCCGCCGCCTTTGGCCCTGGCTACGCCGGCACGATCCCCTGAGGCGCCGCCGGCTCCGGCCTCGGCACCGGGCCCAGCTCTGGCCTCGGCGCCGGACGGTGTCGATCCTGGATTGGTCTACTGCCCCCCAATTCCAATTCCGAGTGGGGAGATTTTTCCATTTCTCCGGGCACCTCGTCCTTACCGGCCTCTTCCACAGCCAGCGGACGAAGGGGAGTACTGGGAGAAGTCTGCACTCTTGCAGCTCAATGCGAGGATGAACTGGACTGGGAGGGTGAGATGGAAGGTCCAGGCGATCTGGATTCCTCTCCACACCCTGGTACCCTGTCCCCTTCTTCCATGGCTACGGAGGAGGTTGGGGCTTTTTCTGTGGTGTTGCGAAGGGCAGCTGAGGCTCTGAACCTCGAGCTCCCTTCTGTGCCTATCAGGACCATTCTGCTTACTGAAGTGCTGCATGCCTGTTTGGCCGCTACTCACATTCCGTGTGGGACACCGTGGCACAAGTGCTGCCTCAGTGCCCTGTGGAAGCTCGGGCGGTGCTCTCCCAGGCCATTACCGAGGGGAGAGATGCTGCCAAATTCACTATCCGTTGTGGACTTGACACGGCGGACTCCCTCGGCAGGGCTCTTTCCACAACGGTGGCGCTCCGCCGTTACGCTTTGCTCCGAACTACTGGCTTTTCCGGGGATGTCCAGAACACTCTGTTGGACATGCCCTTTGATGGCACACGCCTTTTTGGTGTCGAGGCTGATAGCACCCTGGAACGCTTTAAGGACTCTCGGGCTACCGCCCAGTCCTTGGGTCTCGCCACCACGCGCACTCCCTCGGGGTCTGCTTTTCGCTCCTTTCGAGGTCAGGGTCGAGGCGCCCAAGCGTGTTCCTTTCAGAACGGCCAGCTACCGTAACCTCAGCGCAGCCGCGGTCGTGGTGCCCGCCGTAGTGGGTCCCGGGGCCAACGGGCGGGTCAGTCCACCACCACCCCTGCCACCACGTCCTCAAAACCTTCCTAGTCCGGTGTTTCAGGCCCACCGGATGCCAGTTGGCGGCAGGATTCGCCATCGCCTTCCCCACTGTTGCACCATCAATTTGGACAGGTGGATTCTCCAGATAGTCCGAAGGGGCTACTCCCTCCCCTTCGAGTCTACCCCTCCAGCAATGCCACCTCAGTGCCACTGCAGGTCGGGGGATCAGTTGTCACTTTTCCAGCAGGCAGTTGCGGCCCTCTTGGCCAAGGGGGCCATCGAGCGCGTTCCGACGCCAGAAGTAGGTCGTGGTTGTTATTCCCACTACTTCTTGGTTCCAAAGAAGGACAAGGGCCTGCATCCTATTTATACCTCCGGAACGTCAATCACTTCTTCCGGAAGGAGAAGTTCAAGATGCAAACGCTTGCTCAGGTCTTGTCTGCCCTAGACCCGCAAGACTGGCTGGTAGTGTTGGATTTGCAGAATGCTTATTTTCATATCCCCATCCTGCCGGCCCACTGACTTTACCTACGGTTCACGGTAGGCCACGAGCACTTTCAGTTCACCATGCTCCCTTTCGGCTTTACCAGCGCCGCTCGGGTGTTCACGAAAGTGATGGCGGTGGTCGTAGCTCTTCTGCGCCGCTCGGGGTTTTCAGTCTTCCCCTATCTCGACGACTGGCTGTTGAAGGCGGGCTCGCCCCAGGCAGTCGTCTCCCACCTCCAGACTATGGCCGACCTTCTGCATTTGCTGGGGTTTTCAATTAGCGTGCCGAAGTCGTACCTGATCCCCTCTCAGAAGCTCCTCTTCATCGGAGCGATTCTGGATAGGGCGCACTTTCGGGTTTATCATCCCGAGCAGCAAGTCCGGGACATTCGGGCTATGATTCTGATCTTTCGGCCCTGGTCCTGGATTTCGGTCAGGAAGACCCTGAGGCTGCTGGGCCTCATGGCCTCCTGCATCCTGCTCATCAATCATGCCAGGTGGCATATGCAGGCTCTGCAGTGGAACCTGAAGTTCCAGTTGGCGCATGGAGGAAACCTGTCCGACTACGTCTAGATCTCGGAGGGCACTGCACAGGACTTGCAGTGGTGGCTCACGGACTGGCGTTGGGTCAGTTGCAGATCCCTCTCCCTTCCCCAACCGGAGAACACAGTGGTGACGGACGCATCCCTCCTGGGATGGGGTGGCCACATGGGAGTGGCGGAGATCAGAGGCCTCTGGTCTCCGGCGGAGTCCAAGCTCCATATCCACCTTTTGGAGCTCAGGGTGATTCTACTTGCACTGAAAGCGTTCCTTCCCTCTTTCAAGGGGAGAGTAGTGCAGGTGTTCACAGACAACACCACTGCCATGTGGTACTGCAACAAGCAAGGCGGGATGGGGTCGTGGACCCTATGTCAGGAGGCTCTGCGTCTCTTGACCTGGCTGGAATGTCAAGGCATTTCCTTGGCGGTTCAACACTTGGCAGGTTCTTTGAACGCCAGGGAGGACAAACTCAGTCGCAGGTGCATGTTGGATCACGAATGGTGTCTTCTCTCTGAGGTGACATATGGTCTCTTTCAGCAGTGGGGAGAGAACCTTGGTTAGATCTATTCATCACCGAAGAGAACGCGAAATGTCAGAAGTGCTGCGCGTTGTTGTTTCCAAGGCAGCACTCGCTCGGAGATGCTTTTCGTTGCGAGTGGAGTTGCGGTCTGTTGTACGCCTTTCCGGCTATACCACTTCTACCCAGAGTGCCAAAGAAGATCAGACGCGACCGGGCCTAAGTCATTCTTGTGGCACCGGACTGGACTCAAAGAGTTTGGTATCCTGAGCTACTCAGTATGAGCGTGGATCCCCGATCTGACTGCCTCTTCGGGAGGATCTCCTGTCGCAGCAACAGGGGACGGTCCTCCACCTGAACCTGTCCAGCCTCCACCTCCTTGCGTGGAGATTGAGCGGCGACAGCTGATTCCATTAGACTTGCCTCCTGAAGTCTGTAATGTGATTCTGGCAGCCAGGCGTCCCTCCACTAAAACTGTATACGCCTGTCGGTGGAAAACATTTGTGGCATGGTGCACAGCGAAAGCTGTAGATCCTCTTTCTGCCCCTCTTTCGGAGACCCTTCTGTTCCTTCTCACTTTGGCCGAGCAGGACTCTACTCTGGGCACTGTCAAGGGCTATCTTTCTGCTCTTTCAGCCTTTCTTAGGCTGCCTAATCAGCCCTCTCGTTTCAAAGGTATTACTCACCTTTTCCCTCCAATTCCTTTTGTGATGCCTCAATGGGACTTGAACCTTGTTCTCACATACTTGATGTGTGCACGCTTTGAGCCTCTTCATAACCGTCCTTTGCGGTTATTGACTTTGAAAACTGTCTTCCTGGTGGCAATCACCTCCGCTCGACAGGTGAGTGAGCTCCAGGCTCTTTCCTGTAAACCTCCTTTCCTGGCGATTCATCCGGACAAGGTTGTGCTTCGACCGTGTCCCTCCTTTCTACCAAAAGTAGTCATCTTGGGCAAACTGTCACTGTGCCCACTTTCTTTCCACCTCCGCACCCTTCAAGAGAAGAGGAGAGGCTCCACTGTCCACTGTCTGGACCCAAAACTGCGCTTTTATTCTATCTCAACTGCACACAACAGTTCTGGGTGGATGACCAGCTCTTTCTTGGCTACGTGGGCGCCAAGAAAGGCCGGGCTGTGCACAAGCGGACTATCTCCTGTTGGGTTGTCCTGTGCATTAAAGCCGGTTACTCTCTGGCTAAAAAGGAACCTCTGGTAGGACTGCGCCACCATTCTACCAGGGCGAGAGCAGCTACTACAGCATTGGTGTACAGTGTTCCCCTGCAAGACATCTGTCAGGCGGCCACTTGGGCCTCGCGGCATACTTTCACTAAACACGATTGCCTTGACAGTCCAGTCCGAAGAGACGGTTTGGAGAGACGGCTTCTTTAGTCGGTCGGTCTTCCGTGACTTTATGGTATAATCTCACTTTGCAGACCCTCTACCGGGGTTGGTATTGCTTGGGTATGTATTCTAAGGTAAGGAATCTATCACTAACGTGTCTTTTTCAGATGCACAAGTTACTTACTTGTGTAACGATATATCTGTAAGAGACGTTAGTTAGTGATAGATTCCTTACCGCCCGCCCATCCTCCCCGTTCTGCGTTCAGGTCATCCCTTTCAGGGCCCTAGTTCTATTGCACCAGTAGTCAGTCTCTGGCATGGCTCTGCGTTCCTGGTGCTGAAAAGTTGTGTACAGAACTGACGTCCGCGCGCGTCTATGTAGCTCCGACGCCATCTCAGCGACTACGACGCCAGCAACGTACGCGGAGCCACACGACGACGCCTACCGACGCGCAGGGGTACTGCTGACGAAAACTTTCCAGATCCAGTCTGATGCCTGGGGATATTCTAAGGTAAGGAATCTATCACTAACTAATGTCTCTTACAGATATATCGTTAAACAAGTAAGTAACTTGTGCGTCCAGCAAGGGGGGTGGTTTGTATTTCTTTAAAACATTTCTTAAACAACTTACATTTGGTTTTAATTGGTGCCACCTTGGAAGGTATGACCTGTATTAACCAAATGGTCAAAATAATGTGGCATCACTTTTGGAGTCAATTAAAAAAGAACCTATTTGGCTGGCTATTCGATTCGGTAACTTTGTTAACCACAGCCTTCCACCCTTTCATATTTTGGTTATCATATACATAGCAAATGCTTACCACAAACCAGTAGCGACTGCTACAGGACTGGGGAGGGAATGAAAAAAAAAAAAGGAAAAAAGTTCTTGTCTAGAACGGCCGGCCACTGCCTCTCCTCAGTCTTCATCTTCCTCCTTCTTGTTTGAAGTCCCGGCAGGCAGCAGGAAACACCAGGGCACACAGGCTACTCTGAGCCAAATTACAGCCCAGTGATTGTTCTGAGCGCCGTGACTCAGCGCTGAGACAGGGAAAGGGAACCTGTGCATGTTCCTCACCAGGCTGTGTAATGCAGCCTGGTGGGGAACATGCAAAGTTTTTTTTCCTTTTGAGCAGTGGGGCGACACTTTTCAGCTTTAGCTGGGGGGACTGCCACAACCACAGTCCATTCGGATATCAAACAGACCAAATTAGTGTGGTCTGGTTTATAATATCTGCAACAGTAAAACCCTGAGGAAGCTAGGATGCTGTCTCCCAAACCACGATGTGGTGGTTTGTAGTAATGTGATTCTAGGGAGTTATTTACGTAAGGAAATAGGATAGTGAATTTCAAGAACTTTTAAATTATGTAGGATTTTAAAAATTAGTGTTTGGCATTTATTGCGTGCACTGATTTGCACTGTTGAACATTGGCTGGAGTACCATGTACATTCCTATCCGGTTTGAAGGAATAGATATTCTGACTTTCTAATGCAATAACACACTTTGTGATTCGATCTGAAAACCCTGTATATTTTTAATACTTTTTAGTTCTCACCTGGCGTTAGCAGCGCGCATGCGCTTCTCTCGCCATGCAATGGCTTCTTGGAACCAATACGGATTCCAAAGCTTTCAGAGGCAGATTTGAACCCCTGCCCATCTTTTCCATTCGCGGGCGTCATCCTCCTTGCTAAACGCTGGCTCACGATTGAAAAGGATGCTTCTTAGTCCCTCCTTGTTACCGTCCTGTCCAATTTTAGCCTCTCCCACCGGGCCTGGATGTTTTAATTGCGGCGTTCGGCATTGTATACTCGGTGAGCACTATTTTCTTTGACGCTCAGCAGCTCCATCTGTGGCCAGCTGCGGTGCATGTGGCTTGCTGTCCGTAGGTGCGCTGTGTTTTAGCTTGTTCTTTTAGCAGCTGCTAAGAGATCTTTCTATCCCCGCAATAACTATTTAAACGCGTTTGATTCCCTTCTCGTCTCCACTCTGGTAACGCCATTATTCACTCCTGTGCCATTTTTTTCTCCCTCTTTTAGAAGCTGCTAAAAGATCTTTCTGTCCCCCCAATAACTATTTAAACACGTTTGATTCCCTTCTCGTCTCCACACACACCTGCGCCATTTGCTCAAAGAGTCTCAGGCGCGTTTCAGAGAGCAGCTTGTCTCCATCCTAACAGCTGTCCTCGGGCTGCCGAGGCCCCGTAAATCTCCATCCTCCTCCTCGCGCCCTCCAATTGCCCCTTCGTGACACAAAAGGAGTGGACTGATTTTATGAATTTCCTGGAGGGTATAATGCCGTGTCAACCATTTCAGCCCTCGGGCGAAATATGAACTACTGGCGGCGTGCACTTTAGCTCACGCTTCAGCAAACTTTTTGCATCAAGGGCATCCTCCATTTTTGGCAGTAATTTTTTTTCTCAAAAATAAAAGTGACAGTGTAGCACACCATCCTACTTTTCTTAAAACCACTAGTTTGAATACTGAAACTTATCCGGAATGATCTTGAACTTTCTTACCTGACCTAGGGACTCGGTGAAATTACTACTTTTCTGAACCAGCATCCTTTACTGGGATTGTTTTTTGTTTCTTTGCTGTTTGAGGCAGCTCGCCAGTATAAAAATTCATGCAAAATACTCGTACATAACGGTTCTTTAGCAGTGCTCATCCATTGGTGTGTGAGCAGGTTTCTCTAGTTTAGACTTGTTCTGGCGCCAGGGCACAAGTCTTAAAACAAGCATTTCAATGCAATACATCTCGCATTTGCGAGTGTTTAAGCTATTAGCATTGTAAATGGCCATGCCTTTTATTTATGTTTTAAAAACCAACACGTAAATAAAAGGCATTGCCATTTACAATGCCAACAGCTCAAACTCTCGCAAATGCGAGACCTATTGCATTGCAAATGCTTGTTTTAAAGTTGGAAATAGTGTTTTAACTTGATCATATATTGGCTGTTACATTTCTACTCAACGTAGGTATGTAAATTGAAAACTGATGTGAAACAAAAAACTGTATGTGTATGTATGATGTTGTAGTGGGAGCTTGATAATGCTGTTTTCACCAGCACTGCGTTATAGTCTTGGACAGTTATACTCCATTGTATAAGTGCAGTACAAAGCTGGGATTGAATAGTTAAAAAATAACATGCTTTCAGTATTTGTCATGTGTCATTGAATGTAGCTAACGTGAAGGAAAGTTTAAATTCTGTTAAGGACACTCTTGCGAGGATTTTGATAAATATTGTTCCATTTATTTGCTTAGCAGTCCATCAAAACTATATTCCAATCACATTAACATTGGGACTACATAGCCCATTTGTCCAGAAATAGAATCAAAAGTCCACCAATCACAATCCAAGATCTCATTGTAAAAGAGCCTGTGAGGAAGAGCAGTTCCGGTTTCTTTGTGCGCAATAGCTGTTGAATAGATTTCCTTCTACTGATAGTGTTGTCTCTGTTCTGACCCTGTAAACAGAGGAATAGCACAAGTATCCAACCATGATATCTCCAACGTCAATGAATCCTATCACTTTGAGCACAGATCATCAAAAGTTTCATTATAACCGAGTCAATAAAGAATACTTGTACTCAACAATGAAACTGGTTCAGTAGCCCTGGGTGGGTAACTGAAGTCTCTGTAGCACCTAGGTTGGGATTGTCCTCACCTCTGTGTCCTTATTAGAATTGAAACTTTCCTTCATTTTAGCTAGAAAAGTGTACATTCTATGCCAAGACCAGAGGTTCACATTATGCAAGTGTAAAGCTTATCAACCACCAATGATGCCACCTCACCACAGGTTTAAAATATTTTCCTTTTTAAAAGTTGAACCCGAGGACCAATTTCCTAGCGTTGGATGTTCTTTAAGCCTCCTGCATGACCCAAACAGACCCATCTCGTAACAGTGGGTGAAGCAGCTAGTTTATGTGGTTTTTTAATCATTCAGATGCTGTTTTGTACCCTGGAGTCTTAAGTCTTCCGTCACATCCTTGTACACCCTAATGCACCTCACCACACACAACTAAGGGTTTTGAGGAATGCTGGGTATTGACCCACCTAGTTTGGGACTTTGTGTTGCAAGACACTGTAAATGAATCTCCTTCTGGAGGTAACACCCTAGCCGACACATGCAGTGCTCTCGAATCTGACACTCACTTAAAAGATATAAGCATAATAACATTACCAGCTTACCTGATAATTCCTTCCTTGTCCTGCTGCGATTTCCAGGAGGTGAAAAGTCAAATTCATGTCTCACAAACATGAATACCTTAGTTGCGGGGGTAATAATAATTGCACAACTCTAAGTCTGCATACTTACGGGTATTCACCCATCAGCACACCGTGAAGGGGGAAAATTGTCCAACCGAAATGGCAGACCTGTAATCATTAATTGTGCTGTGAACTTGTCCTCTACCAGCCAGTTCCAACAGAAAGTTCAAAATGTGGATTACATCTTTCCCCACAGGATCCAGTTTCCTTCAGAAAACACCAATATGACCATCTACATCAAGCTGAACTGTATCGCTTGACTGTAGAATGCGACCATGCTTTCTTGATGAGGTGTGAAGCTTGTTCCAAAAGGCTAGGACATTGGAGCATCTCCGGTAACGTTGTACACCATTAAGTGGAGCGCTCCCTCCCTAATCAGTGATTGTAAGTTTCCATGATTATCTCTCAGAATTTTCCAAGTTTGGAGAAGTAGGATTGGAGAATCCGGAGAAAGTTCCAGAAGAATTGAACACTAATCTTAGATCTCCTCACCAGTGTCACCACTACCAGCTTTGTCTTCTCACTCCTGACCTTCACCGAGAGACTCCCGATTATCAAGATTGAGGGAAACTCATACCAGAGGCTCTGACTCCAATCCTGAAGGAATGCATTGGTTGCCATTGCTATCTGTTTAGGTCTCGAGCTGAAGAAGCAGACAAGCTGGTAATCCAATCTTGAGGCAAACAAATCTATCTAACACAGTCCCCACTTGTCCATGATTCTCTGTAGCAGAGCTGGTTCCAGCTTTAATGCTCTGAAATCCCTCCGATACCGGAAGGTCTAATCTGCTATCACATCGAGTCTTCCAGGTAGGTATTCCACAGTGAAAAATATCCTCTTGTCTAGAAGGACCTGCCAAAAGTCCTTGGCCAACTCTACAAGGGCTCTCAACTTGGTATTCCCCAGGAAATGTATGTACCTGACTGCTGATTCATTGTCCATATTTAGCAGAAAACCCCTGAATACCTTGTCTCTCTTTAAGCATTTCCTGGCAAAGGAACCTGCCAGGAGCTCTGTACAGTAAATGTGGAGTTTTGTGGCATGTGTAGCTGTAGATACACAAGCTGTGTATACTTCCACCATCTAGTGTTCGGCTTGCACGTGTACAACTTGTTTTTCTTTGTAACAATTCTTTTTGAGACCAGGTGACTCCACATATCAGTGGTAAAGCGCATGGGCATTGACTCCATTGTTAGATTGTTTTTTTTCCGCTGACTGGATCAAACAGGTTTATGTGAGCATCAGTTTGACGATGCATGCTGTTCTCGCCTGGCCGTCGGATCCTTTCCCCGCCATGTGTGGAAGACAAACAATTGCGCTGTATCGGTTTTCATGGTCGCTTTCTGTTCTGATCCGGTTGATGACCTTCTGGAAGACCGTCACAGTGGTGGAGAATGTCCACGTGATGTAAAGGACTCCGTTTCGATTCTGTCCCACTTTCCATGCCGAGTATCAGAGGGAAAATCTACACAAAGTCTGTAATCTGCGTTTGTCCCACCATGAAGACTCTGGTTTGTTGTGTCTGACCTTTAGAAGCAAAAATGGCCCTTGGGAATCGAAGAGTATGCTGCAACTCCTCAATGTCTATAATTCACAGAAGAGAAGAGGATGACACTCTGAACCCCTTTGGGGAGGGAGAGGTGTCTGATGCCGAGCACCTGGACACCCCAGCTGCCAAAGGTGAGGCTGCTTTCTCACTGCAAAGCTTCAGCTCATAGGTGGACACTGAGGAATATGAACCTCTGCTGGCCCAACGCCCACTGATGGTGGCTGTGAGTACCATAACTCCATCTACTCATCTGAAGGAGGCACTATCTTCCAGCTCCAGTGCCACTCTGGAGGCTTCCGGTATGCTACTTCCTCCTGGCCATGGTTGAGGCAGTCAATCTGAGCTGGACTCAGCACCTGAACACCATCCAGTCCCGAGATCTTCCTCAAAGTGTCAATGTCGACCACTGCTTCAGCGTCTGGTTCGAAGATGCAGGCTTGTCAACCGTCTGACTCGAAACGGGTGGACCAGAAATCCTCGGAGACAAAACACTCTGCACCGAGACATTTGGAGCTGTGAGACACCAATCCGAAACATTCGGAGCCGAGGCAGACCGCTCCGAAGCAGGCAAACTCTAAACACTTGAAGCCAAGATCAACTTTGGCATTGTTTGGTCAGTGTACATCTTTGGCTCCATCCAGGCCATTTACAGCCACATCCTTGGCTGCTTCGGAGGATTCCAAGCTACCAATCTAGCGGTTCCAAGAACACCTGGATGCCAAGCAATAACAGATCCACATTCTGGCGAAGCCTCCACAGGTGACTAAGGATCCGGCTCCTCATAAAAGGAAGTTGACCTTTGAAGAGTCCCTCAATCCTCCTATAGCACCCGTATCCAAGAATGCTAAGAGACACGATGGAGCCACCGCTCCACTGCCTCCTGGTCATCCCTATCCTCCACCCCCTCTCCCCTTCTGTTTCCCCTGCATCTTGCCTGTGGGTTCTCCCCAAAATTTACCACACAGCTCGTAATACTCTGGGGTGTGGGGGAGGGAGGAGGGTGGGAGGGCATATGGGCACCTTATAACCCTGATGACCCTTTGTATCATCCAGAAGGCCCAGATCCCTGGGATGATTATGATGCAGAGTCTCTTGTGGATCAAGGACCTATGAAGCCCTTGCAACAGATGATGTTACCTCATACCACAATGTCCTACAGAGGGCAGCTGCCTTTCATAAAGTGAAGATGCAGGTAGAACATGAGGATGACTTCCTCATGGAGACCTTGTCTGCCGCCCAAAACTCACTCCAGTATCTGCCCATGCTTAAAGGGTTTTATCAAGGAGCCAGTTAAAGCTAGTGTTGTCACCCCAGTAGTTGATTAAAAGTTTAAGGCGCCACCCACTGACCCGCCATACCTATGAGGCCAGTGTCCCCCCGAGCCACCACCCCCTCCGACTTCTTGATGGTAGATATGGCTCAGAAGCAAGCTAATACCTAGGGGATGGCTACGCACCTCCTCTGGCCTGTGAGTAAAAATACGATGCCGGGGGCAAAAGTGTAAGAGCCCACACTGCTACTCCGTGGTGTATTACCAACTCTATAGGCTTACTCTTCCACTGGGATCAGATGGTGGATGTTGTCCAGCATATCCCAGGTTAATATTGCAAAAAAGGAAAGGAGATGGTGGCAGAGGGCAAAATCATCCCCAACACCAACATCCACTGCGCTTTGGGTGCTGCTGATACTGCTGCCCCGGGGGTAAATACAAGTATCTCATTACGCCTCCACACATGGCTGCAAATGTCTGGCTTCAATCCAGTGGCCCAGCAAAACATCCTGTATGTCCCTTTTGATGGTCAACATCTGTTCGGCCCTTAGGTCGATCCGTTTCTAGAGAAAAATAAAAAGGATACCGAGATTGCCATAGCAATGGGTGCCTTGCAGACTCCCACAATTTGTGGCTGCTTTTGCTGCTCTCAATACAGTAAAAGACACACTATTGATGGACGGAATGCAGAACAAAGCAAAACATTCACCCCCCAGTTAAGAGATCTAGATTAAATCGATCATTCTTTTGCTCACCATGCCACCCCAGTTTAGACCTGGCCATATGCAAATCAGTCTTGACACTGTGCCCTCACGGGAACAGTCCAGCCCAAACTGCCAAGCCTGGTCCTCCCTGGACCGAATACAGTGGCATGGCAAAGCCCACAGCCCCAGAGACCCCTTCCACTTTCTCTAAGCCCACGCAGCAGACACCTTCATGGGGATAAACAGTGACCATCTAGCCCTTCTCCATTGATCACACAATTCCTTTCAGGGGAAGGTTGTGGGGTGTCTGTCCCATTTGGCAGATATCACCTCTGACCTTTTAGTTTCTGGAAATAATATAGGAGGGATACTGTCTCAAACTCATTCTACTACCACAAACATCCTCCCCCACCCCGCCAACTCAAACACCCCAGACCATCTGCGCATCCTGTAAGAGGAGATACAAGCCCTAATTACCAAAGGAGCAATAGAGACCGTTCTGCCGCACCTCCGCGGCAAGGGAGTGTACTCCCTGTACTTCCTTATCTCCAAACAAGATGGCTCTCACACCCGACCTTGACTTCGGACCTCTCAACAGCATAATCTTGTCTGAGCACCTCCACATGGTGGCTCTACAAGATGTCATTCCTCTGCTGCAACAAGGCCACTTCATGATAGCCCTCGATCAGAAGGGCACCTACTTACGCATTCACCCAGCGCATCGAAGATACCTAAGGGTCATGGTAAGTGGACAACATTTATAGTTCAAAGTACTCCCTTTCATGGTTACCACAGCTCCCAGAGTCACTACAAAATGTAATCCTCTCCGGAGGAGCGACATCCACGTGTTTCCTTATCTGGATGACTGGCTGATCAAGGTAGTCATGTGCCAACAATGATTAGTGCATACGCAGACCACCATCCACACCTTGCACCTTGTCTAGGTTTTACCATCAACTTGACCAAGTCTCACTTCCAGCCCCTTCAAGTACAGCCCTTTCTCAGTGTCATATTGGACACACAAGTTTGAAAGGCTTACCCCAGCCCTGTAAGGGTACAAGCATTCCAAAACCTACTGCCTCTTTTTCAGCCGGATCACCAGGTAACCGTCAGAATAGTGATGCGCTTGCTAGGAATAATGGCATCTTGCATAACCATAGTTCCTCCAATCCAGGTTGCACAGGTGCCTGTTGCATGAGTACCTAGCGTCACAGCGATGTCATGCAGAGGGTTAAGGGTTATGTAGAAGATCGTGTTGGAGGGGAGCCACACATGTTGCTCTGTGCAGTGGTGGAACACACAGAACCTAATGCAAGGGCAGTCCTTCATCTACCCGGTACCCCAGGTCATCATCACCAGGGTCACCTTACTCACTGGCTGTGGTGCGCATCTCAATCATCTCTCTGTTCATGGAACGTGGCTCTCTGCCCAAAAGTCCCTTCACATCAGTCAGTGGACCTGCTGGATATTCAGCTCACCCATGCACAGACAACACAACTGCCATGTTCTACCTACAGAAACAAAGGGGTACACGTTCCACCCAGCTGGCAGCAGCAGCCCAGAGCATTTGGCTTTGTACGATACATCAGAGTGCATCTGGTTCTCCAACACATTCTTGGGGTTGGCAACAAACTCGCCGACCTGCTCAGCAGGGCACAACTGGTCCACGAGTGGGAACTCCACCCCAAGGTCATATTCCTGTACTTCCAGCTGTGGGGGCATCCTCGAATAGATTTGTTCGCCACCAGCAAAAATGCAAAATGCCCAAATTTCTCCGTCAGGTTATCACACCCACAGCCCATGGGCAGTGCACTATGGAAGAATTAGCCAGGAATATTTGCCTAGGCTTTTCAGCCTCTCTGGCACCTACAGTTTGTAGACTGCAGATTGAGGCAGACATTCCTTACTCTCATCTTAGTGGCTCCAGCCCTGTCATGCCAGCCATGGATCGCCACCCTGCTAGAGCTCTCTTGTTCCCCATGAAAAGCTCCCCAACAGGCCAGACCTTCTTTCACAAAATCACTGCACTCTCCAGCACCCCTATCCTCAGCAGCTCAACATTGCAATTTGGCTCCTGAGGTCTTAGAATGTTGTTACCTCAACCTTACGGAGGAGTGTATGTCTGTTCTTAGAGTACCACGCCAGCCTATTATAGGGCCTGTTATGCAGCCAAATACAAATATTTTGTACACTGTTGCCTTCCCAAACATATCAATCCAATGGTAGTATTGGTACAAAACATTGTCTGTTACCTCCTTCGTCTCCAGAAGTTAGGCCTCGCCTACACTTCCATTTGGTTACTTCTGGGGCTGCTTACCTACAGCATAGTCAACATGCTTTGCTCTTCATAGTGCCATTCATTAAGGCTTTATTGGAAGGCCTTAAACGAGGTATTCCACCCTGGACACCTCCTGCTCCTGTGTGGAACCTTAACATTGTTCTTGGTGGGCTCATGGACCCTCCTTTCGAGCCACTTCACTCTTGCCCATTACAATTTCTGCAGTGTAAGAAAGCTTTCCTCTTAGCCGTCACTTCCCTTAGATGAATCAGATAGATACATGTTCTCACATTGAAAGAACCTTTCTTCCAGGTTTATTACGATAGGGTGGTTCTCATAAGCAATCCTAAATTCCTCCTTATGATGGCTTCCACCGTAATCAGACAATTGAGTTGCCAGACTTGTTTCCACATCCAGAGTTTGTAGTGGGATGCACTTTACATAGGATTACTCAGGATGTCAAAAGTACATTGATGTACTACATTGACAGAACAAAATCATTTCATAAGAAACAACAGCGGTTCGTGTCCTACTCTAAGCCACATAAGATGTGGGCCATTTCTAAGGCCGGGATTGCACGTTGGCTTTTCAAGTGCATTCAGACTTGTTAAACTAGAGCTAAAAGGTCTCTGCCTCCCCCTCCTGGACCCCATTTTACTCAGAAGAAAGAGGCTTCCATGGCTTTCTTAGGTAACATACCACTAGCTGACATCTGTAAAGCAGCTACCTGATTCACTCCTCACACCTTTACTACGTACTACTGTGTCGATGTCTTGGCCAGGCAGCAAGCTAGAGTTGGCCAGGCTGTTCTGCGTACACTATTCCAGTCTTCTGCAACATCCTCAGGCTGAGCCACCACTTTGCAGACTATGCACAGCATGAGTATCTAGAGCTACACAAACCATGAACGGAAAATGTTACTTACCCTGTAAGCATTTGCTGGTGGCATGTGGTGCTGTACATTCATATTTGCCCACCCTCCTTCTTGGACACCTGTGATTGTTACAAATACTCTTTCTTCTTATATTGATACTTTCTACTTTGCATGGCCATCATTTACTGCATCTATATGCTCCAACTCCAGTCACATCATCTGTGCAAGAAAAAACAATCTAACAATGGAGCCGATGCCCATGTGCATTACCAGTGATATGTGGAGACACCTGGTCTTGTCAGGGCTCGCAAAAACAAAAAATTGTTACTAGACCTGCAGGTCTAGTAATATAAAAAATCTACTCAACCTAACTGTAATGCACTTGACCTCCGTCTCCTAAAGCTGAGCAGATGTTAAATGTTTACAAGATTTAAAGGCATTTTTATTCCTCATTCACTTTGTGATTAATAAAGGTGCCTTTAAATCTTGCTTTCTTGTCATTTTTTTGCTCTGTTTTCAGAGACAGAGGTCAAAAGTCAGTTTGTCTTCCTACTATCCAGAAAGGGCGAGTAGGACCTACAAATAGCTCATCCTATTAAATCTGGCTTGCAAATGCGAGCAGGTGACTGGATTTTTCGATCCCTGCTAGAGACTCAAAAATAATTATTTAGGAGACAAACAAGTTGCACAGGCTCAAGCTAGATGGCAGAAGTATGCACAACATGTGAATCTACAGCAGCTCATGCCACAAACCGCTGCTCACAGGGTAAGTAAAAGTTTCCTTTTGTTTCTTGCTCTAACCACGGTCCTCCTGTAGTAATGCCAGCACATCTGGCTCCCCATCTTGAATGACCAAATCTGGAGTTGAACCAAAAATGACTTTGCTTTTCTAGTCAACCATGTGGTTCAATCAGAGGTACCACTGCATTATAGATCAGCCCCTATCTGATGTATGATGCTTTGAGCCTTTGTTGGGCTTGATAATGAAGAGGACCCAGAATTATTACCTGGATGGATGACTCCAGGACTCCCACTAAGAGTCTCAACAAAATCTGTTCCCTCGCCAATGTCCTCTTTAGCTCTGGCTCCTGTTGAGAGCCATTTTTTTCTGTGTAAGTCTCAATGTTTGCTGTGTCCGGTCTATTGCAAACCCTATTAATGTTATACTTTGAGAAGGTTTGAACTCCGGCTTCCTGTCTTGATGACAAATTCTAGAACCTGAAGTAATGACACTGCCAGTTCCAGCTGTTCCCGCAGGCATACTGGATCCTGGTTCTTCATCCGAGTGGGAAAGTGCCTCTTTTGGACATGGTTAGCCCCCACTTTTTGCCTGGAAAATGATGTAATTTCGACTGGAAGTGCACATGGTCCCTGCCAACCAGGTCACCTGTGCCAGAAGCTCTTTCCCTAAACGGTACCTTTTGTGCCTAGGGCATTGACACTGAAGGCGGGACCCCAAGGATAGCAGCACTAATTGTGCCACCCTAGGATCCCCTCACGAGGGCCATGCACACTGCCATTGCAGACTGCGTGCCTTGATGCAGACAAAATCGGAGTAGACATGGCACACATCCCTGTGTGCCAAGCGTACATACACTGCATGGGATATAGGTAAGACACCCCTATAGCAGGTCTTATAGTCATAAGGCAGGGTGCACTAGATCTCCTGTGAGGACATATCTACATGGGAAGATATGCCCTGCAATATCCATGTTGATTCTTGGATATTGTGAGTGAACAGGGAAGCCATAAGTAGTACATGGGCTGGACACTCGTCATTACGAGTTCACCAGATCCATGATGGGTTCACTGTTTTATGGGATGTTTGGTACCAAACATCTCGTCTTAATTAACTTGCACTGATTCTAGTGTCAGATTTATTAATAATTGCACCCAAAGGACCCCTAGGAGGGGTCCCCTGAGACCTACCAACCCTTAGAGTGGTCACCGACTGGCCTAAGCCAGTCTGTCACCATCAGGCAGAGTTCTGACCCCACGCTCAGAGGTCGAGAACAATGCATGTCCTGTGTGAAGGTGTTCACAAATACCCGGGGTACCAAACCCCCTGCTGCAAAAACATACACAAACGAGCCAAGCAGAATCCAAATTTACAGTGAGCCAGCATCCGATGATGGACATCAGAACTCCGGAGACCAACCTCAGCAGTGGCCCAACAGCTCCAGGATCATCGCTCCAAGGTGACAGCCACTGACCACAAGGTTCATCTTTGCCTGCCTTTGCCCGACTGCACATCTCCACTGCACCCAGCTTGCCCGGCCTGTGTATCTTCAAATCAGCTGTGCTCCCAAGGCTCTACAGCCCTTGTAACATCTACTCTCTCTTGAGTCTTCGAACTTGCCTGCAAGACCCGTTTGCTTTGCTTTTACAGATGGTCACTTCCTTCGTAGCGCACCAGCTACAAAGTCCCTTTGTTCCTTGCTCCCGGTGAAATCTGGGAAGCTCCTTAGAACTTGGCCTTGGAACTTTGGACCTTGGAACTTTGGACCTTGGCCCCAAACCTTCAGATGAAACCCCAAAGTAACTATATTGCATGGATTTTGTGATTGCCTTTTTCCTTCCATAGGAAATCTATTGTGTGTAATTGCGCACAACTGTAGATATTCCATTTAAAGTGATTTTCTTGTATTGCAAAAAGTGTTTACCTTGTACCCGAAGTTCTTGGTCTAAATAGTTCTATAACAAAGTACTATTTTTCTAATTCAGTCTCTACTTAATTCTTTGAGTGTATCATTTATTGCCTTGGTGTGTACAACAAATGCTTAGCACTACCCTCTGATAAGCCTAACTGCTCGCCCACAATACCAAAAAATAGAGCGTTTCATCTACTTTTTCCTCTGTAGACCAACACAGGTCTCTTCGACCCCTCTGCACAGTGTACCCCATTGTCATGCACTATATGAAGAGGTGGGTTTCCTACAATCAATATGTCTTCAGATAGATAATGAGTCTGATGCCCCTGGACCTTTGCTACTCTATGGCCGGTCTTAGCTTCTTGGTGAAGCACCATGGGGCGGAAGAGAGACAAAAAGTTAGGGCGATAAATTTGCACACCAACATTGACCATACAAATTGAAGTAACCTCCTGTGAAGGGTGAAGTTCTGAATTGTAAGGTATGCATCCTTCAGGTCAAATATTACCATCCAATCGTTTGGTATTAAAATATCTGATAGAGACTTCTAGCTGCATGTTCCTTACCTTTGTATTTCCCAGACGTCAGACTGTAGAGGGAAGCTTTTGCATGAGAGCAGTACCCCTGTGCCCTGTTGGTTGGGTGGCTCTGATCGGCCCTGCGTGGCGGCAGATGTGACGTCATGGTCACCTGTATAGGTGCCACCCAGGCGTGTTAACATCAGTTCTTTTCAATCTTCACCAGTTAGCACTGATCCGGAGAAGCGCTACTTCTCTGTCTCTTTTTGACAGACTTTTTTCGATGTTTTGTAGAAGATTTGTTTCATTGTGTGTCGAGGGTTGACCTCTAGGAAGGTACGTTTTAAACTGTGTGGTGTCTGTCACCACGCCATGTCTGTTACCGACCCGCACTTTGTGTCTCGAGCGCGACCACGACTCAGTCGTGCTGGGACTGCTGGGCCATGGCACTGAAGGGAGCAGTCCTAAAGCTGCTTGAAACCCGCCAGTCGACGCCATTGATCCCGACCCCTCTGAGGTCCTGGTCCTGATCGAGGAAGAGGAGGTCACGGGTCCGCTACAGGAGCTCCAAGTCCTCTTCGTCACTCTTGAGGTCCTCTGGACACTCAGGGGCTCCTTTGAAGAGGACTTTAGCACACCGCCATTGCCCTGCACCTGATGATCCAAGTTTCCTCAGTCAACATCCTACTCCTGAGAGCCTGGTGGTCCAAGCCTCGACTTCCAAATGGCGCATTCATTTCTGTCCACCCCGGACAGAGAATCCAAGAGGCTGAACTCTCTTGGGAACAAGATCTTTTCTTCCGCCAGCCTGGCATTGCAGTCTGTGAACACCGCATGTCTATTGGGCCATTTCTCGCCCACCCTTTGGAAAACTGTTGCACAAGTGCTGCTACAGGTCCCAGAGGAGGCCTGGGCTGTGCTTTCACAGGCAATGAAAAATGGGAGAGCTGCAGCAAAGTTCACCATGTGCTTTGGATACATCTGACAAGCTGGGTAGAGCGGTTTCGTTGACAGTGACCTTGCGACGCCACACCTGGCTGAGAACATCTGGCTTCACAGGTGATGTCCAGGCCAACCTTGTGAACATGCCCTTCGATGGGACTCTTCTCTTCGGAGAGAAAGCAGACTTGGTGCTGGAGCGCTTCAAGGACTCACGGGCTACGGCCAGGCCCATGGGCCTCTTAGAGACAACTTGTCATTAGACTGCCTTTCGCCCCATTAAAGGCACTGGAAGGGTTTTTCAACTGCATCAGCCTTACCCCAGCTACCGATCTGCACAGACTGCCCAAGTAGTGCGAGGACGTGGACGCCATGCATTCTGACCTCGTGGGATTGGTAGCCACAAGTAGTCTGTCCCCCCCCTCCTGCCGGCTCTAATCCGTCCTAATTTGGTTCTGCAAGACCATGGATGTCCAGTAGGAGAGAGAATTCAACATCATCTCCTCCACTGACAGTCATTAACATTGGAAAAATGGGTCTTACAGATCATTTGGGATGGTTACTTCCTCCGTTTTCTATCTTTTCCTCCACCTTTACCTCCATCTCAAGAATGTGTGTCGGAGGATTATTTTGTTTTGCTCAAAGAGGAAGCCACAGCTCTTCTGGCGAAGGGGGCTAAACAGAGGGTTCCAGTTTCAGAAGTAGGCTTTGGCTGCTATTCTCGCTACTATCTGATACCCAAAGAGAACAAAGTTCTTCGTCCTATTCTAGACCTACGGGCTGTCAGTCTCTTCCTCAAAAAGGAGAAATTCCTTTTAAGTCTTGTCTGCCCTAGACCAAGGAGACTAGCTAGTAGTGTTGGACTTGCAGGATGCGTCTTTTCACATTCCCATCCTGCTGGCCCACAGGTGTTACCTGCAGTTCAAGGTATGCCACAAGCCCTTCCAGTTCACTTTAGCCTTACCAGCGCCCCTCGGGTGATCACCAAGGTGATGTAGTGGTTGCAGCTAATCTGCTCAAGTTAGGGCTTCCAGTCTGCCCCGCCCCCCACCACCACGAGGTATCAGTTTTAGATCTATCCTCCTGAGCAGCGAGTCCAGGATATTCAGGTTATGATACAGATGTTCTCCAGTATTGTATCTTTTATAGATTCACATGCTTGAATCTTCCCTGTTGTCATGGTGGGAGTTCCACGGTAACAGTAAAATAGCAGTATTAAAGCTTAACATTGAAAAGCCCATAAGAATTCACTAGCTTTAGCATCCTATAACCATTGTTATAAAACATCCAAACTCTAGCCAATCAGAACGTAGACCATAGAATCTCCTTCCCCTGCAGGGCCACCAGACCCTCAGATTTCTTACCACACATCTTGTGCTAGGGAGTCTCTCTGAGCTCTGTTCAGTCAGTGTTTTTACTGTTGCCCTTTTGAACTCCAGCTAGCTGTTTGTCACTGCATTTCATATTTCCTCTAAGGTACTAGTCAGGAGTGTGAGTACCTATTTTTTCTTCATAATGTCAGAGTCTAAAAAAGAGTTGTTTAGGCCCTGTAAGACTTGTGGAAAATCCAGACTTTATTCTGAGAACCCACATAAAGAGTGTCTCTACTGTCTTTACCCAGAGCACAAGCACAGAGAATGCAAGTACTGCCGTACATTTTCTTCAAAAACCCTCGAAGACCGGGAGGGTAGGCTGATTCTCGGACTACAAAGGAAAAAAGCAGCAAAGGACTCGGACTCTGAGGAGAAGCCTCATACCTCATCCAAGAAGAGAAAAGAAGGATCTTCTTCATTTCTTAAAGACTCTGAAAAGTCCAGGGCTCAAAGTAAGGAGAGGGTTGAGGAGAAAGGAGTTAAAGACCAGCCCGGTACCACCTAATCGTCAGGCCAGAGGTCGGGTTCTGCCCCTCCGTCGATGCCTCTCTCTCCTTCCAGGGATTCTTCAGGTGACAGAAAACGTTTGTCGATGGGCCCGTAAACGAAGAAATCACGGTCTACGACCTCAGGATCTGCTCTAGTGGGCACTCCGTTGACGGTCTCATCAGCGACACCTACTACGACGACGGTCAAGATGACAACGGAGGCTGCGTCGAAGACAGCAGTGGTGGTATCACCGTTGTTGGCCCCGGTTATGCCATCTCCGTCAGCGAGAGTTTCACTGTTAATGGTTCAGGAAGTTTGTTCATCGTCGACGAGTAGTCTACCGCCGCAGTCTGTTGTCCCGTCGATGACCCCGTTGATGAGGGTGAAGAATGGTCTGCTTTTGAAATCAGCACCTTCCCTTATGCAGGATTATTCAAAGGTTTCTCCTCTACCTCCTGCCCGCCTTCTAGATTTTCAGGAGTCTGAAGATGATGGGCCTTTCGGTCCTGCTTACAGTCCTTCGCAACTCTGAGTTAAGTTCCAGGGCTCGGAGGAGGAAGAGATAATGAATGATTCATCCACTTTTCTGTAGGGGGACTATTCTTTTTCGGATAGGGGACGTCCTGCTTCTCAACGTTTGTACGCTTTCCAACCGTAAGTTCAGGCAAAAACTTTGGACATGCCATTGAAGGTGAATTATTCTTTGGGAAACATGTAGATGAAGCATTGCTATCAATAATAAAGGATACAGCGACCACTAAATCTTTGGCAAACCTACAACAATTGCTTCTTTCTGGGGCAGAGGTCAATACCTCTCTTGCCCCCAGCTTCAACAGCGTTTCCAGCCCTATCATCAACAGGGCTTTCGTGCGCAGTACTCTTCTCAGCCCTTTCGGCAAACCTCAACACCTGCCTATTCTAGACCAGCAGCACGTCAACGCCAACTATCAGGAGGTCAGGCTCACGACTCTAGCAAGAGTCAATGAGGATCCACAGGCCCCTGCTACCGTAGTCCCACTTGAATTCGGCCTTGTTTGCTCCAAATTCTTCAATCAATGGAAGCTTGTATCTTCTGACGAGTGGGTGTTGGACGTATTTTGCCACTGTCACTCCCTGGAATTTGTTCAACAGCCTCCAAATACACCTCCACGAAGGGCTTATTTATTTATAAAGATTTATATAGCGCGAACATGATCACGAGGGTATCCGAGCACTTTGCAGATTATGCAGCCAGGAGGGTATAGGTAACAAAGCAAAAAGTACAACATTTAAAAAAAAATGTCCAGCAATTACACCAGCAAGGCCTCTGGGCTACAAACAGCAGCTATGGACCCCAGGTCAAGTGGGGAAGGCGGACTGCGGCAGATATTTCTTCATCACGAGTCCTTTAATTTCCATTTTGAAGCGGACAGTGGAAGGGATCACCCTGACTTCGGGGGGGGGGGGGGGAGAGAGTTCCAGATCCTCGGCGCCATGCCTGAGATGGTTCGATTGCAAGTCTTTTTTTTTTTTGGTTGAATTTTTGTGGTTTGAGTAAAAGGGTGCTGGCACTTCTGGAGGCTCTTGTACCACATGAGAGCACCAGTTTCTGGGCGAGGTACAGCGGGGCTTGAAGTGGATGGCTTTGTGTGCCATGCATGCAATTTTCAACTGTATCCAAGCTTCATACGGGAGCCACTTCAGGGCCAGCAGATCCAGAGAGATGTGGTTGTATTTTTTAGTTCCCGTTATGAGCCTAGCAGCAGAATTGAGGGCCACCCTGAGAGGAGCCGTTTTCCCTCTGGGCAAACCACACAGCGTTGCACTGCCATAGTCCAGCTTTGCGTTCACTAATGCTTGCACTGCAACCTTTATGTCTTGGGTCTTAAGATGCTCAGTTGAAAATTCGCTCCTTTGGTGAGGGAGCTGATGTGCTTTTGCATGTTCGGACTATTGTCTAATATAATACCAAGCGAGGATGCTGAGTCCACAAGGTGAGGTCTACTATTATGATCAGTAAGCTGATTCAGCCATTGTTCCATGACCGGGCATTGCTTGTGGGGTGAGATAAGGAGGAATTCAGTTTTTAGAGCATTTAGCTTCAGGAGCTTTGTGTTTCCAGCAGGACTGAATTGAGGGACTGAATGTCCTCGGGGGAGGCGATCTTCAAATAAAGTTGGGTGTCATCAGCATACATATGATAGTGAATGCTGGATGATTTCAGAATTTCTGTTAGAGGCTCCATGAAGAAGTTAGAGTGTGGGAGAGAGTGCTGAACCTTGTGGAACCTCCAGCGTAACCGGTGCAGGATGGGACAAGGATTGGTTCACCTTGAAGGTTTGAGATCTATTCAGGAGGAACGACAACCCCATCCTGTGTTCCAGGTGGTCAATTAGGTTATCGTGTTTGACTGTATCAAATGCTGACGAGAGGTCGAGAAGGATCAGTAGGCACGACTCATTGTGGTCCAGCATTCTTAGCGCGTCATCGACAATATGCGTTAGACTCTGTGCTATGGCCCGGGCGGAAACCAGATTGGCATTGGTCCAGGAGTGGGAAATGGCCGATGTGGTTGCAGAGTTGGGCCAGCACACATTTCTCCCAGGAGCTTTGCCAGGGTGGGGATTTTGGGCGAAGGTTATGTAGGTCCGTGGGATCAGCTGTTGGTTTCTTTTAAGAGAGGGTTAACTTGCCTCGATTTTAAGCAGTCCGGAATATCCCCTTGCTGAAGTGATGCATTGACGATCTTAGTCCACAATGTTAGTAAGGAGGATCTCACTTCCGGGAAGAAGTTTGATGGCAGAGGGTCTATGTAATGATTGGAAGGTTTCAGGGTCGACAGTGTTTTGCGTACAGTGCACTCATCCATGGTTTGGAACAGACTCCAGGATGCATTGTTAGGGGTCGGGATGCACAGGGTCAGAGATAGCCATGCCCAGTGAACAGAAGGGGGTCCGTGGCCTGATTGACAGGTGCTCCTAGGCAGTTTCGATCTTACTAGACTTAGCAGTTAAGAAGTCAGCAAATTATTCACAATTAGGCAGTGTCCCTTGACCCAGAGATGCGGGGTTCGGATGACTATTGGCTTGGGATTTGATTAGTTCGAACAGTTTTTTGGGACGTTTTTTTGCTTGGTCTAGTTGAGTTCTGAAAAAAGGTGGCCTTCAAGCATCTAATGTGTTTATTATAAATGCTTCTCAAGGATCTCAGGTGGTAGAGATGCTCAAGGGAGCGATAGGACCGCCATTGCCTTTCAGCAAGCCTTAAGTTTCTTCTATTGGAATTAAGACTATCTGTAAACCAAGGTTTGGAGCGTTTAGAGGACATTCTTTTAAGCTGTAGTGGTGCAACCGAGTCTAGTACGATCAGCATTGCGTGGTTATAGTGCATTGCGTGGTTATAGTGGGCTGTAAGGTCGTGAACATCAGAAATGCTTGGGGGGGGTGGGGGGGGGGATGTTATCTCAGAGAGCAGTCAGATCTTGCGGGTTGATGTTCCGTAGGCATCTTTTCAGCTGTTTTGGGTTCTTAGGCTGGGCTTTACATGTTCTTACCGAATCAAGAATGCAGAGAAGGAAATGCAGTAATGGGTAATGGTCTGTCCAATCATATGGGAGGATTGAGTCCAGGAGGATGGAGTTGGGCTTACCAATAATAAGATCTACGGTAGCTCCTTTGATGTGAGTGGGGCTGTCACATATTTGGGTTAGGTTGAGGTCAAGAAGGAAGGAATCTGAAAGAAACACGTTAGTTAGATTCCTCACCTTAGAATATCCCCAGGCGTCAGGCTGGATCCGGAAAGATTTTTCGTCAGCAATACCCTTCCGTGTCGCTAGGCGTCGTCTGCGGCTCCGCGTCCGTCGTCGTGATCGCCGGGATGATGTTGTCGGATTACTTAGACGCCGCCCTCGCGCGCTGACGTCATTTCTTCTTTTTTCCGCGCCGACCCGGGAAGAGCATACCCTTTCAGTAACTTTTTGACTAAACTTTTTGAACACTTTTGGTTCCGTTTCCAGTCGACCTCGACTCTAGTGCCGGTAGGGATGCCAGGCTTCAAACCTTTTGACACCTGTCACTGACTGATGTCGGTCACGGATCACCACCGCCGGTGCCTCTCTTGCCTTGGGGCCGACCACGATGCCGAGTCGTGCCTCGACTGCCGGGCCTTGACCTCGAAGGCTAGGCGGGAGCGGTCCTGCAAGCTGCTTGAGATCCGGCAGTCGGCTCTGCGCCGCTCAAGGTCCCGGTCGAGGAGGAGGCCGAGGGACCGGTTGCGGAGCCGCAGTCATCACTGCTCGTCGGGGTCGAAGTCTTCACATTCTGGTAAGTCAAAGCACAGCAAAAAGTCGAAGAGGCGTCATCGCTCTTCTGGCTCCCCTCGCCGGTCGCGCGACTCGGCTGAGGGTTCGGGTGGCACCACCCGTGTGGCTCCATTGAAGCCGCAGGAGTCCCCCATACCCTCCGGTCCCCGGGTCTCCGGCGGAGATCAGAGACTTCCTCGTGGCCATGAGGAGCCTGGCTCCAGCACCGTCGTCGACTCCGGTCCCGATGCCGTAGGTCCCCGCGGGATCCAGGCCTGGATCCCGGTCGACCTTATGGCGCCGTCTTCGGACGACGCCGTTCCCCGGTTTAGTTCCAGTCCGGGCCCAGCGTCGGAGCGGCCCCGCCCGGCGTCGTATCCGACGCCGATGGGCGACAGGTTCATCTAATGCCCGGCTCTGATCATTCCACCTGCATACCAGGAATCGGATGACGGCGACAACTGGGAGGGGTCTGAGGACCCTCTGGCATTGCAGTGCCAGTTATCTCAGGACTGGACAGACAATCTGGGGGATGCCAGTGGTCTTGATACCTCCCCTGACACTGGCTTCATCTCTCCTCCGTCCGTGGCTTTGGAGGAAGGGGCTACGTTTTCTGTGGTGCTGCGCAAGGCAGCCGAAGCCCTCGAGCTGGAGCTGCCTGCTGTGGCCGTGAGGACTAATCTCCTCACTGAAGTGGTTCAACCGCCAGCAAGCTCCTTGGAGCCTCTGCTGCAGTTCAATGAAGCACTGACTGACGTTCTGAGGGGCACCTGGTCCAAGCCCTCCACAGTTCCTCCTGTGGACTGGAACGTGGTCCAGCGCCACCGCCCTGTACCGGGCGACCCCAGTTTTCACGCCCGAGAGCCTGGTTATCTAGGCCTCTACCTCCCAGACCTCCTTCCCGTCTGCTCCCCCGGATCGGGAATCCAAAAGGTTGGAACAGTTTGGAAAGAAACTGTTCTCCTCCCTTAGTTTGGGGTTGCGGTCTATCAACACCGCGTGCCTTTTGGACCGTTACTCCCACTCCCTGTGGGATACGGTGGAGGACGTGCTGCCCCAGTGTCCGGAGGAGGCCCAGACATGGCTTGCCCAGGCTCTTGCCGAGGGGCGGGATGCGGCACGGCATGGAATCTGATGTGGACTGGACACAACGGACTCGCTAGGTAGGGCAATGGCGACCACGGTGGCGATTCGTCGCCACGCCTGGCTGAGGTCCACGAGTTTCTCCGGGGATGTCCAGAGCACCCTCATGGACATGCCCTTCGATGGCAGTCGCCTTTTTGGTGACAAAGCTAACAGTGCGCTGGAGCGCTTTAAGGACTCCAGGGCTACGGCTAAGTCCTTGGGCCACTCGGCCCGGGCCCGCAAACTTCCGCTTTTCGTCCCTTTCATTGTCAAGGGAGGGGCGCCCCCTCACGTCAGTCTAGCCGCAGAACCAGCCTCAACGTGGTCACGGACGTGGATTCCGCCGAGGCGGAGCATGGGGACAACGAGCCGGTCATCCACATCTGCCCCAGCAGCATCCGCCTCAAAGTCCTCCTAGTCCGTGCTTTCAGGCCCATTCCACACCAGTGGGACGCAGAGTTCGCCATCACCTGCTCCACTGGCGTACCATCGCATCGGACAGGTGGGTGCTGCAAATCGTCCGAAGGGGCTACTCTCTCCCTTCGAGGCGACCACTCCAGCCATGCCACCGCAGTACCACCGCATGTCGGAGGATCACTTGCAACTTCTGCAGGAGGAAGTTACGGCCCTCTTGGCCAAGGGGGCCATCGAGCGCGTTCCTGGCCCAGAAGTAGTTCGGGGTTGTTACTCCCACTACTTTCTGGTTCCCAAGAAGGGCAAAGGGGGCCTATGCCCTATCCTGGACCTCAGGAGCGTCGACGCCTTCCTCCGGAAGGAGAAGTTCAAGATGCTCACCTTAGCTCAGGTTCTGGCTGCCCTAGACCCTGGAGACTGGATCGTAGCGTTGGACTTGCAGGATGCTTATTTCCACATCCCCGTCCTGCCGGCTCACCGGCGTTACCTGCGGGTCATGGTAGGCCACGAGCACTTTCAGTTTACCGTGCTCCCCTTAGGCCTCACCAGTGCCCCTCGGGTGTTCATGAAAGTGATGGCGGTGGTCGCAGCTCACCTGCGCAGATAAGGGGTTCCAGTCTTCCCCTATCTCGACGACTGGTTGTTGATGGCGGGCTCGCCCCAGGCTGTCGTCTCCCACCTCCAGACTAGGGCCGACCTCCATGAATGTGCCGAAGGCGCATCTGAGTCCCTCCCAGAAGCTCCTCTTCATCGGAGCGGTTCTAGGATATTCAGGCTCTCATTCCAATCTTTCGACCTCTATGCCGGGTTTCGGTCAGGTTGGTGCTGCGGCTCCTGGGTCTGATGGCCTCCTGCATCCTGTTGGTGCATCACTGCCAGACGGTTGCAGTGGTGGCTCACGGACCGCGATTGGGTCAGTGGCAGATCACTCTCCCTACCCCAACCGGAGCATGTCGTAGTGGCGGATGCGTCCCTCCTGGGATGGGGGGTCCTCATGGGAGAGGCAGAGATCAGAGGCCTCTGGTCTCCGGCGGAGTCCCGGCTCCATATCAACCTTCTGGAGCTGCGGGCGATCCGACTTCCCTCTGTCCGGGGAAGTGTAGTGCAGGTGTTCACGGACAACACCACCGCCATGTGGTATTGCAATAAACAGGGCGGGGTGGAGTTGTGGACCCTGTGTCAGGAGGCTCTGCGCCTCTGGACATGGCTGGAACACCAGGGCATCACGCTGGTGGTTCAACATCTGGCCAGAACGCCAGAGCAGACCAACTCAGCCGCCGGTGCATGATGGATCACGAATGGCGTCTGAACTCGGACGTGGCGCAAGGCCTCTTTCTGCAGTGGGGGGAGCCTTGGTTAGATCTATTCGCCACCGAAGAGAACGTGCAATGTCAGCAGTTCTGTGAGTTGGATTTTCCAAGGCGGCACTCGCTCGGAGACGCTTTTCGTCGCGAGTGGAGTTGCAGTCTGTTGTACGCCTTTCCGCCTATACCACTTCTGCCCAGAGTGCTGAAGAAGATCAGGCGCGACTGGGCCCAAGTCATCCTTGTGGCTCCGGATTGGGCACGAAGATATTGGTATCCCGAGCTACTCAGTCTATCGATCGATCCCCCGATCCGACCGCCTCTTCAGGAGGACCTTCTGTTGCAGCAGCAGTGGACGGTCCTCCACCCGAACCTGTCCAGCCTCCACCTCCATGAGTGGAGATTGAGCTGCAGCAGTTGATGCCATTTGACTTGCCTCCTGAAGTCTGTAATGTTATTCTGGCAACCAGGCGTCCCTCCACAAAATCGGTATACGCCTGCAGGTGGAACAAATTTGTGGCATGGTGCACAGCAAAGGCTGTGGATCCCCTCTCCGCCCCTCTTTCTGTGGTTCTCCTCTTTCTTCTTTCCCTGGCCCAGCAGGGCTCTGCTCTGGGCACCCTCAAGGGATACCTTTCAGCTATTTCTGCTTTCTTGCGGCTTCCTGATCAGCCTTCTCCTTTTAAATCCCCTGTTGTTTCTCGATTCTTTAAGGGCATTACCCATATGTTCCCTCCTGTCCCTTTCGTAATGCCTCAGTGGGTTTTGAATCTAGCATTGCCCTATCTGATGTGCACTCCTGTGGGCGCTAAGAAGGGGCGGGCGGTACACAAGCGAACCATCTCTCGGTGGGTCATTTTGTGTATCAAGGCCTGTTATTCCTTGGCTAAAAAGGAACCTCCTGTAGGGCTAAGGGCCCATTTCACTCTAGCCACAGCGGCGACCACTGCCCTGGGCTGGGGAGTCCCCTTGCAGGACATTTGTCAGGCAGCAACGTGGGCCTCGCTGCACACGTTTGCTTAACACTATTGCCTGGACAGCCAAGTCCGGAGAGACGGCTTCTTTGGCCGTTCTGTTCTCCAGGACTTTCTGGTGTGATCTTGGTTCGGAGACCCTCCACTGGGTTGGTATTGCTGGGGTATCTATTCTAAGGTGAGCTAACTAACGTGTTTCTTTCAGATGAACAAGTTACTTCCCTTCGGTAACGATGTATCTGTAAGAAACATTAGTTAGATTCCTCACCGCCCCACCCATCCTCCCCGTTCTGCGAACCAATATCTAGGGTTGAGGTCATCCCTTTCAGGGCCCTAGAATTTTTGGCACCAGTGTCGGTCTCTTGCATGGCTCTGCGTTCCTGCCACGGAAAGCTATGTACAAGAGCTGACGTCAGCGCGCGAGGGCGGCGTCTAAGTACTCCGACGTCATCCCGGCGATCACGACGCCGACGACGGACGCGGAGCCGCAGACGACCCCTTGCGACGCGCAAGGGTATTGCTGATGAAAAATATTTCCGGATCCAGCCTGACACCTGGGGATATTCTAAGGTGAGGAATCTAACTAACTAATGTTTCTTACAGATATATCGTTACCGAAGGTAAGTAACTTGTTCTTTAAGGCTATTGACCACAACGAAATTTACATAGTTCCAGTGGAGGTTGAAATCTCCCAGGAAGATCTGAGTGCCATGGAAGTCTGCATTGGCCGAGATAATGTCCATAATCAGTTCTGAGAAGGGAAGGTTGTCGCGGGGGTGAGGGTGGGTGGTAAAACGTGTGCAGTTTGCAGGAGTGATTGGCACCTGACACTTCAATGTATAGGTATTCACAGGACGGCAGGGGTCAGTTTGTAGTACTTTCACTGTAAGATTGCTACGATGTAAACATGCTATGCCTCCACCTTGACCACTGGATCTGTCCGACCTAATGATACAATAATTGGGAGGTATTAAAAGGTCCAGAATGGGGGCAGCAGAGTCATTTAGCCAGGTTTCCGTTAGCATTACAAGGTCAAGATCCTGCGCCAGGGTGAGGTCGGCAATATCCGCAGCATGCTTAGCCGTCGATCTACAATTTAGAAGCACGCATTTGAGACTTATGTTGGTGTTAGTTAGTGCCTGCGGAGTGGTGGCGACTCTCTTGAGGTTGTTCACCTTTAAGGTTCTGGTGTTTGACCTAGGTTCCCTGAAGGAGTCATTGGGGATGGATTCAATTTGTTGAATGTTTGCTATGGTGGGGGGGGATGTGCTGGAGCATAGGAATGTAGGAGAGAATGAGTATCAGTATCAGACAGGGAAGCTCTACATCTGGAGGGGCGAGCAGGGTCGTAAGGGAGAGGAATGGTGGACCACCTATGAGGTGTGTGGGTGACGTGAGGTGGTGACCGCCGAGTTTAGTGGGTGGAGGGGGACCTGGTACACACGCAATCTGGGAGCGAGCGAAAATGGTGATTTTTCTTGGTGTAGCAGCTTAGTCTGGAGTTAGACGACACAGCCTCCGTGATATGTAGTAGACTGAGAACCTCTGTCTTAAGTTGTTGTAAGCAGAGTGCTATCTCGCTCAGACGGCCTTCCAGTGAGGTGTGAGGCTGGGATTGGGAGGGTAGGTTTCAAGGACCATGGAGCTGGTGAGAGCAAGGAAGGTCTGGGGAAAGTGGGGCGGGTGGCGACTGAATGTGCCCTGAGGGAAGAAATTCTGGAAGATGGGGCTGCACACTCGGAAGGATGGGTAGGATAGGGGAGGAGCTAGTGATGTTGGGGGAAGATAGGGCGGATGGCGACTGACGGTGCCGTGATGGAAGGGGTTCATGGCAATGGAGTTGCAAGCACGGAGGGATGGGTAAGATAGGGGAGAAGGGGACTGACAATAGTGTTTCTAGGAGCAATTCTGGACACTACACTCTTTAAAACTTTTCCCACAAAAGAAAAAATCTTACGACTGCAAAGGACAGTAAAGTATCTGTCTGCAAAAAAGTACGTTTCAGTAAGGTCATACAAGTCGATGCTAGGGATGATGTCATCCTGTATCCCTCTGATTTCAAATTGCCCCTTAAGGATGGGGCCTCTCCAGGAGGAGCTTGATTATCAATGGAGGCAATCTAAAGGCTCATTCAAGGACATCATATCAATCACTCCGAGGATGGCCTCAGTAATGTCCTGATGGACGGTCAGAGACCATCTTTCCCAAGGCCTCTTTTTACTCATGAAGAAACCAAGGTTGGTCATGACATTGGATGCTTCCATGGACTGATGGGGAGCTCACTTGCAAGGATTGCAGGTCCACAGAAGATGGTCAGTTCAGGAAGCTCAGGGTCACATAAATCTCTTGGAACTCAAAGCAGTCTTTCTGGGTCTTCAAGCATTTCTGTCAAGAATCAGGTCGTCATCGATCCTGATTTGTACGGACAACACCACAACCATGTTCTATCTTCTGAAGCAAGATGGGACATGGTCTCAGACTCTCTCAATCCTGGCTCACCAAATATGGGAATGGTTGATAGTCAATGAGATATCGATATTGAAACAACGAGCGGTTGCAAAGGGTTTTTCCACTGCTGGGGGTTTCCAACCCTAGATTTGTTCGCTACACCACTCAACAAAAAAAGCAGATTCAGCACCCGCAGGTTCCCTCAACCAGACTCTCTGGGAAATGCCTTCCACTTCTCTTTGAAGGGAGCATCTGCCTACGCATTCCCTCCGTTCCCTCTCATTCTAAAAGTTCTGCAAAAGATCAAACGGTAACCTTGCTGTGTTACTCTAATAGCCCTGGCGTGGGCACGACAATACTGGTTCACAGAGCTGTTTCGCCTATCAAGGTTTTCTCAAATTTCCTTTCAACCGAAAGAAAATCTCCTTTCTATGAGCCAGGGTCAAGTACTTCATCCTCAGGTTCACACGCTCAGCTTGTCAGCTTGGCTCCTCATCACACAGAGTTCGGACAATTAGAGATTTCTGAGGAATGTCAGACAATACTACAGAATGCTCGTGCTCCTTTTATGATCAAATGTTACTCTGCCAATTGGAAAAGATTCTGTATATAGTATATCGCGAATTCTTTTGATCCCCTTTCTTCGCCACCAGAGGAAGTTTTGCCTGAACTCTTGCCAAGGCTTGTCTGACACATGCATCCATCAAAGTGCACTTAGTGGCAATTTCCAGGTATAGACTACGTTCTGGTTCTTTGTCCCTTTGGTCTAATAAACTGATAAAGGAGTTTATGAGAGGACTTTTCAGGGTTTATCCTCCAGTAAGACCTCCTCTAGTGCTGAGGCAGTTCAATACTGTCCTGTCGCAACTTATGAAATCACCGTTTTAACCTATTTACAGGTGCGACTTCAAGTATCTCTCTTGGAAGGTGGCTTTCCTGTTAGCTATCACGTCAGCAAGACGCATTAGTGAGATTCAAGCCTTCACGACAACGGAGCCTTGACTGTAATTCTTTCCAAAGTAATTCTTCGGACAAACCCATCTTTCATTCCCAAGGTGCCTTCTGCATTTCATCTAAATGAGCCAGTGGTTTTGCCCTCCTTCTTTGCAGCTCCTTCTTCTCCAACTGTGAGGGTACTCCATTCTCTGGATATTAAAAGATGTCTAAAATTCTACTTGCGAAGGACTCAACCTTTCAGAAAATCTACTCCGTTACTTGTTGCCTTTTCTGCCCCTAGGAAGGGTCAGGCTTTGACGTGGGCGTCTATCGCTCGCTGGGTCTCATCGTTTATTCTCTTTAGTCATGAGAGGGCTGGCCGCCCTCTGGTTGCCAAAGCCACAGCGTACTCAACACGTAAGGTTGCAGCTTCCTTTGCCCTGTTCACTGGAGCTACTTTGCGACGTTTATTTGCATAAGGTATGATGTCTTAATTCTGTTCACTATTAAATATACTGTTGTTTTTAGCATTCATATGCATCATGTTAAATGCTCTTTTTAATTACCATAAGTGATTCGTTTTTGGGTCGCATGGTGTGATGGCTCACCTTCCCGCCACCTCTGACCTTATTCTGGTCCTGCTTGCTTTTCTGATTCAAGCATGTGAATCTATAAAAGATAAAATACTGGAGAAAAAACAAATTACTTACCTGTACACTGTGGTTCTCCAGTATTGATATCCTTTGTAAATTCACATGCAACCCTCACTGCTCCCCTTTTCAGGTTCACCTTCCATACCTCTGCATTACCTGGGGCACGCTTGAAATCTGAGTATTTGGTGGCCCTGCAGGGGAAGGAGATTCTATGGTCTACGCTCTGATTGGCTAGAGTGTGGATGTTATATAACAATGGTAATAGGATGCTAAAGCTAGTGAATTCTGATGGGCTTTTCAATGTTAAGCTTTAATACTGCTATTTTACTGTTACCGTGGGACTCCCACCATGATGACGGGGAATATTAATGCATGTGCATCTATAAAATATATCAATACTGGAGAACCACAGTGTACAAGTAAGTCTTTTTTTTTTTTTTTTTTTTTTAGCCTGTTTTTGGTGAAAATTACTCCGAGGCTGCTGGGACTCATGGCCTCCTGCATCCTGTTGGTACAGCATGCCAGATGGTGTATGCGGGCTCTGCAGTGGGATCTGACGTTCTAGTGGGATCTGACGTTCCAGTGGGTGCATCATCAAGGGAAACTCTCTGACATGGTCCAGGTCTCGGAGGGAACTGCAAAAAACCTGCAGTGGTGGCCAACGAACCGCGATTGGGTCAGAGGCAGACCCCTCTCCCTTTTCCAACCAGATCTCACAGTAGTGGCAGATGTGTCTCTCCTGGGATTGGGGCGGCCATCTGGGAGAGGTGGAGCTCGGAGGACACTGGTCTCGGTCAGAGTCAGGGCTAAACATCAACTTGTTGGAGCTTCAGGCTATCAGACTAGCATTGAAAGCATTTCTTCTCTCTTTCAAGGGGAAGTTGGTGCAAGTGTTCAGACAACACAACCGCCATGTGGTTGTTGCAACAAGCAGGGCGGTGTGGGGTCGTGGACCCTTTGTCAAGAGGCCCTTCGCCTCTGGACATGGCAGGAACAGCAGGGCATGACCCTGGTGGTTCACCACCTGGCAGGTTCTCTGACCGCCAGGGCAGACTAACTCAGCCGTCGATGCCTTGCGGATCACAAATGATATCTCCAGTCAAAGGTGGTGCAAGATCTCTTTCAATAGTGGGGAGAACCTTGGTTAGATCTGTTCGCCTCTCAAGAGAAAGCACAATGTCAGCAGTATTGCTCGTTGGAGTTTCTATTCGTCGCGTGTGGAGCTCAGGCCTCCTGTACACCTTTCCGCCCATACCACTTCTGCCCAGAGTTCTCAAGAAGATCAAGACTGACCGGGCCCAAGTCATTCTTGTAGCTCTGGACTGGGCACGGAGAGTCTGGTATCCCGAGCTTCTTCGAATGAGCATCGATTCTCCGATCAGTCGGCCCCTTCGGGAGGATCTTCTGTTGCAGGTCCTCCACCCGAACCTTTCAAGTCTCTGCCTACATGTGTGGAGATTGAGTGGCGACAGTTGATGGCTTTTGACCTTCCTCCTGAAGTCTGTAAGGTCATCTTGGTAGCCAGGCATTCCTCCACCAAGCCGGTATGCGCCTGCCGTTTGCAAAAATCTGTTAAATATTGTACAGAAAGGTCTAGTGACCCTCTTTCTGCAATTCCTCTCTGTAGTCTTACCCTTGCCCAGCAGGGCTCTGCTCTGGGCACTCATAAGTGTTGTCTTTCTGCTCTGTCTGCTTTCCTGTAGCTGCCTGACCAACCCTCATTATTCAAGTACCCTATTGTGAATAGGTGACTGAGAAGGCTTGTACTTAGGTTTCCCCCTACGCCCTTCATTATGCCCCAGTGGAATCTCTGCCTAGTTCTCACTTTCCTTATGTGTGTACCTTTTGAGCCACTGCATAATTGTCCCTTCCGGTTGCTTACCATCAAAACAGCATTCCCAGTGGTTATTTCATCTGCCAGCAAGGTGAGTGAGCTGTAGGCTTTATCATCCACGCATCCCTCATACCTTCCTAAAGTGTTGACCCCATTCCATCTGGGTCTGTCGGTCACACTGTCCACATTTTTGGTCCTCCGCATCCCACTAAGGAAGAGGAGCATCCCTATCGTCTGGACCCCAAAAGAGCATTGTCATTCTACCTTGACTGCACAAGAGTGGACAACCAAATCTTCATGGGTTATGTGGGAGCTCTAAAAGGTTGGTCTGTGCAGAAACGAACCATTTTGCGCTGGGTTATTATCTGTATTAAGGTCTGCTACATCCTGGCTAAGAAGCAGCCTCTTGAGGTCTTTTCAGGCCCATTCCACTGGGGGAAGACTCTGACCACGGTGTTGGCTCATGGAGTGCCAGTCCTGGACATCTGCCAGGCTGCAACCTAGGCTTCGCTGCACATGTTTGCTAAACACTACTGCCTAGACAGTCGGTCCACAGAGACGGGCATTTTGCCCGTTCAGTCCTTCAGGACTTTCTAGTCTAGTAATTTGTCCACAGCCCACCGCCAAGATGTATGGTTGAGCATCTATTCAAAGGTAAAGAATCTGCAGCTAGAAGTCTCCATCAGATGAACAAATTACTTACCTTCGGTAAGGTATTATCTGATGGACAATATCTAGCTGCAGATTACTTGCAGACCCACCCATGTCTCCCCGCTCTGCGGACTCATTTATAGGGTTAGGGTTGCTCCCTTTACAGGGCCCTAGTTTTGACACACACTAGTTAGCTCACTTCATGGCTCTGCTCTTCTGCCATTGAAAAAATGTTAAATAACAGACTTCCAGTCGCCTGGGTGGCATCTCTATAGGTGACTGCGATGTCACATCTGGCGCCTATGACGCCACATGGAGCTGAACGGAGCCACCCAACATGCGTGCAGGGGTACTGCTCATGCAAAAGTTTCCAGATCCAGTCTGCTGCCTGCTAAATTCAAAGCTAAGGAATCTGCAGCTAGATATTATTTCTACCAGATAATGCGTCACCGAAGGTAAGTAACTTGTTCATCTCTGAGTTGCATTCCTTTCATTTTGAAGGGGCAATAGACCACCCATTTGTTGAATTTTTTTAAAGTAATTACTGAGCGATGCACCTTGTCCTTTTTCTCCACTGGAAATAGTTTGCTTAGGAACTCTTTTGGGTGTAGGACAGTTATCTGTATTGCTTGTTTGTCCTCAAGGACCTGTACTTCCTAGTCTATAATTAGGCTTTCCTGTTTTCAGTTTCTATTTTTGGTCAATTCTGGTGGGGTTTTTTCAGTTTTTTCAATACCTTAAAAAAACAGTGGTTGTCAGTGGTTACACATTTTTGCGCCATTAAAAACAACAGAAACAGTGTTTTTCCGGTGTTTATGGAATTTTAATTTAATTTTAATTATTGCTTGCTTTCTGCATGTGCACAGGGTATATGAGATCCAAATACATTTTACTGCACCAGAATGGACTACAAAGTCAATAACATTCTTCATTAACTCTGAAGATTGTAAAGATGCTTTCAGCATACCATCTAGCAAGTGACAAGGAACTCTTACAGGGAAGCACTTCAGCTCAGGTATCGATTTTGACAGACCATCATAGAACTTGTTCACATACGTAGCTGATTACTGCAAATACAAACAATATCACTCCAATCTTTATTGAACTTGGTAGGAACTTTTTTAAGTAGCATTCCAAGCGACACTGCGTTCCATTTTTACCAAACGTCTGGTGTCATGTTTTCACCACAATCTCAGATGCTTGGTGACATTCTTTTCACATATACCTGTCACTACATCTTGCATTGAATGTTTAAAGCTTGGGGTGTTGGGAAATTCACTTGCAATCAATACTGACTCACTAGAAAAGTGGGCTGATGTATCAAAGGATTTCACCCATTCGCTGTCCTTGGGTAAATGTGATGGTACACGTTAGGTAAAATGGCTGGTTTCATAAGAATCTTTCCTATCAGTGAAATCAAATGTAGACAAAATATCAAATATGATTTTGATATTTCCTGATTCTCTACAGTTGATAAAATAACTAAATAAGACCTAAAAGATGCTTCTAAACACTGCATCTTTAAACCAAAGACCACAAAACATATAAAAGCAGAGACAATGTTTTAGTGACATCCCTAAACAACAAACCTCAAGCAGAATAATGTTAGCCCAGTCTTTCTTGATGCTACCTTGTATAACAAATTTACATTGTATTGGCCCCTTCAAGAAGAAATAAAAATGTATTTTTCACTCATCTTTTCCTTTCTTTGAATGGCACTTAGTTTGTGGTTGCAAAGGTGTTTTTTCAGTGTTTATATGTTTACACCAGTGATGGCTATTTTCCATTCGGTGGGGTTTTATCAGTTATTATAGGTTTAAACCTAAAACCAGATAGCCTATCTATAATGAACATGTCTGACTGAGATAAAGACGGGAATTTGGTATTTTCCTCTGGTTTGGAGTTCTGTAGGTTTAGATTACCTAACCTATTACTGTCTACAGCACGCAGACATCCCGTGTCCCCATTTGCCACTCACGTAGAAATAGAGCCAACCTTCTTATACGCCCCCCCCCCCACCCCCACCACCAACGTTTGGTCTGAAAGACAGGATCTTCCTTACCTGTGAATCTGTGGGGCCGTTGTTTGCCCCACTGAAGGCACCTTTGCCTCCAGAATCTCTGCCAACTCCTCGGTTAAGGAAGAAGCCTACAACCATCTCGTTTTGATGGCTCCTGATAGTACGCAGTCTGGGAGGCTGAAGGTTAAAGGCGTCCGGTTGAGTCCTTCTGCCGGCCCCACTGAAAACTTTCTGTCCAAAGATCAACCTCATTTATTGCTGGACCTTGGTCAATGATAATAAGATGGTGACAAATTTGCTCTGATATTTTATGAGGGGGTCCCTAAGAGACTGCCCTGCTCCACCAAACCTGCTTCGATGCAAACAAACCGCCCAATTTTGGGTTGACCTGAATCAGAAGGGAGCAACACCTCTCTATAGAAAGAACGCTGTTACCATTTTCAAGGAAAGTTACTTTACTCTGCTCCCGTCTTGAAAATGTGTGGGGAAATGAGGTTACCAGTCTCTGTCCTCCTTGGCCTTCTCTAGTATCTTGTGTGTTGTTTCTTCCCCCACAGGTTGGACTTATTTATGTTTTTAATGAAATTTGGTGGGAATGTAGTGTGCTGCTGGACACTTTCTATTGTTTCATACCATCCACTCCCCCGAGGGCTGGTTTCTAATCCCACCCCACCCCACACCCACCCACACCCACCCACCCACCCACCCACCACAGGCGTCACGAATGACGAGGGCGTGTTAATAAAATGGATTGAGCTTGTGGCCAGTTTCTAGTACCACATACTAGTGTCTGTGTATTTATTTAGTAGTCTTGCGGGCTTAGAACCCATAACACAAGTCTCACTGCGCCCTCTAGTGATACAGACAACGGACAATACATTGCACGACTCTACGCACAACACACTCTGCCAGCTTCACTTTGCCCGCTAGATGTGCACCTTGCTACTTTTGTGCTCGTCTGCCGGTCGGTCCCTGACTCTGCACAGAGGCAACGAAGTGGGCCCCCAGTAGAGAGTAAACTGGCAGTGAAAACGCACTATTGTGGTCCTGCAACCCTAGAGGTAGGAAAAAAGGGTTCACTCGTGAAATGCCAAACTGACAAAGAACCGCTAGGTCTTATGTGAAAATGTGCATATAAGTAGTACTTTCTATGAGGAACAGTACTTATGTGGCTGCTGAGAAGCAATTAAATGCTTAATCTGAGCCTCTCCTCCTGACCTAGAATCGTTACAGTTGCTCCAAGGATCAGTCTCTTATTTTCTTTTAGAACGGGTGAAAATGAAAAAAAAATGAAAGAATCCAATGATAGCCACCTAGGTGGCTCCAACATCACATTTAGAGGGCACGTGAAGCTAGCAGAGTGGGGTGCATAGTCGTGCAGTGACCGTCGGCACCACTAGAAGGCTAAAAATCTGTAACTAAATTAAATAACCTAAATTTAAGGACGGATCTCTTCTTTAATTCTCCATGATCTAAAGTGTGTACTTTCATGTTTTATATTGTATTATTAGGTCAAGTGCTTGGTTGCAAAGGACTTCTTACGGGCTTACCAACAACTTAGAGGGGGCCTGTAGCCCACCCATGGCTTACCATTGGTTGTCTCTATTTTCATTCTCATTTGCTTGCTTCTTATTAGATTGCTATTCCTGTTCATCTTCACTTTGTCCTTCCTCTTGAACTGCCCTCCTTAACATCTCTCTGATAGACTGGCCTATATCTTCCACTGCTTACTTTTAGGGAACAGTATTTTCTTTTAACACCTTGAGACTACATGTGTTTTCCAGCCCTCTTTCTAGTATGCTTCGCCCCCTTCTGCACCCTTTGTTGCCCTTGTGTGCTGCTTTTACCCTCTACTCACCAACTTTCTGTTGCCTCCCTGCCCCCCTCCTTACCCAGCCCAGCTCCCCCATTGCTTCCCACGCCTACAGTCTATTTAAAAAAAATCTTTCGGTTGGGCCAGTAAGCAGCAAATTGCGCCCGGCCATCTGCGTTTAAAAAAAAACAAACCTTACACTTTTTTTTCCCTTATTAATTTACCGATCCATCTCAGATCGGTAAATTTTAAAAAATGGCACCCACGTAATTTTGTATACATTTCATGTGTAATCATGCATTCACACCTCTGCAAACATGCTCGCCTGTAAAATGACGCAGCTGCATCAGCACCTTATTTGTTTTTTATTTTGGCCATGCTGAACAGCGTTTGCCACTGCTGTACAGGTTAGCCAAAAACGCATTGGCAAAGCCAATCGACCCCGACAGCAAGACTTATTGACTTTGTCCGTCCTTCTTATTTAAAGCCTACTTTGTTGTACTACTATTAAAGTTCAATCTGATTCTGTCCTCAAACCAGAAAATTGTTTAAAACCGGTTTGATAGGAACAGGAAGTTGTTTATTCTCATTGAGCAGAAATTTGTAAAGTACTTTTCAGGTTATATGTGATCAGAGAATCCTAACCTGCAAAAGATTTGATACAGTTGTTTTTAAGCTTGCCTGTGTTTTGAAAGTTTACTGTCCCATTTAAAGCTGACCATTCCATTTGGTTTTTGTTTTAGGTTTGTCATTGAACTCTGTGAACCGATTCAAGTGAAGCAGTTGGATATTGCTAATTATGAACTCTTCTCCTCCACTCCAAAGGACTTTCTGGTCTCCATCAGTGACCGGTATGATACTTTCTTCCTTGGTACATCATGACTCTGTATAAATGTTACTCAATGGCTATGATCATACTTTCCTAACTGACATAATCACTTTTAATGTTGCTAAAATACATTTTATTCTTAGGTACCCAACAAACAAGTGGGTTAAGTTAGGAACTTTTCATGCCAGAGATGAGAGGACTGTCCAGAGTTTCCCTTTGGACGAACAGATGTATGCCAAATACGTTAAGGTAATCACAACTCTGTCCTCTACATGTTATTTTAAGTTAATAAGTCTGGTTACCCTGTACCTCTTCTTGGAACGTATCATCTAGAATCAATTTGTGTTTTTTTTCTTTGCAATCAGTATACATTAAAACTTATACTAAGTGTTACGGGTGCGTGATTTAAAGCTGCAGTCCTATGGTATTTAGTAATGTATGTGTTAAACATATATTACTATCATTATTATAAATGTCGCTGTCGTTGGGCTATTTCAGTTGTTGCAGTTGTTTCACTGCTTGACTTTGGCCACTAAATTAACATTAATCCCTGATCACATGGCACTGTGTGCTCGAGGGCAGCAGTTTGAACACTTGTGATTCATAATAAAAATGAAGATTTGACATTTGCTCTTCGTTAGTAGTTAACCCCTTCAGATGCGTTCCACCTCTTACACTCAGCTTTCTGTGAAATGGAAATGTTCAATGTTATTGTGCCTGTAAGAGTTACAAAAATGAGGAAGGACATTTTGGTTTAATTTATCGCAAGACACAAACTCAAAATGTCTGTCAAAATAGGATTTTGATTCTTTTTGTAGGAATATAATGTATTCATTTCTTTCTCCCTTCTAGCCCATAGCTATGTAGGGGAAAATTCATGCAGTTGATGCCATATCACGTTTGTTTTTACTTCTAAAATACAGTGAGTTCTATGTTAGTACGAGGACAAGTGGAGTCTGTTCCTCCTGTATTTTATCATTCACAGATGTGTAAGTTTAAATGCGTTTCTTGTTGTTAGACTCTGTTCTGTCCTTTATTGCATAGTTGCGAAGAACTAAAAGTAGATGAATTTATTAGCCTATCCACAGTTGCAAATGAGCTTCTCCTTCCAACTTTACCTAGAGTAAACATTGCTTGTATGATGTCGCTACCCAAGGAAAGTCAAACCCCAGAAATGAGTAACGTGGTCATCCAGTTAGTGTAATAGTAATAATTGCTCTGGGACAGTAGGATCTGCCCATAGCCACACAGGATACTGTCTGGTGTCCCCTGGCTGCTATCCGATCCCATGAAAATCCCTCCCACCCCATAGATGTTAGAGTTCGACCATCCGCTGAGATGCAGGCATCTGCCCTGGGCTCCCAGAAGGGATCTTTAATCACTCGTCAGCTTCAGTTCAACTTCTCCCTCGAGCAAATTCCCTCTTTCTTGCAACCTTGTATTTGGCATAACATGAAATATGTCACAATCCTAAGTGGTGAGAGGCTCTGAAAGGCAGACAATACAAAGCTGTGTTTCAAGTCTTTTTTCACAACTGGACACCTATCAAAAAAGCCAGCACTGTAGCTGGCTCCGTACAATTCTGTGGGAAAGTCGCGATTGAAGTTTTAGAGTTTAAGGACCCTTCCCAGTGGATTACGAAGAAATCCTTTGGATCATAGGTTTGAGAGCCACTCCACCTGTGGATAACAAAGTACCAGAGTTACCTAACCCAGGGCTATGCATAGGGCTGAAGTGGTGTCAATCTCAATGGGCGACTTCAAAGAAATGCCACTGCTGGAAGGAAGAAAAGTTTTGGATGGAATCCAAAGGTGGATCCTTGTTGAAGGAAACCTGAAAGCAGAGGGGACAGAGTCTGGGTCACTCAGGAGTGACAAGGGGATCGGTAGACAAATGCCCACCAGGCACAGGAGTCACAAGAGGACCTCAAGCGATTTCAACAAACCTCAACTTGCAGAGCACTCAGTGCAAAGTTCTTGGTAGGAAATGGTGCCAGAGGTTGGGGCTATTCGTAGCCCAATTTTACTTGTTCGGGAATCCGCCAACAAGGATATGCACTTGCAAAAGTACGCAGTGCACAGGGGTTTCGGTATTGCAGCCCCCACGAGGGATTCTGACCGCAGGAGCTCAGGATCAGCAGACCGGTCAGTTGGGTTACGATGCCTGTGAATGCAGGGGAGTGACTCCTTCACCCAAGGGAGATATCTTTGGTTGTCCTCGATGCTCCTCAGGTCCTGCACTGAGCCTGTATGGTGCACGGGCACAGACGATGCTGAGAGAGAGTCTAAGTCGGGCCCACGCAAAGTCCAGCGAAGTCCAGAGAGTCCAGACGGTTGAAGTTCAGTGGTTTCTTGATCAGAATCTTGTCGACGTCGATTCTAGGGTCCTACAGCCAGGTAAGCCCTTAGGTACCCACCGGAGAGGGTTGGCAGATTCAGGGGACCCTCCCAGGGGAGGGTTTAGACAGTGGGGAGGTTACTCCTATCTCCAGTTTCACACCACAGCCAACGGCTCCCAGGACTGGTTTGAGCTGGACTATGCACAGGGACACCAAATGTGCCCCTCATGCAGACTTTCAGGCGCTGGCAAGCGCACCCACCCTGCCCTGTCTGGGAGGTTGTCCTGCCTTCCCCTGCTCGAGTTTGGCTCAGCAGCAGGAGGGCAGAAATGTGTCTCAGGGTGGCAGCAACCATTTTGTGCTGTCCAGGTCGAGAATGCTGGTACTGGGAAGACCAGGGACCACACAAAGTCGCTTATGAGGGGTGGAATCATACCTCCCACACTGTTTACCGGTGTGAGGGTATAATTCCAAGATGTTTGATACCAAACCGGATAGTGTTGTGGTCAGCCGTTTTAGAGTTGGTCATCACGCAGTCGCTTAATGCCACTGTATATGTCGTAAATGGCTGCCTCACTGACAACCTGGGAGAATGGACTCCGTAGGCTGCAGGGGTGTTCTGCTCATGTAGTGGCACTCTTTCACTTAGAACCAAGCACCCTGCCCTCAGGATTATAAAGGTCTGCTAGAGGGATGACTTATAGGTTTTAAGTGCAGTGACCCTTAGGTATAAGAAAACTATATCTAAAGTAAGTGGTGCATGCACCAGCTTACACAGGCTGCAATGGCAGATCTGTAGTTCCATTTTGCATGGCCTCTTATGGGTGGCATAATGCATGCTGCAGCCCATGGGAGGCCTCTGGGGTGCCTGCCCTGGGTACCATATACTAGGAACCGACAAGGGTACCCCAGTATCCAATCTGGAGTGTACCCAAGTACATGTAACTGTTTAGGGAGAAAGCAGATAGGCAGGGGTCCTGATTAGCAGGATCCCAAACAGACTAGTCAAAAAGACATTTAGCAAAAAGTGGGTGTAACCATAAGAAGCAGATCCTACTTTAATACAGTAGGTGAGGGGATGCTTTCGGTAGTTAGAGAGAAAATAAACACAAAGATTTTCAAGTAAAGAAAAAAGATTATGAAAAAAGGTTTTAAAGTGGAAATTACGCCAAATATAGGATGGCTGGTCCTTAGGGATATTTGCTCACTGTTAAAAAGGAACTACTTCTCCTGTACATTGTTTGACAGTGGAGCTGAAAACTGTTTAATGGGACAGTACCAAAATTCTCACATGAAATGTAACTTCTATTCTATTGGCAATGCTTCCTCTTATAGGCATCTAACGTTTTCACATAAAAATATGTGGAATACAAAATGTGCTCTGAAATTTAGCATGTAAGTGGATATTTTGTTTGAACAGTGAAAGAAAATATCCAAGAAACACAATGTGATTGTACTGGGGTATCATATATACAGCGCTAAGTCAAAAAACTCTGAGCCCAGAATCACATCACTCGTTAATACTCAACTTGCTCTGCCCAGGGCACAGCAGGCTACACACTACATAGCCTCCTGTACATCACATGCCATTACAACGTCAATGGTAAGTTTTAAAAAATAGGTTAGGTTTATTGAATTAAAAATTAAATTCAGAAAGGAGTTATCGGCTGTTTCACCCTGAAAATTGAGGTCTTGTAAAGTCGTGGAAGGTGATTTATTGTCAGGGGATGTAGTAATGTATAACAGCATTTCAGGTTTGCCCTGAAGATCCTTCAGTGACTCTCCATTAACGAGAGATCCTAATTCAGACATTTTGCCTAAATTGCAGGACACTTCAGTGAAACACCTCTTGTCACCTGTACAGGGCCTTTCTGACCTTTCGGGCATATTTATGCCTGCAGCTCACAATCTGCATGTGTTGTTCTCAGTCAGGTCAGATTTGCAGTATTTTCTCTACATAGTTTGAGATGCTCTGAATGTTTGAGTCACAAGTGAGATTTCAGACGTTGGGCAGAGGCCCGTTGGGAGGCTTATGTCAAGGATACACTCCAATCTCTTTGAACCTGTTACCTTATCTCATCTTTGTGTTGCTTTTAATATCTTTTACTGTTACTTTTCTAACCTCATTTACGAACAAACATTATTTACATGTTAATTTCTATCAATCGATAATACTTTATTTTCGAGAAATACATTCTTGCAGAAATATTGCACATTACACGATTCATTAGTAAACCATCACGAATGTCATAAAATTAGTAGTGCGCAACACATGTAACCAACACATGACTTTGGCTAATAACAATATAAACACTTAAAATTTCCAACACTAAAACACAGTAAATGGTCAGCATTCCAAAATCCCACATATGTTAAAATCACATCGGAAAGAAAAAAGGTGCCAAATTAACCATTAACATGCAACTCGTTTTGTTCAGGGACAACAAAGTGCGGCATGTGGGGCTCTCTTAGTCAACATTATTAATGGGTCAAATGTTCCATCTCCCACTTGGCCTTGCCTGAACATCCTCTGAATGCGAACAGGACTCCGTAAGGTCTTCAGCACAGTCCCACATAAGTTAAAAATATTTTTTTTCCCAAAATTAAAAATAAGGATAACAAATAACCAGCAGCTTGCAACTCATTTTCCCCCACATAAGCGTATAAAGTGCACTGTGCATAGTTGCTTATCTCAATCATGAAGTATTCTGTTAATAATCCTTGATATCGGAGTCAACTTTCACATCTCCCAACCTATCGAGGCATCCTCTTAGTGGAACAAGATTTGCTTGCCAATTTAAGATGCCACGCTACCAACGTAAGTGCCTGCCAACCTTTGTTCTTAAAACACTGAGGAAAAAAGCCTTGACTGGTGGTTACAATTTTTCGTAGGTATTGGCCGGTGCCGATGGTTACATCCTGGTTTCTAAAGTCACATAACCATTTTAAACCCATTTCTTTCGACTGAATCCCGTACTTTTTTAATATAAGCCAGAGAATCATCTTTCTATCTCCAAGGAAGAGTGTACATTCCATCAATAGATTGCTCAATGAATATTTCCTACCACTCTTGCAGGGGCATTGTCCATGGCACTCATCTGCATTGGTGTTTAAGCCCGATATTCGCCAACCCGGGTCAATTCCTACCATCACCCCCAGAATTTCATTCTGTTGAGGCTTGTCTACAATTGTATATATGTAACGAAAGAAATCCATGCTCTCATGCAAAACTAACAAGCATTGGCATAGCCAATAGATCTCGCCTTTAGGTCCTTATAAGTATTTAGACAGGGATATTGGCTTGGCCAATGTTTTTAAGCTACTTTAGCTGATGTTGGAATGGGAAACTTCCCTGCATAGACTACAGTTGCCTTCCCCTGCCTTGAGTGCAAGGTGTACAGAAGCAGCAATGTGGCAAGCATGTCCCACATTGATAAACAGCCAAAAGAAAATTGTGCAGCGTGATGTGCATGTGTTGATGCAACAGCAAATGTTGTATAATTAAAATGGATCATTCCTGCTTTGCCCCTTTAAACACACCCAAGAGAAATAATGTTTATTCGCTGCTGGAAGGGAAGGGAGATACATCTGTTAAGTGTCTTTCCCAGCTACATCATGCGTTGACTGTATAGATGGACAACTGGACAGCAACCAATTTTTTCCCCTTCATGCCGCTGTGGATGAACACAAGGTTAAACTTAGCACCAACTCCCAGAATTTGCGTTATTTGTGTCACAAAGCAGAGCCAAGGCAGAATTATGGCTGAGTCCAGCTCCCTCTGAAGCAGCCAGTTACGCTCACAGGTTTTGGAAGTAACATGCCCCCGGTGCACTCTGGTACATGTAGTCATCAAATTAGTATTTGCACCGTTATCACAGTGATTGTGGATAATACAAACCCAGCAGGAGGCCAGCTCTGTGAATTTATAGGCAATTAGGCCATTGGGCAGGAAGCCACTGTAGGGGGACGGAGACTAGGAGGAGCAGCTTTAGAGGAATGAGACCTGGCTAAGAGAGAGTAGCTCTACAGGAGCGAGACCTGGGTCCTAAACCTGCTCATGGAAAGAGAAGTCCAGTGCAGTGTGTATAGAGGCCGGTTCAGTGGGTCCAGAACTGGGCGACTAGGTCAAGGAGAAGAGCTCCAGAAAACGGCCACCAGAGCCAGACCAGTGCGAGCAGGTCCTCCGGAGAAGGGAGATGGCTCATTCAAAATCAGAATGAGGGAGCCATAACCAGCCAGCGCAGACCATCCATGGAGCAGGATATGCAGAATCAGGGCTCCTCTGGCCAGGATGAGAGGCATGCGGTATTGTGAGCAGGGGCTGGACCGGAGGAGGGAAAATGGATGAATCGGAGGGGAGGAAGGGATCAAGTGAGGGGATAAAGACTGAGCGAGGAGGGGCTAGAAGGAGGGACGGCCTGAGGAGGAGGAGGAAAGAGGAGGAACAGGAAAGGAGGGAGCAGAGGTCAGATGTGGTGTAACTGCCATGGCAACAGATCTCAAAGCTGGGTAACCAGGTTCAAATCTGTGTCTGCACCAGCATTCTGTAATTCTGTGCACATCACTTAATCTCCCCTGCCTGAAAATTTAATCTGTCCGTCTGTAATGCAACTGATGGTCATGTAAAGCACTCTGATACCTTCGGTCGCGTTTGCGCTATTTAAAACTACAAAAAAGTAAATACATTTTTTTTTTTTAAAGCAGTATTGTGTGAGGGGGTGGTTGGGTGGAATATTAGTAACAAAAGACACACGCCACGAGCAATGTACGAGTTGGATATTGTGTAACATAACATACCATACTATACCATAACATACTTAACATACCATACATAACTAACATACCATACATAACATGACAGAACATAACATGACCTACCTATATCAAAACATAACACGAAGAGCACAACTCACATAAACCTGTCTATTCTACACGTACTTCCATGGACAAAACGTATCTGTCTTCCCTCCTCTCGCAGTCGGAGGCGGCTGTTGCCTTATGTCAGTGACGTGGTAGATGTGCGATATGTGAACGGAGAGATTCGTGCCTATAGGAGCAACCAGTGAAAATCCGGGTGAGTTGCACAGAAAGGTTTGAAATGACGTTGCAGTTCTGAGTTAATGAAGACTGTCAAGTAGATGCGTGGTGACGCATTCCTTCTAACCGATGTTTCCAAGCAGGAGGCATTCGGTTGGACTTTCCAGCCAGTGACGTCCCCCCGGCTAGCCCCAGGGAGCCTTGGGAATGTTTCTCGTGGGTATCAATGGCACCTCCAGAAGAAGTCGCCCCCTTCCTCCCCACTCCCTCCAGTGCTCCCGGATAACCGGCTGCGAAAACCCAATGTTTTAAGGTCAGCCCGAGCTAGCACTGCAGAAACCGAAAGGCTCTTGTTTTCCTCCTACCTGCAGACGAAGAGGAAAGGCTTATATTTTAATATACTTTTATTGGGCTCTCCATTCTGCCGCTATGCCCTCCGGCTCGGATCGATGTGTATGTACAGCTCACCTGCGCGCCGGATAGACAGATTAAATTCTGTCAGAGTTGAACTCTTTCTGTCTTCGACTCTGCTGTAAAAACACCGAAAGAATGGAAAGAAAGAGGGCACCGTGGAAGAGAGGGTAGAGCATTTCCCTTCGCCTACACTCTTAGCAAACCATTTTATAATGGCCTCTGCCAACCGTGAGGGCTCGTTCCCCCTGGCACTGCGGCCCCTCCATTATTTTAAGCAAAAAGAAATTATACTAATGAGACAAAGCAAAATCTGATAAAATTGTTTCAGCCTCAGTAGTCAATTAGGACAAGCAGAGCGGCTAATAAAACAAGCATTTGCAATGTAATCGGTCTGATTGCATTGCAAATGCTTAAGTTTAAAACTGAGTGCGGCGCCGCTTCATGGACACCGCGCTCGGTTTCTTGATATATTTCTTAACTTCAATACTGAGCGCTGTGTCATTGAAGTGGGTGCTGCGCTTAGTGCTAAAGTTAAGAAATATATCAATAAACGGAGCGCTGTGTCCGTGAAGCGGTGCCGCGCTCAGTTTCAAAGTTAGAAAAAAAAACAAAGTTTAGAAAAAAAAGTCTTGCAGAGCGTTTCCCTTGCGGGAGCGAGCAGGGGCACCATATGTTTGCAAGTTAATTACAAACGTATGGTGTCAAAGCTCGCTTCCGCAAGAGAATGGCCAAACATGCACATGTTGCCATTGAAAGCAATGCAACACGTGCACATTTTTCGGGCGAAAAGCGAATCCATTCCAAAAGGTCTTTGTCCTATGCAGCGTATGCGCGCTGCGTAGGTCGAGACTTAAAAAGGGAATAACTGAACTCTTTGCTTTGAGTTACTGAAGGTCCTCTCTCCAACTGGTTTTGTTGCGCATTGTCTAAATAACTTGAGCTACTCTACCTCCCTCAGTTCACAAGTAAGGAGCTTCCAGGTGCTTCAATATTTCTATCACAGGGTTCCTCCTAGTGGGGAGGTTGCCAATATCTAGGGGAAAATTAGGACCAACAGTTTTATCGCCAGGGACCCCATTTCTAATCAAGAAATAAAAACTTAAAGCTCTGACATCCGCTAGTGCACCCCAGGCTGCTGTTCTCAACTCCCTTCTTACGGCTTTGTATCATAGCATTTTTTAGGAAATCAAGGAGCAGTTTCAACAAATTACCTTCTCAGCCTGCCTATCCACTGCCAGCACCTATGCACCCAAAAGATCCTGGGGTATTAAATTGCTGTGTATCACTTTACTTATTGGATCAAAGGTATAGCTACCAAATTTGCGGTTGAGCTTCTTCAGACCGGTCACTTCGGTTGATAGTACAAGTTTACGGGAAGCCACACGTTTATCCCACCTCAGATCATAACAAAAGATCATTCCCAGATACTTATACTCTCTAATCTGTTCCAACCGCACATTACCTAAGAACCATGCACATTTTTTTCTCTTACTGGCGAAAAACAAGGCTTTAGATTTATCAACATTTTATAGTCAATTTGTTTTCAAGACAATAAGAGTTCAGGGCATTTAATTTACTTTGGTGATCCATAGACTTTAGAATCATCACCACCAGGTCGTCCACGTACATGAGGCAGCTGGTATGCCTGCCCCCCATCTTAGAAGAGTAACTGTGTGTACGGAATAACCTCTGGGGGAGGTCCGCAATGAACAGACGAAACAGCAGGGGTGCTAAAACTCAAACCTACTGTAAGCCAGTCTCAACCGGATTTTCCTCGACAGGCTTCCCTGTTCGTCTAGATCTACTTGGACCCAGTTGTCACTATTCATTTTCATCAATAGGCTTAACAGTGCTCCAGATATATTTCGCCAGACCATGCCTCTGTCAACCCTATCAAAAGCTGCTCGGAAGTTAATGAAGCAGCAGCAAGGGCCACCTACAGACTTCATTGACTTCCTCGTGAATAACCACAGCATGAAACAGTGGTCCATCATAGAATGCTTTGGCCTGAAGCTTCCTTGCTCCACACGGATCAGTCCAGAGTCAAAAGCTCAAGCAGTTAGGTGCATTAACAAGGTTTGAGCATAAAGTTTAGAAGGCATATCAAGGAGGGAAATCAAACGATAGTTATCAGGCTGATCCAGTTATCTTTTTTTTGTGAATGGGCTTCAGTATGGCTCCTTTTGAGGAATCTGGGAGGATGCCTGTTGGCTTTATCCATTGAACTTAACTTTAATCGCAATTTCTTAGGATATTTCTTAAATATCACAAATGGGAGCCCTTCCGGGCCACCAGCCTTGGAGGCTTTCATATTACTGATTATTTCCAGAGTTTCCGCTACTATATAGCATATATCCTTTCATAACCAGAGCTGAATAATGCTGTAAGGACTCTCCTGTATATCATAAATAAACTATGCAATATAAACAATATATCACAAAAAACAGGGAAGAAACAGCAACAAAGCATGTTTGAAAACTGTTTTAATGCTTAGCATTTAGCCCAAAACCTCAGATAGGACTGAAAGCATTGACAGCTCACAGGCTGCATTGTAGAAAACCACAGCCTAGAAAGGCTAGAAAGCTAACTCTTGGCAACATAGAAAAACTGGCACCGTGCCTTTAAGGCAGGCATGACCCCTAGCTTCCCATCATGCCTCAGGGGTGACAGTTAGGTCAGTTGTTCTTTCTGGCTCCTTCAGTCAGGACCGTGGTTACACAGCTCCACTCTTTTCTGGTTTTATTCAGAAATTTTCTACCTTTTTCAGAAAAATTTTAACTTACTTCGTCTTTCATCCAGTCAAGTAAGGTGTTTGCTTTTTCTGATTATTTTTGGCATTTTTTTACCACTCAAAATGCCATCCCTTTTTAATCCCTGCCTTTCTTGTGGAAAAAATAAGGCCAGATCAGACTCTCACTCGCTCTGTATTCTTTGCCTGCCTAAGGATCATGTCCCAAAGACTTGTCCTCATTGCCAGTCTCTCTCTAAAAGAACTTTAAAGGACAGAGAGAAGATTTGTCTCTATGGATTGGCAGAGAAGGTTTCCAGAGGCAGGTCTCCGGTAAGAAAAGGCTCCAAGAGGCCCAGATCCTCTTCTAGACCCTCCGCGTCGGGCTCGGCGCTGAGAAAGCAGCCACCGGAGGGGCATGCAGTGAAGAAAAGACCGCAGATGGCGGGCTCGCCATCGAGAGAACGCAGACATGAAGGTACGTCATCGACGTCGAGAGTCCGTCAGCCTCTGCCGTCGTCAACCCGGCGACGATCGGCGTCGGAGTTCCAGTTCACCGCCTGCTTCAAGACGTCGATTGGCTTCATAGAGCCAAAGCCCTCCGCCGTCGTCAACCCGGCGACGATCGGCGCCGAAAGCCAGCAGACCTCCGTCGACGTCGGTTAGACGTTTGACGTCGAGAGCTGATAACCCTCCGTCGCCGTCACATAGACGACGTTCGACGTCGAGGAGAGAGAATTCTCCGCCGTCACAGACCAGGCGGCGATCGGCGTAGCGAACGAGACCTCCAACGTCATCCCGACGACGTTCGACGTCGAAGACCAGAAGCCCTCCGCCGACGTCATTCCAACGTCGTTAGGTGTCGAGTGCTAGCAGCCCTCCACCGTCGTCAACCCATCGGCGTCGAGGAGAGAAAGCCCTTCGTCGCTGTCGAGGCCACATAGTTAGACGTCGAGACGAGGAAGTATTCTCCCGCCGTCAAGGCGCCATTCGCCGTCGACACATTCGACGCCGAAGAAGCCTCAGTCAACGCCGAGACCGCTCCCTGAACCTGGTCGAGCCTCGACGACTAGAAGATCTCGATCGACGTCGAGGAGGCCTCCATCGCAGCGGGATATACGCTCAACGTCGAGACCACCATCACATAGATCTGATGAAGGTTCGGTAGTCTTGGTGACGAAATCAGCGTCAAGACATTCTTCTTCTCACTCCTCGAGACGCCCTCATTCTCCATCTGCGTCTCCAGAACATCAGAGAAGGTGGCGACAGAGATCCCTGTCGCATCACAGGCCCTCTCCTTCTATACATCTGTCTCCAAGATGGCTTTTACCAGTACATCACTGGAGTAAGACTCCGGCGGGAGCAGCGAGAAGGCAGGAGGAGTACACAAGCCCTGTCCACAGGTCCCCTCTGCAGAGATTAGTGCAGGAGGTGGATAGATCACCTTCGCCGGTACGCCACCACCGTGCAGGTAGATCTAAGTAACGCAGGCCTCCTACGTCATATCACCACAGAAGGAGGTCTCCCTCATGGTCATCTTCCTCCACCCACTCCTTTAAGAGGGACTATTCGCCTACTCTATCGGACAGCCCTCAGTCGCGAGTGTCTCCGATAGATGATATTAACACCTATCAGGATGTGCTGCAGAGAGGGGCTCAGAAGCTGAACATTGCAATGTCCACTCCCCAGGTCGCAACTACAGTGATCTTCGAGACGCTGCACCAAAGATCTGCTTCGCGTCCGTTGCTGCCTCTGGTTCCTGGCCTTATGGAACCAGTAATGGACATTTTTCTGACCCCTTCAACGATTAAAGCTGCACCGGCCAGAATCCAGAAGAAGTACAAGCCGGCTGATACAGACCCGGTGTTCTTGAAAACTGACCCACCTGTGGATTCCGTGATAGTTGCAGCGGCATGTAAGACGCACGCAGTTTCTGCTCATGCGTTGGTCCCTCAGGACAAGAAGATTAAGTCCCAGGATTCTTGGGGGCAAAAAGTTTGTGGCTCGGCAGCCTCTTCTCTCAAAGTCTCTAGTGCAGCAGCCTTATTAGGTCGATACGACCGATCCTTATGGGACTCTTTGGATCGGTTCAAGGAAAAGTTGCCAAAGGAAGATCAGAGGGACTTTGAAGAGATCATTACGGAGGGTTCCTTGGTAGCTAATCAGATGATTAGCACTGCAGCGGATGGTGCCACACTAGCGGCGCATTCGTATGCGCATTGAATTTGTGCGAGAAGGTCTGCGTGGCTGAGGCTTACAGCCCTTAAACCGGATGCTCAGCAGAGGATCCTTAATCTGCCTTTTTCGGGTTCTTCATTGTTTGGCTCCCACACGGATGAAGAAATGGCTCGGATGAAAGTAGAGTTGGACACTTTGAAGGCGGTGGGGCTAGAAAAGAAAAAGGAGTGCCGAAGAAGGTACAGGCCCAGCCAACGCAAGGGATACCAACAGAGGGTTCAAACCCCTCAGTGGTCCCAAGGCAAGAACCAAGGGTGATCGCAATTTCAGGGTTGAAAGTCTACCAGAGGTAGAGGGGGTAGCCAACAACAATACTCCTCAACTACTCGGCCAACAGGAAAACAGTGAGCTAGAGCTTCCTCTGACGCCGTTGCCCACTCCAGTGGGAGGAAGTGTTTCGCAACATCTGAGAGAGTGGTGCAACATAACGAAGGACCGGTGGGTGCGCAGTATACTGCGCAATGGATACGCACTACGTTTCCGTGTGTCTCCAAAGGACATTCCTCCGAAAAAATCTCGTCCTCACCAGCTAAAATTACTACGTCAGGAAGTGGTGGCGCTTCTACAAAAGAAGGCCATAGAGAAGTTCCCATCTCGCAGCGAAGAAAGGGAGTGTACTCCAGGTACTTCCTTGTGCCAAAAAGAGATCAGGAGCACAAGTTCAGACCAATCCTGGACCTGCGGTCTCTGAACAGGCTCATCTTAAAAGAAAGATTTCGCATGCTGGCGCTTCATCAAATATGTCCACATCTGCAAGCAGGGGACTGGATGTGCTCGGTGGATCTCCAGGATGCGTACTTCCACATTCCTGTAACTCCTCGTCATCGCAAATTCCTGCGATTCATGGTCGGCAACAGTCACTACCAATTCAGAGTGTTGCCCTTCGGGCTAAAATCTGCCCCACGAGTCTTTACCAAGTGCATGGCGGTGGTAGCGGCAGCTCTACACAGATGAGGGCTGTTCGTATATCCATACTTGGACGATTGGCTCTTGAAAGGGCCATCTCCTCAGCAGGTAAAGAGTGACTTCCAAGTGTGCCTGACTGCTCCACAGGCTAGGCCTGCATGTGAATATGGAAAAGTCCGTTTGCCAGCCGACACAGGTGATCCATTACCTGGGCTCCGTCCTAGATACAAACCTAGGAAAAGCGTTTCCTTCGGAACAGAGACTTTTATCAATTCGGCAGAAGTGCGAAGTTCTTCTCCAGACTAATCGCCCGACGATCTGTCAAGTAGCGTCCCTATTGGGATCAATGGCATCTTGCATATTCCTCATTCCCAACGCCAGGCTGAGAATGAGACCTCTAAAGCAGGATCTGGAGGACAAGTTGGGACCAGACTACCAGTTTCTGGGAAGACCGGATTGTGCTTTCACAAGCAGCAAGGACGTCTGTTCTGTGGTGGACTCGTCCACGGAGCCTCCTGCTGGGAGTCCCCTTTCATCAACCTGTTCCCACCCAGTCCTTGGTAACGGATGTATCGCTTCAGGGATGGGGGGCGCACATGGATTGCCTACAAATGCAAGGTCGGTGGTCCGTCAAGGAGCAATCCTACCACATAAACATGTTAGAGCTGCGGGCGGTCCATCTGGCTCTGAAAGCTTTTCGGCCTTCGATCATGACCAACTCAGTCCTCGTCCAAACAGACAACACGTCCACCATGTATTACCTCAACAAACACGGTGGTACGCGTTCTCGCCCTCTCTCCCTGGAAGCTCAAAAGATATGGCATTGGCTTCTAGCCCGAGGCCTCTCCGTCACAGCGGTGCACCTTCCAGGGGAGCGAAATGTGTGAGCGGACGCACTCAGTCGGCACTTCGAAGATCAGCCAGACTGGGTGCTAAACGACGAGGTAGTGGCAGAAATTTTCCGTCAGTGGGGTCAGCCTTCCATAGATCTGTTCGCAGACGATCTAAACAAAAAATGCCACGCCTTCGCCTCCAGGTTCCACCGTCCAGGGACGAAGGGGAATGCTCTTGTGATGGACTGGTCCGGAATATTTGCATACGCCTTTCCTCCCTTGCCTCTGATTCCGAAGGTGGTGTCCAAGCTCATCTGGTCCAACATGTCAATGATCCTGATAGCCCCAGACTGGCATAGACAATGGTGGTACCCGGACCTGTTACAGCTGTCGGTGCACCCCCACAAGAGGCTGCCTTGCAGGTCAGATCTGCTGACCAAGATGGACGGGAAGATCCTACATCCCAACCTTCCCTCACTGAACTTGGCAGCATGGCACCTGAGGTCCTGCAATATGGACATTTGAACTTGCCGCAGGACTGTATGCACATACTAAAGGAAGCAAAGAGACCTTCCACAAGAGCTTCGTATTCCTTTGAGTGGAAGCGGTTCTACCTGTGGTGCACTCGTAATAACTTCAATCCAAACACAGGTCAGGAGGAGATTATTCTTCCTTACCTCTTGTACTTGGCTAAATCGGTTTGAAGTATTCATCGATCAGAGAACATTTAGCGGCTATTACGACCTATAGAAGGTCTCCAAGCCAGCCTTCCTTCTTTCAACTGCAGGTGGTAAAGGATTTCCTACAGGGGTTGAAGAAAGTGTATCTCCCTGTTCGGCCTCCTTCTCCTCCTTGGGAGTTGAATCTGGTCCTCTTTAAGTATGGGTCCTCCTTTTGAGCCCATCCATAAAGCCACGCTGCAGCATTTGACTGGAAGACCGCTTTCTTAGTCAAGATTACATCAGCGCGAAGAGTAAGCGAGATCCAAGCACTTTCTTCCAAAGAGCCATATACTATCTTTCACCACAACAGAGTGTATTAAGGACTCAACCTGCTTTTTTGCCGAAAGTTGTATCTGATTTTCATATTAATCAGACAATTTCCTTACCGTCCTTTTTTCCCAATCCTGCAACTCCTGCGGAGAGGTCACTCCATTCCTTAGATCTTAAGAGTGCTTAAATTCTACCTAGAGGGAACTAAGGTTATCAGAAAATCAGACCAATTATTTTTAAATTATGGTTCCATAAGGTCAGGTTTTTCCAGCTACCAAGAGATCCATTTCCAGATGGATAGTGTCTTGTATAAAATTGGCCTATCAGCTGGCGAATAAGCCCCTATTGTTGTCACCTAAAGCACACTCCACTAGGGGAAAAGCAGCTACAGTAGCTTTCTTGCATGATGTTCCAATGGCAGAAATTTGCAAGGCAGCCACCTGGAGATCTGTGCATACGTTCACAAGGCATTATTGTCTTGAATCTGACTCCAGGGCAGATACTCAAGTAGGCCATGCCTCCTTGAGAAATATGTTCAGATAACAGAAATGTCTGAATTATCAAGTTTGGTTGTCTGAGCTTGATTGTTAATGATTATTATTTTTCCTTTTCCCGCAGCAGATGAGGTGAGGCTCGCTATGCTATTCTAGTGCTTATGACTATTGATGAGGATCCCCTGGAAGAGAAGGATTAGTTACTTACCTGTAATCCTAGTTCTCTTCCAGGGGTATCCTCATCAAAGTCATAAGCAACCCTCCCGCCTCCCCGGGCAAATGATCCTTATTTTTAAGGGAATTGTCAACTCTTTGTGTTATGGCTTTGTGTAACCGCAAAGAACAACTGACCTAACTGTCACCCCTGAGGCATGATGGGAAGCTAGGGGTCATGCCTGCCTTAAATGCACGGTGCCAGTTTTTCTATGTTGCTAAGAATTAGCTTTCTAGCCTTTCTAGGCTGTGGTTTTCTACAATGCAGCCTGTGAGCTGTCAATGCTTTCAGTCCTATCTGAGGTTTTGGGCTGAATGCTAAGCATTAAAACAGTTTTCAAACATGCTTTGTTGCTGTTTCTTCCCTTTTTTTGTGATATATTGTTTATATTGCATAGTTTATTTATGATATACAGGAGAGTCCTTACAGCATTATTCAGCTCTGGTTATGAGAGGCTGCATATATATATATATATATATATATATATATATATATATATATATATATATATATATATATATTCACTTAAAAAACCATATCTTAAAAAACCATAGGCTTCACACATGTTATAGTTAGGTGGATATTTCACTCGTAAAAAACCAATTAAATTCCCCCGTTATAGTTAGTTCAGATAACTATAACTTGCGCGCCCGCAATCCTCTGCTCCTGACGTCACATATTACATCACTCATGACATGGTCAGTGGCATCACTCTTGACATCACTGATGACATCATCCTTGTGATAGAGTGGCGGTCGCGGGAGTTATAGTTATCTGAACTAACTATAACGGGGGAATTTAATTGGTTTTTTACAAGTGAAATATCCACCTAACTATAACATGTGTGAAACCTATGGTGTTTTAAGTGAATTTGCAAGGTTTTTTAAATGCTAATTCCCAACTATAACGTGTGTGAAACCTATGGTTTTTTCAGTGAATTTGTACGTTTTTTGAAATGCTAAGTTATGTATTTTTTTATATATATATATTTTTCAATAAACTACGTATGATTTATTTATTTTTTTTAATGGTTTTTCACCGTGCACCCCCGCGATTTAAAAAAAAAAAAATTTTTAATGTTTTTTTTCTGCCTTCGGGGTCCTTCAGGGACCCCCTGACAAAGTCTAGGGGGTCAGGAACCCTCTACCCTGCCCCCTTTTCACGTTCGCCACCTTCCTTTTCCACTCTCGCACTGAAAACAAACAAAATGGCGGCCGACACTCCTGATTTCGACCGATTCGAACGTTGACTGACATGTAACAACCAATCAGAATTACGCTCGCGCACGTTAGGGTGCGCGCACGGTGCGCGGCTATAGATATGTATGTGCTTTTAACTGCAATTTTCTCAGGAACTACTGAACAGATTGACTGCATATATGCAAAAGGCACATCCCTGACCTGAGGACTACCTCTCTGCCAAATTTCAAGTAATTCTGTTCAGCCGTTCGGGCTGTACCTTCGACTAAAGGTCCTATGGGAAAATGCATGGGGAAAACGCGTTTTGGGACCCCCCTTTTTCCTCGGCCCCCGCTTGACGAATCCCCCCGAGACTTTCAGGGTAGGAGCTGAGCGGAGCGCCCCATTAGTTTTGAAAATTTCGCGAAGATTCCTCAACCGGCGCCAAAGTTATTCAAAATAGAATTTTGAGATTTCCTATGGAAACACGGTCCTAACTATAACTATCTACTGGCGACCGCCAGTAGATAATAGATATATATATCGCACAAAACTAGTCCAGCACCGCCACTAGCAGGCAAAGGTGGGAAAGACGCTGTCAGAGACCTCTTCGATGTGCTCACGCTGATAGGCACCAACAGGAGTCCGTAATAAGTGCAGGCATCAATTTATTTGGCAAAAGTAAATATAAATCCATTGCATTCGTCGGACATAGTGTCCACCACCTCGAAAACCCCTAAACATTTTACTAGACCTGCAAGTCTAGTGACTTAAAAAATCTACTCAACCTAATTATAATGCTGTTGACCCATAAACTGCTTTAAAATTACGTGATCCTGTACAAGTATTTTAATTCACTGAAGCCATTTTCTTCTTGATCACACATGAGACCCTTCAAATATGCGAGTTCTGCATGTATGCTGTACAGAAAAGTTTTGTTTGATTTAATAGTTAACTTTTGCTCCATATATAATACAAATCTAGCCACATATAGGATACACATGACCGCTGACTTGCCTCAGTTCATTAGCCGCATTGTCATCAGCGCGGGGGCAGGAATGTTTCTGAAATCTTGTTTAAAAACTGTCACTTTTATTAAATACATAACTAAGCATAAAGTAGCAGCACACTGTCATTTGCAATCGGCAGATTTTGCATTCAAATGTCCACAGAATTTCCCACTGACATGTTGTTTTAAATCTATATAGTGGAAATCGAGTTTCTGCAAATATTTGTCATTTGCACATCACCATGTAAAGTATGCTGATTTGTTATGCTCCTACGTAAATCTTGGTTTGCATCACACTTCTGAATTACAAAAAAAATATTTATTTCATAATTCCTGATATATACTTGTACTATTGATTTACATGCTGTTTAAATGTTGTTGGAAAAAAGCCCTGACATTTTGCAGCCTTTCTTCCACAATTATTCGTCAGATAACTCACTTGACAAAAATCACTTCCTATAACGAGAAAGAAAATGAAATACCATTTTCCAGGAACAGATAAGCAACAATTAGTAAAAACAAACTGACATTTGACCTCTATCCTCGAACAGACTGCAAATGTGTCAAGAGGAAAAAAAGATTTAAAGGCCTCTTTATTGCTCATTAACTTTATGAAAGAAAAGAATACCTGTTCCTTTCAGCTTAAGTTAACTTGCCAGCAGGGACCAGTAAATTCTAAAAAAATAGTTCCACCTGATAAAATCTCACTCGCAATTGCAAGTGAATTTTTCAAGGCCTGCTGTAGTAATTGAGTTCTCAGTGGTCAGCTGATAGTTTCTTAGTAGGGTGTTGACCTCTGCATGCTTCCAGTGTTCGGGGTAGGTGGCTGTGGCCATCGAGGTGTTTAACAGGGTGGCGAGTTTGTGACTGATCTTGGCTCTCTGCCTAGGTTGTGGTGTAATATGGGATTGGTCCCAGTGAAGAGTTTTTAACCATAAAGACATAAACACATAACACAACCACATTGGTGAATTTCAAAAGTTCAATGTTATTTAATCACACTGAACATAGGATTATATCAACACATTAATATGAATATGTGCCCGGAAAGGAAAAGAAAGGGAGGGGAGGTTTTAAAATAAAGAGGATGTGATGATTAAAGTAAGGGTAAGAGGATATACAAAAAGGTCAAGTGCAGATCTCCTAATTCTAGACATGAAACCACCAAAGGCTCTACCTCAAGCCACATATATCAAAGTAAAATCAACATTGTGCTTAGCCATGCTTTGAAATCATATCACAGTGCAGAGTCGCTGTTGATTAAGCTGGCTATCTAAGATGTCGATGTTTCGACCCCAAATATACTGTAGGCTTCTAAATTCCTTACGAGGGGTCTTCCTCAGGACTGAGTGAAAGGGAAGGTGGGGCACCAAAATTAATCCCAGAACAGGGATGAGCAAGGGTTAGATGGGCGCGTAGGCTCCAGAAGGTAGGGAAGACGGCACTCTAGCAGGATGAATCTCTGAATTGTCCCTCCCAAATATGTCTAATATGAATTGTCCCTCCCAAATATGTCTAATATGCAGCCACATTAATTGGCCAGACCTTAAGAAAAACACGTTCATTGTGGTGGTGCATTGGATGGATTCCTTGTGTACGATGGCGATCCCTCCACATGGCTTGTTAATGCGGTCCCGCTGGGTGATATTGTATCCTTCGGGTATCACAGTGGCGATGTCAGGGGAAGATGTAGGGTTGAGCCAGGTCTCTGTGAGTAAGAGGACGTCCGGTGCAAGGGTGGTAATGAGGTCTTAAATCTCAGTGGTGTGTTTGCATGGTGTGCTTGTGTTGAGAAGGGCACAATCGAGATGGTGTACTTGTTTTGGTGCTGTCTGTGGTGTGGTCAAGGTGGCCCCAGGCAGTGGGCTGGTATGCGAGCTGTAGCAGAAAAAGTGACAGTAGGTGCAAATGAATGGTTCTACCGTGGAGCGACAGTCGACGCGTTGGCTGCATTCGTAGTGGCGTCTGGGGTGCGGAGCATTGCATTGGGGTAGCTGCAGGGGGTGGAAGGACCAGGGGTAGTGGCTCTGGGCGCTGTCCAGATGTAGATGGTTGCAGACAGGCTAGCCTTTGGTGCGCCTGCTGCTCCGATGTGCTGTGCCTGTCATTAGGTAGATCCTGGGAGGTGGGAAAGAGTGCGGTGGGCGGGTCTACTGAAGGCGGGAAAAAGAGGGTAAAAGATGCACACAAGAGCAGGTAAGGAGCGGGGGGGATGGGCAAGGGGGACACCAGTGAACATTGATGGGGGGCCAAGGGGCGAGAAGGGGTAAAGAGGTGACAAAATAGAACACGAAAATGAGAGCGAAAAAGGGCAAAGCAGTCAAGCACGAGGTGACAGCAAAGGTGACAAAAGCAGAAAGCGATTGAGAGGGCCAGAAAGGGCATTGGGTGGGTGAGCGAAAAAGGGCAAAGCAGCCAAGCACCAGGTGACAGAAGCAAAAAGATGACAAAACACGGAAGCGAGAGAGAGAAGAGGGCAATGATTATGAGAGAGAGAAAAGGGCAATGATTATGAGCGAAAGAGGGAAGATGTCAGTGTAAACCGGCACAGAGGTGCTAAAAATGCGAGAGCGAAAGCAAAAACAAAGGAATAGGAGTGAAGATAGAGAAGAGGATTTAGCGGGCAGGAGCAGTGGAAAGCTGGGTCCGAAAGGTCCTTGACTGGTTGTAGAAACAGTCAAGGTTTGTGGGGAGCCTTGGCACCTGCTCAATGGGGTCACACTGCAGCCGCCATTAGGTAGGTCTTGGGAGGTGAGAGGGGCGCATGGGTGGTGCTACAAAAGGTGGCTTGAAGAGGCAGGAAAATGCACAGGCGAGCGGGTAAGAAGCGGTGGGATTCAGGAGTGGAAAACCGGAGAAGGGCAGGAGGCCGAGGGACAAGTAGGGGCAAAGAGGTAAAGCGCAAAGCACAGAGGTGACAGAACATAGAAGTGAGAGAATAAACAAGCATTGGCATAGCCAATAGGTCTCGCCTTTGGGACCTTATAAGTGTTTACGCATGCAACAGTTGATGTTTTTGCACCAAGGATATTGTGCTGCATAACTAAATACTTCTAAGGTCCCAAAGGCGAGACCTATTGGCTATGCCAATGCTTGTTAATTGTAAAGGACATGAATGTAGGACCGATAGGGACCCATTTCAGAGTTTCTAAATCCTGCTGCATCTGGGACCCGGAAGGACCCGGTGCTCTTAAAGCTCTGCAGTTGGCACACTGATGTCGACAGAAGGAAGGGCAGGGGCCTAATCAGATCAATGACCGCAACTCTGTCCCCACATCACACGTATCTTCATAGGCCACTCTGTAATCTCATGCCCAGCCTTAGGGTGGGCGCACTATTGAAATCTCAAGCCAGATGCTCATCTCAAGGTCCCCTTGGAACCTCAAGCCCAAAAGAGATGAAGTTTCATGTACTGCCTGCACCCACAATCTAACCTCTTTTACCAATAACTAACAACAAAGCAGTGATCTTTGTTGTTAAATGGACGCAAGAGATACCCATTGGGTAGCTGAAATGCATAACCTGAAACTAGAAAGTCTGTGGTCAGTCCTGGCTTCTCTGCTAAACAAACTGTGTGATCGAAGGCAAGTATTATACTTCACCGGGCCCCCTTCTTCTTCATTATCACAAACGAGAGTACCTTTAAATGCGTACGTTTAGGAACTGCACTGTGTAAATATGAGGTACACATGACAGCTGAACTGAATTGCCTCTGATTTTCAGTAGTGCCGCTGTCGTCAGGGCAGGGGGAGGCATCAATATTTTTAAATGTATATTTTCAAACTATTACTTTTAATAAATGCCTATCAGTGCAGTGGGATAATCTGAAGGTGAAACGCATCTGCATGTTATAAAAACTTTTTTTTACATGGTGTTTGTTGCATGACTTACATTTCAAATATGTTCGTGTCTGTGCTCGTGCATGGGCTTTCAGAGACAAGCCGGACACTTAATTCCTTTATGGCTCGTTTCTCTGTAAATGTCAGCTCCCCAGTCTGTAGCAACAGTGGCTTAATGTCCCTGTTGCTGCAGACGGCCATCGACTGACACTGTCAGGAATAACAGACTATGTAATTATTAGGGGGGTGTTCCATCCTATACACCGCCCCTGAAGCCACATCTCTAATCAGTTGATGGATGAAACGCTATATTAATGAGCGGGTACATCAAATGATAGATTATGGGGTGGAGTGATCCATATATAGATGATGGATGTGTGAACGGATGGGTGGTTAGAATGGCTGATGGATGGATGGATGGATGGATGGAAGAGACGTGGGACCTCTTCAAAGGAGGGCCGGGCTCACTTGCATGGTGCCATCAAAGCTTTGGTTTAAAGTGGGGGTGGTTTAACTTTATGGCTACTCTCATGGGGAATATACATGGGACTTACTCTTAGCAGTTACTCAAAGTCTAGCAGGGACCCAGCCCTCGCGGACCTAGGTTGGACACCGTTCCTTTAAAGCACGCAGAGTGGATTAGCACATTTCCGTCTGACTCCTTCAGAGAACATGTGTATTTGAAAGCAAGGTGTTTACCTAAACAAGGATTTTGTGGCTGTGCTCCGCTCTTTCTGAAATGAAAAGCCTTAACGTTCTTTATTCCTGGCTCAGCCAAAAAGATCACCCCTCAAAGTTCCTTCCCTCAGCCAGAGCTCTCAAATTTCCCAGTTCCGTGCGTAGGCAACGCGTCCAATCCAGGGTTGTTTCTGTGCCTTCTGGGATTTGTAGTCCTGCCTTTCGAAAATCAGGACTGCATGTCCAACAGAGCAACAATGAGTCTGAACTGGATTACCTACTCGTGCATGAAACGGGGTGAATGGAGAGCTGTCACTTACAGTTTGGCTCTCTGCAGTGTTCCCGGTGGTTAGGGTACTTGTGGCCTTCTGCTTTAAGGAGCTCTGCGAAGGGTATATCTGGTAAATTCAGTATTTTACCAAATCCTTTGTGGCTTTTGCAAAAAAGAAACGCGCGCGCCTCGTGCAAGTAGAAGGGGGGGGGGGGGGGGGAGTGCGTCCGAGAGCAGGCAGCATTTCCCTTGTGAGAGCGAGCGCCATAATTGCTACCATATGGTGGCGCTCGCTCCAGCAAGGAAATCGCCAAACATGCATGCGTTGCCATTCAAGGCAATGCAACGCGTGCACGTTTTTGCCTTCAAAGCCGGACCGATTTCAAAAGGTCTTTTTGCCTATGCAGCGCATGTGCGCTGCGTAGGCGAGACCTAAAAAGGGCAAAGCACCCAAGCACAAGGTGACAGAGCAAAAGATGACAAAAGCAGGAAGCAATTGAATGAGTTTTAAAGCGATTTTAGGCTCTACATACTTGCAACTGTTTCATCTATATAGCATATTTAGAAAATATTGACCTGTGGAATGTGTGCGCTATGGAAAGTATCATCAAATCGGAATTTTGCTCATAATTACACTTTTTGCACATAAGTACATAAAAAAATAGCGACATTTATATTTTTTACAAATACAGCACCAGAGAGAAGTCTGCACAAAACAGGTCACTAGATCCAAGCTTTGTAGGACTGCTGCTGGACTAATTGTTTTTGGATGAAGAGGTCCTGTACAAAAGTTTATTCAAGCCTTAAACACGCCCTTTAACTATAGATGTGCCTTTTTCTAAGTGAACAATTCACAACAGCTAACTCCCAACAGTTTTAAAGGTAGAATATTGAAGAATTTTGACTCTAAACTATGCTGTCTAAAACACATTTGACTGTCCATACCTTCTTATAAAACTCTTAGAACTATTGACTTGTGGAAAGGCAGGTTAACAAGAAATTCACGTGTGAATGGTAAATAGAGGCTCGGTTATACCAGTCATCACAAGAGAAGAAAAGTTATTTCCCGAAGTCCGAGAAACTGCTAATTGTCTCATAATGAAGGTTAGGTTCAAATAAGCAACACATTCTTCACGGGCAGGTGTTACATTAAGGCATTACTAGACAGGGTGGCGCCAGATTGCTCCTAGAATCATTTAACATGGCCCGCTTCCCAATGATGTGGCAAAATAAAATGTTGCTTAATTTGCTAGCATTCCTTGTACTGGCCCTGGTTCTTGAAAGATTCAAATTCCTAAGTCACCCATATTATCAAACCCTGTTCTCATGTGAACCAATGTGGGAAACTCTGAGAACTGTGAGTGTATAACTGCACGCCAAGAGACAAGTAGGGCTTGCTGACAAGTCTTAGAAACCTGGAGTGTTATTCTTCCATTTCAAAGCGAAAATGCTATCTTATTTCATTTAAACACTGTTACTTTTTTGTTGCATTTTTACACTGTAATCTATTTTTCAGTGCATGTACTTTGGCATCCTGTTATGCCTTTAGCAAATCGTTTTTCAAATAAATTGTTGTTGTGAGTGTTGCGCCACTGCTAGTAATGCCTAAAGTAATAAAAGAACTCCAACGTCATTTTTGCTATTCTGCTGTGGCATAGGGCCTTTGTAGAAATTGTAATCAGACTTTACGTTAGTTCCAGTATCACTATTTTTCTAGAGGCAAATTCTTACTTAATGCTAGGTTGTAGGAATAAAGGTTTGGTGATGCTGCTTTTAAGTGTCATAGGAAATTCAGGACATTGCATTTTACATTAAAAAAGTCGATTCTTTCACCATAGATGGGGCAAGATTTGATTTAACTAATGTTACAAATTCTTAATACAAATGTACAATTACATATAAAATATGTTAAATCCTGATATTAGTTAACGATTTTTGTGTAAAAATATCAGTGACTCCCTTTATACTATGATAAATGTGCATCCGTTCTTTAAAGGCTTAAAACGTGATCTTTGTCCCTGTAAGAATATTATATTAGGACTTATTTCGAGACACTGTAGTGTTATTAACCGGAAATGTGTTGAATTAATAAATAACCACCGCAGGCAGACAGTGCAATACCAGGTAAATTTCTGATTAGAGGCAAAGTGCAAGAAAGAAAAATCCAGAAAGCATGCTGTCTCCTCCTTCACACGAAGGATATGAAATCGCTTCCCCACCGAATTCAGAAGTGCATCGACATCAACAGGTTGGAAAAAACTGAATGCAATTTTCTTTAAGGACCACTCTTCCCCACAAAGTAGATGAACCTTTTAACTGATTTCGGATATTTGCTCATGACCCCTGTTTAGTGCTTTACTTCTTCTTAGCTAGGGTTGCTGTATGCATCCCTAATTAGTTATAGGACTTCATTATTGTGATCGTCCATCTCACCAAATTTAATTGAAATATATCCAGAGCTCTTTGAAAAAGATATTACTATTGCCGCTGTCCCTTTTGACTTTGAATCTGTCCTATATTTGGGGGCTCTCTGACTGCATTTTTTTTGTTGCTTTGACCAACACCAACTTTATCTGTGGTGCAAACGAGTATCTTTCAGATTTAACTGCCTTCAGTTACAAGAGGGTGTTTTGAGACTTGCGCTCTACAGCACTGTAAAACATTCAGTAGCTTACAAGTACAAATAATTAATAATATAGAAAGTGATATTAATTGTGTATAGCCTATTTAATGGAAGCATTTTTCTTCTCTACTAACAATTCTATCATTTGAGTGCAAAACAACATCTTTATACTTACTGCTTGCTATTTGCTAAGCTTGGGCTTGCTCTGCTGTAGATATTTATGTAGAGAGTAAAAACTGGACTTGCTTGTGGCATGTACTTTGTCTTTGAACTGACCTCTGTTTTTTTCTCTTCCTCTTCCTTGCTTCAGATGTTCATCAAGTACCTAAAGGTTAGCAAACCTTCTCTTTGTGAATATCTTTTGCACTGGGCCCGGCATTCTCTCTTGCACTGCTGATTGCTTTCTCAAATTCATTGCTATTAAAAAAAGTTTAAAAATGTGTCAGTCGTGACCTTTTCAGGTGAGGACACATTTAATTTCCCCTGCAGAAAATGTAGTTCTCAAATGAAATGCTGTTTTGCAAAAACTAAGCCTGCTGTAGCACTCTGATTTCTGTGTTGATGTTTTAATAATTATGATGTGCATTCTTTAGGTGGAGCTGGTATCGCATTTTGGGTCAGAGCATTTTTGTCCACTAAGCCTCATAAGGTAATATTTAAAGCCATTTAATAAAAAAAATCAATGTCAAATAACTAACAATATTTTAGTGGGTTAATGGTGGGAGTAAGGCACGATGAACAATTTTGGATGTACTCCGATTGCATGTAATCCTTAACGGGTTGATTAAACAAGTGCGGAGAGAGTTTTTGGGAATTGAGATAAGTAACCAGAATTAGCTGTCCTATTTGGTGTGTATCCCTTGCCCCCCCCCCCACCCGCCCCCAATCCACACCCTCCACGAGGTCATGCCACCTAGCTTGGGTGGGCTTAAGCATGTGAACAGCACAGTGCTTATTTATTTTACCATAGTTTAAGACCAAGTTAATTTTATCTATTTCTTGTCCTGTTAAAACATTCAATTTACGGAGACGTGGAGAGTTAAAGACTATAAACATCTTATTTGTTAGTTGTAAAGGTTGGTTCAGGTTACTCAGACTATAGGATCTCGGTTCAGTCACCGTGTCCTTCAGAATATCGCATCTTTTCCTACTGTTATTTGCTCTCGAGTGTTTTGCATTCAGTAGCAGGACTGGTAACTATCAACTTAGTAGCAGGATTGGCAACTATCCACTTAGTAGCAGGACTGGTAACTATCCACTTAGTAGCAGGATTGGCAACTATCCACTTAGTAGCAGGATTGGCAACTATCCACTTAGTAGCAGGACTGGTAACTCTCCCTCAGCAATTTGGAAAGTAGGAAGTCTTTCATGTGTAGCAGAATGATTAGTAACATTTTGACTGCTGTTTTTGCTGATGCTATAAGGAGTTCTGCCACAGGGCTTTCCATTTACGTTGGTCAGTTTTAATTGTTACATAATGTCTCCATCGTCATTAAAAGAGCTAGCCTGTCATGCCATTTGTGCACCAATGTATGCAAATATTTCCGTCTTTTCTCTTGGCTGCTCTTCACATTTGGCAGGATGCCTATTCAGTATTAACCTTTACTGGAGGTACAATGGGTTCATTGTTGTCAAGGCCTGGTTAATTATTTTCAGTGCCAAGCCACAGCATTAATCATACCTTCTGGGATAATCTTTCTCTTTTTAGATGACTGAGTCACACATCAGCCTAAAGTAATGTCTGTGCTACCTCAAAGCAGTAAGTTTCTTAACATTTGCTAGTTAAAGGCATTTCTCTCTTTATTTGACCAGCTCCTGTAACGTCACCTGAAATATTGTTCAAGAAGTCTAGAATGAAAGGGTGCCATCAGTTACTATTGGGAGCCTATGCTTGTTAGTCTGCCTCACTGTTAAATATCTTCATCACTCCTGCATTCTTGCCACTGACAGAAGATTACTAGAAATTCCAATGTCATGCTTAGGGCATAGGTGCATGTAGCTTATGCCATCTTTAAGATTTGCGTCAGAGCGGAAAAAGAAAATTCCAGTGCAGCCCTTCGGTTCCTTCACTACATCTTCAGTGTTGGTCATTTATTTTGCTCTGCAAGGAATTGAGAGCACCTTTTTCTAAATGTGGAGATATTCCCACTCACTTTTGCATTTGTTCTAGCCCCTTCCCTTATTCCATTTGTGCGTGCTGCCCTCCAGTTCCTTGTTAAACAGACCAGGAAAAATGGAAACTGCAATATGTTACTTTATTGCTGATGGGCATGTTTTTTCCCAATATACTCTTCATTGTCTGCTCGTGCTTCTGCTGTCTAGTCAGTGTTGCCGGTGCCACGGTTTATACACTATCTTGAGTATGATCGCTGTAGTTTTTTTAGGGGCTTGGTGCTTTAGCAGATGCTGCATGTCTCGTCTAGATAAATGTTTAAAGAAAGTTGCCTATTTTGTCCATAAGTGCCTTCCATTAGATGTGGTATGCCCCCGTATCAAAAAGATGCCTTTTGTTAAAAAATCCTTTATACAGTGGACTATGTTTCAACAATGCATGTACTTTGCAGGATGTGTAAGGTTCTCGAAAGGCTTGCCCTTTTTCTGGGAATCTCTTGTCCGGTACCTCTATTCAATTGAAGGTAGACAAGACACAGTATCCCTTTTCATAAAGATTCAGCTATTAGACCTACACCCAAACAACAAGAGCCTCAGTGTGTGGTACGGTTACTTTCAATTAAATGTGGAGACCTAATTAATCGGCAGTGGTAATCAACTGATGTTTATCCTTCCGGGATAATTGGTTAGTGAGAGAGCAGTCACTTGAGCAACAAATTACCAGTAAGCTGACTGGCGTTTACAGTAAATGATGCAAAGTTTAAATTATTAGATACTGACCTGAAACAACAATGATTTTTATAACGTACCATTTACACATTAAGAGTAGTAGTATACGCCCTCTATGCAAAGGATGATACTGTAAAAGAAATCTATTTTGAATTATCAAGTCATTGACAACAGCTGCAGTAAAGATTAATCCATGTATCCTCCTTGAGGCTTCAAATCCTCAGTAGTCCATGTTTAAACAGCAGTGTGGTTAGTCACTCATATAGTACTTGTAGTCTGATCGCCTCATAATGTGATCCAAACTCCAGCTAGTGAGATGGAGAGATTAAAAAGATCAACTCCTCTTTGGTTTCACTGGTAGTGTTTTTCACTGTATGTGAAGTGCAAGGTAAAGGTAATACTCTGGATCTTTGCTTCCTGAATCTTCAGTTTTTAAAAAAACTTTACCTTCCTGCATTCAGCATTTGGCGTGGAAAGCGTCTTTCTTGTGTGAACTCACCATACCCATGATGTATGCGTTTTTTCCCCCCCAAAGGAACCTTCCTGAACTGATATTTCATAAATTTACAGTATTGATAATTCCCTATCATCAGACTTTTAGTTATCGCTAGTCAGTGTTATAATATCAGTGGATCTATGCTCAGATAACATTTAAAACATCAGTAGACTACGTGCAACCCACTCAGGTTATTTAGCAACCTTAACTTTTCATTTCCTCTTCATTTCATCTTAATCAACAAGTATTTCTGCCTACCTTCATTTCGCATTCAAGCACTGTGGCTGAAAGGCATCACACATTTAAGGATGTTTAACATTTTACTGACTTCCATTAAGCAGACCAATCTCTATGTAGCTTTTGGCCAAGCAAACCAGGGCAAAGTCTTTTCGAAGCAAGATTTAGGGAAAGGGGATTTTCTACTGCAACGCAACACCTTGTGCTTCTTTGGTCAGACCCTGGGTTCATGAGGTCAGAGCTCATTCTACCAGTGGCTTGAAAAAGAGATCTACCGTGAGACGACTTTATGGGAAAAGCACATTACTGCATTGATGTACAGAGCAGTGTGACATTGGAACAAATTGCTCTTTTGAAACGGTTTGCCTTATTTTGTGCTACAACTCTTGGTCCCCTGCACTATTTTGTTAGTACCAACATGGGCATGTGAATCTATGTAAGGTCCTTTGCTGGAGATGAATAACTAATGTCTATCTATAACTATAGATCTTCAGCATTGACACCTTAGAAATCACATGGAACCTGCCCTTCTCCCCATCACTGTGTAGTAGTAATCATAAATCAGTGAATGCGTAGTTATAGGACCTACAAATCGCCTGGGACAGGAGGGGTGGTATACCATTCCAAAACACTTGTAATTCTCTGGTTGCGTTGGAAGCTTAACTGCCAAATTTTATATATTTTGGTTTTGTTTTGCAGAAACAGTCACTAGAATGATGCTGTTCAGCTGCTTCTCTCCCAACTGAACTAAACCTTAACCAAGGACCTATTCTGTGTGCATATATGCACTTTCAGAACAAGCTAAAGATGTATGCATGAAACAGAGTTTCTATAGAAAGGGAAATTTACACCTTTAGATTGGTAGATTGACATGGTTCCTTTTTAAAAAAAAGAAAATCATTAGAGATTTTGTTTTCTTTCTATTGAAACAATTTCAAAGTCTTACACAGAGACACATATAGAAAGTTTGGGAAATTCATTTTAATACAAGTAATGTATGTTTTGATTTCAGTGCTGGATGTTTGCTAAATAGCCTTTACAAATCTATTGAAAGTGGACAAGTTAGACATTATTAAAGGTATTGCATATTGTGTTTGCTTTACTACATAACCTAAAACATTTGTCATGCTTAAAGTTAAATGCAGCTTCATACTAAAGCCCTTGTGCAATCAGGTATATGCTCTTGCACCCCAGTTTAAGCATGTATGTTGTAATCGGCAGGGTGTTTGGAACGAGCATGGTGGAAGAATATGAAGAAAGTGTTGATTTGCATTACCAACATGAACGTCCGGATCCTTATGATGAAGATTATGGTAAGTGAATTAAAGTAACTTTTTCTGGTTCATGCTTGAAAATTGTTTGTGTTAAGGTCTTCAGCACCTAAGCCTCACCTTTTGGGCAACCATACTTGTCAAACCAGATTTTAAAGTTATTTTTATAATCTGATGTTTGACAGGAAGCTGCCATTCCACTATACTTTGGTTGTTGGAATTTAGGGTTGTGGTGGCTATGTAAGAACCTTTATTAACAAAGATACCCAATAGCATTTCACACTTTAAACACACACCAGCTTTAATTTTAAACAATGTGGAGTAATTAGTAAATTTGATTGGGAAGGACTCCTAAACACTGCCGTATTTTCAGGAGATCTTTGGGAGCAGATTTCTCCTCATGGAAACTTTTCACTATTTCTAGAATTGCTGACTTGCCCTGTGGAGAATCTAGAAAATGAGGTTTAAGGGAAACGCTTGTGCGTGTCTGAAAATGTAACATTTTCTGTCACGTATATTTACTGATGGTCTTGAACAATAAATAGGTTTTGCCAGAAAAATTTTTTTTTACATACATATAAATTCTTGGCTTTTGTGAAGAAACTGAAGCTTCTGTTAGAGACTCAGAGGCAAGGATTATGCATAGAAATCCCTTTGTTATGTATGGTCCTGAAAGCCAGTACCATTAATACTGTGTTCTGAATCTGGCTGCACACTGCTACGTCACAACAGTACTATTATGCTGTCACAGGCGACGCCTCTAGGCTTATGCATGGAGTGGGGCCCGTCTCCTGCAGGGATGGGGGAGAGGTTGGATGTTGGGCCTGGTCAAGAGCCATGCACAACATTGAGGGGGTGGGGAGGGGGGGGGCGTTGGGCGTTGGGCATTGGGAAAAAGGGGATGGCACCCATGGGACTTCGGAAGTAGGGTTTGGCCACAGGCCCTGCAGCTAACCCTACGGTGTGAGCAAAGAGCCATGCAGGGGGTGGGTTAGTCGGCTGGTGGAAAAACAAAGTTTAAAGTGATGATATTATGCAGCACCTTAAAAAAGTGTGTCTTTACATTAAAAAAAACTGTCATTAAAAAAACAAAGGTTAAAGTGACTTTCTAGTTAAGTTGAAATATAAGTTAAAACGTAAGATTTTAAAGTTAAGCCCAGCGCAGCATGGGGTTGGGTGCCTGTAAGGGGTTTGGCACAGGTCCTGGCGGCCAACCACCCGCAATGCACGGCCGAAGCCCGTGCGTGCCGGGAGTTAGCTTTACGCATGTAAATAAAATATTACTTTGTTAAAAAAAAAAAAAAAGTCAAAATTCACTGGAAAAAAAAAAAAGAAAACTTATCGTTCTAGTTAGGTGACTAGGTGAATGTCTGTGACAACATTAATGTTTTGAACTAAAACAAACACAAATTCCCCAGTTGTAGTTAGCGGAGCTGGCTATAAGTTGTGCCCCCTCCATGCACTGCTTATGATCTCACATATTACATCACTCATGAGATGTTCTATGACATTATTCATAACGTCACTGATGACATCTCAAAATACATCATTGATGACCTCATCCAATAAGTGTGTTAGTTTGTTTTATAGTTTACATAGTGACGGGTTACTACCATATTACTTTTCTACCTAGTTTATGAAGCATGTTTGAGAGAACAGTTTTGATGTCCTCATAGAGGTTATGGAAGGTGCTCCAGAACCTAGAATGAGAGCACATTTTCTATAAGTTCACACTATCTTACTTAGCCATGTGAGAACAAAGTCTAATATATATATAAAATATCTACGACCAACAACAGCAGCAGCTAGTTGATTCTCCAATGTTGTACTGCAGATTCAACATAGTGTTCTAATGAACGGGGGGTGCTAGAGGGCGCACAAGCAAGATGGCCGCCCTTACGTGAGGCTCTTGCTGCTCGGGGACGCCTTTCATCATAATGCTTCTCATAAGCCGAGCAATCGACCCATAAAGCTCTGGAAAGTGGATTGGAAGCCGCCATACTTTGCTGCCAGTGGTGTCTCTGGAACCAGCTTCGCTGCAGAGTGCTCCTCATCCGAACCCAGTGTCACCACGACCCCAAGATGGCAGCCGCTCAAACCAGCTAGCTGCCCGCGTTGATCCGGAGGGAGCCGATGCCACTGTAGCCGGCGGATGGGGACAGCGCTGATGCGAAGCGGAGGACCCGGGGCGGTGCGTTGTGACACACCCCTGCCCCAGCTGGGTGGCATGGCCCGCCGGCTCCTGCGGCACCCGACTGCTGACATATACGGACGCTGCCCTCACGCCCTTGCTGCCCGGTGGAGTGTGCGCCCCTTGCTGCTGACATGGTCTGCCATCGCCCTCAGCTGCCGGCCACCTGAGAGACGCTGGCGATGGAGCGGAACACACCCGGTGAGTGGAAGCCAACTCGAAGAAGCCAGTCGCGGGTGGGGGACGGCCGTGCTAACCTCCCACCTCCAAATCCTGTGCCTGAATCGCCGGACATCGGCTGAAGGTGTGCCGCTCTGGGCCTGTCGCCGCTGCTCGGAGGGACCAGCGCGACCGCTGCATACTGCGAGGGGTGCCGTCTGCCCCCCCCGCTTCAACCTCCTGCGTGGACCTGGGGCTTACCAACTGTGGGGCCGAGTGCATACCAAAACGTCCTGTGGGACCCTGCTGACCATCGCTCCTGCTGGACTTGCTGTGTGGGCGCCTGGGGCCCGCGGGGCCTGGCCAGTGAGGGCAAAAATAGCACCTGCAATATCAACTGGGCAATCAACATCACCAGTGCCAAGCAGCCAGCCATCCCGCCCCGCAGTTTGCCTGAGGTGCTTCTATACCCGGGGGGATTGTGGGGCCCTGGGGGTTGTGGAATGCTGCTTCGCCGTTGCCACTCTTTTAGAGATCACTCTTGTGACCCGCTGTGCCTGAGCCACCGCGCTCACCACGGCGCTGTCATAGACAATCCCAGTCACTGACGCACCAACTGCCACATTTGCCAAGACTAGGCAAGCTGGGACCTCCCTCCTGGTCGCCGCCTCTGGAACCGCAAATTATTACCCACAGCCTGCTTACAACTACGCCGACCACGCACCTGGGGACGCAGAGCAATATACCTCACCTATCAGCATTGTGGCAAAGGAATACACCTACATTCCTAAAATACCACCCAACGCACTGGGGCGCTAACCCTACATAGACTGCGTAATTACCCCCGCCACAGTCTTGCGTAGGTGAAGCCACACTCCTACACCCTTCCCATTCACTCTTTCCTACTCGCCTCGCCATGCCAAGGGAACATACCTGACGCACAGGAAACATCATGGGGAAAACAGACGAGAAGCAAACGAAAATACCGTTTGAAGCTCGCAAATCATCCAGAACACAAGGCGAGACTGAGGAAAGCACGACAAACAGCCCCACCCCAGAAGCGCCCATATCAACAGATGATCTGAAGAACCTCCTCCTCACCATGAAATCCAGCCTAATCTACATAGAGGCCAAGATGGCCTCCATGTGCACGCGCCTCGACAATGTTACGTACAAAAATGACCAGCACGAGGAGCGTATAAAAGAAGCTGAGCAGCGCATCTTGGACCTAGAGGACACTTCCATCGTCAGCGAAGAGAAACTCCTGAATATGGAGAAAGTCCTGAAGGTCATTGCCGCCAAGAATGAGGACTTAGAATCTAGATCACACAGGAACAACTTGCCGGAGTCCACAAACACCGGCAAAATGGAGGAATATGTTGAGCGCCTCCTCCCCACCCTGTTTGGGAAAGAAGCGTTTTCCGCGATGCTGATATTAGAGTGAGCACACAGGTCATTAGCCACCAGACCTCTGCCTGGAGCCTCCCCAAGACCTATTATAGCGCGGATACTTAACTGTCGAGACCGCAACATCGCCCTACGACTGACAAGGGAGAAGCAGACACTATCTTTCGAGGGCACAGCAATATCAATATACCCAGACTTCACGATGGCTGTCCAGGAAGCTCGCAGAAAATTGCCAAGAAGCTTCAGCAAGCGAACATAGCGTATGCCATGCTTTTTCCAGCGCGTTTAAAAGTCACCTACCATAATCAGCAGCATTTTCTTTACCACTCCTCAACATGTCAATCACTTTTTAAAGTCCCTGCCTTAGGCATCCTCCGGCCAAACGTCACCAAACACCTCACATACCGCTGCTGCGGATCTCTCAGACATAGAATGTCTGATCAACCAAGGCAAGTTTAACAATAGACCTTGGACATCGCTGGGTGACGGAGGGCGCGGGCCCTGTGCATTATACACTGAATCCGCGCAGCAACAAACAATGCTTCGTCCTGCGGTACCGAACCCAGCGGTCATGCTACACCTCTCCACACCAACGAAATGGAACACTCCGCTATATGAGACATTCTATTTGTCCCTGAGCACCCTAGTGCCATCGAGGCGGCTCTGTGTCGCCCTCTAGCCTACACCCAATAGGACACCCCTAAACTGATTTGGTATTTGGACGTTACTAATGTTATTGTTGATGGCAGGGAAGGGTGGGAGGGCCAAACCCCACAGCAGGATTGGGCTGCTGCTGTGGGAGGGGGATTTCACTCGAGGAACACCGCTCTACAACGCCGTAAAGACAAACCACATTGACATAAACTCACTACTTGACATAGCCATGACACTCAATGTCCTGAACCAACTAAACAGCCGGCACGACTCGGCCCCGCCTTCCTAGTTACAATCTCCTGACATGGAATGTGCGTGGCCTGGATAACCCCCGAAGCGCAGGCACATTTTGGCGTACCTAGACAGACACAACATACAATGTGCCATGCTGCAAGAAACACACCTCATTCCAATAGACGTACCTTCGTTCGCGGCCCGATGGACAGCTCACCGCAGCTTTTCCTCTTTCTCCTCATACGCAAGAGGTACCACCTTACTGGTTAAAGGTACTCTCCCATCCACCGCCATAGGCTCCTACTCTGACCCAACAGGACGATACTGCATCCTTTGGGGACGACTAGCTTCCCAATCCATCACATTCATCAGCTGTTATGGCCCCAACACAGATGACTCAGAATTCTTTCATATTCTGTGGGGAACGATCCTAGATATTGGTTCAACACAAGTGGTCTGGGGAGGCGACTTTAACCTTACACTGGATCCAACAATGGATCGCTCTCACCCTCAACCGCACCACTATTCTATTGCCCAACGCCACCTCAACGACATCGTTACAGACCACGGGATGATTGACGCCTGGTGACATCTCCACCCCAACAGCAGGGAAGGCACTTGTTACTCCACTGTGCACTCCTCCTGGTCACGCATTGATGGGTGGCTTTTAACCAGAGGTCTGATATCCCAGATAACTTGTGTCACACGCCTGCTGCGCACCTACTCAGACCACTCGCCTGTCCTGCTGACTCTCATCCCCCCAATATAGACTCACCATACAAATCCTGGCGCCTACCTACAAACGCATTGTTGGATCCCGATTTCAAATCCGAATTAGAACAGGAGATAGAGGACTTCTTTCCCCGCAGAATAAAATCAGTGCCGCAGTACGCCACGGTATGGGAGGGATTCAAGGTCCCCATCCGTGGGGTTTGCATTGCCAAGAGCGGGGGGATAGTAAAAGAAATCCGGTCTACTCTTCACAACTTGGAAAAAGAACTTAAGTGCTTAGATACCCAAATGCACGAGACACCCTCCTCAAGCGTGCAGGCGAAAATAAGAGACCATAACTGAATATCGAGACCCCCGGAAAGAGTGTAAATTCAGGCGCAAATACCATCAGGCCCAGCAAGATGGCGAGGGCGAAAGACCCGATAAAGCACTCACAGCAACTATCCGACCACCTAGATTTTCGAATACGATACTTGAAATACTTGACGACGAGGGCCACGCCCACTGGGTACCCCAGACAATATTGCAGTATTTCAGAAATTTTACAGCACATTATACAAGTCTCACAGGACGCAGTCGGTAGACTTTACCCCTTTCTTTGAGGGCACTGCAATCGGGTGGCTAGGAGATTCCCAACGGAAATATCTTTTGGCCGACTACGAAGACTGTAATAAGAGCTGCTGTCATGCATTTACAGTCGGGTCGAGCCCCCGGCCCGGATGACCTCACGGACGAATTTTATAAAACTTGCTCTGCCCTCATTTCAATCCTCCGGCAGGTCTACGAGGAAGTTAGAGATACAGGGACCCTCCCCAGACGATGCGTGAAATGCTAATCATCTCCCTTCAAAAGCCTGGGAAATGTGCAGACCAGTGCGACTCATACAGGCCGCTCTCCCTCATCAACATTGATGTGAAAATCCTGGCCAAGATCACCGCGAACAGCATAAGCCCCCTCATGACTGCCCTGGTGCTGCCGGACCAGTCAGGCTTCATTCCCCGCAGGGCTACATCACACAACCTCCGCACCTTATTTGCAGTCTTGCAAGACATTGACCCAGAGACAAATGCGGTGGCCGTCTTCCTTGAGGCGACCAAAGCCTTTGATTCCCTTGAATGGGATTACTTAGCCTTTGTATTACAACGGATGGGTTTTCCTATACCCTTCCTGTCCTGAATCGAACTACTATACACCAATTTACAGGCCAGTATACTGATAAATGGCATCCGCTTACCAGCTTTCCGCATTGCAAAGAGCGCGAGGCAAGGATGTTCGTTGTCGCTGCCCCTCTTTGCTCTTGCAATAGAGCCACTAGCATCTAAATTACACCAACACCACAGAGAACACGCCCTCATTTATCCCGAGCGCCAACTGTTAATTTCACTATATGCGGATGACCTCACCCTCTACCTCCGCAATCCGGCAGACAGCCTAAACCCGATACTACTGGTACTTTTTGGGAGCCTCTCCAGCATCCAGATAAACTGGAGTAAATCCCAAATATTCCCTCTCACCGCGGCAACTCTGAAAGTTGATCCAGATTACCGCCTCATCTGGTGTGTAGACACAGTCACATGCTTAGGCATTGTAGTAACTAGGGATAGGGAGGAATTCATGAAAGCCATCTATGGGAGAACACTAGAACTCCTGACCGACAAGATCACCAGATGGATTGCCATGCCAATCTCCCTGGCAGGCAGGACATTGTTGATAAAAATGGTAATCCTCCCCAAGCTCCTATACTTATTTATTAACATCCCTTATGCCCCCATCAGACACTTCTTCAAAACTCTGAAATCTCAGCTTATCCGCCTCACCTGGGGAGGGAAACAGCGACTAAAATGGGACACCCTCACTCGTCCATTTGCTGCAGGAGGATTTGAGATCCCTGACATGGAATTATATTTCCATTGCGCACAAGCCCACTATGCAGCATTCTGGAAGGACCTAGTGGTGGAACACAGCTGTATGGCCCAACCCCATACTCAGCCTATCTTAGCTCGCCTATCATTCATAAGCACACTACTCCGACCACAGTCGAGTGCACAACTCATGCCTGGAGAGAATTGGCTGGCCGCCTCAAACTTGACTTATTATATTCCCCCTTGCTGCCTCTTCAGGGCAGACATGACCTCCCCGTCACTCAGGAGGGAGGCTGCCACCAAATGCTCCGAAAACTCTCGTCTTAATCTGGGGTAACCTGTATAAAGACGGGAAATTCGGCACCCGAGAGGAGTTCTTCGGAAGCAACCCACCCACAGCTCTTGAACTTTTTCTGTATGTCAGGCTGCGTCAGGGCGTCAAATCCACTATCCCAGACTTTCCACATGAATCCTTCCACCATGGGTCCCTTGCAAAACCTCCTTCAAAAAGATACTCCCACACATGTCTCCATGTTATACCCGACCACCCAAATAGACAGTCCACGCAAAACCCCGCTGCGGGAATGCACTGGGAGGACTGCATCTCCCTTTAACTGACGAACAATGGACTTATTGCTGTCAGCAAATGGGCAAAGTGTCGGCTAGCAGCAGACTGCGACTGATCCTCTACAAATATTTGCACCGGCTATACTACACGCCTGTAAAACTTGAGCGCTTCCACTTAAGAGATACTGACTGTTGTGACGGATGCGGTAGAGAGGGTGCTGGCTTTTTCCACTTAGTCTGGGACTGTGCCCCGGTCCGACGATACGGGGAAGAGGTACTAGAGGCGCTCGACCAGATGACTGGAATTCACATACCTGACTCCCCACTCATTGCGCTGCTGGGTTACACTAAGGATCTTGATGCCTGATTCAGACGGTTCATATCACCGGCGCTTTTACTGGCCAAACGCACAGTGGCGTGTAGATGGGGGCAAGGGAGAGCACCCAAATTTAAAGATTGGTTAAAAGGCCTGATATTTTGTCAAGGACCACTGCATACATACGCTGAACTGTTACCACCCTTGTCCCGCCCAAGAGACATTTGGGACCCCTTAAAAGTGTAGCTCCTTGCGCAATCAAACACCGATGATGCTGAGAGGGGAGAGAGGGGAAACAATTGATTACAGAACCTTAAGGGCAATGTGTGGAGTCCTGATGAATCTTGGAGGTACTAGCAGCACAACTTTGTCACAGCTCGCAGTGACCGGGCGCTGCAGATTGTCAGCGCAAACACCATGTCATTAACAATATTGTCATATGGAAATGTGGTAATGGAATGATTTGAAATGTCGCGGGAATGTAGTTCGCATGTTTTATGTTTTTATTGTACAACAAAACCAATAAAACAGATTTAATAGTGTTCTAATGAACAACTAGAGCTCCATCGTGCTATATTTATGACAGAGTGACACTTGGACACCATCTTGAGGAAATCAAAGTTGTAAAACTGAAAGCATTGCCTCCAGACAATACTGTAGTAAGTGAACAAAATGAGACGATTCATTTTGTCACAGAAATTATGGTTGGTGCTCTAGAAAAGTAAAATGAGGACATGTTTTCTATAAATTCTCCTCTTCAGTGTCAGAAACAGTCAGGTATGCTGAGTGTAACATGTACTTCCAGTAGTAGTTTGACAGTTAATTCCCCAGTGATTAACTGCAGGTTCACCACAGGGATCTAATGAACAACTGGAGTGCTAACATTTTATATTCAAGACAAAAGTGAGGGCATTTTGGTGGAATATGAGCTGCTGAATTTAAAGCCTTTGCTGAGGACCAGGCTGAAGGAAATGAGCATTGATATGTTAACATAGGTGGGAAACCAGCAGGATCAAAATGTGAGGGGAAGTTATGTTATGTTAAAGATACTTATAGAGCGCAACTGTTACCAAAAAGGTGTCCTGGCGCTTAGAGGAGGCCAACAGGAGGGCAAGAAGGAGAGAGATGAGGGGAGAAGATTAATGTTTAAACAGAAATGTTTTTAATGACTTTCGGAAAGGAAGGAGATCCGGCATGCTTCTCAAAGCTAGAGGGAGCGCGTTCCAGGCTTTGGCCGCATTAACCACAAAACCTCTGCCACCCCAATTGGCCTTCTTTACCCTAGGGACTGTAGCCAATTTGGCGTCCCAAGATCGTAGGGTTCTAGTAGGAGAATACCAATGGAGGAGTTGTGTTAGAAATTGAGGTCCCATTCCATGAAGGGCTCTGAAAACCAATGTCAGAGCCTTAAATTGAATACGTTGTCTCACTGGCAACCAGTGAAGGGTCTTAATTTGGGTAGAAATGGAACCGAGCCTGTGAGCAACCTTGCAGCCGCCTTCTGCAAGATCTGCAATTTATTTAGGGAACCTTCATGTATCCTCAAATAAAGACTGTTGCAGTAATCTAATCTTGGCATAATGAGGGCAGTGATCACCGTTTGCTGTGCAACTTTAGGGAGTAGTGGCATAATTCTTTTGCACGATTTAAGTATATAGGAAGTAGTGGAAACCACTTTATTCACTTGATCCCTACCACTCAGTTTATCATCCAGCCATACTCCCAGGTTTTTCACTTTCCTTACCGAGGTAGGGAGAATACCAAGATCTGACGGCCAGCAGCGTGGGGACCATAAATTGGGGTTATTGCCAAACAGAATAACCTCCGTTTTATTGGAGTTGAGTTTTAGGCAATTTTTTGCCATCCAGTCTCCCACCGCGGACATACAATTTTGTAGTTTTAAAGGTGTATGAGTTTTTAGTAATTAAGTAATCATCCCCTTTTCACATCTGTTTACTCAACCCACATATCTTCTCAGTCGCTTAACAGCACCTTAATTTTAAAATAATACAAATGTTGGTAGGTAAATTTTGTGCGCAGCGGGGGATCGCCAGCTGCGCTGGGTTGACCCCCTGGCCATATCTGTCTATCTATTTAATTATTACAAACTCTTATCAAGCAACTGCCACAATGTAAAGGAGGTCCGTGCAATTCTCAGGATAGCATAGAAGACAACACTGACTTGTTGCAGGCATGACTACTTCCAGTCCCATAAGGCAAGACACACAAACACCACCTACTTCAGATGGAGATCCTCTCCATTGTGCAGAAGAGGACTCCTGAGCCATTTCTCAAATACCAGTGATACCAGGGTCTTTACTTCAGATTAACCCTTCTAAAAAAAATAAAAAGGCAATTTTCATCCATTTCTGCATGTGCTGCATTTGAACAAATATCTGAAGGACTATTCCTTTTGCATGATCAACTTGCGGATGTCTCCTTCTTCTCTCAGAAGATGAATTTGTCATTCATATACTAGCAAGATGCATATTTACATATTCACAACTACTCCCAAACTTCGCAATTTGCTACGTTTTAGGGTGGCTGACTGCCATTATCAGTTCTAAGTATTGGCATTTGCCCTGAAGTGCTCCTGAGAAATTTTCTTAAATGAATGGCGCCTCTGGCAGTCTTTCTGTGCAAACCACCTCGCCAGGTATTCTCCTGCTTTGACAATAGGCTCATAACAGTTATATCCATTTACTTCACCATGGCGTCCATGGAAGCCTGACTATAGCTGTCTCACAAGCAAGGACTTACGTGACTGAGGACAGTTCATTGCTTATACCGCTTTCAGGTCCTGTAGCCATTCTGGCATTAGACGAAGGAGTCATTTTCTATCAGAGGAGCACACCCTACAACAGCACGTTCTAGCACAACCATTTTCTTCCCTCTTTTTTGTTGAGAAAAAAAGTCTTCTATTTTAGTGAACTTCTTCCAGTTACTCCTGTGAATGATGTAATATTTTATTACAGTCATCCCATTCTGTATCTCAGAATGCAGCCTTTTCAGTAGGAACTGGACAAAAAGTGGCTGTAGGTATTTGGCATCTTAAAAAGCGGGATAATCCTTATACCCCGAATGAAACAAGCGTTGCCTTGGCGGTCCCAAAGTAGGCCATATTGGTAGGCATTTACTTCCATCTGCAAGCCCATTTGTAATGATTATGGATGAATCTATCTAATATTGGTGTTTCAGATGACACAGTATGTCTCCAGAAGGCTGATTGTCACTAGAGATTTCAGGCTTGTACATTAATGTCTTGGAAAAAGTGAGCCCCTTCCAGTTTTAGTTCAGCTGTTGAAAATGTCTCTTTGGACCGAGACGCAGTTCTTATATTAACTGTTTCCTGGAAATTGGCACTTCTCCTAACGCTGAACTCCGAAAGGAGTTTTAGCAAGATACAAGCCTTCACCAATAGCAGTCTCTTCCTGCAGTTCCTGAAGGGTAGGATTACGCTGTCAATCAACCCAAATTTTATTCCAAAGGTGTCTGTAGATATTCACCTCCAGGACTCGTTCTCTGTGAATTCCACCGATGTAGCAGGCAGAGTATTACATTCTCTGGATGTCGGCAGGTGCCTCAAATTTTATTTTGACAGGACAAGCTTATGGTTGTGTTTGGATGCCCTCTTTAAGGATTGCAGCCTCTGTCACCTTCTGAAATCTGAAGGCAGATTGCCTCATCCAGGCACTTTCATAATGCATTCACCTAGGACAGTGACTACATCACCAGCCCTCTATGGGTGGGTACCATTTGTAGAGATCTGGAGAGCGGCTGTCTGGGAGAATGATCACACATTCATTCAGCACTATTTGCTGCATGCTGAGGCAGAGAGAGAACAAGCAGTGAGACAGGCAGTGCTTGTCATGTTTCAAAAGCGTGAGAAATTCAGAAATGTACCATATTTCTTGCTATTCTGATTCTAGCATGGGAATCAAAGATAAAATGCTGGAGAAACCATTTACTTTCCTCTGATTATATTTAAGTGTACATAGATTCTCGGGTAGCCCACCCGTCTTCCTAGTCAGATGCTCACTAATCATTCACAACTTATAACACTTCAATATCTGAGGAATGGTGCACTATTATCTCTTGTTCAAAATCTTGGCCTTTTCAAAGGAAGTGGTTGTGCTCCTAAAGTAGCATTTACAGCCTAGCCTGTATGTTAGTCATACAGTGCTATTATAAAATTATATACTTCCCACTTGAGGATTGAGAATGATTATAGCCCGTGAATTTAGGAATCCTACCAGTGCTTGAGAACCGCAGTTAAATGGTTACAGGTAAGATGTACCTTGTTTCTTTCCCTTGCCTGAGCAAAACATGACTGTTGGCACCCCTCTCCCAGCCAATTGGACAAACCCTCTCCTCCCCACCGTCCCGCACCAGGTTTACTCTGTTGTGCCAGTTACCTCAGATAATTGGATGCAGCCTATTCTGTAGTAGGGGATCTCTGTGTATAGTCATAATCTAGTGAATAGTCCCGCCCATGTGCGCGGACCCCGGAGCAATAAAAAATAATCTCTAAAAGGTGACAAATCATGCAGACCTGCATACACCTTTAAGAGCGAATTTAATTTAAAGACAGATAATGCAGCCTATACCCACAGGCTACACTGTCCAGTACTTCAACTAGAATTCCACCAAAATCCACAAACAGCACTGCCTGTCCAGTTTTTCTCCCCATAGGAAAAAACCCTGCCTCTACCAGCAAAAGCCTCTGGAATGATAGAGAGGAAGGAGTGGACAGACAAGCCCCATAGGCTGCCATTATGTGGCTTGGAACAGGATACTGTGCCTTTAAGAAAACTTTCCAGTTTTCCAGAACTTTCCCCAGTATCCCAGAATGCCCAGCAGGTCCCATTTACTTTCAGTTCTTTTTTCCGGCTCCTGCTAGCAGGACCCTGGAGCATTGAGCTCTACCTTTTTCAAGGTTTTTCATTGAGATTTTGGCAATTTGTCACTTTTTCTTGTGTTTAGTAGCTGGTACTGTCAACATGCCTGGCTTGTTCGACAAGTGCCCGGAATGTGGTCGAAAGAAGGCTAAAACTGACCCACACGAGGTGTGCATAGCTTGCCTTCCCCAGTCCCACGTGCCTGAAAGCTGTACCATCTGCCACTCGTTTTCAGCAAGAACCCTGAGGGACAGGATGAAGAGCAGGCTTCAAGCTCTGGAGGAGCGAAGACTGAAGGCACCAGGTGGGTCTGGAGGGGCTGATTTGGCCCATGCTGAGGCCTCTGGGGGGCTCCCCAGGGGCAGGAAGACCAGTAAGCGCTCCCGCTCCCCGTCGACGTCGAGGGCGTCGACGGCGACGTCGAGGAGGATGACCACCGTCTGTTCGGCGTCTCCCCAGGGCTCTGGGGCGAAACGGCGTCGACGATCGCCGTCGAGGGACCTGAATAGGCCGCCGTCGACTACATCGGCGTCGTCGGCGACGACGCCGTCTTCGACTGCGTCCAGCGGTCGACGTTGAGAGAAGACTCGGCGTTCGGCGTCGAGGGATCGCAGCTCGCCGTCGATGAAGAGGAGATCGACGTCGAGAAAGCGAAGATCGCCGTCGAGGCGGAGGTCGCCGTCGAGGCGGAGGTCGCCGTCGAGGCGGAGGTCGCCGTCGAGGCGGAGGTCGCCGTCGAGGCGAAGGTCGCCGTCGAGGCGAAGGTCACCGTCGAGACATAAGTCGACGCCGAGGAGGAGATCGACGCCGAGAAGATCGCCGTCGAGGCACAGGTCGACGTCGAGGCACACGTCGACGTCGAGGAAGAGAGTCGCCGGGATCGGTGTACTCAGTGGTGTATACCCCGCCTCGGAGGTCTCCGTCGCCTCCTCCTCTCCCACCTCTGCCACCGCCTCCTCCACCGCCACCACCACCGCCACCTCCTCCACCACCGTCTCCACTTCCTCCACCGCCTCCTCCGCGGCCGCGGACTCTGTCTCCGCCACCCCGGCCTCTGTTGCTGCCAAGCACTCCTGCGGTGCCGCCGCCGGTCCCCCCGAGGTCGGTTTCCCTTCCACGGTACCCGACTCCGCCGCAAGGGACCCGCGGAGACCGGCGGACAGGCCTAAGCCGAAGAGGTCGCGCTCCCGCTCTCACAGGAGGCGACGATCGCGGAGCCGAGGGCGATCCTCGTCAGACTCTAGACGACGCCGCAGAAGGTATAGGTCCAGGTCGCGCTCCTCGGACAGGGACCTTTCCCCGACGCTGTCGGACTCCCCGGGGACTAGGGTGTCGCCGGTGGACGACTTGGTCTCGTTCCAGGAGGTGCTGTTGCGAGGGGCTGCGAAGCTGAATATCACGGTGACGGTTCCAACACCCACGACGTCCGTGATATTTGAGACGCTTCATAAAAGACACTTGTCTCGCCCCCTCCTGCCTCTCGTGCCTGGACTGGTGGAACCAGCTTTGGAACTGTTCCTCACTCCCGCAACAGCGAAGGCCGCTCCGTCCAGGCTCATGAAGAAATATAGGGCCCCGGAGTCGGATCCGTCATTCTTGAGAGGGGACCCGAAACCGGATTCGGTTATCGTGACGGCGGCGAGAAAACAACATGCGACCGCCCCGGCCTCCACGGTGCCACCGGACAAGGAAAGCCGCTGGCTGGACTCTGCGGGCAGGAAGGTGTGTGGTACCGCTGCCACCACGATGAAGGCGGCGAGTGCAGGGGCGTTGTTGGGCCGTTACGACTGGGCCCTGTGGGAATCCCTGCAGCAATATGCGGACCTCCTGCCACGAGACAAGAAGGAGGACTTCTTGGAGACGGTGCGCGAAGGCATGCTGGTTTCTAACCAAACGATCAGCGCAGCAGCGGATATATCGCTATTGGCCGCCCACGCCTACTGTCATGGCGTCCACCAGCGGCGGCATTCCTGGTTGCGCCTGACGTCCCTCAAGCCGGAGGCGCAGCAGAGAGTGGCCAACCTGCCCTTCTCGGGGGAAACCCTGTTCGGGAAGCATGCGGACGATGAAATGGCCCGCATGAAGGCTGAAGCGGAAACCCTGACGGCCGTCGGGTTAGAGAAGGCCGAGAAAAAGAAACGGCCGTTCCAGAGGAGGTTCGGGTCGTCGGGCCGAGGGCGTGGGCAGGGCTCGGGACAGCAGCAGCCACAACAGCAGCAGTTCCGCAAGCCCTTCCAGAAGCGCCAGAGGGGTAGAGGTGGCCAGCAGGCTACTACCACAAACAAGGGCCCGGCCGGGTCTCGGCCCTGAGCTGTTACTTCCCCCTCAACCGTTACCCACTCCAGTGGGGGGAAGCATTCGATTTTTTCCGGCAGAGTGGAGAAAAATTACTCAGGACAAGTGGGTGCTGAATATTGTTTGCAATGGATACAGTCTTCGGTTCATCAGCCCGCCTCCAGCGATTCCGCCGGTCAGCTCTCGCTTCCAGCTGAGGGAGCTCCAGGCGGAGGCAGACATCTTGTTGAGAAAAAAGGCGGTAGAAGAAGTACCTTTGTCTCAAAGGGGAAAAGTTCTGTACTCTCGGTTCTTCCTCGTTCGCAAGAAGGACAAGAACGAGTTCAGGCCCATTCTGGATTTGCGACAAGCAAACAAGTGGATTCGCAGAGAAAAGTTTCGCATGCTATCGTTGCACCAGATTTACCCTCAGCTGCAACGGGGAGACTGGCTCTGTGCCATAGATCTACAGGATGCGTACTTCCATGTGCCCATAGCACAGAAGCACAGGAAGTTCCTGCGATTCCAAGTCGGCGCCAATCACTATCAATACACAGTACTGCCATTCGGGCTAAAGTCTGCTCCCAGGACTTTTTCGAAGTGCATGGCGGTGGTGGCGGCACACCTGCGGAGGAACAAGGTGTTTGTCTACCCGTATCTGGACGATTGGCTGATCAAGGCGTCATCCTTCGAGGAAGCGCAAGAACACTTCCGTTGGACGTGCGAGCTCTTGAACAAGCTGGGGTTACACGTCAACATGTCCAAATCGGTCCCATCTCCGGTACAGTGCATACAGTACCTGGGGGCCTCCATAGATACGCGGTCAGCAAGCGTGTCTCCTTCGGAGGAGAGACGGTTATCACTCCTTCGGAAGGCTCAGGACCTCAGGACTGCTCCATCGACGACTGTGAGGAAGGTGTCGTCTCTACTGGGATCGATGGCCTCCTGTATCTTCCTCACTCCGCACGCACGTCTACAGATGCGACCACTGCAGGAGTGCTTGGAGGATCAGTGGGATCAGAAGACAGGCTCTTGGGACGACAAGATCCGACTGTCTCTACATGCTCGTCAGTCTCTGAAGTGGTGGTGTTCGGCGGAAAACCTCCTCAAGGGGGTTCCCTTCCACAAGGACATTCCCACGACGAATGTGGTGACGGATGCTTCTCTCCAGGGCTGGGGTGCGCATTCCGGGGACCTGCAGATTCAGGGGAAGTGGTCTCCTTTGGAATCGACGTACCACATCAATTTCCTGGAACTCAGAGCTGTCTTCCTGGCACTGAAGGCTTTCCTTCCGTCCTTCCAGACCAACTCGCTGCTGATACAGACGGACAATACAACCACGATGTATTACCTCAACAAGCAGGGGGGGTCGAGATCGCGCACTCTGTCGCAGGAGGCGCAGGCGATCTGGCGCTGGCTGCTGGCCCGAGGATTGACGATCACGGCCACGCATCTGCCAGGGGTGCAGAATGCTCAGGCGGACGCCTTGAGCAGGCTGATTCAGGAAAACCACGAATGGGTCATAAACGACGAAGTACTAGGAGAAGTCTTCGCAAGGTGGGGGACTCCAGACGTAGATCTGTTCGCCACCGCCGAAAACAGCAAATGCCGAGACTTCGCATCCAGGTACTACCAGCGGGGGACGCTGGGGAATGCGCTATGGATCGATTGGTCGAACAGCTTTCTGTACGCTTTTCCACCCATTCCCCTGATTCCGGCGGTGCTCATCAAGCTGTCCCAGTCCAGGGCGCGGATGATCCTGATCGCCCCGGAGTGGCCCAGGCAGTGGTGGTTCACGGACCTTCTTCACCGGTCTCTCCTTCCTCACATGCGGTTGCCGTGCAGGCCGGACCTTCTCACGAAGTTCGGGGGGCGGATGGTGCACCCCAACCTCTCGTCTTTGAGTTTGGCGGCATGGCTCCTGAAATAGTGCAATACGGTCATCTGAATCTACCAGACGATTGTATGGACATTCTGAAGGAGTCTAAGCGACCTTCCACTAGGACATCCTATGCTTACAAGTGGAAGAGGTTCTGTATCTGGTGTAAGTCCAAGAACTTTGATCCGACAACATATAAGGAAGATGTCATCCTTCCATACCTTTTGCATCTGGCGCAGTCTGGCCTTAATTTCCATTCCATTAAGGTTCATCTGGCTGCTTTGACTGCTTACAGGAAGTGCCCTTCACAGACGTCCTTCTTTCAGATTCCTGTGGTCAAGGATTTTTTGGAAGGCTTGAAGAAGGTGTTCCCTCCTGTCAGACTTCCCTCGCCTTCTTGGGACTTGAATGTGGTGCTGTCCAGACTGATGAGAGAGCCTTTTGAACCTATTCACAAGGCTTCATTACAGCACCTATCCTGGAAGGCGGCGTTCCTAGTGGCCATTACATCGGCCCGCAGGGTGAGTGAACTTCAGGCATTATGTTGTCAAGAACCTTATACTGTGTTTCATGCTGCTAAGGTTGTGATGCGTACTCACCCTAAGTTCCTTCCTAAGGTTATATCTGACTTTCATGTCAATCAGACCATAACTTTACCTACGTTCTTTCAGAATCCCTCTTCACCAGCGGAAAGGGCTCTCCATTCCCTGGATGTCCGAAGGGTGTTGAAATTTTATCTGGATAAGACCAAGGATATTCGTAGGTCTGACCAATTGTTTGTTAATTATGGCTCAGTCAGGACTGGTCTTGCGACCTCTAAGCAGTCCATCTCTCGGTGGATTGTGTCCTGCATACAGTTGTGTTATCAAAAGGCTAATAAGACCTTAGGGGGTAAACCTAAGGCTCATTCCACCAGGGGCAAAGCTGCCACGACGGCTTTGCTGCGTAATGTTCCGATTGCGGAAATCTGTAAGGCGGCCACTTGGAAGTCGGTCCATACCTTTGCTGCGCATTACTGTCTGGACTCGGATGCCAGGGCAGATGCTCAGGTTGGGCAGGCTTCGCTGCGAAATTTGTTCGCACAGTAGTGGTTGTGTCTTATGTGTTCTCCACCGCTTTTGTTGTGTGGGGATGGGCTTGCCATTCTATTCACTAGATTATGACTATACACAGAGATCCCCTACTACAGAAGGAGTAGTTTCTTTTCTGTAACTCCAGTTCTGTAGTAGGGGTATCTCTGTTATAGTCATAAGCGCCCGCCCTCCTCCCCGGTGGAGAGATACTTATTCATATGTAGAATACTACAGGTCTGGCGTGCTACGCCTTCAAAAAGAACTGAAAGTAAATGGGACCTGCTGGGCATTCTGGGATACTGGGGAAAGTTCTGGAAAACTGGAAAGTTTTCTTAAAGGCACAGTATCCTGTTCCAAGCCACATAATGGCAGCCTATGGGGCTTGTCTGTCCACTCCTTCCTCTCTATCATTCCAGAGGCTTTTGCTGGTAGAGCAGGGTTTTTTCCTATGGGGAGAAAAACTGGACAGGCAGTGCTGTTTGTGGATTTTGGTGGAATTCTAGTTGAAGTACTGGACAGTGTAGCCTGTGGGTATAGGCTGCATTATCTGTCTTTAAATTAAATTCTCTCTTAAAGGTGTATGCAGGTCTGCATGATTTGTCACCTTTTAGAGATTATTTTTTATTGCTCCGGGGTCCGCGCACATGGGCGGGACTATTCACTAGATTATGACTATAACAGAGATACCCCTACTACAGAACTGGAGTTACAGAAAAGAAACTACTCCTTACTAGTGATTCAAGAGTCTGCTAAAACTGGTCTCTGCAGACACAGTGGATGGAACTAGCAAAGAAGATAGACATTCCTGTTTGCGAGAAGATGAACTGTGCTACTCATGAGGAAATTACCTGATCTTCAGAAAGACATCATATGGCCCAGCTGTCTCGAAGAACTGTCATGTGGACAGCCCAAGAACCTAAGCCTACCAGGCAGACTGGGCACAAGGGTCTTTTATAGGCAGCCTAAAATGAAACGGAGTGCCTAGTCGGCCCCTAATCTGCATGTGAAATTTAAAAGTACTAAGAGTATAGCTTGCGGGCCCCCGGTGAATATAGGAGAAATAGCAATTTCAGAAAGTGACATTTGTCCGTATACGCAACAGGGAGGGGCCTGCAAGCCATACTCTTAGTACACATGTCACTTTCTGAAATTGCCTTTTGAAGTAGATTTTGCTAGTGGCAAACATCTCACATGGAATTGTCTCTTATATAGAGACATTAGCACAGAGCTGTGTATTAACATTATTAACTTCATATCTTTAGAAAAAAAGTCACTGACTAGAGCTTTTGTCGCTATCAATTTCATCAATAAATTGCCATGTGATTGTCCCCTCACTTGTCTCTGTGACTGCAGCGTTAGCTGAGAACATCAACAAATATTCCATGTAGTGATTATATTGGATTACCAGTAAAGCAATAACTGCTGTCTAGTTCTATGCTGCTCTGTATACTTCCTGTAAAATAGCTGCAGCTTTGACCCTGTAATAATGCAGGATAGAAGTGACTTGAATTGGGAAAATTAATATTTAATGTGAAGTGTGCATGGGTGTATGAAGGTTAATAGCCTGATTTGTAGACAATTTTATCTGTGAGTAAGTGTCTCTTACCTCTAGAAGTGCATGACACATGTCTAGAGCAAGAGACAGTTGCTAAAGAAAAGTTGAATCTTTGTAAATTTGGCCCTAAATGTTTGTGTGGCTCAGTATAGTGAACAACCCATCACTTGTTCTATTGGTGGTGTTCTTCAAACTTAATGTTAAAATTTGAGATTTCAGTTACATGCTTCTTATGAATTAGGTCTCAATGCAAGACTGCCACACTAGGAAGCTATGTTTAGCATTTGAATCACTTGCATATTATTCTACTATATGCTTTCCTTTCTAATTTTGATTAGATTACCCTTTGGATTACAATACAAGAGAAGATAAAGCTTCAAAGAACTTTCTGGGATCTGCAAAAAGTATGTATGTGATATTTCCCTGCTGCTTATGCCCTTCATTTAAAACCAGATGTAAAATTAAGCTAACATACAATTGGCCAAGTGAGTATTATTTCCTCTCCCCTGATTTTGCCCTTTGTCAAGCTAATCCATGTTCTCCTTACCACAATTCAATTTTTTCTCCACTAACTTTATGATGTATACCAGAATGAATGTGTGTAGCATGGCTTTACTGTTAGAAAAGTAATTGTGTGATGTAAAGACTTTCACATCTAGATAATGGCTTGCTTTTTTGAGAGGCATGGCTCTGTGCAGTGCAAGTGTTCAGACACCTGGTCGCTTCAAAGTACTGGGAGACACAGTAATCAAAAATGACAAATGACGCAAGATTAATAGTCATAGTAAAATTAGTAAGCATACTATGTGATTTTGAAGGATTCATGGTTCCTTACTTAGGTTTTGCATTTATTATGTGAACTGATCCTCATTTATCTGAAGTTTTCTAATCTTTGGTAAGCAGGGATACGGATGTCCAGTGACAACATGCAATAATTACATTTAGTGATCTTATGACAGTTACCATACCATTATTCCAATCATCTTGACTCTTCAATTAAAAAAAAAAAAAAATTGTATTTTCTCATATTCAACATTTTAATTTGACATACATTTATAACATAAATTATGGCACATGAAGGCGGTGATGAGCATTGTATCTCTTCATTTACATAAATGGAGTTGGCAAGGTAGCTACTACAGTGCAGTGGAGGATTTCTCTGCTCCACTAGGTCATAAAAGAGCGAGACAATCCCCGTCCCAACCCTGGTTTTCAAAGGAACTGAAAGAACAAAAAATATCATGTAAAAGGCTAGAGCGCTGCTGGAGACGGGCATACTGTCCTCTAGCCAAAATAGCTCTCAGGAAGGCTCAGAATAGCTATTACTCCATGGTGAAATTGTCCAAAGGCCACTTTTTCACAGAGCTCATTGTCCAATCGAAAAATAATTATAAAGAAATATTTGCAATCGTTCAAAGCTTCCTGAATCCTTGCGCAGAACAGATGGCTTCACCTGTCTCTAATGATTGATGTGAGCAGCTTTGGGTTTTTTTATTGATAAAATTCAAGCCATACAGGACAGCTTCTTGACTGCCAATCAACTGCAGGCGACCCATTCTTATTAGAAAGCTGCAGTCTCTGTTCCAGTTCGCCCTTATTTGACTTCATTCACTCCCATCCCTCTGTCAGATACCTTGGCAATACTTAAATCACTCAAATCGGGCTCTCCTACAGACCCCTGCCGAGCAAGATTATTGGCTGCAGTAGCGGATGTAGTTAACCCAGAAGTCAATAAAATTGTCAACCTGTCCCTCCTGACCGCCACGGTTCCACCTGAGTGGAAACAGGCAAAACTCCTCCCCTTGCTGAAAAAACCTTCATTAAATCCTGCTACCCCGGCTAGTTACCGCCCAATCTCACTCCTTCCGGCTGTGGCGTTGGGATCCATTGGTATCACCACTTTTAGGATTTTGCTAAGTATTGGGATCAGGGTGACCCTATACGCGTAAATGTCTGGGCTCATAGTGTGTGTAGGTAGGTCCCCCTCTCTGTTTTGCATCAGAGGCATTCAGGTGGTGCCACCCTGCTGAAGCAATGTAAGCAAGCCCTATCGTAGTATACTCTATGCACGATTTTGAATTGTATTGGGTGGAGGCGCAATTTAATAGCCACTACTCTAGTGTGCTGCAATGCCGCCTCCCAACTCAGGTAGTCTAGGGTCCCCAGTTCCACTTCCCACCTTGCCCTCAACCTCACTAAGGTGTCTGGTTTATTGTTGTTCAGTGTCTTGTATGTCCATTAGATTGCCTTTTCCCTAATTTCCCCCATGAGCAGTCTACCTTTGAGGGGTACCTACTCAGGCATACCCTCTGACTCTGCGCCTTCCAAGTGTGTGTTACCTGTAGATATTTGTAGTATTGCTTAGCTGTTAATTCGTAGTGTCTCTGCAGGAAGGCAAGTGAGATAAGGGTCCCCCCCTCCATTATGTCCCCCAGTTTTGAGATCCATAACAAATCCCGGTTCTTAAAGCCTTGCAATTTAGCACATTCTTTCAATCATGTTCCCACCCACAATGGGGTTTCCCGTATAACTTGGTTGTCCCATTTCATAACTTTCTCCGATCCTCTCCATTCGGCAATGGTCACCTGTGTCACCTGGAGCAGAGTCCTCATTTCTTTCCCCCATATAAGTAATGTGTTTGGGAATAAGGGTTAAATTGGGTACGTTCTAATGTGTATGTGGGGTGATTGCTTGGTATGTGATCCAGTCGTTGATAACGATTAAATGTGCTGCCCAGTAGTAGGCTTTGATGTTGGCAAGGGAAATTCCTCCATTAAATTGATTCCTTTGCGATGTATGAATTGCTGTTCTAAAGGAAAGTGCAGACTATCCCTTCTGTCTTGGTGAAAATCTTCTGGCAGTGTGTGGTATGGATTCTAGAGCATGTATAAGCGGTTTGGTAGCGTTATCATTGTGTATAATTCTGCTTTACCCAGGAGCGTCGGTGATTTCCATCTTTCCACATCTTCATGGAACTCCGCTATGACCCTTCAAATGTAACGATCAAGTCTCAGATCCCTATTGTTGGTGATATATATTCCTAAGTATTTAAAGCCGTCTGTAGCTATTCTCGGTCTCCCGGGAATATCAGATTGGTCAATAGTGTGGGTGGCTGGGAATGCACTTGATTTGTCCCCGTTTATCTTGTATCCCGCCTCTGCCCTATCTTTCGCCAATACATCAAATAGACAGGAGAGGGTTGGCCGCAGGTTCATTACATAAAATAAGATGTCCGTGTATAGGGATATCCATTCATCCTCAGATGTCCCTTCGCTCTTAGTTAAGTCAGTGATTCTGGGGTGTGTGCGTATAATGCACCCCTGAGGTTCTAGCACCAGGGCAAACAGTAACAGGCAAAGTGGGCACCCCTGCCTCTTGCTTCTCAGAATCGGAACTTATACAATATTTTGCCATTCACTCTCACCCGGGCAACTAGATCGTTATAGAGCAGGTCTATCCAGGGCCGATATTTGGGACCAAATCCATACCTTAGTACCTGCTTCAGGAAAAGCCAATGGACAGCATTGAATGCTTTTTCATATTATCAAATGGGGTGTATCTTTGTCGTGTGGCTTCTAACCAGTTGCTCAGGTGATGGAAATTTAATTGAGTTGACCTTTTGGGCATGAAGCCAAACTGGTCACAATGTATAACAATAGCGGCAATAACCTGTACCAGTCTTATTTGCCAGAACTGTGGCCAGAATTTTTGTTTCAATGTTTAGAAGGGAGATTGGGTGATAGGAGCTGCATGCAGTCTGTGGCCTGCCCGGCTTATATATGACTACGATCATGACGTTCGTGAGGGAGCTCACCCATTGCCTTTGCCTCTAAGAATAAATTGAGTAGGTGAGGACTTATTATATCCTTGTTCCTTTTATTTATTTCTTATTTCAAATTTGCTGTTTCTTCAACGAGTTGCTTCAATCGACAATCCCGCTTGGGATTTATCGGGCCCGCGGCAGGAGAGAGGATCGCTGTGAAATAAGAGTGAAAGATTTTGAATTTAGTGATAGGAGGAGGACTGAAGGATTTCCGAAAAATAATAATTTATTATTTTCAAGTGATTATCTTTTGAACATAGTGAAAAGAGGAGTATTGGAGAAATAAGAATTGATGGAATTCAAGATATCTGGGTGCGCGCCGCAAATTTATAACACAAAGTATTCGATGTTTAGAAAAAGAAGAGCATTCTTCTCTCTAAAATACAAGCCCGTATGAAGGCCTAAGGGAAGGACGAAACGCGCAGGCAGAAAGGCTGTTGATCTATAGAAAATGCAACTGTGATCTACAAATTCATTTTGTATTGTCGATTGAAGCAACTCGTTGAATCAGAAAATTTGAAATAAGAAAAAAATAAAAGGTTACTGAAACCTGAAGGAAAGATTTCATGTACTCTATTTTTTGATGTTCCTTCCTAACTATACTCTTTTATTGATTGTGGTTTTGATGACAGTGAACCACAGGAAGTTGAGCATCTAACATTTGTCAATTAGGTGGTACTGTATGTGTTAGTTCCGCACATTGTGTTCCCTTACTGTCATTGTTCTCAGAGTCTTGTATATCCTTGTTCCATTTGAAAAACTGCTGGTATGCCATTAGGACCTGGCCTTTAGTTTGCTTATGGCTGTCTTTATCTCTTCAAGTGTAATGTCTTCCTCTAGCAACTGTATCGCGTCTGCGTTTAATGTCTGGATAGAAATTTCTACTAGATAGTGTTCTATTTGGTGAGCTTCCAACGGGCGTGCCATGTAAAAGGCTGTATAGTAACTGACTAATTTGCTATTTCTCTGGGGGTGGCCCATGCATCGCCTTTGTCTGATTTTATGGATGTTACTCATCGTGCCTCTGCTTCCCTCCTGCTCAACCATGCTACCAGTCTCCCCGTTTTAGATCCGGCATCGTAAAGTCTTCTGTGTGTGGCTTGGATCTCGGCTCTAGCTCTGGTTGTGCCAGCACCTGATATTCTTTACGGAGGATTGCGACGGCACGCACCTGAGAGGTGTCAGCCGGTACCCCAATCTGGCTCTCCAACTGAAGGAGGCAAGCCTCCTTATCTTCTATCTCCCTAGTTTCTCATCTTTTCTTATATGCTATTATGTTTTGTGCTCTGTCTCGAAGGACTGTTTTAAAGGGCTCCCAGAGTATGACCGCTGACAAGACTGAGCCTGTGTTTTCTTTGAAGTATATCTCTGTCTCTACCCTGATTTTGTGTGCCACTTTTTCGTCCCGGAGTTTCCATGCGTTAAGTTTCCATCACAGCCTTGATTTGTGTGATTTCTTACCCAGGGTGAGCCATAGCGGGGAGTGATCTGTGAGACCTCTGGCCAAATATTCTACCTTTTCTATCTATTCCACCTCTCCTGCAGGTGCGAGGATGTAGTCCAGCCGCGAGAATAATTTGTGTGCTCCTCAGTAGTATGAGTATGCGTATGCTTGGGATTGCAGGCAGTGTCGTCGCCACGAGTCTGATAGCCCCATAGTAATGATGAAGCGTTTCAGCGGTGTGTCTTGGTCTGAGACCATACTTGGGGTGGAACGGTCAAGTGTAGGGTCTACCACATTGTTGAAGTCCCCTCCTATCCTGGGCATTCATGACCTGACTTCCAGCAGTATTTCCGTTAGTTTGTCTAGTGTTTATGCCTGTAGACGAGTGGGGTATCGACACTGATCAAGGTCATGTCTTATCTATCCCACCTTCTTTTGACCACCACATAGGTCCCATCTAGGTCTATCTATGTGTGGCTTACTCTGAAAGGATGTGATTTCCTGACTAAAATTGCCACACCCCAGGAGCCTGACTTGATTCCCGCATGTGCTAAGTAAGGTATTATATGCCCCCCCTTCCCAGGAAACCACAGCGAGTGCCACTCGGGTGCGTCTACTGGAGGAGCATTATGTCAGGCTTCGACCTTCGTTTGTGGGAGGTGGCTAGGCCACGTTTATTCTTGCTACCCACTCCATTAACTTTCATGGAGAATATGGAATAAGTGTCTCTCTCAAGTGTCATCCCTCCACTCATTTGGAAATTGTAGGTTTCCCTTCAGCACGGTCTGTGATAGTCCCATTCTCAGGGGCTGTTCTGTGTCCATCCATGATGGTTGTTAGGAGTGGGTGGTCAGGATCTGAGTCTGTTGAATGGGCACTGTTGGACACATCCGTACCCCTTCGTCGTGGGTCTGTGCTGTCCTCCGTGTGGCAGTGAGGGCATTTTTTTCAATGTCTGCGGATATCCCTGAACGGAGGGTGGACCTCCCAGGTTATGGCGTGGATTTCCATAGTTTTAGTTAGTATTCCCGTGTCTTTTCTCAATCTGCCATGATTTAGGTCTCCAGTTCTACTGTCAGTCTTTGGTGGATTCGTTTCTGCTTTTCCTGTCCGCTTGCGGCTGTGGCCGTTCCTCTACCCATGTCCATGTCTCCTCTGGGGTTTGGAAGAAGAGGATTTTGTTCTAACAGACGACTGACTGGAAATAAGAGCATGTATTAAATGTTCATTGCTCTAAGCTTAGTTTTCACAGAGTCAAATGTGAGCCTTTGTTGTTGCACCTCCCTAGAGTAGTCAGGGAATATCATTATTTTGCATGAGCGTGTCGCAGTTCCTCCAACCTTCTTGCCTCTCTCAAAACTAAGTCTCCGTCCTGGTAGTTAAGGAACCAGGCAATGAGGGGGTGGGGTGGGGCTCTCACCTGTGGCTTGGCGCTGAGGGCCCTATGCGCTAGTTCTATCACAAAGCAGGATGAAAAGTGGGCTGCCGGGAAGGAATCCTGCATCCATTTTTTCAGAAATTCCCCCGTATCCGAGCCCTCTTCCCCCTCTGGGTAGCCAACAAATCGTAAATTATTTCTCCTTTCATGATTCTTGGCATCATCCACTCTCCATGCCACCTCTTTTATTGTTACACGCAGTTCGTAGACGACTTTCTGCAGTGAGAGTCACATCTTCCACCTCGGAAATCCTATTTTTTTTTCTTGTGTCACTCTCTTTGATACTTGGCGTAAGTCTTGGCGTAGTAATGTAACTTGTGCACGGACTTCATCTATCTTTCCCTCCAAGGCTTCCCTGGAGGCATGTATGGCCTGCAGGAGCATCGCTTTTTCTGGCCCTTGATCTGCCAGTGGGGTGTCTGTTTTCGTGAATTTATCCATTTTACCCTGGCGTTTTGGCTTGGGGTCCTTTGTCTTTGGCCATGTTTGTGGGGTGGGATACCATGAGATCCAGTCTGTCTGCTAGTCGCGATCCTCTCCCCCGCTAAACCACGTCACCCTCCTTTCAGTGGGCCCGTGGCAGGGTAAGTCCCTTCATGAAGATGCTGATGTATTGGGTGTGTCCTCTCTATACTAAATGTTTTCTCTCCGGGAGTGAGGAGTTCTGGTGGACAGCGACTGGTTCAGCGAGGGCTATAGGTCTGCATTTGCCATATTACCGGGCCTCCATGCAACCGCTCTTTGTGTTGTTTACGAGGGGGAGGGGCTAGCCAGGGTATTATTTCCGGGCCTGTGATGTTCTGGAAGGGTAGGGAGGGGCCCTTATGAGTCACGCAGTTGCGGACCCTGCTCGCGCAGTCACCCAGTCCTCTCCAGCCTGTTTTCCCTGTGCGTGTGGCCAGTCTCGGGATCAGACTCTGTCTCTCCGCTATCTTCAAGCCCCCCTGCCCCCGTTGTCGCCCCCTCACCTGCTATCCGGGTGTTCACTCAGTTTAGGATGGTCCCTCAGAGCGCCCGACCCGGGGTGCCAGTGCCTCCCAGGCCGGGGGGGGGGGGGGGGGGGCACCACGATCTTCTGTTTCCTCCTTAGCTGGTCCGCCCCCCGCCCCGGGCCCACAGTGATCACCTAGCAGCACCCCTCAGAGGGCAAGCTTCCCCAGGTCTTGTTGTTCTTCTGACGCTTGAGCGCCCTGGGTGAGAGGTGAGCAGTCCCGGCAACCGCCCTCTCCGGTAACAGGCCCTCTGTCATCGATTTGCCACCGCTGTCTCTACCTCATACCACCAGTCTCAGCAGCGGTGCCCGGTCTCTGCGGTCGCTCCACAGATTGCCTCACTTGGCGATAGGTGTCTCTGGCATTTGGGAGAGAGGTTCCAGTCACAAGCCGCAGGTGCTGCCCCGCTGCTCTTGGAGGTCCACCAGAGACCCAGCACATTCCCCACCATCCAAGGCACCCTTCCAGGACTCCGGGCTTGCTCTCCCTCAGCACCACTCGTGCCCTCTGGCCTCCACTTACTCGCCGGCTCGGTGAGTTCAGTGTCTGCTCCTTTTCATCCAATTGCAGGGTTGGGCTCTCTCTCCTGTAGCGTGGGCCCTCAGTCCCCGGCAATCATGTTGGCCTTCTCGGGAAATCCATTATGTGCTATTCATGCATGTAGTCTCTCCTGGGGTGCAGCACTACCCAGGTTCGGCTTAATTCATGCCATAATCAATATTCGGGGCTGTGCGATTGCTCAGTGTGTCAGATTAGTGAAAGAAATCAGGATGTTGGTCGGATTAGTGTGCGGGCCGACTGAGCCGACTTTTAGAGATGCTAGTCAGCGATGTTGCTGGCCACGCCCCTCCTGATACTTCATTTTGGCTCATAAAAATAGGGTAGAACTTCCTTCTCTGTGGTTAAGGTGTGGTCTGAGACTGACCTGAATGATCGTTTCAGACTACTTTGATAGTCCAGTGTTGCGTCACGTAGCCAAAAAGAGGATTGACAATATTTGTGGCCACTCATTTCCTGATACAATATTTTTTGATTGCTGCAACTGTTAACAAGAGAAAGATATATCCATCCTGTGACAATGAAAGTGGGCAATGAAACCAGATTGCTTAACTGCATTGTCAAAAAACATAACTGAGTTCTTTCCTCCATAAGCAGTCAGTTTGTGTGGACATAACTGAATCGGGTTGTAAGCAATAATATGCAGAGATGCTTACCTTTTTGAATTTTTGCATGTTTCGCATTTTTAGGATGAACAGGTGGTATTATAACTTGTCCAAATGTTATTAATCGGTCCACCGTAATCTGCCTAATTTGAAACTGGGGCCCATTGACACCGCTGCTCAGTTTTGGAATTATATTATATGGTCTACTGTGCAATAAGAGGCCTAACAGAAGATGTTTTACCTCACTCAGGAGAAAATAATCAACCTGTCATTCGTTGGGAAAGAGCTTAGATACCTGGTGAGTAACTTAAGAATGTGCAAAAGGAGGCTCCCCCTATCAGGTGCCCAGTTGTAATTTACCTCCATCCTGCACTGAAGCCAATTTAAGGACCAACCGTAACCCTATGTAACTATCTGGCATACTTGCTGCATGGGGTTCTGTGGCTTATCATCCACAACAGCCACTAGAACACACAAATTTATGCCCAGAGAAGTAACAGTAGCTTTCACCAATGCTTCTTCCTAAGAGCTTCATCAATCCTTCTTTCTAAGCGCTTCATCAATCCTTCTTTCTAAGCGCTTCATCAATCCTTCCTTTTCAAATGACATTAAACTAAATGTATGACTCACCCTGCCTCCTGTTTTCCCATATCAACAGTCTCTTCAGTTTGTTAGTAAGAGTAAATAGCTCCTCTTTTCTGGAGATCATTTTAAAACCAACCCAAAGAAGAGATGAACCTGGGGTTTTACTGACGTTTTTCAATAGTGAAATAGAACCATCTTACTTCTGCTCTTTACTTTCATTGATAGTTGTAAGTACTGAATAGTGAGAAAAAGAGGCTCCTTCTACCATCTCTGAGGATTTCTCAGGGGAGATCCAGAAAAAAACGTCACCAAGAAAACGTGGCTGCTCCCAGTTGATGTTGGGATCTCTGAAAGCAGGTAGAGTTGAACATACTACATCATACCTGTTCTTGAACTGATACACCATTGATGTAGAAAAACATGCAGGTGTTCTGCTTTTAGGGATTTTACAAAATTGAGACACCACTAGTTATTGAAACAGTCCGCAAGGTCCACATCATTATTCCCATCTATGGACTGTTTGTTCGCTCAGGTCTAGAAGGATTCTAGCTACCTTTAATTTGAAATATTGAATGCCTACTCTCTAACCAGGGAACTAACGCCAATGGTGGAGATCCCTAATACTCCCTCTGTAAGGCACCAGCCATCTTTATGACCATTTCCGCCTAGTGTCAGCATTTCTAGTTGCCACCTGCTGCATCACCTACTCTATTGACACCAGCAGCTGTCTCACTGCTACAGGTATTATCTGTGCGTTCCAACCCAATGATGGTTAAGTCAAGGCGATCCAAGACAGGGATCATGTACCACTCTTTGACTGCATTTTAAGGACTGCCCAAGACATCAGTCTCACCATTCTAAATGTTCTGTGTAGGACTTCAAGATCCATTCTCCTGGAAAATAGACCTCTTCTTACTCCCCTGGAATCATTATTCTCTTACACACTTGGAGTCTTCCATCCAAAATGTCCCCCATATTTGATATTAATACCTTTTAAGTCTACTTTGAGAGGCAACAAATCCAAATATGTCTACTACCACAAAAACCTTGATTATATTTGAAACCTTGCATCCTAGATATTTTTCGCTCTACTTTGGGGTTTTCTATAACCTACTCTGAGACTATTCTTTAGATAAAAAAATTAATCTAATGTGGTGCTTGCTAAATTATTTGAACCACTGCAATAGGCTATTAACATCAGAGATTGCACTTTTGAACATTAAGGCTGCTATTTAGTCTTTTCCAACCAGTAAAACACCAGGAGATGAGGTTATTTGTGATTAGAAATCTAAGAGCAAAACTAGCCCCCTGATTGTCACCACATTTTAATTCCATCCTACCTATCATCTCAAAGTACTCCTGTTCCTGCACCCTAAGCAAGCAAGTAATATTCTATTCTGTGGAGCTGCTGACATGCTATTTCCCACTCAGCAACTCAGACCACTATCATCCATCTGATCTACAGTTCTCCCAGGCAGAACAAAGACTTTAATGACGAATTCTCTGATCTCTTCGCCACTTCATCTATCTTACATGCCCACACCACCCTTTTGGGTGGCTTCAACCAGCCAGACAACACGAGCTTAAAAAAAGCAAAAAGCACAGCCACTATCCTCAACCTAATCAACACACTCATCACGGTACAGCTAATCACACAACAAACACACACACTTAAGGCCAAATCCCCGACATTGTCGCTGTAACATCACCAACAATCCAGTGTAAATCGCCGATATACCTAGACTGACCTCTTTGTCATCCCTATCTCCCTATTCTATGTCCAGTCAACTAACTAGGGTCAACCTGAACTCATCTCTGATCCTATCAACTCCATGTCCAACACCACTTCTAAAACAAAAAATCATAAACTCTTTTCTAGAAAACTATGGAAACATCCACTCCCCAATTAAAGCACACAAATGCAAGTCAAAGTTTTCAGCTCCCTGGTACTCTAAAGACTTTATGGACAAAAAATTATCCATTCGCAGATAAGAAAGAAAACGGAAAAGAAACAGAACTCTTGAGCACCTCATGATGCTGAAATCCCACCACACAACACGTAGACCGCTCATCACGTCAGGCAAAGCAAATTACTATACCAACACCATCACTGACGCCACCAACAAAACCAGAACCCGTTTCAAGACCATAAAGCCCTGCATCATTTCCCTGCCAGACTCAATTATTTCTCATTCCACAGAAAAGTGCAATGCTGTCAACCTCTACAGTGAACAAATACAGAAGACCCGAAAGCACATGGTCAACAAAAAGCCTGCTTCATCTTATGCATGCCTCTTCCCGTAGAAACCCTCAGTGGTCATCTTTCAAAGCCCTATTTCTCACGGATCTTTCCAACATACTCAACTCCCTGAGAGCCACTTCTTATGAAGATGATGTCGTACCCTCGTGCTTCATCAAACCTCTCACCTCGGTTCACCATTATCAATGCTGTAAAAACATGCCAGATCCTCCCGCTCCTAAAGAAACCTACACTAGACTCTGATGTCTTATCAAACTACTGGACAGTCGCTCACCTACCATTCATCAGCAAGATCATTGAAAAAGCAGTGTATGTTCAACTTAACAATCACATCAATGCTAACCACCCCTTACATTGTTACCAGTATAGCTTCAGATCACACTGCAGGACAGCAACTGCTACCTTACAGATTATAGATGATACCCCCGGGGCACAGATAAAGATGACCTCTGCCACCTGACATTGCTGAACCTCTCAACTGCCTTCAACACAGTCGACCATCCCTTCCTCCTGCGCGCACTAGAGTCTTGAATTCACTGGCAAAGTCCTTCACTGGTTTCTTACCTTTCAATCTAACACGAGTTTGTTCACATTGGCACCTCCATGTCCAAAAAGATCTCCCTCACCTACAAAGTTTCCCAGAGTTCCATACTTGTCCCCTTCGACCTCTACCTGATGACCCTTGTCATCTTCATTCTCAACCTTATGATCTCATCACCCCCATCCTAATGGAAATCGATTGGCCCCAATTGGCAGCCCACACCATCTTGAAAACCAGATGCATCATTTACAAAGCTTTCATAACCAGCACCCCTGCTTATCTTGCAGACAAGGTCACCAACTCTGGTGGTCCTTAGCACACCCGTGGTCAGGATACCATTAAATGCAGACTGTAAAAAAGAAAAACAATACAACTGGCCTTTTCCATTTGTGCACCCAGGATCTGGAATAGCATCCCTACATCCATTGCGACCGCCCCAACGCTGCTCCATTTTGAAAAAGAGTTAGACTCCCCTCTTTAAAAACACTACATCACAGTGAATTAACCATCCACAATCCATCCTCCTCTCCTCTTACGCATTGATTTTATGCTCGACTTTAACTATGTATGGTGTTCCACTGTCTTTGGCTAGATTAGCCATATAAAAATACCAAATACATACATGGAGCGACTTAGTGCTGTGCTTACAGGTAACCGCATCAAAATTCATCAATATGCCAATGACACACAGCCAACGCCTCAGGTGCTTAACATCAAGGTCTGGATGATGTGCAGGCTGAGTCTACCTGCTCAATCCAACCAAGAAAGAATTCTCAATATTTGCCAAGAACATCAAACAAAGAAACGGTACCGACCTGTCTTGCTGACATCAACCATGACAGTTTTAAACCCCGACTTTCACCAATTGGCAAATCACTTGGTTTGATCCTGGACTCCAGCCTCACCCTCAAGGAGCACATTGCCCCCCGCAAAAAAAAAACTACAGCTTAAAACCAGCTCTCTCTTCTAAAGGAAGTGAAACCGTTTCTTCCAGAAAATGACTTGGGACATGAGTTCAAGCCCCCATACATTTGCATTTAAATGGTGGTAATGTCCTTCTTCATATCCTCAAACTTTTCACTGGCAAGCTTTAAGGGAATTCTGCATTCCACAGCACGGCTGATAAAAATAAGACTATATCACCCCTGCATTGATTGAACTCCATTTGGCCTCCTTGCCGACCCTCCCCATCTTCAAAACCAGCTGCATCATTTATAAAGCCATCACAATAAGTACTCACAGTCAAGTTTGCCATATCTGGTAGCTCACGGCAAATATGCGGCCAGTGCACCATTAGACTTCAGAAGAAGCGTAAAAAAACAAGGCAGCAGGCCTTTTCCATCTGTGCACCCAATATCTGGAACAGCATCCCCAGATCTATCAGGACTACCCCATCTCTGCTGTAATCGAGGAGAGAGTTGAAAACACATCTCAAGAACAGTACATCACCATGCATTAACCATCCACAAACAAGCCTCCTACCCTGTAAATTGTTGACCTGTTGCTTTTCTTTGACCCTCCACTGTGTTAATAGGAATCACCTACTTCCATACATACATATGCGCATACAAGCTAGTGGCCAGGTGTCTGCTTCATTTAAAAAGGGTATACTGGTGTCTTGTTTTTTCAAACTAAATAATACCCCATTTGTGTCTATTGTACTCTTTAATGATCTTGAAAGGAAATTAGAAGTTATTAATAAAAGTACTTGTCAAATCGATAGCAGTTTTAATGAGGATTTAATAGGACAGAACAGGGGAGTTTCATTCTGGGATCATTTGCATCAAAAACCCATCACTTAGTAAAGGCAATCAAGTTAGTGGCAACCTGCTCTTGAGCTATGATGGCTGTTTTTGTGGGAATATTTATGGCTCATTTTGACTTCAGTGTGTGTTTTGGCCCACTTCATGCATTGCTCGCAAATCTCCATGAATGAGCTAAGGCACAGCTGATCATCAGCAACAAAACAGCCAGTTTGATCAATACCAGTATGAGAACTGTGCCAGTTGCTGCTGCGAATAGACTGACCTTTGAAATACAGGGTTCACTTGTTAGGATCTGGAGTTCACTCAATAAAATGACATGCTGATGACATTGTTTTATATTTACAAGAAAAAACTGAGTGGACGCACTCCAAAGTGATCACTGTGATCCGTAAGTTAAACGAGTCGTAGGTGCAGTTGGGTAAATCCCCCTGAGTAGGGATATGAAAATAGATAAATGCACGTAAATGATTCAGGAGCGTGTCTCCCTTTTTGCACTCAAAAGTAAATGTTCAATTCTTTTATTCAAATAAACAAGTTGAACGTTGGATCATCACAAGTTTCTTCTTTTTATTTGACTTTGTAAAGATATTTCAGTCATATATTTGCTTTTGTGAATTCCGTATGTAAGCTTGAATTACAAATTTATTCCAGTTGCCTGGTTGCCCAATGCATTTCGGTCTATAGGAGCCCTTCATCAGGGGCCAAACTGTAAAAAAGGAAACAAGGAATCAGCCTATTGCTTGATGTGGAGTGTATAAATTTTACCCGACCGGTGACTGTTACGTGACTACCGTGCTATATCGAACTGTGATGACTGTGCTCCATAGTTATCACGTGTATCTTTCACGATGTGAAAAAAATAATAAACATGAATCCAAGAGTGAAAATTTACCGTGTTAACACCGTGTATAAAACAGGAGCCAATATGATGTGACCGTTTTAAAGTGGGTTTGCTAGAAGAACCATCTGTGTGGTGTAAACGTCTGAATCTTGAATGTGTTCATTGACATTTTGGTCATAAATAGTTGAATCCATAATAACCAATGCTCCTCCTTTATCCGCTTGCCGTATGGTAATTTCTGATTTTGCTGCTATTTGTCGAAGTGTTTGTTATTCCTTTTGAGTTATATTATTTTTTCTTCTGGTATGGTAAGATATTTTTCTCAATTCTTTACACACAATGGTTTCAAAGGCGTCTAATACTTTATGGCTGGTTGGAGCCATGTATGAGCTCTTATTGCGAACTCCCATTAGTGTATTGTCGTGAGGTTAGTAGGAAGCATCCATGACTTTTTGAAAAAAAGGTTTGTCTAAATAAATGCATGAATTAAAAAGAACTAATTTCTGTGTCTAAGTGGTTGGAACGATATGTGGGAACAAACAATGTTCCTTTTTGTAGGGTTTTGATTTGAAAATCCGTGAGATGGTGGCTTGAAATGTTTATCACAAGGTTTTCTGACTGCGGGTACTCTTTGCAACGGATTTTGTTAGTATTGCTTTTCCTCCTGGCTCTTCTTGTGGCTTTGGGCCTGACCCTAAAAAATTGTAAGTCACCCGTGCTTGGGAGGGTACTTTTGGTGTGTGAGTCAGTAGGTGCTCTGGACGGTCTATTGCTGGTTAGGGAATCATTGGGTAATTCAATCCAACATTAAACAATTACTCTACACTTCAAAAAGAGCCATTAATCAAAGACTCCACGCCAGTACCCTGATCAGGTACCATAAAGTACAGCGTATTCCGAGAGGCTTAAGACTCGCCTTAAAATCAACACTATGTAAAAATAATCCAAGATTCACTGAAAGATGGGAAGCTATTTTAAATAAGTGCTCATTGGACCTCATCTTACTTATTGTTGAGGACCTGTCCAAATTACTTGAAGACCTAAACAAAGAAATTACTGAACTACAACAAGAAATTTCTACAAAACTAACAGATGAAGATTGGAATGCGACACTAGCAGATCTCAATAAACAGAGGAATACACCAAGGAAATCAACGAAAGAAAAATCAGAAAATTCAAACGTGATACAGTTGATTACAAATTAGGAGAAGTATACACCTGGGCTGAGGTATATGCCAATAAAAGACAACAACGCAAACAGACTGGTCGTTCATCGGATACAGACGCCACATCCTCAGATGATTCCCTAACCAGCAATAGACAGTCCAGAGCACCTAATGACTCACACACTAAAAGTACACTTCCAAGCACGGGTGACTTACAAGAACCAGCTATAGAAGGTCCTTCTACTTCTACTTCCATAAGCAACAATAGACAAAACATTTTAGGGTCAGGACCAAAGCCACAAGAAGAGCCAGGAGGAAAAGCAATACTAACAAAATCCGTTGCAAAGAGTACCCTCAGTCAGAAAACCTTGTGATAAACATTTCAAGCCACCATCGCACGGATTTTCAAATCAAAACCCTACAAAAAGGAACATCACATATTCCCACATATCATTCCAACCAGTTAGACACAGAAATTAGTTTTTTTAAATTCATGCGTTTACTTAGACGGAAACATTTTTTTCAAAACGTCATGGATGCTTCCTACAAACCTTGCAACAATACACTAAATGGAGTTCGCAATAAGAGTTCACACATGGCTCCAACCAGCCATAAAGTATTAGACGCCTTTGAAACCATTGTGTGTAAAGAATTGAGAAAAATATCTTACCATACCAGAAGAAAAAATAACAATATAACTCAAAAGGAACAACAAACACTTCGACAAATAGCATCAAAATCAGAAAATACCATACAGCAAGCGGATAAAGGAGGAGCATTGGTTATTATGGATTCAACTTTTTATGAACAAAATGTCAATGAACACATTCAAGATTCAGACGTTTACACCACACAGATGGTTCTTTTAGCAAACCCACTTTAAAACTTTCACATCATATTGGCTCCTGTTTTATACACGGTGTTAACGCGGTAAATTTTCACTCTTGGATTCATGTTTATTATTTTTTTCACATTGCGAAAGATACAGGTGATCACTATGGAGCACAGTCATCACAGTTCGATATAGCACGATAGTCACGTAACAGTCACCGGTCGGGTAAAATTGATACACTCCACATCAAGCAATAGGCTGATTCCTTGTTTCCTTTTTTACAGCTTGCCCCTGATGAAGGGCTCCTATAGCCTGAAATGCATTGGGCAACCAGGCAACTGGAATAAATTTGTAATTCAAGCTTACATACGGAATTCACAAAAGGAAATGTATGACTGAAATATCTAATAGCAAAGTCAAATAAAAGAAGAAACTTGTGATAATCCAACGTTCAACTTGTTTATTTGAATAAAAGAATTGAACATTTACTTTTGAGTGCAAAAAGGGAGACACGCTCCTAAATCATGAACGTGCATTCATCTATTGTTTTATATTTACCACCCATAATCTCTCAAAAGTGTTTGACTGTATCACAGAGTTTGAACACGTTTCTGGTTCTAAAATATATACGATTGAAACTGAGATTCTGCCTCAGAGGATCTTTGTTGATGATCATAAACGCTTGAATGATCCTGCATAAATTTCGTGGAACCTGGAACACTATTGCATACTATATTTTTATGGTAACATTAAAGAATGCCTTTGTCCATGAAAACGTCTGAATAAATCTGTTGAATGGAAGCCTAAAATGTCTATTTTTTCAGGAATGTGCATATTAAACAAGCATTGGCATAGCCAATAGGTCTCGCCTTTGGGACCTTGTAAGTTTTTGGCCATGCAGCACATTATTAGGGGTGCTACAACATCTACTGATACTTCACATGCCATTAGTGAACGGGGGAGTGAGAGCCGCCAATCAAGCCAGGATGGGCTTGTACAGGCCACAAGAGAGTGAAGAAGCTGCAAGGGTCAGGTATTCTACTATAGAAGGGCGGGTGGGACATGTAGTGCCCTTGTAATAGTAAGAGATAGAATGGTGATGCAAGTATGCCTGCCCACACGTTACAGGAAATAAAGAGACAAAGATGAACCCAGCATACGGCGCTAAAATGTGTGTATGTGTCCATTTCAGACACGAGGATGCATTTTGCACCCAAAAGTGTCCATGTGCCATAAACCATTGTTTAAACACTTTATCTTTTCAATGCCGATCATTCCCTTATTGCAACTACTGTGTCGGAGGCAACGTTAATTTTGCACCGGGAGATATCAGCCCTTAAGGGGGTGATGCTCTGCACACGGAATGCAGAGGGAGGATTAGCAGACCGGGCACTTTATGTAAGAGACCTGCTGGGTCAGTCCCCCATTCCAGTGTCTAATTAACATGAAGGCGAGGCTGGGCAGATGTGTCTGGCTTAACGGGGGACATTTTTGCCGAAGAGAGGCCTGGCTGAAAAATATAGTCCGCAGGCTGCAGGCAGGAAACAGCCTAGGTATTAACTCAGCCAGGCATGCTACATAAAGGGGGGGAGGGGTAAAGAGCAGCACCTACCTCCTTACCAGGGCTTGGCTGAACTGAAAGCAAGGGGGAGTAATAGTAGCTGCCATCTGCTAAGGTATTGGGCATCACTAGAAGACCTCCAAAAAAGAACGGCGTTCTGGGGTGGGGCGTTTGTGAGAGTTCGAGTGATGAAAACCTAAACACAAATAAACTCTTCACCTTTAGCAGCGCTCTGGTGTTTGTGGAGGGCACAAGGACAAAGCAGTCGGAAAGGAGATTTAAAATAAAAGTGGAGGTTAGCGAGTTTGCATGGTGAAAGTGACAACTCCCTTGGACCAGAAATAGTGGAGTGCCTGGATAATCATTAAGGCATCTTACTTGTGGAGAAATGTCCAAGCGGTTGGCTTGTGGGCTCGATCTAACAGCGAGAAGTGACAACTGTGTGGCCAATATGGAGGCACCGACCTGGCAGCTCCGATTACTACCGAACCGGGTCAGAGCCCATGGCGGCCGCTGGACAACACAGCACTTACCGCAGCATCATGCGATCTAATTCCAAACAGGCTCAGGAACAAATCTCAGAACGATAAATTAAATGTATGTAGAATAATAAATACAGAATTGCGACGGGCAGGAAACAATAAAAAAAAAAAAAAGCAAGCCCGGCCGCGAAACTGAAAGCGACTGCGCTGTATTTAATTAGTAACATGATGCACAACAACAAGGGAGAAAGGCAGCTGCCAGACTGCGTGCCGCGGCTCACTCCCGAGACCCAAACGCCGTTGGAGGGAACGTTTAGAGAAAAGGCGGGACATGCACCCATCTTTGGCCAATTGCGTGCTTTCATTATTGAAAGTCACACGCGAAGACCAATAGAATGTCTGGGAGTTGCCAGACCCACACGGAGAAGTCTCTGAAGTTTTGAGCCCTCACAAAAAGCCTCCCATAGTGCAGCTCATGCGCGCTGCACTAGGCTCTACCTAAAAACCTACCAAATGTATTAATAATAGCTGCTGGCAATTCTATTCATGTAAAATAATTTAAAGAGATTTATATGAGTCTTCTGCCCCACCCTAGATTCAGTATTGGTGTCTAAATAATAGTTTTTAGTGAATATGTGAATAGATTTCTATGTTGCAGCTTTACAGACGTCTGCAATAGGATGATTTCTAAACCATGCAGCAGTAGCAGCTTTCCCCCTTATGGAATGAGCTTTAGGTTTCCCTGATAACAGTTTATTTGAAAGTTGGTTACATAGTGAAGTGCAAGCTACTATCCATCTAACAATTATTTGTTTTCGAGTAGCTAACACTTGTTTAATGTGACTGTAATTGATAAAAAAGTTTTCTTTCCCATGTCCTTTGTCTTATCGAACTAAAACTTTTATACTCTTCTAAGGTCAAGAGAATGTAATGACCTTGCTGAAGGTGTGGAAGAATTAGGAAAGAATGTAGATAGCTCGATAGCTTGATTTATGTGAAAGTCAGATGCTACTTTTTAGGTCTCGCCTGAGCCAGCGCATGCGCTGCTCTGGTGAGACTTTTAGTAACTGGGCTTCTGAAAATGCTACCACAGCTTTTGCTTGTGGCCTAGCGCTTGCGGTTACGCGCGCAGCCGCCAGCTTTCAGCGCCCGATCAGGCGCCATCTGGCTTTCCTCTCGCTTGCTCTCCCAAGCGCCTCGCTCCTCCCCCACCACAGAGCGTGTCTCACAGCCACGCGTCTTTTTATTTCCTTTTCGCGCGTCTTGTTTTAAATGACACCCTGATCTGCGGAGGCGTGCCTCTCCCCAGCAGTGCTTTATATCACTGTGCTCTCCGCAGGGCTTTACAAAAATCCAAACTTAAATTCCTTGCATTGGTTTAGTACAATAGTTTTCTTCCTTGCTGCTGCTTATGCAAGTACAGCCATTCTAGTTGGCGTCCCCCGGCTGCCCTGGACGTTGTAGAAAATATGGGGAGACCTCCCCTCTCTTCTCACACGGACTTTAGTTTTAATTCTTAATTCACAAATCAACATACCATTGCCTGGTCCACCCATCGCCCGCGTGTTCATCTATCAATCTACTCATGTGTTCATTCCCACGCATTCATCCATTCATCCTCACCGACGTCCTTACCCTTTCACCCACCCATGTTCACGCTCATTCCCGTCACCCATCCACCCCTTCGCATTCTCATCTACCATGTCTTCTCATTAAAGTGCAGGATGTTCATTCCCAAACATTATCCGTTTTATCCCCTGGCGTGTTAGACAACGCCCCCAGCAGTGCTTTATATCACTGTGCTCCCTGCAGGGCTTTACAAGAGGACGGCGCTGCAAGGTATGCTCTATGTAAACGGGCTGTTATTTTTTCCGTACTGCCTTGTACACCACTCCGGAGAGTTTATTTATTTTTTTAAAACATACTTTATTGGTTTTTTAATTTTTGCATCGCAACAATATTTTACATCTTGTACCATCTTAGATATCTTATTAAGGATACATATGTCTACAGCATTTCCCTGCTGCATCCCAAGTACTCCGGAGAGTTAAAATACTAAACTTGTGTAGTGCACAGAAATATCTGTTGGCGGTGTTTCGTTGATATTATTACATAACTTAGCAGAAAAGGAAAGATGAACGCCTGAATCATCGCAGCCAAAATGAGCTGTCGCGTGTCCCCATGTATGCGTGATAAGGTAGACAAGGACCACATTGAACTAAGGGATTTGTAGTTTCGTGCCTAAAAGTAAATATGAACTCACACGTACCCTTATTCGGAAGGCTGTAGCTTAAACAAGAAAAATAAACACACGCACCTAACCTCCCACCCCCAATAAAGTCAGGTTTCAATTTTTTTTTTTGTGTGCAGATTTATCTAGCGCGAACTCGACCCGAAGGTATTGGACCGCTGTACATGGGCACCAATTACGTTACACAAGGACACATTCATTTTTTTGGTAGGCACGGGGAGATTAAGTGATATGCCCAGAATCACAGGATGTGAAGTCGGCCCTGAGACTCGAACCTTGGTTTCCCAGCTCCAAAGTGGGCCGTCCCCCAAAGCACATGTAACTACAAGTACTTGTGACGTGCAGATTCAATACACATTCCTGCAACCAGTGGTTAACTGTGCTGTCTTTCACTTACAAAGTTTCAGAATTCTTAGCTCTTTCTCCACGTTTCCATCCATTTCGGGGAAATTTTGGCTGTTGGAATTAATTTAGTAGGAGATCCTGTTGATCATGGCTTATTATTTTCAAATTGACTCCCGCAGTCACCTTTTTTTTTTTAAAGAAGGAAAAACAACCTTTTATGCTTTTTTAAAATCTTTTTAAAAACGTAATGGGAGTATCACTAAAATGGATGGTTTGGAAAGTTTGAGAATCTTGATTATTCTCGTACACAATACCAGTTAAGTATGTTTCTAGGCAAATCAACTTGAATACCGTTTAATAGCAGAAAAATAATTAACAGCTTTGGTAATGCTTATGGAAACGTAGTTCAGATTTATTTGAAGTGTTGGCACAGGCGGAACAGATGCAGACGTTTTTACAGTAAGCAAGGTAAAGCGCACACTGGCAGCGCTTATCCCTTAAGCCTCTTTTCGTTCCTATGTTGCGCCGAGCATTTTGTGTTTGCTGCAAAATCTTCAGTTTCGCTCTCAAGAAACTCTGGGAGTTGAGGCAAATTGAAATGGCATAGGGTCAGGAAGGAGCATTGCATATTAGTGGATATGAGCCTGAGAAATGTAAAATGCAGTGGACTAGGTCTATACTGAGCTATGCAGGCATCCATGGCTCAAATGTAGATCCTGTTGTGCCGTCAGCCTGCTGTCTAAGATTTAGTTTCTTGGAAACCCCTCCAGGTACTTTCTAACTCCATGCGGCATTTAGTGATTTTGGATACTGGTGAACTTGAGTTTTTATCCGTTCTGCCGTAAGTGCTAGAATTTTTCTGTAGTTTAGATACTCTCCAGAAAGAGTAAATAATTCCTTTATTCTCAGCTCTGCAGCAGCAGGGAAGCGCACCTTCCTAGCACACACCTTCTTTTCCAACTGCCCTCCACAGAACCTTCTCACATCCCCCATTCCATTCTACATCATAACCTCACACATTCTGTTGCACGCAGGCAGCAACACCACACATCCTTCCTCTTTATACACCTAAACAAAAATAACAATCAGCCCAATAAAAACATTGATAAAACACTTGAGCTGTATTAAATGTTACTTAAAATGTAGATTAATACCTTCCTAAATAAAGGCATAAAATCTTACTATAAACCAGTTCCTTTAGGTATACTTATGCATGATATCACAATAATAGTTTTATTCAATGATGCTAAACTATGCACGGATCAATAATGAATACCATTCTACTTCAATAAAAGAATTAATCTATTTTTTCAGAATGTGAATGATCCTTCCTAATCAGCTAGTGCGCTCCATCCTAATACCTTCCTCCCCCGATCCTCATCCGTCTCTTCAGAGGCTCTCCTTTCTGCCTGCAATCCTTCCAAATCATTTTCATGTTCCACCACCACATCCTTCTACAACCATTCAATCTCATACAATCCATTTTTTTTCCTTTCGCCATTTCCTCACCATTGGTCTAATTGCATTTTACCATCAGACTTATATGCCACACACTATTATCACTCAACCTCACAGAATGTTGTGAACACTTCTTCACTCTCAAGGATTCTGCGTACTTACTTTCCCCTTTAGGCAACTTATCAACCTTCCCGACTTTCACCCATTCACCTTCCTTCAACTTCTCTATCTTAGTTCCTCGCTTGGTATCGAGTTCTTGTAAAAACACTGATCCTTCAAAATATTCTCCTTCACTATTTCTGATGACCATTCTACTTTTCTTGCAGTGTCCATCCACCATAAGCTGTCATTAGTATACGATTCTGTCCTTCACATTAATAACAAGCATTGGCATAGCCAATAGGTCTCGCCTTTTTCTACCTTATAAGGGTTTAGCCATGCAACAGTTGATGTTGTTGCCCCAAGGATATTGTGCTGCATAACTAAATACTTATAAGGTCCCAAAAGCGAGACCTATTGGCTATGCCACTGCTTGTTATAAGGTGGGATGTGAGTAACACAACTCTGTTAGCATGAAAGACAGTAAAAGGTTCTATCTGATAGAGACTTTTATCTGCAGATTCCTTTCCTTAGAGTATTCCCCATGCATCAGACTGGATCTGGAAAATCTTAAGCAGTACCTCTGCATAGTGGTAAGTGGCATCGATCGACTCCGCATTGTTGACTGTACCGGAAGTGGTGTGCGCAGTGCCTATACAGGTGCCACCCCAGTGCGCTGACATCAGTTCTTTTCTTTTTCTTTCTTTTTGTCGAAATTCTTTTTGAGCTAAGCTCCCAGTGTCCGTTAGAGATGTCCCCTAAATGATCTGTGGGGTTAAAACCTTGTGATTCCTGTCAAAGGCAGATGTCTGTGACAGACCCCCACCTAGTTTGCTTGTGCTTGTAGCAAACTAGCCAGCCATGGCTCAAGGCCTGCCCAGGAGATAAACCCTAAGGCAGTTCAGGAGCGTGCCTTAAAGCTCCTGGTCACCCGAAACTCGACGACTCCGCACCACTCCAGGTCCCGGTTGCGAGGTATGTCCCGGGCCGCTCTCATAGTTGTTCCCACTAGTCATTGTCGCGTTCCAAATCCTGGTCTTTTAAGTTGCACAAGAAAAAGAGATCCAAAAAGTCGAAGTGTTTTTCAACTTCAGCAAGCCAGCCCAAGTCATCAGATGAGGCGTGGGAATGAAGCCACAAATCTAGGCCCGTTACCACACATTGCTGGAGTGACCCCCACCCAGCTCAAAGAACGTTTTGAGGCAAATTACCTCATATGTGGGTGGGCTAACCCATCTGAAGCGCCTTCAAGCCCCATAGGTACGGCAGATGCCCCAACTGGATTGCCACTGGCGGGTTCACCCTCTGCTCCAGTTGGGCCTTTGGAACTGTTCCTGAATCTGGATCGGTTCCAGTGGTGAGCTTACGACCTTCCCCAAGTCCGTTCCAGTGGCGCCATTACTGGCACTGTTATACCTCTCTGTGGTGCCGACCCCATCATCATGCCAGACTCAGATACGGAGCTGGACCGGTAGAGTGCGACGTCGACTTCGCTGCCGACTGGACCAAGACCCTATGGGTCGTAGACTGTGCCTCTATTTATTGACAAGCCTGGGAAATAAGATTACGGCAGATCTGAGTATCCTTTTGGTTATCCACTCCCCATGGAAGAGCCCTTCGCTGAGTATAACTGGCATGAGGAACTGGTGGATGCCAGTGGTTTAGACACTTCTCTGGACACTCGTGTAGTTTTACCTCCTAATGTGGTCACGGAGGAACGATCTTCATTTGCCATAGTAGTGACTAACATCATGACAGAGGTGCTTCAAGCTGGAGTAGCCCCCACAGAACCTACCCCCCCCCCCCCCCCCTTTTAATGAAGCTGTCACTGATGTACTACTTGGAGAGCTCCTGTGCCACAGGATGATTGCCAACTGCCATTGCTCGACTCCCGGGGATCAAGCTTTCCTCCTCCAGCATCCCACTCCAGAGAGTCTGGTCGTCCAGGCCTCCATGTCCAAGGTTAACCCAGGCACTTTCCTTACTATTCCACCAGATAGGGAATCCATTTTCCCTTCGACCAGCTGTGCAGTGCGGTGAGTGAGGACAGCGTGCCTCTTGAGCTGGTATTCCCACACAGTTTGGGATGTGGTTGCGCAGGTGCTGCCTATGGTCTCGGAGGAAGCCCAAGCTATCCTGTCCCAGGCAATTGCCGAAGTCAGGGACACTGCAAATCCACAATATGCTGCATACTAGACACAACATATTCGCTAGGTAGATTGATTGCTTCGTCGGTGGCCTTCTATCACCACGCCTAGCTGAGGTCAACATGGATTTTCAGTGGATGCCCAGGCATTCCTTATGGAGATGTCTTTCGATGTCACTTGCCTATTTGGTCATAAGGCACATTTAGCGCTCGAGTGGTTGAAGTACAGCAGGGCCACAACCAGGTTTTTGGGATTCTCCATACCCCCAAGCCAGCCCCATTCTACCTTTAGCCCGCTCCTTGGCTGCAGTAGGGGCTACCAACCGTGTGCATTCCACCCAGCCACCATTGCTAACAGGTTCTTCAGTTCTTTCATGGCCGCAGATGCAGTTCCCATAAGCCTCCTGGGACCCAAGGCCAGAAATCCGCCCAGTTCACCACCACACAACAGCCACAGCCTCCAAACCCCTTCAGCATATCCTCTCACCATTACAGACACCAGGTCAGCTGCAGGATCAAGCACTCCCTGCCCCAATGATAGTCCATAACCTCGGACAAATGGGTCACTCAAATTATTCAGCGGAGTTATGCACTTCTATTCATGGAATCCCAGCCGCCCATGTCACCATCGGTTGGTGGAGAACCACCTCTCGCTGTTGTGTCAGGATGTGCAGGCTCTTCTAGCCAAAGGAGCTATTGAGAGGGTGCCAACATCAGAAGAAGGTCATGGTTTCTATTCCCGCTACTTTGCTGTGCTGAAGGACAGAGGCCTCCGTCCTATTCTGGACATGCGCCCTCTGAAGTACTTCCTGAAAAAAGACAAATTCAAAATGCTCACGTTGGCTCAATTCCAGTCTGCCCTGGGCCCTTGAGACAGGATGGTCTTGCATGGCACATACTTCCATATACTGCCCACAGGAGTTGCCTGCGATTCACATTGGGTATGAGCACTTTGAACTGAAATTAAATGAAGAATTTGTATTGCACAGCATATATCTGGAGGCGTCTAGGTGCTTAAATGAGCATACAAGCATACTATGCTCGCTGTGCTCCCCTTTGGTCTTACCAGTGTGTCTCATGGTGTCCACAAAGGTTATGGCGTGGTTACAGTCTATCTGCGGAGTTCAGGGGTTTCAATCTCCCCTACCTCTACAACTGGCTGTTGAAGACACGCTCGCCCCAGGCAATAGTCATCCACCTCGAGACTACGGCGGACCTCCTGCATTGCTGGGGTTCAATATAGACGTGCTGAGGTCACACCTGACACCCTCTCAGACTCTCACTTTCATCAGAGCCATTCTGGTCACTTCTGAGCCTGTCCTCCGTATTGGCAAATTCAGGCTATGATTCCGATGTGTCAGCCTCTATCCTGGATTTCTGTGAAATTGACTTTGAGGCTGCTGGACCTCACCACCTCCTGCATCCTGCTGGTAAAACATGCCCACTAGCATATGTGGGCTCTGCAGTGGGACCTTAAGTCCCTGTGGGCATAACATCATGGGAATCTCTTCGACCTGGTCTAGATATCATCCCTGCGAAAGACCTACAGTGTTGTCTGACAAACCACAATTGGGTCAGTGACAGACCGCTCACCTTTCCCCACCCAGGTCTCACAGTAGTGACAGATGTGTCCCCTCTGAGTTGGGGCGCCCATGTGGGAGAGGTGGTGATCAGATGACTCTGGTCTCCGGCGGAGTCTCAACTCCACATAAACCTATTGGAGTTGAGAGCCATTCACCTGGCATTGAAAGCTTTCCTTCCTTCCATCAATGGGGGGCTGCTTCAGGTGTTCATGGACAACACCACGGCCATGTGGTATTGCAACATGCAGGTCGGGGTGGGGTCGTGGACCCTGTGTTAAGAGGCGCTTCTTCTCTGGACATGTCTAGAACGTCGGGACGTATTTCTGGCCGCACAAAACCTGCAGGCTCTCTGAATGCCAGAGTGGGCAAATTCAGCTGCAATGGCTTGCGGTTCAGATTTGGTGTCTCCATCGGAGGTGGTGTAAGGTCTCTTCTGCGACTTGAGAAAACCTTGGGTAGATCTATTCGCCACTGCTGAGAATGTGCAATGTCAGAACTTCTGCATGTTGGAGTTTCCAAGGTGGTTCTCACTCTGAAATTCATTGTTCGAGGCATATGAGCTGCAGATCACACACTATGCATAGGTCGCCATCTGGTGGTGGGCCCGTATGATTACACTTTGTTGTTCTCCTGAAAGAAGTCTTTGTAGTCACGAGATAGGTGACTCCTCCTATGGACTATAGTGCGCATGGGCATCGACTCCATCTTCAGATTATTTTTTCCACCATCGGGCTCGGATGTGTTTGTTGTGCTCCCGGTTGGGTTCGTTACTGATCGACCTTTCGATGCGCAATCCATAACCCTATCGTCTGTATTGTTTTCAATCGTGATCCCTCTTCGACGCGCATCATTTAAAACCTATATTTCGATTCCGGTTGTCCACATGGGCCGTCGGGCCCACCTGCTCCATCTGGCCCTTAGCCGATGGAAAGGACATCTTTCAAGAAGTGCCCTCAGTGTGGACACAAATTCCCCCACACTGATCTGCACCAAGACTGCAACCTCTGTTTGTCGCCTCAACACGAAAGTCGACACTGCCAGGCCTGCATCTCCTTCAAGTCTAAGACCACCATCGAAGATCGACAGGCTCGAAGGGCCATGGCTCAAGCTTTAGCACCTCCAGTCGACAACATCGTCCCAGAGACTCCGGATCAACAGGAGTCAGAAGACACCGAGAGACAGTTGGTCATCGACTCTCAAGCCGAAGACCCCGATTCCGAAGATGATCAGCAGTACGATGACGAAGCAGACGATGACGACAGTATTCCGGCAGGTCAATGGGTCGTAAGTACAGACGTCGACCCTACTGACCCCTCTCGAACCTCCATGTCGGAGAAGGCTATGGTAACCGCTTCACCCTCGGGCTTAGGTGGACGCTATTCTACCACTTCTCTCGCCCCGCATTCTGGCCCGGCAAAGAAGATGAAAATAAAACCTTCAGGTGACTCGGGCTCGAGTCAACCTTCCCACCATTTCGACTACGTTACAGTTCCGAAACAACTCCCACCGAAGAAAGTTTCCGAACCTAGCCACCCGGAACCGAAAAAATCTTCGGAACAACCCCTACCGAAGAAACTCTCGGAACCGAAGCAGCCAGAACCGAGAAACATTTCGGACCTGAAGCAACCGGGACCGAAAAAACATCCGAAACCTAAACAACGGGTACCGAAGAAATCTTCGGAACCTAAACCTTCCAAACCGAAAAAAGATTCCGGTCCCCAACCAAAGAAAGATACGGAGCAAAAGGAGCTAAAAACACCTCTCAAAGCTACACCAAACAAACGCTCGGACCCGAAAAAGTCCATTCCCAAAAAGGACACTGCTGATGAAGAGCTTTTTAAGCCGGACCCATTGCAAAAGACTCTTCTACAAAACCCCAAAACAGGTCAAATAATACTGCAGCCTAAGAAGAGGAAATTGCCCCCCCCCCGATAGAGTCTAAATTATTAGATGCCTCCGGGAAGCGGATGGCATCCCAAGCGGCTAATGTTTGGAGGATTGCCAATACACAGGCATTACTGTCAAGGTATGATAGGGCTCATTATGATGAGCTGGAGACCCTAATGGAACATCTCCCTGATAAGTATAAAACCAGAGCTAACGATCTAATTCAAAACGGTAAAATTATCACAAACCCCCTCCATTCGCTGTGCTCTGGATGTTGCAGACACAGTCTCTAGGGCAATGAATAGTAGTCTGCTCTTGCGTAGGCATGCATGGCTGCATATCTCCGGATTTAAACCAGAGGTGCAAAACACTATTTTAAATCAGCCTTTTGATCAACAGCATTTGTTTGGACCCAGTGTCGATACATCTTTAGAAAATATAAAGAAAGACACTGATATCGCAAAGTCAGTGGGAGCCTTGCAAACCCAACTGCTAGAGGGTCCTTTCGTCGCTCCTCTTACAGAGACACGGCCTTAAATTTCCACACTGACAACGCCTCCTCTTCTTTCAAAACACCCTCCCAGTCCTCACCCGGCAGGTGATATTACAGAGGAGGCTAAAGAGGCAATAATACCAGAGGTAGAGGCACCAACACTCATACTGCCTCCACTTCCAAACAGTGACTTCCCTTCCCTCCCCCCCAGACCATTCCACTCCGGTCGGGGGGAGATTATCACAGTTCCTACCTGTCTGCAACATCATCACAACAGACAGGTGGGTAAAACAAATAATTAATTCAGGTTATTGTCTGGAGCTCACTTCAACTCCTCCACACATACCACCCAGACAGCGTCCCATGTCACAAGAACATCTAACACTACTGAAACAGGAAGTCAATGCGCTCCTACAAAAGCATGCAATATAACCAGTTCCACTGCATCACCAAAATACAGGGGTTTACTCACTCTATTCCCTCATACCAAAGAAGGACGGTTCTCTCAGGCCCATATTAGACCTCAGACCACTAAACCTTTACATTCAATCAGACCATTTCCATATGGTCACTGTGCAACAATTCCTTCCTTTGTTGACACAAAGCGATTTTCTTACCACTTTAGATCTCAAGGATGCCTACTTTCCCATTCACCAAGCTCACAGGAAGTATCTTCGGTTCGCGGTGGACGGTCAGCATTACCAATTCATAGTCCTCCCATTCGGAGTCACCACAGCCCCCCCAAGTTTTTACAAAATGCCTCTCGGCAGTAGCGGCGCATTTAAGGAGGCAAAACATTAATGTTTTCCCCTATCTGGACGACTGGCTAATAAAAGCCAAGTCATACCACCAGCGTATACAGCACACTTATCAAAATATTCAGCTCTTACACAAACTCGGGTTCACCATAAACAAGACATAGTCACATCTCCAGCCGTCCCGTTGTCAACAGTACCCAGGTGCCACAGTAGACACCTCCAAAGCACTTGCAACCCCCAATCCAAACAGGATAAACAGCATGCAAGCTCTTGTACAAAGATTCCAACCACAACACTCATTACCAGCTCGAGTGTTCATGCAACTCATGGGAATGATGGCCTCTTGCATCTTCGTACTACCACGTGCAAGACTCCAGAATCGCCCCTTACAGGAATGCTTAGCACGCCAATGGAACCAGGCCCAGGGTCAGCTAACAGACCTGGTTGTGGTAGACGGTCGAACACATCACTCTCTGCAGTGGTGGAACACCAAAAACCTTTCCAAAGGTCGACCGTTCCTTGATGCATCACTCACCGGCTGGGGAGCCCATTTATCAGACCATACAGTACAAGGCAGGTGGACACCTCAACAAAAGCTACTCCACATCAACCATCTGGAGTTACTAGCCATATTCCTAGCCCTAAAATCTTTCCAAAGTCATGTCTCAGGCAAGGCTGTCTTAGTCTGTACGGACAACATGACAGCCATGTACTATCTACAAAAACAGGGGCGATGCACTCTTTACAGCTCTCACAGCTAGCGCAGAGCATATGGAGATGGGCCATTCCTCAAAACATTTTCCTCCTAGCAGAACATCTACCAGAAGTTCACAATCAAGTTGTGGATCTGTTAAGTCGTCAGAGACAACAAATCCACAAGTGGGAACTGCATCCACAAGTTCTTCAACCCTTCTTTTAAAGGTGGGGACATCCAGACATACACCTGTTCGCCACACACCTGAACTCAAAATACCCAAGCTTCGCCGCCAGGTACCCACACCCATTGTCCAAAGGCAATGCGATATGGATGATTGGTCAGGCATCTTTGCGTATGCTTTTCCGCCTCTCCCACCCATTCCATTAGTGGCACGCAAGATGCAGCAGCACTCACTGACGCTCATCTAAATCGCACCAACTTGGGCAAGACAGCCGTGGTACACCACAGTACTACAACTCAGTGATACCACATCAAAAACTACACCTCTCTCCACACCTCTTAACACAGAACCATGGAGAGATCATGCATCTGGACCCCATGCAGCGGAATTTATCCATTTGGCTCCTGAGGTCCTAGAATTTGGCTACCTAAACCTCCCGCCTGATTGCATGGACGTCCTCAAACAAGCTAGACGTCCCACTACTAGAGCCTACTATGCAGCCAAATGGAAAAGATTTGTTATCTACTGCAACAATAACAATATCAACCAACTAGATGTTTGCATCCAGCGGATTATATGCTATTTACTGCGTCTTCACAGATGTCAATTAGCATATACATCCATCAGGTTACATCTAGCTGCTATAGCCGCGTACCTTCAAAACAGACATCTGTCGCTTTTCAGAGTTCCAGCCATCAAAGCCTTCATGGAAGGCCTCAAAAGAATAATTCCTTCCAGGGTACCACCCTCACCAGTGTGGAATTTAAACATTGTTCTCACTAGACTGATGGGTCCTCCGTTCGAACCCCTACACAAATGTGAGCTACAATTTCTTACATAGAAAGTCGCTTTTTTAGTGGCTATCACTTCACTCAGAAGAGTAAGTGAGCTTCAGGCACTAACAATTGAAGAACCATTCTTACAAATACATCAAAATAGAGTGGTTCTAAGAACTAATCAAAAATTCCTGCCAAAGGTCATTTCACCTTTCCACCTCAGTCAATCTGTTGAGTTGCCAGTATTCTTCTCCCAACCTACAACAGTGGCTGAAAGAGCTCTTCATACACTAGACCTTAAAAGAGCTCTTCTTTACTATATTGACAGGACAAAGTCCTTCCGTAAAACAAAACAGCTTTTTGTGTCTTTCTCTCCACCACACAAAGGCAGTCCCATTTCAAAAACAGGTATTGCAAGGCGGATTGTAAAATGCTTACAAATTTGCTACCACAAAGCAAAATGTACTTTATGCATTCCCCCTAGGGCTCATTACACCCGCAAAATAGGGGCATCCATGGCATTTTTAAGAAACATTCCACTAGATAATATTTGCAAAGCAGCTAAATGGTCTACACCGCACACATTCACAAAACATTATTATGTAGATGTGCAAGCAAAGCAACAAGCTAGTGTGGGCCAGGCTGTACTCAAAACACTATTTCAGATAACTGCAACAGATACTGGTGGTCGCCGCTAAGGGAGAGAACTACTTTGCAATCTATGCATAGTGTGTGATCTGCAGCTCCTATGCCTCGAACGGAAAATGCTACTTACCAGTATGCATCTGTTCTTGGCATGTAGAGCTGCAGAGTCACACACGCCCACCCACCTCCCCAGCTACCTTTATCTGTTCCAGTATTATCTTACTTAGATACACCATACATGGATATCTCTTTCTGTTAACACATAACTCCATCATTTCCCTTCATCGCGAAAAACAATGTGAAGATGGAGTCGATGCCCATGCACACTATTGTCCATAGGAGGAGTCCCCTATCTCGTGACTACAAAGACTTCTTCCAGGACAACAACAAAGTGTAATCATCCGGGCTCACCCCCAGATGGCGACGTATGCATAGTGTGCGACTCTGCAGCTCTACATGCCGAGAACAGATGCATACTGGTAAGTAGCATTTGCCTTATCTTGAGTGGAGCTCAGGAATTTCCGCTGATACCACTCCTGCCCAGAGTTCTCAAACAGATCAGGAACGACCGGGCCCAAGTCAGTCTTGTGGCTCCAGATTAGGCACATAGATTATGATATTCTGAACTGCTGAGCATTTGCCCTCCGATCAGGGTGCCCCTTTGCAAAGATCCCCTGTCTCAGAAACAGGGCAGGGTTCTACACCAGATCGTGAGCACACACTGCCTTCATGTGTGTAGACTGAGTGGTAGCATTTGACAATTTTTTATCTCCCTTTAGAAGTCTGTGAAGTCGCACTGGCAGCCAGGCGTCCATATACAAACACTGTATATGCCTGTGTCGGGACAAGTTTGTGGCTTGGTACACTGACAAGCATGTTGATCCTGTCTTTGCATCTTTGTCTGAGGTATTGTTTGTTTTATTGTTAGCTCGGCAAGGCTGTGCTCTGGGCACAGTTAAAGTGTATGTTTTGGCCATATCTGCGTTCTTACGGTTGCTGTTTTAGCACTCCCTGTTCAAGTCACCTGTTGTACTTTTTTCCTATCGTAGCTGGCCCTCTAAGTCTCTTGACGACCAAATCAGTCTTCTTGGTGACCATTACATCGGTCAGGAGGGTTAGCGAGCTACAGGTACTCTCTGTACACCCTCCATACACCAACTTCTTTACAAACAAACTATTTCTGTGCACCGCACCGATTTCCTACCAAACGTTGGGCTCCTTTCCATGTCGGCCAAAGCATCACGCTGCTACCTTCTTCGCTCCGCCCCATGCTCCTATGGCGGAAGAGAGACTTAATTACCTAGACCTAAAAAGGCTACTGTTCTACATCGATTGCACCATTTGAATAAATAACTCTTCGTAGGATTTGCTGGAACAAAGAAAGGGAAAGCTGTGCAGAAACGGACCATCTCCTGATGGATTGTGCTCTTTGTGAAGATCTGCTGTGCTGTGGCCAAGAAGCAACCTCCTAAGGGCTTGCAGGCTCCTTACACCAAAGCCAAGGCTGGGACGACTGTTTAGATTGGGGAGTCCCCACCCTGGACACTGGTCAGGTTGCAGCGTGGGCTTCTTTGCACATGTTTACCAAAATACTGCTGTCTTGACAGTCAGGTATGCAGCGACTGGCACTTTGCCTTTTTGGTCTGAACCTGTTTTCAGTTCCACCCTTAGGGAGGTATTGCTTTGGTACCCATTCTAAGGTAAGGACGCTGCAGCCAGAAGTCTCAGGTGAACAAGTTGCTTACCTTCGGTAACTCCTAAACTGGTAGAGAGTCTATCAAGTCGCAGATTACTTTCCGACCCTCCCAACCTCCATGCTTCTGAAAACAGCTTTTTTTCTGCATGGAAAGGTCCCTGTAGGTCCTTAGTAACCGCACACTGGTCTATCAGCCTTCTGATGCGGCTCTGTGCTTCTGGCACGGAAATGTCATGCAAAGAAATTGATCTTGGCGTGCTGAGGTGACCCCTATGTACCATGCACAGCACTTTTGCTGATGCATAGCTGATCAACACCACCTACCCGTGCACAGATCTGCTCAAGATTTTCTGGATCCACTGTTAGATAGTCTCTACTAGATACGGCATTATTGAAGGTAAGTAACTTTTTTATCGAGCCTCAGGGAAAACGGGCATCAGAGCAGGACAAAAAGTAAAGATTATAAACAGCAATCACAATCGCAAACAATTGACAAGTCTATGTAAGTATTCAGAAAGGGGCACGGATGGCACCTGCCTTATTTGTGTTGGTAAGGCATTTGCTTCATGAGTTACAAATGATCTGGGTTTCTTTCAGTTTTTGTTGAACTGGGGAACTTTTAACCTGAGGTTACCTTATCTCTTAAATGTTGGCGACCCTTTTGACATTTTCAGTTTTTTGCATGGAATGCTGGAAAGCTTCAGTTGGATGGCCTTAAATATCAGGCAAGTTGTTTTAAGGGTGCATCATGCTTCTGAAGATAACCTTTTGAAAGACTCTTGTAACGATTTGAAACAAACATGTAAGAGGATAATGTGGAGAAATCTATACTTGCCAGCAGTCAGACGTGCAGAACAAGTGTTAGCCGTGCTGTGCCAGGGATTTGACTGCCCTCTTAAGGTTACCTTTGGCAATGAAAAGCTTACTGTGTCTGAGGCTTCAGGTTGAGAATTTCCTGAAGTGTGAATACTCAGATTTTGGATCAGTGGACAATGTTGGTGTTGAAGCTAATCCTATGAAGTTTGTTAATCCTGTCGTCATTGAGACTGTATTTCTTGTTTGATGAGAAAGGAGTAATTCTGTTTTGACAGCACTTTGTGTTTAGTGTCTGCTTCTCACCCATAGTTTATTTTGAAATGGCAACCCTCTGTCTAAGGGTCTTCGTTAATAGTCCTAAACACTGAATTGTCCCACCCATCTGTGGGATCCCGGAACACTTTTCAAACTGGAGCGAAAGCTTTACAACAAAGCTAAACAATAAAATGCCTAGTTAAACACAATATTAATTAAACATTCGGTTAAAAAAAATACAGCTGTAGCCATGCTGCTGAGAAACATTTCTTCCTCCTTTCCCTTTTTAAAAGAGAGGATAATTGAAAGAAATTGTTAGAGGCATACATCCCAGGGTTTTAATTACATTGTGGTAGTGGGTTTGTTGTGGAGCAGACTGGTGTTTTTTTTTACCATTTTTTGTGAGATGATGATTGATGAACTTGAGGTAGACCTAATTGTTGTATTTTGATTAGGTTCTGCTATGGAGTGTGAGTGGGCATTTAGAGATGGGGTTTGTTGATGTATCTTTAGGAGCAGGTTGGCTGTCTGCAAGCCTGGTGTTACATCAAGTAGGGAGGATGCAATGCTGAAAGGTGAATGCATTGCGTTTTGTGGAAGCATCTTGGCTCACCGATTTAGCACTCTGTGTCAAATTGGGAGCTGGTGTTGCTCCCCAGTCCAAAGTTCAAGTTGGTTCTGTGATAATGGTGGAGGCCCTAAATGTGGGAGACACATTGGGGATACTTTTACCTTGAGTTGAGAGGCTTTGTGTTAAGTCGCTGAGGGCTATCCTGAGATAGGATCGAGATTTTGGCCAGGTCTGGTGTTCCTGAGGATGTATTGTTGCAAGTAATGGGAGAACTGTACTTTAGTTTTCAGGGTGTGGGAGATTGATTTGAAGCAAAACAAGGTGGAGTCTTTTTTTTTACTTTTCATCATGATCTTACCATTGTTAAAGATTTTGTATTGTCAGGTCTTTGTTTATGAAACCTGGTAGATAATGGCAAATAAGGAGGTAGTGATGTTGGTACAAAGGGAATTGAGTCTTGAGGGGTGAACTCTGTGACTGTCTTGTGCTTCTGCAGTTTGCTCTGCAAACTCTACCTAAAAAGCAATTTAACAATACGGTGAGGTGTTGTTCTAAAGCTGTTTTGGCTCATGCAAGATACCTGTTGTAGAGAACTATTTGCATCCTGCAATATCCAGTTATAGTCCTGGTCATGCAGCCAGTATGGTTGATGCAATTGCAGCAGAGATGTGAATCTAAGTTGCTGATCACAGAATTTAGCTGATTATTGCAGGTTAGATACATTCTTTCACCAGTGCACACAACATTGTGCATTTAGTTTTATTTAGAAAGTTTTATATAGCACGATATATAGCACAAACATGACCACCGAGGGCATCAGAGCGCTTTACATGAATGGTACAATCAAACAAAACAGAATCAACACAGCGAAAAATTCAGTCTAAAAATTTTCGACATTCTCGTAAGCAGGCATGTGGCCTAAAAGTCAACGGCTATGGTCCCAAAATCAAATTGAGAAGCCAGACTGAGGCAGACATTTCTTCATCAGGAGCCCTTTGACTTCTTTTTTTGAAGAGGACAGTGGAAGGGTTCACCCTGACTTCGGGAGGAAGAGAGTTCCAGATCCTCGGAGCCATACCTGAGAAGGCTCGATTGTAGGTCTTTTTTTTTTTTCTTGAATTTTTGTAGTAGGGTGCTGGCGCTTCTGGAGGCTCTCGAGCAACATGAGAGCTCCAGTTTCTGAGTGAGGTATAGCAGGATATTGAAGTGGATGGCTTTGTGTGCCATGCATGCATTTTTTAACTGTATTCGAGCTTCGTATGGAAGTCAATTCAGGGTCCTCAAGTCTGGTGAAATATGGTTATATTTTTTAGTGCCAGTTATGAGCTTAGCAGCAGAATTGAGGGTAACCCTAAGAGAAACTGTTTTCACTCTGGGCAAGACGCAAAGCGTTGCACTACCATAGTCCAGCTCTGAGATCACTAATGATTGTACTGCAACCTTTAGGTCATGATCAGGGAGAAAGGGTTTGAGTTTCCTTAGGGTGCTGAGTTGGAAGTTCACTCCTTTGTTGAGGGAACTGATGTGCTTCTGCATGTTTAGACTTTTATCTAATATTATACCCAGAGAGGATGATGAATCCACGAGGTCTACAGTTGAGAGCAGTAAGCTGATTCAACCATTGTTCTATGACCGGAGATTGTTTGTGGGGTGAGATTAGGAGGAATTCTGTTTTAGAGCATTTAGCTTCAGGTGGTTAACGTGTCGGCCAGCTTTGTGTTTCCAGCAGGACTGAGTTGAAGGACTGAATGTCCTCGGGGAGGCGGTCTTCAGGTATAGTTGGGTATCGTCTGCATACATGTAATAGGGAATGCCGGATGATTTCAGAATTTCTGTCAGAGGCTCCATGAACAAGTTAAAGAGCGTGGGAGAAAGTGCTGAACCTTGGGGAACCCCCAGGCTGACCGGTGCAGGGTGGGACAAGGATTGGTCCACCTTCAAGTTTGGTATCTGTTCTGAAGGAACGAAGAAAACCAGTTTAGAACGGGGCCAGACAGCCCCATCCTGTGTTCCAGGAGGTCAATTACTTTAACGTGTTTGACAGTATCGAATGCTGACAAAAGGTCAAGAAGGATCAATAGGCACGACTAATTATGGTCCAACATTCTTAGCGCATCATCGACAATGTGCGTTACCGCAGACTCGGCACTATGGCCCGGGCGGAAACCAGATTGGCATTTGTCCAGGAGTTGGAAATAGTCAATGTGGTTACAGAGTTGGGCGGGCACACCTTTCTCCAGGAGCTTTGCCAAGGTGGGGATGTTCAAGATTGGGCGAAAGTTATGAAGGTCCGTGGTATCAGCAGTTGATTTCTTTAGAATTGGGGTAACTTGACCCGATTTTAGGCCATCCGGAATAACACCTTGCCGAAGTGATGCTTTGACGATTGTAGTCCAAAGTGTTAGCAAGGAGGAGCTCACTTCCGGAAAAAGTTTTGATGGCAGAGGGTCGTTGTAGTGATTGGAAGGTTTCAAAGTCGACAGCATTTTGCATATAGTGCATTCATCAAAGGTTTGGGACAGACTTCAGAATGCATTGTTTTTGGGGAGGTAGGGCTGCGCCGGGTCATTGATATCCAGATCTGGGAGACGGAGGGTGCTCAGTGGACTGATCGACAGGTGATCCCGGGTAGAGCATAATACAGTTTCAATCTTAATAGTCTTATCAGTGAAGAAATCAGCGAATATTTCACAGTTCGGCAATGTCCCTTGACCCAGTGACAAGAGGTTAGGATGAATGTTAGCTTGGGACTTGATGTGGTCAAACAGTTTTTTGCTTGGTTTAGTTGAGCTCTGAAAAAGATGGCCTTCGAGCATCTGATGCGTTTGTTGTATATGCTTCTCAGGGATCTCAGGTGGCAGAGATGTTCAAGGGAGGAATAGGATCGCCACAGCCTTTCTGCAAGTCTTAAATTTCTTCTTTCGGAATTAAGACTTTCATTGAACCATGGTTTGGAGAGTTTAGAGGACATTCTTTTAAGCTGTAGTGGTGTAACTGAGTCAAGTACATTAAGTATTGAGTGGTTATAGTGGGCCATAAGTTAGTGGACATCCAACATCTTCGGGGGGGAAGGGCAGGATGTTATCGCAGAGAGCAGGCAGGTCTTGCGAGTTGATGTTCCGAAGACCTCTTTTCAACTGTTTTGGGTTCTTGGGCTGGGCTCTACTAGCTCTTACCGATTCCAGGATGAGGAAGGTGATGCAATAGTGGTCTGTCCAATCACATGGGAGGATTGAATCCAGTAGGATGGAGTTGGGCTTAACAATGACATGATCTAAGGTACCTCCTTTGATATGAGTAGGGCTGTCACAGATTTGGATTGAGGTCAATTAGGAAGGATTTAAGGCTATTGACCACCACATTTACTTCATTCCAGTGGAGGTTGAAATCTCCCAGGAAGATCTGAGTGCCCTGGAAATCCGCATTAGCCGAGATAATGTCCATGATCTGTTCTGTGAAGGGAAGTTTGTCGCGAAGGGGATGGCATTGATCCAAACCCCTACCTTCAATGTGCTGGCAGGCATGCATCCACATGCATTCATCCGTTTGACCATCTCCACCCAGGCATCCATCTATTCATCCCTTGACATACATTCATCCAACCACCACCACCCACATGTACAAGTGTTTGTCCAGCCATAACCATGCTTTCATTTATGCACCAATAAAACCACTTCAGTCATTCCATCTACACAGTTTTCCACTAAAGCATTCCTCTATTCCTCCATCCAATATCTATGCATCCATCTCATACCGAAACCTATGTATGCATTCATTCATCCACACATGCCCGAACCGTCATTCATCCTTCCCCCCCACTCATCCAAGCGTTTATTGCGTCTATCTAGTTACATCGCCACGTTCATCAATGTACGTGCCCATTCACCGTTTTGGAGGTGGGGGAGTGAAGCAGTGAGAAGCTTCTCATTCTCATTGGATAATGTTTTTGATACCCTTTTCTTAGTTCTAATTCAATATACATATCCTAAAAAGAACCAACATCAACTCAGTGATAGTCTTTTGACACTAATGATTTCTCTACCATCACTGTGTTGGAAATAGTTTTAAATCCTCTTAGTAGAAATATTTATACTTTTATTTCTGGCAGTATTTAGCATTTAAAGATTTTAATATATAGTCAAGTTGTGCATTTAAATGTTCATGAAGAATTGTTATCGAATAGTATCCGGGTTTGTTCAACTGTGATCAGAAAGGCTATGTTAAATATCCCAGATATGTGACTGGGGGTGTGTCTGAAAAGTTTCAGCGTTCCGTCCATCATCTCCTTGTGTTTGCTTTGTTTGCCCTAAGTTGGCAGGGTATGCCCAGACGTGGGTCCCTTGCTCACTTTGCCACTGGATTCAAGCTAGCCTGGCTGATGACGGCTGATTAGCTAGAAACCGGTCCCAGGATGCTTGTGTCCGGTCCAGGGAAGACATGGCTTGGCAGTTCGGGCTGGACTGTTCCCATGAGGCACAGGGTCAGACTGATTTGCATATGGCCATGTCTGAACTGGGGTGGCGGAGTGAGCTAAAGAATGATGGATTAAACCCAGATCTGTGACTGGGGGTGAGTATCTGAAAAGTTTCAGCGTTCCGTCCATCATCTCCTTGTGTTTGATATGCTAAACATCCCTGCATCACCTATTGAGGGCCAGAACTTTTAGAATGTATTCAAATCTGAGGCTGTTTGGCAATGAGAAGGGGATGAGTTAACTAGTATGTTTTGGGGATGTCCTTCCCAAATCCATTGAGGCTAGACTTGACCCTGAAATTTATTTTTGAAACTATTGATTACAGCTGTTTTCTTTGTTAATTTGCATGCACTTTCCAAGGCTGCACTTGAGACTTTCAAATGAAAACCTTTGATAGAGAATTTTTTTATTTGATACCCACATAAACTGAAAAATCTTGTTCTTACAATCCTTCCACTTCTGTCACTAGATGCCATTCTGAATATGGTCAATAATCTTGCTGCTAACATGCTGGGTGCAAATACAGAGGAACACATGGACTTACAAGGTACATTTTCTTGATTTTGCTTGAGTTTTAGTTTACTTAAATGAGACATACATTCTTAATAATGTCTGTTAACAAAAATGAAATCTATCACAAATATATCAAAGGCAGGTGAAAATTATGCCACTGAAACGCCAAGGTGGCTTTCCAGACACTTAATACAGGCTCTATTTAGGTGTCTGACTGCCACTTTACCGTTACATGTATCCTTTTCTGTTCAACCAGAACTTTCTCCCCTAATTTATTCTCACTGTCGTGCCACATTATAACCCTATCTCCAATTCGCTCCTACTTCCCCAGGTTTCATTTCCCCTGTGTGTGGTCCTTTCCCCAGTACTACATAGAGGATGCTTGGGGACCTACTTCAATACTAATGCATCAAGGTTGAGCTGCCTTGTTTTTTAAAAAAATTGTTTGATCTGACAATATTACCACTACACAATATTCTTGACTGTACTTTATGAGTCGAGGTTTAAACATTATCCTGATGGAAATCACAAATATGTAATACATTTGCATTAAATCCCTCCAATTTACTAGTAAAATTGAGAATGTTGGTCTATTTTTTTTTTATAAGCAATTTTATTATTTTGACATTAAACAGCATCAGCAAATCAGCATTAAACAGTGAAGATGGCCACACATGGCCAAAGACATGAACCCTCCATGATTTTCGACCCCTTAAGGTACAAGTAAATATGCAAATTATATCCATCGCTTGACTATCCCATGGCCCCCAACCATTTATCCCATACCCTGCGATACATTTTGGGACACCCTTGCGCTTCGTACATGGATTTCTCTTGCGTAGCGCACCAATCCACCCCCCTCCGCCACTTCCCAGAGCGAGGCGGATCAGGACACTTCCAGGATGCAGCTATGTCTCGCTTAGCCACTATCATTGCCGTATTGATTTTTTTTTTTCCATTTCTAGACCTATCCAGCCCATCCATAATCCCAAGGAGAGAGTGACGTGGGTCATGAGGGACTTCCCACCCCAATATTTCTGTGAGCTCCTCTTCAATGTCACCCCAGAACCGTGCCAAATAGGGGCAAGCTCATACCATGTGGAAAACATCAGCCGGGTCATGGCCACACCTCATGCAGAAAGCGCTCTGGTTAAAGCCCGCCCGAAGGAGGCGTATTGGGGTCAGGTAGGCTGCGTGCAGATAGTATAGTTGGACCAGACGGAGTTTGGCTGATGCGGTCACCGTCTTGGGTGCCATGAGAGCATCGCGCCAATCCTCCTCATCTAGAGTACCCACCCACTCCTCCCATTGGCTTCTAAGCCGATCCAGCGAGGTTGGGGTTTTGGTAACCAGCGTCCGGTAGATGCGGGAAATACCCCCTTTCCCCATATTCCCCAGCATGGTCTGCGCTTCGGGAGGGCTGTATTTAGAGATCCTTGTGTCGTCTGAAATGTGTACGTGGAGGGAATGACGCTGCTGCAAATATTTGTAGAATTGTGTAGGGTGCAGGGAATATAGAGTTCGCCCACACATTCCCCAATTGCGAAATTCCTATGAGGTCCCATGATCTAAAGCCCTGCAACCCACTAACCTCTCGGAGCCAAGTGCCATGCCAGAGAGGCGTTGCACTGCGTCAGCTTCTGTGTCCATTGAGTGTGGCGCAGTGCTGTCCGCCAGGCCAACAGCGCGGAGCGCGTTACCTCTGATAAGATTGATGGAATGGACTCCCCGTACATCCGAGACTGGATTTTGGACAAACCTAGCTCACTCAGTTCAAGCCTGTAGGCCGAATCAGACCAGCCCCCATTAAGCCAGTCGTGTATGTATAGTAAGCGCGTAGCCAAATAATACAGATGTGTGTCATCCCCATGCCCCCATCGAATGGAGGAATCCGGCATGTGTTCAGGGCCAGACTGTCCAATTCTCGAAACCAGGCCCCCGTAAAGCAAAAGGGGGTGTTTTGGAGGACATAGAGGAACCTGGGAAAATCATCATTTTAAACAGGGTGACTCTCCCCAGGGGATTCGGAGGTAATGTCTGCCACTTCTGGAGGTCTGCCTTGGCTTTCTTCACCAGCAGGGTCACATTGAGGGACCATCCCAGCTCAGGGAGAAGCTCCACCCATATCCCTAAATATTTGAAATACTGACGCCGGAGTGGTATGGTGGATTGCCAGTAGTAACAGTCTCTAGATGAGTGTAGAGGGACAAGGACCAACTTGTCGGGATTCAGCCGGAGGCCTGCCCGAAGGATTGCAGAATCTGGAGGCACTGAGGGCCGCACTGGGCTGAGTCAGCCAGGAAGATTAGGACATCGTCCGCATAGAGAGTGACCGTGTCCACCTCCGCATTGGGCCATTCCCATCCTCGAACGCGTCCCTCGGACCGTATTAGGGACGCCAGGGGCTCCATTCCCAGGGCGAAGAGCAGGAGCGAAAGGGGGCATCCCTGTCTCGTTCCCCTTTGAATAGGGAAGGGCTCTGACAAGACTCCATTGACTAAGACTCTCGCCCGGGGCTGGGCATTCAGGACGCACACCATATCCCGAAATTGGAGACCGAAACCCATCTCGGCTAGGACATCGTCTAGATACCTCCAGTCCACCGAGTCGAAGGCCTTCTCGAAGTCTACGAGGAGGATCGCCAAATAAGGGGTAAGCAAGTGACAGTGGGCCAGGGCCAGATGCAGCCTCTGGAGACAGTGCCGAGTACCGCGCAGGGGCATGAATCTGCACTGGTCAGGGTAAACCAGAATGGAAAGGTAGAGCTTCAGCCGCTGGGCGAGAATCGTGGCGTAGAGTTTGACCTCTGTATTGATAAGGGAAATGGGATGGTAGTCCGCACAATGTGAATAGGGCGGTTGAGATTTTGGGAGGACCACGATGGTGGCCATGTCTGTCTCGGGTGGGAAGGAGCCCTTCTCCAAAGCCTCGTCGAACAGGTCAGCAAGGCGCGGGACGAGGGTCTCGCGATATAGAGCATAATATTCCTGCGGGAGGCTGTCAGGACCCGGGATCTTGTCTGACGAGGTAAGGGTTATAGCGTCGCTAATCTCCTCACGGGAGATAGGGCAATCCAAATCCGCCTGGGCGGCCGTGTCCAGCTGAAGAAAGCGAACGCCTCCAGTATCTAGCAAAGTACAGAGCGATAGTGCCGGGGTCTTGTCAGCATAGAGCTGGCTATAGTAGGAGGCAAAGGTGCGAGCCATCCCCACCGGGGATCGGTGTACCGACCCGTCTAGGTCTATTTTTTCAGGGATAATGCGTTTCGCCCTGGGATAAGTGGCTAGTCTGTGGAGAATCGAGCCATTCTTGTCGCCCCAGCCATATACTCGAGCTACTGAGGATCTCCAGAGAAGCTTGGTGGCATCCAAGGAAACCTGCCGAATCTCTGCCCGAAGATGAGTGAGTTGTCGCTCTCTGTGAGTGTCATCAGCAGCAAGCAGGGATTGTTCGAGATGTAATCCCTGCGCCTCCCGCGAGGTGATCTGCTGCAGCTGCGCCTGTCGCTGGCACTTGAGCTGGCACTTGGCAAAACCCCGGATGGAGGCATTACTCTCCTCCCACAGGGACCCATCATTGGTCAGGAAATTCTGCTTAAGCTCCCTCCCCACCACCTTTTTAAATTCTTTATCCTGAAGAAACCAGGCACTCATTCTCCACGTCGGACGTGCCGGAGGGGGGTGAGGGGGCAGTGCTAAGCAGCACCGGAGAATGATCAGAGATACCCCTGGGGAGGATACGGACGTCTTGAATCAAGGTGCAGTCAGTCGAAGGGACGAAGATCGCATCTATGTGTGCCTGCGTGTGGTAATTTGTTAATTGTTTCGCCTTCATAAGTCTAGTGGTGGATGGGGGGGCATGTCGTGTCAAGGTCAAGGTCTGGTGAGGAGACCGCGTTGAAGTCGCCCCCGATAATAGTGGAACCTAGGGGCATGTTGGTCAGCAAAGCCGTGGAATGTTTCAGGGTCGTCGTGAGCATCTAGGGGGGCGAGTACATAGATACGAGATTAAGGAGATTACCACTCAGTGAGCCACAGAGGGCCACTGACCTTCCCTGGGAGTCATGAATGACCTGTGTAAGCACTAAGGGAAGGGTGCACTTCAACAGGATAGCCACCCCACGGGAGTCCTGGGCAAAGCCAGAGTGCCACACTCTGTCATACCCATAGCGTGCCAGGAAGGGGCAGTGATTCCCCATCAAGTGCGTCTCTTGAAGCAGGAGTACTTCTAAACCGAGGCGTTGGGCATAGCGTAGGACAGCTATAAGTTTAGGTTGGTCCAGCAGGCCGTTAACGTTCCAGGACAGAATGTGAAGGGACGCCCCTGGAATGGGCGTGTCAGTCATGGCGGCTGGAGATCAGAGTAGCAGTGCGCAGCCCTACAGAGAGTCGTGGATACGTGCGGGATCCCGCGCCTGCGTGGAAAGGTGCATGCGAAGGGCCGTGTATATCCCATAAGGGAGTGGAACAGAATGTCTTGTGATCGCTGGTACAACAAAACCATAAGAAACAACCACCTTGGGAAAAACCAACCCCATTCCCTCCTCCTCCCCCCACCCTATACTTCGAGAACAGAAGTATCTGTCGGCCCCCCTAGTGGAACAAGAACCAATCTAGAATGCTCGGGTTGTGTTGTGTGGAGGACCCCTCCATGTAGAAGGACAGGCAATGTCTCGGCAGAAAGACAGTGAAATAGAGCAAAAGAGTCTGTCATGGCTCCGAGCCCCCATGGAGGTTGGAGCGTGTTCTCAGGGAGACCACGTTACAGGCAGAGCCCTCTGGATCCTCAGAGTTGGGCTGCGGGAGAGGTCCGAGTTTGCCCTCGGTGAGCCCCGCTGAGCCGGAGACGGAGGAGTCATAGGTGGACCGCCGGATGAGTGGTGCCTGAGTCGGGGAGGAGACCCCGATGGGCTTGAAGAGTCTCGGAGTCTATGGCTAGCATGGCTCGATTATCTTAGTGGCATCGCCTGGGACCGGTGCCTCCTGCGGGGTTGCGTGTGCCTTCGGTGCTGGCACCCTGGTGACCGAGGCCTCGTGGACTGAGAGCCCGATGGCATGGGGGAAAAGGTTTCGCTGCTGTCAGAGGGGCCGTTCCTCCATCAACCAGGTCCAGGCCGCCTGGGGCGAGTCAAAGAACTGCGTCATGCCCTGGAAAATGAAACTGAGGTGTGCGGGGAACTGGAGCTGATATTGCAGACCCAAGGATTGCAGTTTCTTGTTAACGTCCGTGTAGGAGCGGTGTTAGTCTTGCACTTCCTCCGTATAATCAGGGAATATCATGATGGTGTGCTTCTGGAATTTGAAATCCCTGAGAGCGCGTCTCGCGTAGGATGGCGTCCCAATCCTTTAAGTTAAGGATTTTTAGTATGAGTGGGCGAGGTGGGGCCCCCGAGTGGCGGTTTTGGTGCGAGGGACCGATGTGCTCTCTCCACCATGAACCATGCAGAGAGGGTGTCCTTGGGCATCCAAGATGTGAACCAGGTCGCTACAAGGGCGGATACTTGGCTCTTCCCGACCCCTTCGGGGAACCCCACCAGGCGGAGGTTGTTGCGGCGTGCTCAGTTCTCCGCATCCTCCGCTCACCGATAGAGTTCCTCGGTGTGTGATCGTAGATTGGCCACCTGCTCTTTCAATTGATGGATATCGTCCTCTGCCTTTGAGATGCGGGATTCAGCCTCTGTTATGCGACCGTGCCATTACGGAGGTCTTGCCGAAGGAGAGATACGTCCACATTGACCTCTCCGATCTTCCCCTCCACCGCAGCCTGCGAGGCGCTGATAGCTTGTAGGATTGTTGCTAAGTCTTTGCCCGGAAGGGTGGGGGGGTGTCTGTCTGCCCAGGGGGTTCATCTTTGTAAGTGGTGAACCGGTCCATCTTTGTTTGTGTGGGGACGGTCGCAGACTTGGAGGCCTGGTCTCTCGCCATGGCCGGAGTCAGATCGCGCTCGAGTACGAGCTCCAGGAGCCAGATGGAGGAGACCAGGTCCAGTCACACGCCCCAGTTGAGATTGTGCGGTAACCTCCCCCCCCCCCAGGAGCAAGGGCCACGAGGCCGAGTAGGAGGCCACTGTAGGAGAAGCGATGGTCACCTAAGCCGGGCAGATGCACGGTGAGACCTTCCTGAGGGCACAGGTTGAGAGGCCAGTATTGCGTGTGGTCGACACCTTCAAGACTTGGGGAGGAGGGGGAGCCCGCTCCCGGGATCCTCCGCTGCCCGATCAATGCAGCCGATTTCCCCCTCCCCCTCGTCCGGGCAGTTAACGTCCCTCACCATGTGCCGCCGCTGCTGAAACGCTATGACTCACTGCCGTGGCCTGAGAGAAGTGCCCAAAAGAAGGGCCTCAGGAACAGGGGGGGGAGGGGGCCACCGGCCGAACCCCGCGCCGCCGCCCGAAATGGTGGCTGAAGGTGGGAGAATGGGAGCCCCGCCTCCACGGGAACCAGGCCAGGGACTTGGGGATCAGGTCTCTCTGAGCCTAGTTGATGCTGGTAGGCCCGAGCACTGTAGTCTGACACTTTCCGGCCCCATGTTCACTCAGCGTCGAGGGTGATGACAGGTTTGGACAGGGGTGGAAGGCGGTTGGTGGGATTCACTCGGGGGGGGGGGGGCACCTGCTGCCTGAAAAGTGCCCCCCCCCCCCCCCGCTCCGCACCCCACACGGCAAGCCTGCAGCTCCTGGACCGGCCGGGCCCTAGGCACAGGGGATGCCGTGGCAGCAGCTGTCCAGATGGACCTCGGGAGACCACTGCTGTGGAAGCAACTAAGCAGGTGGGGAGGGGTGGGAAGCATTTGCATTTACCTCCCGCACCGCTACCCGACACTGCAGCAGATCCCCGGTCCCGTGACCCCACCGCCCTGGGCTCCGGGCCGGCCTCAGCTGCTCGAGTCGGGCGATTTAGCCGCCGGGTACGCCGCTCTTCGCCCTGGGATGTAGATTCTTAGCACATCACCGCCCGTTGTCACAGGCCAGGTCATGATGCGTGGGTGGAGCGAGCTTACCGCACCTGGGATGGCCGGGCACCAGACACCAGGAATGTCTCCTTTGTAGCCATCCAGACGGGTCCCTGCACATGACGGGACTGGTACAGAAAGGGGAGGAGGGGGGTGCCAGAAGCCTGACTGACTGCATCCCGCACTGCTGCCTGATGTAGCAGCCGATCCCCGAACCCATCCCCACTCACCAGATGGTACTTCTTACCAGTGCTCCGGGCTGGCCTCAGCTGCCTAAATCGACGTGTTGGTGTGGCTTCCAGGGATGCCGCACACCACCCCAAAGTGCCGGCGCTCCGCCGTCTACACTTCAGCTAGTCCCCCTCGAGCCTGGTCACAATCCCAGGGCGGATGGCAGGCCCGTCAGGCTCACCGGCTGCGAACACCATAGGCCGCCATTTTGCGGGCGCGGGGCACAGGAGAGAAGAGGAACCAGGCAGGCCGGTAGACGTCTAGGGCCGCACGCCCAGGCTCAGCAACGTGTTGTGTGGAGTCCCTGCTCAACAGGCGTTGCAGCTTCGGCCGGGGCCTCCTGGAGAAGGGCGCCGCAGTCACCAGCAGGCTGCAATGGAGGCCGCCATGTTGCGGCCTAAGGGCCTCGGCAAACCAGAACCCAGGAGGGACGCCGGGAGCCCGGAATCTGGAATCCGACGCGCTGATGCAGCGCTCTCACTCCGGCGTTTGCCGATGTGCAGGTAAGAAGTGTGGATTGTTGCCGCAGATGACGGGATGCGAGGCGGATGACGGAGGGGTCCGGAGCACTCTTAGAGTGCGTCCGCCATCTTGACTCCGGCCACGCCCCCTAAGGTTGATCTATTTTAATGGAGGTGCTGTTCTTAAGAGATGTTGGGATGTTATTTGTACCTTGGATCAGTGAACACTGACTACCTTTCGGACCTTTCTGTCAAGTAAAAACGTAGGAGTTGTTTTATTATGAACCAATGAATTTTACAATCTTTGAACGGTTAGAGTAGTTACCTGGTTCCGAATGGCCCCTAATAAGTTGTTGCAACATTTGGATTCACCCAGAACTTTAAAAGTGTCTGAGTTTTTGTTTTCGAGACTTATGACTTGCCTGTTGAAAAAATGCCTAACAAATGCTTAACTATGTCAGTAGGCAATTCCCCTTGTCCGCCTGTGCTGTTTCATGGATGAATGTCCAGTTTGCAGTATTATGACATTCACAACCCTTAAAGAAGGATAGGCTACTTTGACTTGAGAATAAGACTGGGTTGGGAATCTTTGAGGATAGACCCTTTAAGGGCCCCACTGCCGAGACAGTTACTTGTCTCCCCTCCAGTAGAAAGGAGTGATTTGACTAGTAGGAGATCCTTTATGATTGATACTCTGTCTGTGAGCGGTGGTCCTGAATGTGACTACCTGTCAACGGAATCCTCTCTAATTGTTTTAGTGAGGATTTCAGAAAGTCGACGTTGACCGTAAATTCTAGCCGAGAGGTTTGAGTCCTTGAAGTCAGTGGCTGCGCAGACAGCATTCTTGGAGAAGTCCTCCCCAGGGAGTCCGTCATGAAATGATAGTACTGGACATTCCACAGTAGCGATAAGGCCACAAAGGGGGGCATCAATTTTATCAACCTGCTTGGAGCAGAGTCCAGACCGTGTGAAGCATTTTGCATTGGTAATGCAGATTGCACATGGTCAAACTGCAGCAACTGAAGTAGTGTTGGTCTACCTTGATGTACCCCCAGTCATGTTGAACTTGTGCCACATTTTATGCCATTATTGGCATCTGGAACGTGGGTATACAAAGGAATTGATTAAGATTGTGAAGGTCCTAAATGGGGCTGAGCCAGCCCCACCTCAATTCCATTATGTGGTTGGAGCGGTAGCTATGACCCTCTTCGGTGGTAAAGGTAGGCTTTGTGGCTCCAATGAGGAGCTACTGAGCCTCAGCCAGACGTTCTGAAGCCACTGACTGGGGCAGAGGTGGTATGGATGCCAATGGCTTATGAAGCTGCATTCCATGGTCATTTTGGACCATTGTGTTTACCGAAGTTTGCTTTGGTCATACATCACCTGATCCCAGCAATGATAGTAGATTAAAAGCCACACACTACTCACCATAGCTAGAGTGACTTGTCTCATGAGATGAAACACTTCTGGGCCACGAAGACAACAGTGTGTTTATTTTGGTGACTTGTCTGACCTTCCCTTTGAATCTTTCATGCGCATTCTGTCCCACCTTGTGTGCATGGATACGAAGTGCAGGGTTTTTAACAGCTTTGAGAAGGCATCTGCAGTTCTACCACTAAGAGTAGAATGCCCACAGATTGTCAATAGGATAGTCTACAGACTTGTAAATGCCTAGCAGCCCTGGCATGTGATGCATCTTCAGCTAGTCCTCATGTAAGTAGCTAGAAGGACCATGTTTTGAAGGGCCATTAGTTTCTTTTATAACCCAAATATTATCAAATTTTTTCTTTCATTACATTTAAATTGTGCCAATGTGCCTCCTTATTTGCGTGCAATCTACAACTGATTAACAGTGGTTCAGATGTCTTCTCAGTGACAGCTGTATTTGTTTTGGCAAATAGCATCTTGTTTGAAAAGGTTGCCCTACATTTTGCTACTGACTGATCCATCACAAAGTAGAGGTTTATTTTATAATCTGTCTGAAGCAAGGGGGATTGAAACATGGTAATGCTTGCTGGCAGGTTGAAACTTAGCATCAGTACTGGGTTGTGAGAACTTGCAGAGTAGTCTATTTAGTCCTTTAGTATTGTTCCATTTTCTTTTCGCTATATTTGATTGTTTATCGATTACATTTTTATGTTTATGATGTATATTGCTGATCTCTTTTTGTACACTGTCAATAATCACTTAATTTTTTCAGGAAATAATGTAAGCAGTTTTGATAATATCACAGAGGCAGACTCCCAGCCTACCCAAAGTGACTCCACCAAAATGCTGGAGCCAACGTTGGTTCCTTCATCAAGGTGAGTTGAGAAATTGCACAAGACCTGCATCAAACAAAAACATTTATGGCCTGACTCCTTACCCCATACTATTCTGTCAACAAGTAGATATGTTGGCAAAAACCACAGTGATCACTGTTCTGCAAGTTGAGTGGTGTTTAACACAATAAATCATGTAATAAAAGCTGATTTCTTCTTTTGTATTGTATTGCATTTATATAGCGCATACTACCCCTGACGAGGCGTCAAAAGCGCTTTTTCGGCGAGTAGCACGCTACTCCGGGACCCATATAGGATTAGTGTTGAATTAGTATAGTGAAACATGCAAGTACATTTTAAGTGGTGGATAGGTTAGTCATTTGGATTCGGAAAGATAGCAGAAGGATAGCAGAAGGATAGAAGAGAAAAAAAAAAAAAGGTTTGTATTTATATAGCGCGTGTTACCCCTGATGGGGTGTTGAAGCACGCTACTCCGGAAACCCATAAAGGATTAGTGCTGAATTAGTATGGTGAAATATGAAAGTAATTTGAGAAGGTGGATATTAGTTATTTGGAGTGAGACGGGTAGCGGAGGGATAAAAGGGAAGAAAGGTTTGCATTCATGTAGCACCTGTTACCCCTGATGGGTGTTGAAGTGCTTTTCTGGCAAGTAGGATGCTACTCCAGTATCCATAAAGGATTAGTGTTGATTAGTATAGTGGAGTATGAAGTAATTTGAGTGGTGGATATGTTATTCAGTTACTTGGATAGAGAAGGGTAGGTTGCGGGATAGAAGAGGGAAAGAGGTTTGTATTTATATAGCGCTTGCTACCCCTTGAAGGGGTTTTGAAGCGCTTTATTGCCGAGTAGTATGCCACTCTGGAACCTGTAAGGATTACTGTTGAATTAGTATGGCAAAACATGAAAGTAATTTGAGTGGTGGATATGTTAGTCAGTTATTTGGATTGAGAAGGGTTGGGGAGGGGTAAAAAAGGGAAAAAGGTTTGCATTTATATAGCGCTGGTAACCATGATGGGATGTTGAAACACTTAATTGGCGAGTAGCACGCTACTCTGGAACCCATAAAGGATTAGTGGTGAATTAGTATAGTGGAATATGGAAATTGAGAAGTAAACATGTTAGTCTGTTATTTTGATTGAAAAGGATAGTGGAGGGACAGAAGAGTGAGATTTTTTTTTTTTGAGGTCATAGCAATAGGAGGAGGTTTTTGGATGAGTAAAAAAGGTGTTTTTTGAGGGGAAGAGTCAGAGGGGAGAGTTTATAAAGGTTTGTTTTGGGGGATCGGTATAGTAAAAAAGAGGTGTCCGATGATGCAAGGAGGGGTAGAGTAGGAGAGAGTCTAGAAAGGGTTATTTTGGGGATCATAGTAGTGGTATGGGGTTTGGGATAAATGAGAGAGTGGATGTAGAGGATATATTGATGGATGTATAGGGTGAGAGATAGGGTAGTGCATTGGAAAGAGTAGTAGAAAGAAGTTTGAGATGAGTCAGAAGGTTGGGCCAGAGGCTATATTGAGAGAAGTATAGGCTGAGAAATGGGGTACTGCATTTGAAATGCTAAATTAGAAGAAAGTGATAAATATATAGAGCCTGAAAAAGGAGTCTGCATTTTTGGATCTTCATTGACAATCGTAAATGCTTGATTACTTCCCGAGTGTGTGCACGGACCACAGAACACCTTTATATGAAAATCACTTCCATGTAAACGGCACCAATGAATATCTTTGTCCCTTAATTCATATATAGATCTGAGATGCTAAAAAGACCTCAATTTTCATGAATGTTCAAATAAATCTTAAGATTCTGTTCACTGGACTGCGGTGCATGATTTATATACCGAAATCAAAAAGCCACTGTATTGTAGTGAAAACATGAATGTAAAAATGTAGTGTTAGGCTTACAATAAAAGGAGACAGAAAAAATAAGCCTTTACCTTTTAAGAAGAGCCTGGGAGGCACCCCTGCCCAGAATGCCTTCCTTGTAATGCCAGGTGCCTCTCTGACTCAGTTCCTTTTTATGGTAAAGTGTAGTGAAAAAGTATTCCTAGTTTTGCGTGGATGTGTGTATGTACACACGCACACACACCACCACCTTCTTCTTATTTGTCTTCTCCTTCCTCCTTCTCCCTTCTCCTCCGCCTTCCTCCTTCTCGTCCTTCCTCCTTCTCAGTGGTGCTAAATAGTATATTCTTCTCGACTGGGCTGCATGTTGGTTTATGCCATACTTGCAGTGAACTAAAATATTATAGCTATCGTTCTAAGCTGGTGGTGATTTTCAAAACAGTTTGTGAATTGCTGCTTTTGTGTGATGAATGCAAACATCTTATAATGGAAGCGCAGATACAGAGAAATTGAGTGTTTATATTTTATCCAGTACCAGAGGAGAAAAGTTAGTCATCAAACCATAAACTGTCCACAGAGACTATTCCGACTTAATAGGGCAGAGCCTGCAGTAGCTGTAATAAAGGATCCTGCTTGAGATTTGTTTTTAATAAACCTGTTTTTTCTAAAAATGTTTTATAACATATTAAATACGATGTGTTTCATTTGAAACTCAGAAAGGGATTTTGTTGTACTCTGTAAATCCATGCTCCCAAATGCACTCAATACATTTTTTTCTGTTTTGCTCCTGTTGATGTAATGTTACAGGTAAGTTTAATGGTAAATAATTGTCCCTGAAGTCAGTACTAACTCAAACCAGATATCCATTGGAGCTTAACTGCAGTCAGCAAGGGAACACAACTTTTGTGAATAAGTTCTTTGATCACTAACCTCAATTTTTGCAACTGTACTGTGTTTCCTTTTTAACACTTTCCTTTAATTGCAGGTTGCCATCCAGCGAGGTTGTCCTCCCAGATAAAGAACAACCTGAGCCAGAGAAAGCTGAAGAAAACCTCATTGTTCAACTGGTCCAAGAAGAAGAGGAGGAGCCACGTCAATCTACTGTGACTTTGTTGGGCAATGATGATCAGGAGGAGGACAAGCTGGCATGGTTCGAGTCTGAAACACAAGTTTACTGCAGTGAATTGATGACCATCTGCTGCCTCTCCAGCTTTTCAGAGTTTCTCTTCAAATGGTGTTCTGTTGCTATGGTCCTTCACCGCCAAAATAGCAAAATGGTTGAGAGGAACCAGGAAAATGTCTACCTAGCCACTCATCAACCATTAGCAGTTCCAACGGAGGAGATCCCTGCTAATGTTGTCGACTCACCAACACTTGAGGATTTGGTCAGCAAAGTGATTGAAAAATCACCCAATTTAAATACTGTTAGTCCTCCTGATACCTTGCCCATTGAATCTTCCGTTATGAAATCCCTAGAGGCAATTGAATTGGAACCTAGTTACCCTCAAATGGTTTCTCAGTCAGACTTGCTTGAGCTCACTTCTGAAGAAAAAAAATCTGCATCTGCCACAACCTCAACTGATGTCACCAAGTCCAAAGCTGAGCAGACAGAGGAGCAAACTCCAGAATCAACATTGGAGGTACCACATAAAAAGGGAAAGACTGAGACTCCTCTTTCTGTAGAGACACCAACTTTGAGTTCAGAGACATTTACTGTGGGCAAGGTAATAGTTACAGAAACTAATAAGCTTACAGACACTACATTGCCTATAAAATCTACGCAAACAGTCCATTCATCTGAGCTCCCCACCACTGTAGTAGACAAGGACATAGTGGAAATAAAAGAAAGTGTATCTGAGATACTTAAGCCAACAGTAACTGAAGGGTCAGAACCCAGTCCAACCCTGGGCTTTAAAGAGGATGAGCAACCCACTGATGATGCCCTTCTTAGTGCCTCTGCTTTGGGTGGTTTGCAGAGAACTGCTACAGATTTTTATGCTGAGCTACAGAACTCCACTGAGTTAGGGTATGCCAATGGCAATCTGGTGTATGGTTCCAACCAGAAAGAATCAGTTTTCATGCGACTTAATAACCGCATCAAAGCCTTGGAAGTAAATATGTCTCTCAGCAGTCGATACCTGGAAGAACTGAGTCAAAGGTAAGGCAAACCTGTACAACATGTCCAGAGCAGTATTCATAACTATTGATTCATAAACTGATTCCCAAGATAGAGCTATAGATCACAATTCTCCTGGGACTGTTGTTAAGATAGATGAATACAGGAACACTTTACGAAGCGGAGAAGTTAGACGAGACGATGTTTATAGGAATGTAGAATTGTTAACGTAAATGACGCTAATTAATTCAACCACAAGTGGGCACTGTTTCATCCTTGGTATGGTACCTGATTGAAGAGCTGTAACTGAATAAAGTTTGTTTACAAAAAAAACAACTATTGATTCATATAAATAAGCTCATCAGATGAAAAAGTCAAAATAAAGGGTAAACCCATATAGTCACTGGGACCTGGGTATAGAGCAGTATAAGAATAGTGGTCCCAGTATACAAGATAATTCAATATAAAACAATTAAACAAACAAAGTACCAAGAAAACTTTTTAGGAAGGTTCAAATGCCTATTTAATCACATTGAACACAAATTAATAGTTATGACTGAGCTCCATAGTACAGACAATATTGAAATATCATAGCAGTGCCCAGGAAGGAGGAATGGGGGTAGGGAGGTGGGTGATGAAGTGTAGGGTTTGGAGGGAAGTGAATACAAAAAAATTTGGATGCATTGAGAACAAAATCAAATTTGAAGGCAAAATTAATTCACTGCCTTATTTACATTCCGATCAAATCATAAATCCAATATCGACAATTTTTAGAAAAAGCCATATATATGAAGAAAATCACAGTACATCCTGAACTGGTGATAATATTGGCAAAGATGTTGTGTCGACGTTTCGACCCCTTAAGGCATGTAGGTACTCATTGCGACCTTACGGGATGGGGTCTTCATCAGGACTGGAGTGCGTGTGGAAGGGGGGTGAGTGTGGGCACCCAAACTGTCAGAAGACAGGACTCTGAGATGTCAAAGGATCATCAAAGGTAGAGGGTAGTAGACTCCTCGAGGGTAACGACAGAAGCGGGAAAAGGGTGAGGTTCCACTGATTCGCAGAAGAGCTTTGCTGTCGAATTACATCAGGAGGCTCCTATTGATCAGCACTCCCGGAGAGAAATCCATTGTGAGTAAGGCAAATGGGGATAAGTCACCACTGATTCACCATCAGGGAGTAATCTGGACAGGCTCCTCCAGAACCCCGCTGCAGATGGGACAGATAAGATCTTCATCCACATCGCCCTGAAACCGGGTCACATCATACCCCATTGCTCATTACCAGTGCCGAAGCCCTGTGTTGTCGCTTGCTAACCCATTAGAAGACATCCAGTGGGCTCTTTCAGCAAGGATCAATGAATCTGCATTATCCACGGAGATCCTTCTGCAGGGAACACACCACCAGCACCAGACACAAAGTAACCAGTGTGCGTGTCTCCAAAGTTAGAGAGCTCCTCGGTCACACCAAGCAGGAATTGTCCTTCGCCGCGGTCTCTTCTCCACTGAATCCTGCGTTCCCCCCGTATGAATCCTGACAGCCTTTCAAGCTAAAAGGCGAAGATGCACTTTCCCCGGTGTCCTGTTAAGTGGTGTGTTCACTCTCCACATATGCCTTCCTCGGCCTGTGTGTAAGAATCTACTCCTTCATCTTGAAAAGCCGAGGCCCGTGTCTTCCCGCTAAGGTCGCCCCGTATCGAGCGGGGGGCGGGGAATGCTCGATACGGGGCGACCTTAGCGGGAAGACACGGGCCTCGGCTTTTCAAGATGAAGGAGTAGATTCTTACACACAGGCCGAGGAAGGCATATGTGGAGAGTGAACACACCACTTAACAGGACACCGGGGAAAGTGCATCTTCGCCTTTTAGCTTGAAAGGCTGTCAGGATTCATACGGGGGGAACGCAGGATTCAGTGGAGAAGAGACCGCGGCGAAGGACAATTCCTGCTTGGTGTGACCGAGGAGCTCTCTAACTTTGGAGACACGCACACTGGTTACTTTGTGTCTGGTGCTGGTGGTGTGTTCCCTGCAGAAGGATCTCCGTGGATAATGCAGATTCATTGATCCTTGCTGAAAGAGCCCACTGGATGTCTTCTAATGGGTTAGCAAGCGACAACACAGGGCTTCGGCACTGGTAATGAGCAATGGGGTATGATGTGACCCGGTTTCAGGGCGATGTGGATGAAGATCTTATCTGTCCCATCTGCAGCGGGGTTCTGGAGGAGCCTGTCCAGATTACTCCCTGATGGTGAATCAGTGGTGACTTATCCCCATTTGCCTTACTCACAATGGATTTCTCTCCGGGAGTGCTGATCAATAGGAGCCTCCTGATGTAATTCGACAGCAAAGCTCTTCTGCGAATCAGTGGAACCTCACCCTTTTCCCGCTTCTGTCGTTACCCTCGAGGAGTCTACTACCCTCTACCTTTGATGATCCTTTGACATCTCAGAGTCCTGTCTTCTGACAGTTTGGGTGCCCACACTCACCCCCCTTCCACACGCACTCCAGTCCTGATGAAGACCCCATCCCGTAAGGTCGCAATGAGTACCTACATGCCTTAAGGGGTCGAAACGTCGACACAACATCTTTGCCAATATTATCACCAGTTCAGGATGTACTGTGATTTTCTTCATATATATGGCTTTTTCTAAAAATTGTCGATATTGGATTTATGATTTGATCGGAATGTAAATAAGGCAGTGAATTAATTTTGCCTTCAAATTTGATTTTGTTCTCAATGCATCCAAATTTTTTTGTATTCACTTCCCTCCAAACCCTACACTTCATCACCCACCTCCCTACCCCCATTCCTCCTTCCTGGGCACTGCTATGATATTTCAATATTGTCTGTACTATGGAGCTCAGTCATAACTATTAATTTGTGTTCAATGTGATTAAATAGGCATTTGAACCTTCCTAAAAAGTTTTCTTGGTACTTTGTTTGTTTAATTGTTTTATATTGAATTATCTTGTATACTGGGACCACTATTCTTATACTGCATCAGATGAAAAAGGCAATACATTTTTAATACAATTGCTAATTATTCAAGTCAGTCAATTAAAACATATAGCCCAAAGGAAGTAGCAGAGTTCAGAACAGCAGTCACTAGCTAAGTTGTTTATTTACCACATTCGGGAGATGTGGTCCACGGAGCTAGGTTGGGAAGTCCCTGTTGACCTTAGGTGCATGGGTGACCTTTGATCTCAGCAAGCCCCTGCTTTTGCTCTCATGAGGTCTGGATAATCTCTGTTGCCACAATTCTTAAAGTGGATAATCGCAACTCGCCCTGTATAGAAGGGTTGGCTTAATTATCTCTTGATCTTGCATGGAATGTGTGCAGATGCATAACCACTGTTCAGTAAACGTTAGGAGTACAAGGGTCTTAGAAGTCCTGATGAAAACATATCGACCTAGAACAGAGACACAGGCTCAGCCTCTTTGTGTCAGGTTATGTTTTTAAGTTTATCACAGGCCCCTCTTATTAAAGAATTGGGTTAGGGCTCCCTGGAGATATTTTTAACGTTCTGTTTCCTAAGATCCTCCTTAGAACATAGAGAATATAAAAGTGCTCCCTCCCAGGTAAGGACTCGATGATTAAGCATGCCACAGGACTAGCATGTTGGTGAGGTTTCAACATGTAGTGTGCCTGGTTAGCACTAAGGAGCAGGGCATAGTGACTGCTTTGTTTGGGAGACACCCTCCACCTTTGGTTTATTTATTTTCAGTGGATCAACTAAGATCAACTAAAATCCTGATGGTCAGCATTGCGCTTTAGCTTGCTGGACCTGGCAAAGACATATGAGCTGATGTGACTTCCTCATAAAAGCGCATTGCATGTACCTAGGGAAGTTTATGTTCGAGGCATATGAGATGCAGATCACACACTTACGATACGTTCGGCATCTGGTGTTGGGCTCGGATGCTTGCAGGTTGTTCTTGTCTTCGGAAGAAGTCTTTGGTCACGAGATAGGTGACTCCTCCCTTGGACGATAGTGCGCATGGGCATCCACTCCATCCTCAGATAGTTTTTTTCCGCCACTGGGTTCGGATGTAACTTTTCCACTCCGGTAGAAAAATTCGAACACAAGCTTTCGAAGCAAAAAATGTTTTGCCAACTACATCGAGACACCTTCACTCGACATCGAATTCATCGGGCCGGTTCCGGACGTCGACGCGGGCGATTGGACCTATCTGCGCCGTGCGGCCTACGGCTCATGGAAAGGACGCCGTTTAAAAAATGCCCCCAATGTGGAGCAAAATTCCCACACAGTGACCATCACAAGGTCTGTAACCTGTGCCTGTCACCGGAACACGACGAGTCCAGCTGTCCAGCCTGCGCCGCATTTCGATCCAAAAAGACCATTCGGGATCGAAGAGCTCGACGCCATATCATGGCACACAGACCGGCCCCGGAACCAGAAGACATCTTTGATGAGGGTCCCGATATCCCGGAAGAAGATTCCGAGGAACTTAAAATTATATCAGAAGCAGACGACTCAGACGACCCCATTACTCTGCGGCAACGCGTGAGTACCAATGCCCCTACCCCAACCCCTCCAAAAAAGGCATTGGTCAAGACTTCGCCAGCTGGCCCCAGTCGAGACCGAAAACAACCTTCAGAAGCCCCGCCTCCGGGCTCGGCTCCGAAGAAACACAAGCCTTCCGGTGGCTCGAGCCCGAGCAAACCACATATCATTGTACCCCCGCCACCTTCGGCACCGAAGACACAAGCCCTCTCGGCACCAAAACCGGCTCCGGCGCCTTTGGCACCGAAAACATCGAGGCCCATAGACAAACCGGCACCGAAAGCTCCCAAGCTTAAAGACTCCATTTCGGCACTGAAACCTTCATCGGCACTGAAACCCTCACCGGCACCGAAACCCTCATCGGCACCGAAACAACCGGCTAAGGACTATACTACACCTCCTAAAGCCAAAGACTCTACCGATCACCCAAAACCTCAATCGGAACCGAAAAAATCGGCACCAAAGTCTGCTCCTGAAGACCAAGAACTTTTCCACCCAGATCCCACACAGAAAAGGATCTATATTAATCCAAAAACTGGACATGTCACTGCTGTGTATGTAAGAAAAGGAAACTCGACACAACACCTTCCCCAGTTCCTATAAAGAAGAAGGACTCAGCAACGTCACCTATTCCTCCTTCCACACCTGTACGACCTCCTACCCCACCCCCCCTGCCTACAATACCATTACCTCTACCATCACCTTCACATACACCACCACCTCAGGATGATGATGATGATGACCTAGGGGGAGGCGGGAATCTGGATGATCTTAATGATCCTAATGATCCCTTCACAGACCCAAACATCGTACCATTGGATGACTGGGCATACCCTCTACCAGATATGCCTGACCCTACTACATATCCCTCCAAACCCTCACCTCCTGATGACCACCTGGGGTTTGGACAACTAGTACACAGAGCAGCACTTTACCATGGTGTCACCATGCACTCAGATGCACCCGAGGAAGACTTCCTCTTAGACACTTTTGAACAGTCTCAGAAATCCGTTCAAATTTTACCAATGATTAAAGGGGTCATAAAATACACCACAGAAGTATTTAAAGACCCCGTACGGGCAAAGGTACTTAACCCTAGAATTGAGAAAAAATATAGACCCGCCCCAGAAGATCCTTCTTACATCAAAGGACAGCTCCCTCTGGATTCTTTGGTCGTTTCCAACGCAAGGAAACGTGCTAACTCCCAAACCTCAGGAGATACACCACCCCCGACAAGGAATCCAAACTATTAGAAGCCTCGGGCAAAAGAGTAGCATCACAAGCAGCTAACCATTGGCGTATTGCCAACACACAAGCCCTATTAGCACACTATGATAAGGCTCACTATGATCAGTTGGAAGAGCTGATACAACACCTACCAGACCAATACAAGTCCCAGGAAAATGACCTTGTAAAAGAGGGAAAACTTATATCAAATGCCTCAATTAAATGTGCACTTGACGCAGCAGATACTGCCTCTCGGGCAATAAATACAAGTATACTCCTTAGACGCCATGCTTGGCTACATATTTCAGGCTTTAAGCCAGAAGTACAAAGTACCATACTTGGCCAACCATTTAACCAAGAGCAACTGTTTGGACCAGCAGTGGACACGGCACTTGAAAAGATGAAAAAAGACACTGATACTGCTAAGTTCATGGGAGCGTTACAGTCCCCACAACCACGTGGCTCCTTTCGACGCTCCTTCTACAGAGGAGCCTCCAAAACTATGGGAGCAGACACCTCCTCCACATTCAAAACTTCTACACAAACATCCCCCAATAGAGGATATTTTAGAGGAAACAACACCAAGGGACGAGGTCGAGGCAATACCAACACTCGTACCTCCCCGCCACAAAACAGTGACTTTCCTCCACTCTCCCCAGACCATTCCACTCCAGTCGGGGGAAGACTCAAACAGTTCCTACCTTTCTGGAATTCCATCACAACAGACAAGTGGGTAAGACAAATTATCCAGTATGGTTACTGCCTGGAACTCACCACTACCCCCCCACACATACCACCCAAACAGCGTTCCATGTCACCAGACCATCTTACGCTCCTCAAACAAGAGGTTCTCTCATTGCTTCAAAAACACACAATAGAACCAGTTCCTTTACAACATCAAGGTACAGGGGTTTACTCGCTGTACTTCCTAATCCCCAAGAAGGACGAGACGTTACGACCAATACTCGACCTCAGACTCCTAAATCGGTACATAAACTCAGATCATTTTCATATGATCACTCTTCAACAAGTGCTCCCACTATTACAACAAGACAATTTCCTTGCCACACTAGATCTCAAGGACGCCTATTTTCACATTCCCATGCATCCTGCGCACAGGAAGTATCTAAGATTCCTGGTAGACGGACGGCACTATCAGTTTACAGTCCTTCCATTCGGAGTGACAACTGCGCCCAGAGTATTCACCAAATGCCTAGCAGTAGTAGCAGCGCATCTCAGGAGACAACAAATTCATGTCTTCCCATATCTGGACGATTGGCTCATAAAAGCCAATTCATTCAACAAATGCGTCCTACACACTCACAAAACTATTCAAATCTTACACAACTTGGGATTCACGATCAACTATCCCAAATCTCAACTACAACCCTCCCACATACACCAATATCTGGGAGCCATCATAAATACCTCCAAGGCCCTTGCTTATCCCAGCCCAGCCAGGATCACCAATATGCAAGCTCTCATTTCCAAATTTCAACCCCAACACTCTCTTCCAGCGAGAGTATTCATGCAACTCATAGGCATGATGGCGTCATGCATCTTCATTGTGCCTTATGCAAGACTTCAAATGCGTCCCTTGCAAGAATGTCTAGCACGTCAGCGGAACCAGGCTCACGAACAACTTACGGATCTGGTGTTGGTGGACAGCCGCTCACATCGCTCCCTAAAATGGTGGAACACCATAAACCTGTCCAAAGTGCGGCAGTTCTTAGAGCCTCTTCCACAGATAGTGCTGACAACCGACGCATCTCTCACAGGATGGGGAGCCCATCTCCTAGGACACACCACTCGGGCAAATGGATCACTCAACAAAAGATGCTCCATATCAATTACCTGGAACTACTGGCAGTATCCCTGTAAAATCATTCCAATTACATCTACAAAACAAGACTGTCCTTATCAGGACGGACAACATGACAGCCATGTATTACATACAGAAACAAGGAGGCACACATTCTCTCCAGCTGTCCCAGCTCGCACAGAACATTTGGAGATGGGCCATTCCCCAGAACATATATTAGCTAGCAGAACACCTTCCAGGAGTTCACAATCAGATTGCCGACTTGTTGAGTTGACAGACCCAACAGATCCACGAATGGGAATTTCACCCACAAGTCCTACTCCCATTCTTCAAAAAATGGGGCCAACCGGACATAGACCTGTTCGCCACACATGAAAACGCAAAATGCCCAACCTTCGCCGCCAGGTTTCACCACCCACAATCGAAGGGCAATGCGATATGGATTAACTGGTCAGGCAGATTTGCGTACGCTTTTCCGCCTCTCCCACTCATTCCATTCGTGGTACGCAAGCTCAGGCAACAGTCTCTCAAATTGATACTAGTAGCTCCCACATGGGCACGCCAACCCTGGTTCACAACACTGCTGGAACTCTCTAGTTCCACACCAAAAACGGCACCTCTCCCCGTCCTTATTAACCCAGAACCATGGAGAAATCAGACCCCCAGATCCACAGCAACTGAACCTAGCGATCTGGCTCCTGAAGTCCTAGAGTTCGGTTATCTCAACCTACCTCCAGACTGCATGAATATTATAAAAGAGGCCAGGCGACCTACCACTAGAGCCTGTTACGCTGCAAAATAGAAAAGATTTGCCATTTACTGTTCTAACAACGATATACGCCCACTAGATGCATCCATCCAAAACATCATTTGCTACTTACTACACTTGCAAAGATGTAATTTAGCGTACTCATCCATACGTCTCCACTTGGCAGCATTAGCTGCTTACTTACAAAATTGACAACACTTGTCACTATTTAGAGTGCCTGTAATCAAAGCCTTCATGGAAGGTCTTAAAAGGATTATTCCTCCCAGATTACCACCCTCTCCAGTGTGGAATCTAAATATTGTTCTCACTAGGCTCATGGGTCCCCCATTTGAACCGCTTCATAAATGCGAACTACAATTCCTTACATGGAAAGTAGCTTTCCTTATTGCTATCACATCCCTTCGAAGGGTAAGTGAAATCCAGGCTTTAACCATACAAGAACCATTCCTACAACTACACCGTAACAAAGTGGTTCTTAGAACAAATCCTAAATTCCTGCCAAAAGTCATTTCTCCGTCCATCTTAACCAATCAGTCGAGCTACCAGTGTTCTTCCCAAATCTGGACTGGGTAGCTGAACGAGCTCTTCATACCTTAGACTTTAAAAGAGCCCTGCTTTATTACATTGACAGAACCAAATCTTTCCGCAAAACCAAACAATTGTTTGTTGCTTTCTCTCCACCACATAAAGGCAACCCCATTTCCAAATCCGGGATAGCCAGGTGGATAGTTAAATGCATCCAAATATGTTACCAAAAAGCTAAACGCACTCTGACAGTTCCCCCTAGAGCGCACTCCACACGCAAAATAGGGGCTTCCATGGCATTCTTAGGAAACATTCCCTTAGAAGATATTTGTAAGGCAGCCACATGGTCTACAACACACACCTTCTCTAAACATTGCTGTGTTGATGTGCAAGCAAAACAACAAGCTTCTATTGGTCAGACTGTCCTTAAAACTTTATTCCAAACTGCTGTAACTGATACAGGTGACCACCGCTAGGGGAGATACTGCTGTATAATCTATCCTAAGTGTGTGATCTGCAGCTCTTATGACTCGAACGTAATAGGCTTCTTACCAGTATGCATCTGTTCTTGGCATGTAGAGCTGCAGAGCCACACACGCCCACCCACCTCCCCGGGACCTGTATCTGTTCCAGCATTGTCTTACTTAGACATTACACATGGACATCCTTTCTTTATTCTTACAAACTCCATCGTTTCCCATCATGGCGAAAAAAAATCTGAGGATGGAGTGGATGCCCATGCGCACTATCGTCCAAGGGAGGAGTCACCTATCTCGTGACCAAAGACTTCTTCCGAAGACAACAACAACCTGCAAGCATCCGAGCCCAACACCAGATGGCGATCTTATCCTAAGTGTGTGGCTCTGCAGCTCTACATGCCAAGAACAGATGCATACTGGTAAGTAGCATATTCCTTACAGCTGATCCTAGTTGTCCATTGTTTAAATTTCCTTTGATATTAAACAGTAAAATATTTGGACACGTGCAGATCCCGGACCCCACACCTGCATGGACATATTCTGCTGCTCTTGAATATCAAAGTCACAGGGAAATAGAAGCTTATAGTACTTATATTCTTATTACTCAATCATGGATATTTTCATTACAATCCGAAAAAGTAGAATGTCTTTGCTGTCAGTGCTGTACATGCGCCAAGGCATTCTGAAGTTGGAATGTTAGAGAAATCAGAGTGATTGAGAAGTGACCCATTTGAGTTCAGAAGCAATGCATTATGCTGTTGTCACTTTTTTTCCAATTTGGCAGAATATTAAATACAGTTGTACTTGGGAAGCAATGGAGGAAAATCGGAGGTTCTCTCCTATTATCCAGAGCAAGAATCCGATCTTTATCTAAGTACCATCCCTGGGTCTTATCAAAGAGATGCCTGTTGCCAAACAGGCAGACTAGGCATTAACACATGCTTCTATATTTGTCAAAGCCCAATTTTTGCTCATAATTACAAATGTCCAATAATTCCAACTGCCCAACTCTATGCTCTGTTCACTCTGGCTTTTTCACAATCTGAATATTTGTAAGCATTCAGTCAAAATGGGGAAGAATGTCAACAGGTGTCTAGTAGTTTTATTGAGTTCGATCATAATAATCATCTTACTGGGAGTAATCCATTGACTCCTAGTTGCTATGATCCAGTGAACCACGTCTGCACAAAAAAAGTCTTGCCATCAGGCATCCAGCAAACACATGGACACAGACTTGACGCATGATGGATTATATAGAAATCAAACAAATTCTTGCAGTGTTGGATCGTGTACTTTAGCAACTCACCTTACTAAAATACTAAAATACTATTTCTTAATGATGGAGTCAACGTTTCCTGAGTGATATTTCCCCCACACATCCAGAACATTTTTCTTCTAATCGGAGTATGTGGTTTTATATTTCGTTAATCAAAATTTTATGATATCCAGCAGTCCTCAATAGTCCTTTTTGTAAGACTTGCGCATATCTGAGAAGAGCACTCTAGAGTGAGGCTCTTTGTGTTTTTATATTTAACCAGTCTTGAATTTGTAAGTACTGGAAGAACTCCTTTTGTGAAATATTAAACTCATTCCTGATTATGCTGAAAAGATTTAAAAGAGCCATTTTCGGATAGTTGATAGAGTATCTGTATATTACACTATTGTGATGGACACAGAATTTGGACACTACCTGATACCTTATCTAGACCTCTAGCCACAAATTCCTTATTTTTAAAATAATCCCCTGGTGTCCGACTGGATCCGGAAATGTTAAGTGAGCAGTACCCCTGTGCACCAGTAGGTGTCATCATTTGGGGAAGACAGGTAAGTTCCACAGACGCGAGAAGATCATGTAGTCAAAGAGATCTTAGACTGTGCCATGTCCGCCGAGTTCATCAGACGAGATGAGGGAGCGTCAGCACTCGAGGCCTAGCTCTGTGGTGGAGTCTGTGCCTGGGCCATCTCAGTGCCTCCCAGATTTTCTGGGAGCCGGAGTGACCCCCGCTCAGTTACGTGAATTTTATGATGCAATGCACCTCATATCTGAGTGGCCCATCCCTCTGGAGTGCCGTCAGGCCCCGCAGGCTAGGGAGGGCCCCTACTGGTCTTATCCCTGCAGGTTCGTCCCTGGTGCCAGTCAGGCCACTTGGATCCCTGGCACCAGCATCAGTGCCGACACCCTCGGCGCCGTCAACTCTCCACGGTGGCGCCATCCCCAACTCAGACACTGAACTGGATGGGCGTTGGCCGGTGCTGACTGGACACTGACTGCTCACTCCTACCATAGGACTGAATTGGGATACAAATGGGAGGAGCCTGAGGACAACTAGTATGAGGATATGGCAGATGCCATTGGTCAGGACACCTCCCCAGACACTGGCCTGGTCTCTCCCCCTACTGTGGCTACAGAGGGGGATGCCTCTTTCACAGTGGTGGTGTAAAGGGTGGCTGAGGTCCTACACCTTACTCTCCTCTCTGTGGCAGTCAAGACTAACGTCTTGACAGGTGCTTCAGCCGAAAATTGCCCCTTTCGAGCACTTACTCCCATTTAGTTAAGCCCTTACTGGTGTCCTTCTCCTGTGCATAGGACAATTTCCCAATGCCATTTCTCTGCACCAGGGGACCCCAGTTTCCTCACCCAGCACACCATCGAGAGCTTGGTTGCTCAGGCCTCCACCTCCGAATGTAACCCTGGCGCATTCCCAACTACTCCACCGGACAGGAAATCCAAAAGGCTGGATACTTTTGGGAAGATGATGTTCTCTTCTGCCAGCCTGGCACTGTGGTCTGTGAACACAGCATTTCTCTTGGGCCAAGACTCCCATACCATCTGGGATTCAGCTGCATGAGTGCTGCCTGTGGTCTCGGAGGAGGCCTGAGCCATACTCTCTCAAGCAGTTGCTGACAGGAGGGACACAGCCAAGTTCACCTTCAAATGTGGACTGGATACAACTGAATCGCTTGGCAGAACGATTTCATCGTCACTAGCCCTCAGGTGCCACGCCTGGCTGAGAGCCACTGTTGTTTCGGAGAATGTCCAAGCCTCGCTCATGGACATGACATTTGATGGCTCTCGGTTGTTCAGAGAGAAGACAGACTCTGCCTTTGAGCGCTTTAAGGATAGCCAGGTCCTTGAGCCTTTCCATGGCCCAACTCCAAACTATGTCAGCCTTCCGTGGCCACAAGAGTGGCTTCCAACCACGTCCAGCCACTCCGGCCAGCAATCCTCACAATCTTCATGGTCAAGGACGCGGTTACCACCGACCATGTAGGACAGGCACCCAGAGGTCAAGCCAGTTCACCACCTCCCCGCCAGCCACAGTCTCCAAACTCTTTTTGTATGCCCTCCCACCCTCATAGACCGATTCTAAATGTACGGAGGGACACAGATGGGCAATGACATAGTAAGTATTTATTTATAAATATTATATCAAAGCTTTCTTGGAATATATAGTTCACATGCTGACAAGGAAGTGAAAAAAGCGTGATGTGACGAGTGAAGGTGACATTTAAAATGTACATCGCATTGACAACATACACAAACTCCTGATGATAAATTTAAACAGTAAAGGAGTGTTCGAGGCATATGAGCTGCAGATTGTACACTTTTGCATAGATCGCCACCTAGTGTTGGGCTCGGTTGCTTGCACCTTGTTGTTGTCTTGGAAGAAGTCTTTTGTAGTCACGAAATAGGTGACTCCTCCATTGGACGATAATGCGCATGGGCATTGATTCCATCTTCAGATTGTTTTTTGGCCGCCATCGGGTTCGGATGTAATTTGCTGCACTCCGACGTCATCGTCGTTCGATTCCCCTTCGACGTGCAAAAAACTCCCATGATCGACGGTATTGTCTCAATCGCGAATCCCTCTCCACGTGCATCCGGTTTCGAAGACATTCTCGAATCCGGTTGTTGACGTGGGCCGTTGGGCCGATCGGCGCCATCAACTAGCATATGGAAAGGACTCCATTAAAAAAATGCAAGTGTGGGGCTAAATTCCCACACACACATCTCCACGAGGTCTGCAACTTTTGTCTCGCGCCAAAACACGAAAGTCAACACTGTCAGGCCTGTGACTCTTTCAGGTCGAAAAAGACTATACGTGATCGCTGGGGCCGACGACACTTAATGTCCACGTCAACCGTTCCGGCACCGTAGAACATCTTCGAGGCAGGCTCCGATGATCCAGACACAGGAGACGAACATGCCAACATCTGCCAACATCTCCAAAGCAGACGAATCGGAATCAGACGACTGGATGATTACTCCAGGTCAAAGTAGTGTGAGTTTGGACGTCGACGCCCCTGCCCCAAAAAAACAAAAGGCTGGGGTCACACCCTCACCTTCGGGTTTGGGTCGACACCGAGATAAGTCTTCAGAAGCCCCGCTTCCAGGCCCGGCTCCGAAGCATCCATAGCCTTCAGGCAGCTCGGGATCGAGCCAGCCCCAACATGATACCCACAAACCATCGTCGGCACCGAAGCATAAGCCTAAAGTCCCGCCCACAAGAGAATCTTCGGCACCGAAACCCAAGGTCGACTCGTCGACGCCGAAGCACAAACCTTCAGAACCCAAAATACAGGCTAAGCCGTTTGGGTCGAAAACTCCACCACGGCAAAAGGAGACAAAAACACCTCCTAAAGCTAAAGAGGACAAGCCAAAACTCAACTCTGAGCCGAAGTCTTCGGCACCGAAATAAGACAGTGGATCCACAGAACTTTTTCATCCAGATCCACCAGATCCTAAACAAAAAACACTTCAAATTGACCCCATTACTGGACAGGTCATTTCTATTCCACCCTAGAAAAGGAAGTTGGACACCTCAGGGACACCTGATGTACCCTCCAAGAAGAAAGACTCTTCTACCTCACCTATGAGGCCTTTATTTCCACTTCCACATCCTTTAAACACTGTACCTTCTCCAGCACGCTCTCCAGTGCCTGCTTTTTCACCACAAGGGGTCGATGATGACATGGGAGGTGATGACGACGACACACACTCACCACATAATACAGATACTGATGATGATATCCACAGTATCACACCTAAGGACCCTTGGGACGATTACAATGTCCCAGATGTGCCCCAGCCAGATTCATACCCCTCCAGACCATCCCCCCCAGATGATAGTATAGGATATGCGCAAATAATAAATAGAGCTGCAGAATACCATGGGGTCCAGCTACATTCAGACCCCCAAGAGGAGGACTTTTTACTGGAGACATTTGCTCAGCCTCAAAAGTCAACAGACACTCCCCCTATGTTGAAAGGCATGATCAAACATGCCCCTGACATTTTCAAAGACCCAGTTAGGGCTAAGGTTATTAACCCTAGAATAGAGAAAAAGTGTAATCCAGGTCCAAGTGACCCAGCTTACATTAAAGGCCAGCTCCCTCTGGATTCTTTGGTTGTAGCAAAGGCCCGCAAACTGGCAAATTCCCAAACCACTGGGGAGGCCCCTCCACCAGACAAAGAGTCTAAGTTACTCGATGCATCAGGTAAAAAGGTTGCATCTCAAGCAGCACATTTTTGGCATATTGCCAATTCACAAGCTTTACTAGCAAGGTACGACAGGGCCCACTATGATGAGTTCGAAAAACTCATTCAACACCTGCCAGACGCGTATAAAACCAAGGCAAACAACCTTATACAAGAGGGAAAGTTAATTACTAGTACCTCAATAAAATGTGCACTTGATGCAGCAGATACAGCGTCCCGCACAATAAACACGAGTGTGTTACTGTGTAGACATGCATGGTTACACATCTCTGGTTTTAAGCAGGAAGTGCAGTCTAACATCCTCAATCAACCCATAGATCAGGAACACTTGTTTGGACCTACTGTGGACACATATTTAGAGAAGATGAAAAAGGACCCAAAAACAGCCAAATCCATGGGGGTTCTTCAGACAACAGCTACTAGAGGTTCCTTTCGTCGCTCCTTTTATAGGGGCGCCTCAAAATCCATTGGCACTGACACCGCCTCTTCCAATTACAAGAATCCCACACACACCTCCCCTAACATAGGTTATTCTAGAAGAAATTACAGAGGAAATAACAGAGGGAGGACGTGGGTCTAACCCTCGCACTCCCCCACCACAAAACAGTGACTTCCCTCCACTTCCCCCAGACCATTCCACTCCAGTTGGGGGAAGACTATCACAGTTCCTACCTGTGTGGAACTCCATCACCACAGACAGGTGGGTAAAACAAATTATCCAGTATGGTTACTGCCTGGAATTTACTGCTACTCCCCCCAACATACCACCCAAACAGCGTTCCATGTCCACGGAATATCTAACGCTTCCTAAACAAGAGGTTCTCTCCATGCTTCAAAAACACGCAATAGAACCAGTTCCCCTAGAGAATCCAGGAACAGGGGTGTATTCACTGTACTTTCTAATCCCCAAAAAGGACGCCTCCCTCGGACCAATATTGGACTTCAGACCCCTAAATTTCTACATTCAGTCAGATCATTTCCACATGATCACTCTTCAGCAAGTCCTTCCACTGCATCAACAAGGCGACTTCCTTGCCACATTAGATCTCAAGGACGCCTACTTCCATATTCCCATACACCCTTCTCACAGAAAATATCTAAGATTCACAGTGGACGGCCAACACTATCAGTTCAAGGTCCTGCCATTTGGGGTAACAGCACCCAGGGTCTTCACAAAGTGTCTAGCGGTAGTAGCCGCGCACTTGCGAAGACAACACATTCATGTGTTCCTGGACGACTGGCTAATAAAAGCCAAGTCACAGAAGCAGTGTGTACAGCACACCTACCAAACAATTCAGCTACTACACAATTTGGGGTTCACAATAAACTACACCAAATCCCACCTGCAGCCCTCCTACCTTCATCAGTATCTAGTGGCCACAATAAACCCTTTCAAAGCTCTGGCATAACCCGATCCAGCCAGAATAGCCAGTATACAAACCCTCATCCAAAGGTTTCAACCTCAACACTCACTTCCAGCTCGAGTGTTTATGCAGCTAGCAGGAATGATGGCCTCTTGCATTTTCATTGTCCCTCACGCAAGACTCCAGATGCGCCCTTTACAAGAGTGCTTAGCACGTCAGTGGAACCTGGCTCAAGGTCAACTTACAGATCTAGTGTTGGTGGACAGCCGCACACATCGTTCTCTGCAGTGGTGGAACACACAAAACTTATCCAAAGGGCTGCCGTTCCTAGAGCCTGTTCCACAGATAGTACTAACATCAGACGCATCCCTCACCGGCTGGGGAGCCCACCTCCTAAACCGCACAGTCCAAGGTAGATGGACCACTCAACAAAAAGTGCTCCACATCAATCACCTAGAATTAGTAGCAATATTCCTGGCGCTAAAATCATTCCAACCACATCTCCTCAACAAAACTGTCCTGGACCGGACGGACAACATGACAGCAATGTATTACATGCAAAAACAAGGAGGAATACACTTGTTGCAGCTTTCTCAACTAGCGCAACACATATGGCGATGGGCCATCCCGCAAAACGTATATCTCCTAGCAGAACATCTTCCAGGAGTACACAATCAGATTGAAGATCTGCTCAGTCGTCAGACACAACAAATTCACTAATGGGAACTTCATCCACAGTTTCTTCAACCATTTTTCCAAATGTGGGGCCACCCAGACATAGATCTGTTCGCCACACCCGAAAACGCAAAATGCCCAACCTTCGCCGCCAGGTTTCCACACCCGTCATCCAAGGGCAATGCCATATGGATGAACTGGTCAGGCAGATTTGGGTACGCTTTTTCGCCACTCCCACTCATTCCGCTAGTAATACGCAAGCTCAGGCAACATTCTCTCAAAATGATCCTCGTTGCTCCCACATGGGCACGGCAACCGTGGTTCACCACTCTTCTAGAACTCTGTAGTTCCACACCAAAAACTGCGTCTCGCCCCGAAACTACTAACGCAGATCCAGGTCAACTGAATCTCGCAATCTGGCTCCTGAAGTCCTAGAGTTCGGATACCTTAACCTTCCACCAGAGTATATTATTATTAAATAAGCTAGATGCCCTACTACTAGAGCCTGTTACGCAGCTAAATGGAAAAGATTCGGTATTTACTGCAATAACAATAAAATTGACCCACTGGATGTTTCAATCCAGGACATCATTTGCTACTTGCTTCATTTACAAACATGTAATCTACCATATTCATCCATAAGATTACATCTAGCAGCTCTTACCGCTTACTTACAGAACAGACAACACTTGTCCCTGTTTAGAGTACCTGCAATTAAAGCTTTTATGGAAGGCCTTAAAAGAGTAATTCCTTCCAGAGTACCACCGTCTCCGGCATGGAACTTAAACATTGTCCTTACTAGGCTCATGGGTCCACCATTTGAACCTTTGCACAAATGTGAATTGCAGTTCCTTACATGGGAAGTAGCTTTCCTAGTGGCAATCACCTCTCTGAGGAGAGTAAGTGAGATCTAGGCTTTAACCACACAAGAACCATTCTTACAAATACATCGTAACAAGGTGGTTCTTAGAACAAACCCAGAATTCATTCCCAAAGTAATCTCTGCTTTTCATCTTAACCAAACAGTAGAGTTACCAGTGTTTTTTCAAAACCCAGATTCAGTAGCAGAAAGAGCTCTACACAGTTGACGTCAAAAGAGCCCTTCTTTATTATATTGACAGGACTAAAACCTTTAGAAAGACAAAACAGCTGTTTGTAGCTTTCTCACCACCTCATAAAGGAAACCCCATCTCCAAAGCTGAGACTGCTAGGTGGATAGTCAAATGCATTCAAATATGCTACCAAAAGGCTAAACGCACATTAACAATTCCCCCTAGAGGTCATTCAACACGCAAACTAGGGGTCTCCATGGCATTCTTAGGGAACATTCCCTTAGATGACATCTATAAAGCAGCAATATGGTCTACACCACACACCTTCACCAAGCACTATTGTTTTCATGTGCAGGCAAAGCAACAGGCTTCTGTAGGCCAGGCTGTTCTTAAGACACTTTTTCAAACCACTGCAGCAGATACAGGTGACCACCGCTAGGGGAGACACTGCTATACAGTCTGTGCAAAAGTGTACAATTTGCAGCTCATATGCCTCGAACGGAAAATGCTACTTACCGGTATGCATCTGTTCTTGGCATGTACAGCTGCAGAGTTGAACACGCCCACCCGCCTCCCCGGGACCTGTATCTGTTCCAGTATTATCTTAATTAGATACACTTACATGGACATCTCTTCTATTTCTTACTAACTCCATCATTTCCCTTTATGGAGGAAAACAATCTGAAGATGGGAGTCGATGCCCATACACACTGTCGTCCAAGGGAGGAGTCCCCTCTCTTGTGACTACAAAAGGCTTCTTCAAAGACAGCAACAAGGTGCAAGCATCCGAGCCCAACACTAGATGGCGATCTATGCAAAAGTGTACAACTCTGCAGCTCTACATGCCAAGAACAAATGCATACTGGTAAGTAGCATTTTCCTTATTTCGGCCCCATACCAGGTAGATGGAACTTGGGCACTTGCAACAATAAAGTTGGACAACATTTGGTTGTTAGGTTCCCAAATTGTTGGTTCCGGTCGGATTGAGTCTCCGGTAATTTATCAGGCCCAGAGGCCCGCCCTGATTTTCAAGCTTTTTATGGCAGCCTGGGTTTCGGTCACGGAGGAAAAAATCAATGTGCAAGGGATGTGAAAGGTACCTGCCCTCTACTGGATAGGCAATGCAATAGGGGACAGTAGCTAGCGGTAATTCATTCTCAGAGCATAGTTGTGCAAAATGATGAGCCCACTTGGACTGTTTGATGTGATGTTCAGTTGTAATCTCATGGGCCAGTTTTGACTATAGTAACATTGGGGTGAGTATGACAATCGCCAGGAATAAAATGTTATGCCTTTTAAGCTCCGTCACTCCTAAGCTTTCTTTAACAGTATTAAATCAAGTTGCAAAATATGTTATGCTTACTATAGCTTCCTCGATCTGAGAAGCATTATGTTCGAGGCATATGAGCTGCAGATCACACACTGAGCATAGATCGCCATCTGGTGTTGGGCCCGGATGTTTGCACTTGTTTTTTTCTTGGAAAAGTCTTTGGAAGTCACGAGACAGGTGACTCCTTTGGATCACAGTGCGCATGGGCATCGGCTCCATCCCCAGATTGTTTTTTTCCGCCATCGGGCTAGGATGTGTTTATCGCGCTCCAGTTCGGTGCCGTTACCGATCCAACTTTCGACGCGCAATCCTTCACCCTTTCTCCGGTATTGTTTCGATCGCGGATCCCTAGTTGTCACGCATCTCTTCAAGTTCGAAGTCCTCTATTCCGGTTGTCGATGAAAGCCTTCGGGCCTACCTAGGCCATTACATCTGGCTCATGGCAAGGACTCCTTTTAAGAAGTGTCCTCAATGTGGATCGAAATTCCCACACACAGATCTTTATGAGGTGTGTAACCTCTACCTTTCACCGGTGCACGAGGCCAGAGACTGTCCAACTTGCGCCTCTTTCCGCTCCAAGAAAACCATTCGGGATCGTCGAGCTCAAAGAACAATGGCTCGCTCAACGACATCCATTCCCGACGACATCTTCCAGGAGGGCGTCTATGTACCAGAACAGGAGCGGGTCGAAGAAGGCCCCGTCAGTGCCTCCGAAGCCGATGACTCTGATGTCGAAGACATCACTCCTGGGCAGCGAGTCGTAAGTAGTGACGTCGACTCCGACCCCCTCCCCGCACCCAAAAGGGCTTCGGTAACACCTTCACCTTCGGGCCCAGATGCACACTGAGACAATTCTTCTCACGCCCCGCCTTCGGGCCCAACAAAGAAGTCGACAACTAAGCCTTCAGGCCACTCGGGATCGAGTCAGCCTGGCATCGGTGCCGTAACCCAAACCCCGGCACCCAAAAAGAAACCTGCCTCCGTCCCGACCACTGCCTCCACATCAACGCACTCTGCACCGAATCCAACAGGCACCGACCCCTTGACTCCGAGAAAGTCGCCGGAACCGAATAAAAAGACACTACCGAAAAGTTCTTTTTTTTTTGTAAACTTTATTTATGTTTTTCAATTAAGAACATCCCATTCAATAAGTAAGCAGAACAGCGCGTACAAAATGATATGGACAAATATACTGTAAGTCATGAAGAATGTGGGCTTTGTTTCTTAAGTGTCCAATGGTATGGATGATCACGTCCTGGGGGGTCAATGTATCCATTTCAGCTATTCACGTACCAGGTACAGTACAGGTCACATTGTAGTCCATGATCGTTTTGAGGTTCCAGATGTGTAGGTCTGTTACCAGCAAGTGCATAGTGTAAGTCATATAATGTAGGCCATCCCACTACCACAGTTAGATCCTTCCCACTGCAGCAAAAGTATAAATCACTATCCCTCCTCTAACCCTCGGGGCAACGTTACATGGGGGGAATTCTACCATCGCTCCCTGCTGCTGCCGGACTCCCCGGAGAGGAGCGTACAGTGTGAGCCAGTAGGTAATGCTTAAGAGGACCCCAGATATCTTTGGCCTCGAGGTACGGGGCAGCGTATCCGCATATACTGCGAGTTGGTCCTGACAGTACACCATGTCCTCCAGCCACTCCTTAAATTTAGGGGCCCGCCCTCTACCCCATCTGCATGCAACTCTACGCTTTGCTAGTAATAATGAGTGTGTGCCAAATCGATGGCGCGCTTTGGGAATTTGCTTCGTGTAACCAAGAAGCGCAACTAAGGGGTCGCACTCCATCAGTAGGTCTATCATTTCAGAGAGAGCCTCAAAAACCTGTCCCCAATATTCCATCACCCTCGGGCATTCCCAGGCCAAATGCAGGAACCCAGCTCCCACTCCACCGCACCTATCACAGCGGTCTGCGTCTCGCAGGCCAAAGCGATACAGCCCAGCCGGGGTATAGTACATACGCTGCAGATATTTGTAATGGATTATACGCAGCCTGGCACTAGCTGAGATTTCCGCAGTTTGTAGACAGCAGTATTGCCATTGCTCATTCGTAATATCGCTGCCCAGGTCAGCCGCCCAGTGCGTCCGTGCATCACCATGAGGGCTCTCACACTCTGCCCTGATCGTTCGGTACATATTGGATACCAGGTGTCCAGGGCTCGCGCCCTGTAGCATCTGGTGCAGCGGCTTGAGAGCCGCCGGTTCTCGCGGAAAGCTCGGGAATATGGCTCGCACCCCCTGCCGCAATCTCACGTATAAAAACAATTCCAAGGGTGTAGGTTGTATATCGCCAAAAAATTTAGCTGACGTGCAAAAGCTCCCATTGCAAAACAAATCACCCCAAGTTTGTCTGCGCACTCGAGTGCACAATTTTCTAAAACCTTCTTCCTGCAGCAATGAAAGTTGTGGATGGTACGTCAGGGGTAGAGCCGAGGAGTAAAGAGTTGAGACACCCAGAACCCTCCTGATATGCTGCCATGCGTCCACTGTGCCTGTGATTGTGGAGGGCTCAGTGCTTCGAGGGCGAGACTGTGCATATATCATTCCATCCAAAGGGATCGGGTCCACTAGCCAATGCTCCGCCGCTACCTGCGGCATGCATGCCGGTGGGTGTACCCAATAGTATGCGTAATGAGCTTGGCCACATGCGTGGTATAGTTCAAAGTCCAGGATATCAAAACCCCTCTGCGCTGCAGGTCTCACAAGCACCGTCCATCGGACTCGTGCCCGTTTACCGCCCCAAAATAGGCGCATAAGGTCTGAGCGCAATATTTTAAAGAAGAACCGTCCCGGGTGATATGGAAGGTTCAGAAAAAGGTATAGAAACTGTGGCAGTATCACCATTTTAATCAGTGAGGCTCTACCCGCCATTGACAGAGGCAGGGCGATCCACCGCGTAATATTAGAGGTGAGGCGGTTTATGACGGTGCCATAATTAAGGCGGATCATTTCTTCTCAATCCCTGGAAACCCGAATCCCCGTATTTCAAATCTGTATCGCACCATGCAAGCAGGTAGTCCAGGGGAAATTTAACCACTGCCGATGTCAGGGGAAAGTGTTGCGATTTTTCCCAGTTAATATGAACTCCAGAGAGCTTCCCAAAAACTATGAATTCTCGTAATATAGGGTTCAGATTATGCTGGGGATCTCGTACATACGACGTCAGATCATCAGCATAGAGCAAAATCAGTATTTGCCGCAGTGGACAGCGGAGCGCCCTGTCATTATGATGCTGTCGCAGCCTGCTCGCCAGGGGTTCAATCGCAAGGGCAAATAATAGGGGGGACAACGGGCATCCCTGTCTAGTCCCTCTTGTAATGGGGACAGCAGGCGAAGCCCGACCATTGATAAGTACCCTAGCATTAGGCTGGTGATATAGCAGCTGCACCCAGGACACGAAACCCGAAGGAAAGCTCATTCGGAACAGTATAGCAAAAAGATAGTCCCATTCAACTGAGTCAAACGCTTTTGTAGCATCTAAGAATATCGCAGCCAAGGGGAGATCAGGCGACACATTCTGAACTATCAAAAATAGCGTACGAAGATTATGTGAAGTCGCCCTCCCAGGGATAAAACCTGCCTGGTCTGGCAGTACCAGTTTGTCAATCAGGAGGAGAACCCGATTCGCTACGAGCTTCGCCAAGATTTTGGTGTCGCAGTTTAGGAGCGATAATGGTCTGTAGGAGGTACAGTGTTGGGGCTCCTTGCCTGACTTTAGAATAGACGTAATCAAGGCTTCTCTCATAGAAGGGGGGAGCGAGCCACACTCCAAGGACTCCTTGTAAAGCTCTTTCAGTATTGGGGCCATGATATCTATGTAAGTTTTATAAAATTCAGCAGGAAGGCCATCAAGGCCCGGCGCTTTGCCAGACTTCTGCTGCATTATGGCTTCGCGCACCTCATCCAGCCCGAACGGGACACACAAAAACTCACGATAATGATCCTCCAGCCATCCCAGTACAACCTCGCCCAAAAATGTCTCGCACTCTAAAGGGTCCCCCCGTTGTGTGGTGTACAATGTGGTGTAATGGTCCACAAAGGCAGCCTGTATATCCGTCGCACTCTGACGTATGTCCCCAGTCGTATCCATAATTTCAAGAATATAGGTAGAAAATGTGGGTTTCTGTATGACTTGCGCCAGCGCCCTTCCAGGGTGCTCTCTCTCCCCATATCTCCGGGCCTGCCAGTATCCATATAGTCAGATAGTTTGTCCCTAAATTCAATTGCTGCCTGTTCCCTGTCTCCCCCAGCCATTCGTGCCTCTAATGCCTTTAATTCTTTTTCCAGCCTCTGAAGTCGGCCACGAATATCGCGTAGCACTCCAAAACTTTTAGAAATACATATTCCCCTGACCGTAACTTTAAATGCTTCCCATATAATTTCCGTCGACCTGACTGAGCCCTTATTCCTCTGGAAGAAGCATCGAATCTCCTCCTCTAGTTCAGCATGAAACACCGCGTCCAATAAGGCTGTGGGCTGAAGTCGCCATATACATCTCGGCATTCAATCGCCCAGCAAGTCAAGCAGAACGTGCACCGGCGAGTGGTCAAAATACGTGCGGGGCAAGTGATTCACTGCTCCAATAGACGGTCCCAGACCTTTCGATGTTAGACAGTAATTAATCCGGGCCCATGATGCCGCGCTCGACGCAAAGTGCGTACCTTCTGTGGATCGCGGGTGCATGTGCCGCCAGGTATCTATTAGCCCTCCCTCTTCTATGATAGCTCGCATCGTTGCCTGCGAGCGGTTATAATGATGGGACAGTGCCATAGAACTGTCCATGCTAGGGTTTAAGGCTACGTTAAAATCCCCGCCCCAGATGATATGCGTGATGCCCAATGCCATTATTTTCCCCCACATAACTGTGAAGAAATCAGATGTATCTACATTCGGGCCGTAACAGCTTATCAACGTTGCAGTGTCAGTCCCCATCCTGCCCCAGACAATTGCATACCTTCCCTGTGAATCTACCAACTCTCCTTGTGGCAAAAAGGGCACATGCTTCTTAATAAGAATGGCTACGCCTCTGGCATAGGAGGAGTATGAGGAGAACAGCCGGTAAGCTGCCCACTTCCCTTCAAATGGGATATATCGCTGTGGTGTAAAGTGAGTTTCCTGCAGAAACGCTACACTGATGTTATGGCGATCTAAATAAGAGAGTATTTGTCTTCTTTTTCGAGGGTCTCCCATCCCCCTCACATTCCAGGACAAAACCCCCACATAATTAGTAGCTGTCATGTTGCCCACATTTTCCATCAGCATTAAAAGGAACTATTTGTAAATCAACGTATGTCCCACTATTCACAATTGTACATTTACTTGGCTGTTCGTCTAGAAACATCACAATAGAATCTGGTAAATTCCAACTACCCTTCCCCCGCCTCCCACTGAAGCATTCCAATCATGCCAGTAAAGAAGTTCCCTCCCAACTCCAGTTGCCCCGCACCTGCGGAGCTGGTAAGCCCCCCTTAATATGGGCAAACAAAGAAAAACAAAACCCAGAGGGTTCTCCCAGGTGGGGTCTATCGCCAGGTGGCTCACTAGTGGCCCCTAATTCCCCAGGGGCGCGAGGTATCGTGCCGCACCCCGTAGAGGGAGCAAGGGTGTCCGATGTAATCTGTGTGTTCTTTAATGCCGAACCCATAATGTTTCTTGAACCTATGAATTAGAAGGGCAAGAGTGTCACATCCAATTTGAGGATAAAAGGCAAATCCCTTAATCTGGTGTAATGTTACCATCTGTTTGCCTCGAGTCGTCTTGGTCAGTCAATATCCGATGTGATGGGCGAACGGGAGTTCTCAGCAGAGTGTGATGTTTTGTTGCGCCGTCTCAGTTGTTTCAGAAATTCTTCAGCTTGTTGCGGCCTTGTGCAAAATGTTTGTTTTCCTTGGTAAGTAATGCGGAGGCGGGCCGGGTAGAGTAAGGCATAATCAATTTTCGCCTGTCTCAGCTTCTGTTTCACAGGGAGGAATTTTCGTCTATCCACCTGTACTGCAGCAGTAAAGTCCGGGTAGATAGTGAGGTTTACCCCTTCATAGTGGAGTTGTTTCTTCTCCCGCGCTATTCGAAGAGCCACATCACGATCTTATAATTAAGGAGGCGTGCTATGATAGGATGCGGCGTACCTCCCACCGGAGGTCTAGGACCTAGCTATCGGTGCACTCTCTCCACCACAAATTGAGAAGAAAAGGATTCCGCCCCAATCGCCGCCAATACAAGTTTTTCTACATACAGCTCCAACGTACCTGTGTTGGTGCTTTCAGGTATTCCTAGGAGTCTAAGGTTGTTACAGCGACTCCTCGCCTCCATGTCCTCAGCCTTGGCAGCGATGACCTTCAGCAGCTTATCCATCTGAGCCATAGTGTCCAGCACATGCGCGGCGGCGTCCTCCGAGTCTGAGATGTGCTTCTCTGCCTCCTTGAGCCGGTCCTCATGACCGTCTAGTTTACGCGCAATGCTCTCCATTTGCGTATTCATATCGTCCATTTTGCCCGCAATTGTTGCTATGCCCTGGCGTACTTCCAAGAGGATGGTTTTCATATCGGCATCAGACTCTACCGGCGACTCCCGGGCACCAATTGCCGTGGTTCCAATGTCGCCCTCCGGGAGCGTTTTGGAAGGTTTTTTCACTTCAAATTGAAGCCGAGGCTGTCTAGCATCCGGCTTTCCAATTCTTTCCGCTTCCAGTGAGCCTCTCTGAATTTGCAGCACAGCGCCGGCCACGCCACAGCCCTGTTACATACCCGGTTGTGCTGGATGCTCCTCAGACAGTGCAGTGAAGCAATGGCAGGAGAATGCGCCTTGGCCCCCTTCGTTGTCCTCCGTGGCAATCCCACTGTTCTGTATTGGTAGCAGTAGGAACCGTTACACTGTCTGCCGGGATAGGGCCCTATCTGCTCTCTAGTGTCCCCACCTCACTGATTGCGCACATATTAGTCTGTCCTCTCCATCAGGGTTATCTCTCTGCAAAGCGCTGCAGCCCACCGCCTGTCGCGTGCAGACCTCTCAAGAATGGCCCCTCTGCTCAGTATTGTAGGGCCCTCTCGGAAGAGACACACACACCGCAGGCCCCGCACCGTATCCACAGCCAAGGGCACCCTCCGCAGTCCTGTCAATAAACTTTTACGGCTGTTAGCAGGGGAACGGGCGCCAGACGGGAGCAGCAGTCAGTGGAGACTCAGTGGCAGGTGGGCCCTATGTGCAGAAACAGTCGCTACCGCCTTACAAATCAATTGACTGAAATGTGGCCCTGTCTCTATCTTATCACGCCAGGTCAATTCCGGGCTGCATCATCATGTCAGGCACCAAGGCCTAGGCTTCAGGAGCGCCCGGAGCGAGTCGTGCCCTCCCAGGCCGTGCCAGCTCCAGAATGTCCACTCGCCACACCTCAGGGGGCCACCGCCAGTACTAACTTCAATGTCTGTCGCCTCACAACTGCACAAGGTGACCGCCGCTCTCTCGCTCCGCTACTGCAGAGCCCAACAGTATTTCTGCACGGCTGCTCTAGCTTCGAAGCGCCGTTCTCCTCGCACTTCGTTTGCAGCTCCCCGCCCCGGGCTCACTCGATGTCCGTTCCTGGCCTCGCTGCTGACGTGACCCCCTGCTGTCGCCTGCACCGCCAGTGACTCTAGTCTGGGCTTCAAAAAATGTTCCTTGCCAGCTAGCGCCTCGTCTCTTATCTCACCACAAGTCAAATCCTGCTCATGCCTCGTAGCGTCCTACCCGTCGGGCAGTGTGGGACTCCGACCTCACTTCAAGTGCCTCACGTACCTTGCAGTTGGTCCGCTCCGCGCCACACTCCTCGATGGCCTACTCGCCATCCGACTGAGCCGCTCAGGCCAAGGGCGTATGACTCCAGCCCTGCTGTATTCCCCAAGTGGCCAAGGCCCGTGCGCCACGTGAGCGCCGCGGTCTCTCGTAGCCTGGCTTCCCCCGGGTCCGGCCTCCGACCGGATAGATCTCTCTGCCGGCTATAGCAATCTCCACCGCTTGCAGGCTCTCCACGGCTCCGCCACTCCTAGAAGTCGCCTGGGTGAAGCATCGACGCTTCAGCTGTCGTTTCTCTGCGGTTTGCGTTCAGCGATCGGCTTTCAAGAAGGATTATTTATCGGATTAGAACATCGGACTGCGGGAGCTTCACCGAAAGGCAGCCATTCCTCACTTGCGCCACCTAGCCGACACTACCGAAAAGTTCACATTCTCAACCTTCGGAACCGAAAAAAACCATTGGAACCGAAAAAACAACCGGAACCGAAAAAACAACCGGTTCCACAGGCTCCTACAGAGACAAAAAAATCTCACGCTTCAAAGCCAAGAGAGCACAAATCCACCCCAGATTCGGTGCCACGCAAGCCCTCTGAACCGAAAAAGTCGGCGCCAAAATACCAGCCTCCACAAGAAGAGCTTTTTAAACCGGATCCCACCCAAAAAACTCTTCTAAAAGTCCCAAAAACAGGTCAACTGACTCTCAGTTCCAAGAAGAGACCAATGGACACGCCTCTACCAGCTCCATCTCCACCTAAAAAGAGAGATATTGCAGCATCTCCTCTCAGACTCTCTTCTCCACCTCCTCCTCCACACCACTCTCCTACATCATCTCCTCCACCAGTGGACGATTATGACACCTCTGATGACAAGGGGGGGGGGTGCAGATGATGAACCACTAGTTGATTCTAGTCTCCCTTATACCCCAGACCCCTGGGATGATTACAATACACCAGATGTCCCTAATGTACCACAAGACATCTACCCCTCTAGACCTTCCCCTCCAGATGATACCATAGGTTTCACCCAGCTCGTTCACAGAGCTGCACAATACCACAGAGTTGCTTTACATACAGACCCTGTGGAAGAGGATTTCTTAAAGGACACTTGATATTTCACAAAATACCACCTCCGTTCTCCCTATGTTAAAAGAGGTAATGAAACATGCACCTGAGGTGTTCAAAGATCCTGTTCGGGCTAGGGTTATTAACCCAAGCATAGAGAAAAAATACAAATCTGCCCCAGCAGACCCCGTATACATTAAGGGCCAAATACTGTTGGATTCCTTAGTGGTCTCCAATGCCAGGAAGAGGGCTAACTCCCAAACGTCAGGGACGCTCCACCTCCGGACAAGGAGTCAAAACTCTTGGACGCCTCTGGTAAACGCACAGCGTCACAAACAGCTAATATATGGCGCATTGCCAGCACTCAAGCTTTGTTAGCCTGATACGATGAGCATACTACGACGTGCTAGAGACCCTATTGCAGCACCTTCCTAACAAATACAAAACCAGAGCCAACGACCTCATACAAGAGGGTAAGCGCATTACAAACACCACCATTCGTTGCGCTCTAGATGTGGCAGACACCTCCTCCCGAGCCATCAACACAAGTGTCCTTCTGCGTAGACCTGCATGGCTACGCATTTCAGGTTTTAAACCTGAAGTACAAACTTCCATCCTTAACCAGCCATTTGATCAGGAACATCTATTTGGGCCTGCCGTGGATTCATCTCTAGAAAAGATGAAAAAAGACACCGACACGGCTAAATCAATTGGAGCCTTGCAATCGTAAGCTCCCAGACGTTCCTTTCATCGCTCCTCTTAAGAGGGCACCTCCAGAGGCTGCTCCTCTGACAACCCCTCCACGTTATATAAGGCTCCCACCCAGACAACATTCCCCAGAGGTTATCAAAGAGGAGGCTACAGAGGCAATATTAACAAAGGTAGAGGCAAGACCAACAATACTCTCTCTGCCTCCACCCCTACCCAATGACTTCCCTCCGTTCCCCCGGACCATTCCACTCCACTCGGGGGAAGATTGCTACATTTCCTACCTGTCTGGAACAACATCACCACAGACAGGTGGGTGAGACAAATCGTTCAATCAGTATATTGTCTAGAACTCAACTCTATCCCCCAAACATACCACCCAGACAGCGCCCAATGTCACCAGAACATTTATGGCTGCTAAAGCAGTAGGAAATCTCCCTCCTACAAAAACATGCAATAGAACCAGTCCCCCTGCTTCAACAAAACACAGGAGTTTACTCCCTATACTTCCTCATCCCAAAGAAGGACGGCTCTCTGAGACCTATCTTCGACCTCAGACCCCTAAACCTGTACATACAATCAGACCATTTTCACATGGTCACGCTTCAACAGGTCCTTCCTCTTCTCTCACAAGGTGATTTCCTTGTCACTCTAGATCTCAAGGACGCCTATTTTCATATTCCCATTCACACCTCTCACAGGAAATATCTCAGGTTTGTAGTGGACGGTCAGCACAACCAATTTAATGAACTCCCATTTGGAGTCACCTCAGCACCCAGAGTATTCACCAAGTGTCTGGCGGTTGTTGCGGCTCACCTAAGAAGACAGCACGTCCACGTCTTCCCATACTTGGACGACTAGCTCATAAAAGCCAAGTCATACAATCAGTATGTACATCACACTCACGCCACAATCCAACTACTCCACGACTTAGGGTTTACAGTAAACCACGCAAAGTCTCACCTACAATCGTCCCACATACCACAGTACCTCATGCCACAATCAACACCTCAAAAGCATTTGCATAGCCCAGCCCAGCCAGGATAGCAAGCATACAAAGCCTCATAACAAAATGTTAGCCGCAACACTCTTACAGCTCGAGTGTTCATGCAGTTGATAGGGATGATGGCCTCTTGCATATTTATAGTACCTCATGCAATACTCCAGATGCGTCCCCTGCAGGAATGTTTGGCACGTCAGTGGAACCAGGCTCAAGGTCAGCTGACCGATCTGGTGTTGGTGGATGGTCGCACACATCGCGCTCTGCAGTGGTGGAACACCAAAAACCTTTCCAAAGGGCAACCGTTCATCGAGCCCGTTCCACAGATTGTGCTAACAGCGGACGCATCGCTCTCCGGCTGAGGAGCTCATCTATTGCATCACACCATGCAGGGCAGGTGGACACCTCAACAAAAAGTTAATCCACATCAATCACCTGGAGTTACTAGCCATATTCCTAGCCCTAAAGACATTCCAGAAACAAATATCAGGCAAGGCTGTCCTAGTCCGCACCGACAACATGACAGCCATATACTACATACAGAAACAAGGCGGGACACACTCCCTACAGCTCTCTCAACTGGCGCAAAGCATATGGATATGGGCTATTCCTCAGAACATTTTTCTCATAGCCCAACATGTTCTGGGATTCCAGAACAAAATAGCTGATCTATTAAGTCGTCAGGCGCAACAGATTCACGAGTGGGAACTTCATTCTCGAGTTCTTCAACCATTTTTCCAGATGTGGGGCCAACCAGAGATAGATCTCTTTGCCACACACGAAAACGCCAAATGCCCAAGCTTCGCCGCCAGATATCCACACCCATTGTCCAAAGGTAATGCGATATGGATGAATTGGTCAGGCAGATTTGCGTACGCTTTTCCGCCTCTCCCACTCATTCCATGGGTGGTGCGCAAACTGCAGCAACCCTCATTGACTCTCATCCTAGTTGCTACAACATGGGCCAGACAACCGTGGTACACCACATTACTGGAACTATCCGTAGTTCCGCACCAAAAACGACACCTCTCCCCACGCCTCTTACCCTAGAACCGTGGAGAGATCAAACACCCGGACCCAGCACAGCTCAACCTAGTGATCTGGCTCCTGAGGTCTTAGAGTTTGGCTACCTAAACCTTCCCCCTGACTGTATGAATGTTATCAGAGAAGCTAGACGCCCCACCACTAGATCCTGCTATGCAGCCAAGTGGAAACGATTCGTGATATATTGTCACAACAACACCATCAATCCTTTAGATGTGTCTATTCAACACATCATAGGTTATCTACTGCATCTCCAAAGGTGTAACTTAGCGTACACATCTATTAGGTTACATCTTGCTGCCATAGCAGCCTACCTACAAAATAGACAACACTTGTAGCTCTTCTGGGTACCTGCCATCAAAGCGTTTATGGAAGGCCTCAAAAAAATAATTCCTCCCAGGGTGCCACCCTCACCTTTGTGGAATTTAAACATAGTTCTCACAAGACTAACGGGCCCTCCCTTTGAGCCTCTACACAAATGTGAGATACAATTTTTAACATGGAAAGTTGCTTTCCTAGTGGCTATTACTTCCCTTCCCGGTGAGCTACAGGCACTAACTATTCAAGAACCTTTTTTACAATTCCATCATAACAGTGGTTCTCAGAACCAATCCAAAATGTCTCCCTAAGGTTATTTCTCCCTTCCACCTCATTCAGTCTGTAGAGTTGCCAGTATTCTTCTCGCAACCACAAACAGAAAGAGCTCTTCGCACTCTAGATGTTAAAAAAGCACTGCTTTATTACATTGAAAGGACAAAACCTTTTCGCAAGACAAAAAATCTTTTCGTGTGCTTCTCACCACCACATAAAGGCAACCCCATATCAAAAATCTGGGTAGAGCAAGGTGGATTGTCAAATACATACTGAATTGCAATCACAAAGCAAAACGTACATTATCTGTTCCTCCTAAAGCCCACTCAACCTGAAAGATAGGGGCTTCAGTGGCATATTTAGGGAACATTCCCTTAGATGACATCTGCAAAGCAGCTACATGGTCTACACCGCACATATTCACAAAGCACTATTGTGCAGATGTGCAAACAAAACATGAAGCTAGTGTGGGCCAAGCTGTACTCAAAACACTATTTCAAACTACTGCAACAGATTCTGGTGTTCGCCGCTAGGGGCAGGTACTGCTATACAATCTATGCTCAGTGTGTGATCTGCAGCTCATATGCCTCGAACGGAAAATGCTACTTACCAGTATGCAACTGTTCTTGGCATGTAGAGCTGCAGATCCACACACGCCCACCTGCCTCCCCGGCTACCTCTATCTGTTCCAGTGCTATCTTATTTAGATACAGCATACATGGGCATCTTTTCTGTTTCTTACAAAACTCCATCAATTCCCTGCAGGCGAAAAACAATCTGGGGATGGAGCCGATGCCCATGCGCACTGTGATCCAAAGGAGGAGTCACCGATCTCGTGACTTCCAAAGACTTTTCCAAGACAAAAACAAGTGCAAACGTCAGGGCCCAACACCAGATGGCGATCTATGTTCAGTGTGTGGATCTGCAGCTCTACATGCCAAGAACAGATGTATACTGGTAAGTAGCATTTTCCTTTCTTCCATTCAAGCTAGCTAAATCTTTATGTGCCCTCTTTTCTTTAAGGTATCGGAGGCAGATGGATGAAATGCAGAAGGCCTTTAACAAGACCATAATCAAACTTCAGAACACAGCCAGACTAGCAGAGGATCAGGTAACTTTACTTGCTGTTTATTTTGCAGTAGATTCCAGATCAGAGTAGATATGCATATGTCACCGAATCATTGGGAGTGCCTTGTAACTTTCATGCTCATTCAAACCATTTCTTTTATTGGAAACCACCTGTAACAATATCCACTCAGAAGCAAGGTCAAACTGTAACCTCAGTTTGTATACATAAACACCAGTCCTTACATTATTTTACATGCCTTCCTTTATTGTAAATTCCTATTAAAATGCATAGGTTCTTTTTTAAATACCCCCACACAAGTGAGAGCCAGAAATCTTTTCTCTACTTAAATGGTTACCAGGTGCACTCTATCCATCATTTGCAAGTTAAAGTTCTTTAGGATTTCACAAGTATCTAAAAACGATTCCAGGATCCCAAGGAACAACACCTTCCTTGCATACTATTCTTGGTAGGCTAGCATACTTGAAAAACATTGATTCACAATTAGCTATTGGTCCTTGATAGAGTTATACGTCTTTGAAGAGAAGTTTGTAAGTATTCATACCTAATCTCAATCTCTGAAGTCTCTGGTCAGGGGTATTTGCCAAAATCCTGAGACCTGCTTGCAGCTCGTCTCAAATTATTCTGAAGGAACCGCCAGACAGAGATAATAGAAGGCTCAAATAAGTCACAGCAGTGGTGACGGAGTAACAGGGGCTGGCATTATCCCATGATCCAAGGCAGGTAGAGTGGGACCTGGCTGAGACAAAGGGTACTACACAGTGTGGAGTTGGAGGTAATTATGAATTGGAATCTACCTCATAACTGCTAGATGAAAGGCCTCACTTGCTGTAGGTCACAGACCAGGTGTGAGGAGATACCTTGGAGGACTGGCAAGCTTGTCAGATGGCACCAGCGCTGGAACTACCCTGATACTCCAATAACACCTCAAATGCTGGCAACAGCATTGAATAATACTCAGAATGGGAGGCAATGTTTACAGTATTTTAGGAAGATATTTTCATTTGTAGACCAGTTTGACTGGACATGTTTCATTATACATACACCTCAGGATTATTATACTGCCACGAAGAAAGGCATCAAAGGCGTGATGAAACTCACAGCTACGCAGAAGGAGCCTGCTGGTACACTGGAAGTTGTGTAAATTAGTTATGCTGCAAGTACAGGAGAGACCTTTACTGATAAAAGCAATGTCACTCAGTACCGCTAATGATTCTTGTCACCAGACCTTTACAAATGAAAAAATAAAACCTGCTGCCCCAAGTAAAGTGATTGTCCTGGGGACACTTGCAACGAAAAGAATTTTGTGCATCCATCTAGATTAACCCCTTCAGTGCCCATGACGAGATAGTCTCGTCATGGAGCGCGGTTGCGCTGTGCCCATGACGAGACTATCTCGTCATGAACCCCGTCCGCTAATGAAACGCCCGGCACAGGGCGTGGAAAGGGCGGGGCACTGAAGAGGTTAAACAGAAGATAAGAACATCAAACAGCAGTTGCCAATATGGACCCATTCATACTGCTTTGGCCAGTTCCAATCAATCTGCTGCTAGATGGTAAGCCGCTTACATACTTTATCATAGCAAAGGTAAAACACACCATCCCTGGCATCAAAGACTTAATTCAGTGATGGAAGAGGCTGTCACTGCAGCTTTATTAAGACATGTCTCCATTATTGCAATCTGCTCATTGCCATCTGAAGGTTCAACTCTATGAATACCATACTTGTCTAAAATCAGACATAAGAGCACTTTGGAACTCAGGAGCAGTCTACTACCTTAAAGTGGTGGTTTTAAATGTTGTATTCTGTGAGGCATCTTCATATCTAATTTCCTTTCCTGAGTTTTGTTATTTTTTTTTAAGTAGCAGATTACCAGCAGTTTCGTACCCAATACTCAGTACCAACCACCACAAGCAACCTACAATAGATCTGCACAAAGAGGTGTAGAGCAGGATGCCAAGCAAAGGACACTGGCCTTTGCCAATAACCGTATACAGGCTCCAGCTATTCTTCTTTTCATCACCCAACCTAGGAGGAAAAATGTCCAGCTATTTTCATCACTGGCAAGACATAAGTACAGACCAATGGGTCCTAAATCTTGTTCAATTTGGCCATACACAAAAATGTATCAAAACCCCAACATTAACCCCACCTCAACCCTCCATTCCGAAGCATCCACATCATCTCAAGTTTGAGGTCATCTCAATGCTCAAGAAAGGGGCGATAAAAGAAAATTCCTGCATCACAATGGGTGAAAAGTTTCTATTTCTGATCTTTTTTGTTTGCAAAAAAACTCAAAGAATGGCTACCAATTCTAGACCTCAGAAATCTCGACACCTATCTCAAAAACAATCCTTCCAGACGTTGCAAGACGTCCTAATGCTCCTGAATCACAGGCACTATATGACAACCATCGACCTTCAGGATGAATATTTTCCCATTCCTCCATCTCACAGCAAGTTCGTACGAAGCCATTACCAGTTCAAGGTCCTTCATTTTGGCCAGAAGTCTGCCCCCCAAATGATCAAAAAGTGCTTAGCACCGGTAACCGCTTTTTTGAGGAAACAAAAACACCAGGTATTCCTGTGGCACCATCCAGTCGTGCAGCGCAGACATCAACTGCTGCTTGCACTAGCTGGTTCAGTGAGCTCGGCCTCACACTGAACCTAAGGAAATCAGTGTTAGACTCATCAAGAAAATCACATTCCTGGAAGCGACCCTCAATACCACACTCAGTAAAGCATATCCAATAGCAGAGAGGCAATTGAAACTGTAGTCCTTAGCCGAATTCATACGAACAAAAGTCTTTCAGTTCGTCATCATGCAATTCCCTAGTTCTGTTCTGCCATCTAAGCATGCGTCCGCTCCAGGAGGAGTTAGACAATCAGTGGCTACAGACGCAGGGTCCTTCGGCGCTTGTCAACATCACTGCAGCCATGATCTATGTCCTAGCATGGTGGAGGAAACCGACACATTTGTCAGTCGGTCTGTCTTACCTTAGTGTAGATTCCCCACCGGTCATCACAACAAGTCTCTAGAAGGATGGGGAATGTTCCTTCAAGACCTGCAGGTCAGCGGCCGCTGGCAGAAGCCCCAGCTGCACTCTCATCAGTCTGCTAGAGCTCAAGGCAGTGCATCTAGCCTTGCAGGCTTTTGTTCAGAGGATAAGGAATTCTGCGGTTTTCATCTGAACGGACAATATGACCACAACTCACTACATCAACAAACAGGGCAGCCCAAGGTCCTGTTTCCTTTCTTAAGAAGCACAAAGTATCTGGGAGTGGTCGATCCACCACAGTGTGCACCTGCAGGCAGAACCATGTCCTCAGAAAGCTGAACACAATAGCAGACACTCTCAGCGAGCTGAAATCATCCTGCCACAAATGGTAATTGGATCAAAAACTCAACATCTTTCTTCAGTGGGGCAAGTTGAACTTCCACCTCCTTGCAACCCCCTAGAACACGAAATGCCAGTTCTTCGCGGGGTATCATCATCAGGGATCATGGGGAAATGCATTTTTGATGGCATGGTCTGGCATCTTTGCTTACGCCTTTCTTCCCATTCCTCTCCTCCTAAAGGTCCACATGAAGATGAAGGCCGAACCATGCAGGATGATCCTCAGAGCCCTGACCTGTCCACGCCAGCATTAGTTTACGGAGCTCCTTCTTCTCTCGGAGAAATCTCACATCCAATTGAAGCCGAAAACATTTCTTCTTACAATGTCTCAGGTGCAGGTGTTGCATCCTGATCCTAAGTTCCTTCACTTTTTGACTTGGCTCCTGAGCACAGTGAGTTTGCCCTCCTAAACATCTCCTCGGACTGCAGAGAAATTCTGTCTAGAGCCTGTGCAGAGACAAGCACAAAGCACAAGCCTTCGGGCTCGAGCCAGCCTCATTCAGTGCCGAACCAACACCTTCTGCACCAAAACACAAACACAAGGCTTTGCCAGTCTCCACAACACCGACACCGAAAACACCTTTGACGCCAAAGTCCTCTGAGCCGAAACCCACCAAACACAAAGACCCGGAACCGAGAGCCTCCAAGCCTAAAGCTTTGGAGCTGAAACAAACACCTAAAGCCTCGGAGCCAAAATCCACACCAGGAGCCTCTGAGCTGAAATCCACACCAAAAGACACTGATCCCAAACACTCCACGCCTAAAGGGCTGGAGCCGAAACTTGTGAAAAAGCTCTCTGCGCCCAAAGATCCTCAACCTAAATCAACTCCATCCAAAGATCCTCTACCCAAACAGCCATCTTTGGCTCCCAAACAAAAGACTCCGCATCAACCCTAAAACTGGACACCTGCAGGTCATTCTTCCTAAAAAAACGGAAGCTAAATCTCAGAGTATCATCCTATACCTCTGAAAAAGGACATGGGTACTAACTCTTCTCCCCCTTACATACCTCCCTCTCCTCCTCCTAACCCAAATTTGATAATTACACCATCAAATTCATCACCACCACCTCCATCATCACCTGACACACAGGACGAGGACAATGGGGACGGGGATGAGGACCATTGCGTGCCACATTATTTACCACAGGACACTCATCCCTGGGACAACTAGGATAACGATTCCGACCTGTATCCCTCCAGACCCTCCCAACCTGATAACATCGGTTTTGCGCAGCTTATTAACAGGGCTGCTCAATATCACGGGCTGGAACTACACTCAGAACCTCTAGAAGACGATTTCCTTGTGGAAACATTCACACATTCACAAAGGGCTACTAACACCTTACCAATGCTCAAAGGCTTACTAAAACATACTGACGAAGTGTTCAAAGACTAGTTATCAACAGGAGAGAGAGGGAAAAAGATTATAAAGGAGCACTCTTGGTCCCCCAGCTAAGGTAGTTTAAAAAACAAAAGAGTGTGCCTTCTTGTGAGAAGAGCAGGTTGAAAGAATCTTACTTATATTCTTTATAAAGCCCTCACTCACCAACCTAGTTGGTGACATGCTTCATCATCGGGCCCCACCAGGAGAGGCCAAGTGCCTCCCCAGTGTGCTGCAACGCCAGGATTACTGCGGAGCTGGGTTTTTTGTGAAAAAGTGAGAGTGGTGGATTAAAAGTGTCAGGATTGTGTCCAAAAATGACTTATTAGTTGGCCAATTCGGCACACTAAAAACAATGTGTGGGATAAACAACTGGATAGATTGTTCGGTTAAATCCCGTGGTGTAGGGTCGACCTGTTTCTGCCTGAATGGTGTAATTTACCAGGCATTCATCAGGACCAAAGAGAGAAGAAACCTCGGTGGTATGGGCGTGCTAAGGCCCACCGTAGCCAGAGGACGTGAATGTGCGGAAAAGGTAAAAAAAATAATGCAATCCTATATTTCAGGTGTTTCTTTCTTGGGAGAAACCAAATTGCACCTGTATCAAGAAAGAAAAGAGACAAACACACATAAAGGAACACAACGTTAGTCGTCATATTGTGTGTCTGAAAACAGATGCTCATGCTCTCGTGCTCTTCTGAGTGCACTTACGACGTGGCTCAGTAGGCCAAGGTGTACTATGGTGAGTAGTATCGTGCACTTAAAATTATGATTATTTGTATTGCCAGCTTTAGGAATATCACTATTGTACCTGCACGCCAGCTAGGGCTTTATGTGGTATTGTTGAAAGCAACGCTTTTGGACTAGAACAGGATTAAACAGAGTAACCCTGTTGGTATCCATCTTACTGTGCAATGAAGACACACTTCGACAACACACACAGAAATGTTTGCATAAACATGGGGATATCTCACATGTGGTGGCAAGGTTTCTTACACCATGGGTCTCGGGAGGGGGGTGGGTGGCAAGTTGGCGCACCCTGAAAAAACAAAAAGGGGGGGGGGGGGAATACAAGGGAGTTAGTATGGGACCCCTGTGACACCCAAGTTACTTATCTGCGATCGATGCCGATTGTTCACTCACGCATTTGTAGCCAGGCACCTGCTTGGTACCTGCATGTAGCCTTAATGAACCGGACTCCGTCGATAATTTGTTCAGGGTACAGGTCGGTTTTATTAAGGAGATTCCAGGATCGGAGGACGCCGTGGGCGTGTCTGCTTGCGTCCCTACGATTGCAAGTTCAGCAGCCAATCAGAACGTCGGGCGGTATTTTCGGTCCGGCGTGGGACAAAAACCTCTAGACCGTAACCATGTTGGTCTAAGTTTGCGGCTGCACAACTTTATTGATTCTGCATGTTGGATGACAAAGGGCAGTTCTCAACATTATGGTGGCCATCAAGGAGAAGGGACGGTCTATAATGTGGAAGACATGCCGTCTGCCTCGACACGGAATCAGTAATTGTTGTGTAAGTACATAATGGAGGGGAAGTAAGAGTGAGAGAGAGGCTGTCAATACAGAAAACGGGCATAATGACTCCGTAGACCAGTGGTCTCAAATGGTGGGTGATTCATTAGTCATTGTCATGGTGCCTGCAAATATGTAAAAATTCTTATCTCTGGTTAAAGAGAGTACGAGGCAAGTAGTAATCTAAATAAAGGGGGACAAGTGGCTGATCTGGTCAGAGCCACCCAGGAGTGTTTTGCTGTGGGATACATTAACATATAGTGGGAGGACTATCGTATCAGCACTGTGCCCCAGGGGATGTTTTTTGATAAACAAATTTTTATTCAGTTTACAGAAGGAATACACCAGCCAACTCGCACCATATTTCAATAATCGAGAAGTACAGTCACAGAATCCCACTACTCAGTGTACAGACATTAATAAAGCAAAGGTACAGTGGAAACAATCAAACCCCTCGTGATTAGACCTCTTCCCCCAACCACTTCCCCCAAATTCTGCGGTATTTCTTGGGGCACCCCAGGGGATGTTATCATTGAGTCCCTGTATATGTGTACCCAAACGATACACCCACCTTTGTTCTTTTTCGAACAGTGTCTGTTGTGTATTTCTACCTGAACTAACCTGTTCTATAATAGTCCAGTGCAGGTCATTAGGTGTATGGTTATGACGTAGGAAGTGTTCTCTCATTTTTGTTGTGGCCTTCCCACAGCTGATGTTACTTCTGTGTTCACACAACCTTTGTTTCACCTTTCGTGTGGTAATTCCCACATACCTCAACCCACAGGGACAAGTAATCGGGTATACAACATTGCTAGAATTGCAGTTGGTTAGGGAACGCTGCGGTCAGGTTTTTCCTGGTTCAAGGTTGAGGACCTTGGTGTTTGAGGTCAAGTGGCATACGCTACAAGTTGTGCATGAAAAGTGACCCACTATTTTCGGTAGCCCCTATGCTGCTGTTATTGAAGGAGTCTCTGTGATGGGTTTTACTCTGGGGTGTGTATGTACCAGGGTGTCCCTTAAGCTCCGTCCCCTTTTAAAAGAGAACAGTGGTTTCTCCCATGACCTGTAACTGCTGTTGATAATCCTCCAGTGTTTCTGGATGACTTTCTTCACCATGTTAGATGGACTGCTGTAGGTGGTGACACATGTCAGAGGAGTCACTTTGGGCTCCCTAGGTAGGTCTTCTAGTAAGGCCTCCCTAGGTTGATTCCTTGCTCGTTTGTAGCTTTTGTTCAAGACTTTGTCAGGGTAACTCCGATCTTTTAGTTTAGTGCTTACGTCCGTTGACTGTTTACAAAAGTCTTCCAGGTTGCTACAGTTCCTTCTGACCCTTAGGTACTGCCCATACGGTAAGTGTTCCCTCAGCGGTCTGGGGTGGAAACTTGAAAACTCAAGCAAGTTGTTTTTTGCCGTGGGTTTATAGTGGGTCTTTGGTGGTGAAGTTGCCATTGGATATGGTGATCACCACATCCAGGAAGACTACTTCCTGTTTATCACAGGTGTAGATGAACTTCATATTCCTAGCCAAAGTGTTGATCCAATCGAAAAAGTCGTGGAGAGTGTTTTCCGGTCCTTTCCAGATGAGAAGAATGACGTCTCTGTATCTTTTCCAAAACCCTATGGAGGAGGTGAACGGGTTGTCGCTGGACAAAATGAATTTCCATTCAAAATCATGGACATACAGCCCTGCCACACTAGGGGTGCCTTTATATTCAAAGAAGTTGTGCTTGAGCGCCAAGGTGGCACACTCCAGGATGAACCCTTTTGGTGTCTGGTATTCCCAGTTTATCCCGTCTAGGGCCTCGCCCAGGACCATGATGGTATCGTCCTGGGTGATGCTAGTATACAGGCTCTCTATGTCCAGAGTAACGAGTACGGTGGAATCATCAGTGATGGTCATTTCTTGTAAAAGTTGGAGTAGGCTCTTAGTGTCCTTCAGGTAGGTTGAGGTCTGTTGGATTATGGGTTTCAGGAAATAGTCACAAAAACGTGACAAAGGCTCCAGGAGAGACCCTATGCCTGACACGATCGGCCGTCCAGGGGGGAGGTGTTTGGTTTTTGTGCGTTTTTGGCAGCGTGTAGCAATCGGGTATCACGTTGTCACCCGCCGTCAGGAACTCTGCTTCATGTTTGGTTATATGGTTATTTTTTTCCGCCTCTCTCACCAGATTAACAATCTGGTCTTTCAGTTCAGGTGTAGGGTCAGAGGGTAGGGGGGTGTAGTTCTTCTGTCATCCAGGAGGTCCTGACATACATTATCATAGTCCTCTGTGTTCTGAATGACTATGCTCCCACCTCTGTCCGCTGGTTTGATAGTGATTGTAGTACTGGCTTGAAGCCTTTGGAGAGCCTGGAATTCCTGGGCACTGAGGTTTTTGAAGGGGGGTTTGGCTCTTGAAAGGATTCAATTTCAAGTGTGACTGCCTGCTCAAAAGCTGTAATTTCAGCAGGTACAGAGTATGGGGGAGGGGTGAAGAATGATTTTAACCTTAATCCCGTATCTCCTGTGTTTTCGTATGGTTCGTTGAGTTCCTTACCCTCAAAATAGGCCTTCAGTTTGAGTTTTTTAAAGAACTCAGCCAGTTCACAATGCAGTCTGAATTTGTCTAAACAGGCAGTAGGCACAAAACCCAGACCTTTTTCCAGGACGTGTTTCAACAGGGGACAAAGTTATGTCGGAAAGATTTGTAATTAAAGTGCCTGGGTGCTTGTGCTCGCTTGTTGGGCCTTGCTGCGTGTGTTGTTCCCCACAGTGTCCTCCTGCTCCCACCGTACTTGGTTGTGACCTCTTCTCTTGCCCCTTCCTCTCCCGCCCCTCTCTCAAAAAGGAGGCTGATATGTATTTTGAGGGAATCGTGGCGCATGCATATATGCCGGATTCCAGCCCATCATGGGAAATTGGTGTTGTTGGAAGTGCATGGGATGCATCCCACCCCCCCGGTAGGGATGGACATGGTGGCCGCATTGGTTGTGAGTAGTTCTGTCTTTGTGTGCCCCTAAATCCTCCCCTTTGTTTCTGTCTATAGCTCCCACCGCTCGACCCACTACTCATGGAGGAGTTATCATCTGAAGTATCTGAGTTTGTTGTTTTTTACCCGGGGTACATAGGTAGGATCAGCATAGGGGTATACCTTATTGAAGGATAACTTTTTCAAGTCTTTTTGGAATTTGCTCACTTTCGATTGTGTCAGACCGTCCTTGTATTCTGCTAGATCTTTATTAATCTCATCTAGTTTCTTCTTGAAACCTGTTAGCGTTGTCTTGAAGTGTGTTTCTGTCTGCTGTATTTTAGTCACAAGGGCTTCAGACAGCCTAAGTTCTGTTTTTATGATCAGCACTAGCCAGTCGCGGGTACAGTGCCACGCGATCATGGCCCATTCGTTCCGGAAAATGGGATAGTCCAGAAAAATCTGTGGTGCTTTCTTCACCAAGAGGCCTCTTGGTGCTCTATTTGTGCAGAGATATTCCATTAGTATGGTCCCATATAGGATTGTACGAATCCTGTTCCGTTTCTGCTCTTACAGCTTCTCCCACTCACTAGTGTGTGTAATTGCCTGTGAGATTGCAGGGTCTGCAAACAGAGAGGGGCCCGTAGAATACTACTTACCTCGTACTCTCTTTAACCAGAGATAAGAATTTTTACATATTTGCAGGCACCATGACAATGACTACTGAATCCCCCACCATTTGAGACCATTGGTCTACGGAGTCCTTATTATGCCCGTTTTCCCCTCCATTATGTACTTGGGCGGCAATTACTGATTCCGTGTCGAGGCAGACGGCATGTATTTCACATTATAGACCGTCCCTTCTCCTTGACGGCCACCGTAATGTTGAGAACTGCCCTTTGTCATCCAACACGCAGGATCAACAGTGGCGGTGCGTCAATTAAGGGCGCTGGGGCGTTGCCCCACAAGCCGCACGCACCGGCAGCTCCCTCGGCGTCGCAATCAATGTCAGTCACAGTCAGCATGAACTCTGACTGCCCACCCCCTTCAGATTCTGAAGTGGGAGGGCGGTCCGACGTCATGCTGCTGAGTGACTGACATGCAGCAGACCAGGGGTGGCGCAGAGTGCACAGCAGGCAGCAGTGCGCATGCTGGGTGAAGGAGGCGAATTTTCGCTCCGTGCCCAGTCATGCGCACTACTGTCTTCTGTGGCTGGCGCATGCCCCTTAGGAGAGCGAGGGTTGAGCAAAGGCTCAAACCTCGGTCTCCTAATGGGCAGGCGGGCGGTGAGTCACCCTGCTCTAAGCCAATGCTGGCGCTGCTGGAGCAGCGTCAGTATTGGCTTAGAGGGGTTGCCAACCAGTGCTGTTCAATCATTAGAAGAGGCGCCAACGGGACCCCCCCCCCACCACCTCCCCCACCCCCGGCGACCTCCTCGTTGGCAGTGATGTCGCGGCTGTTCCTGTTTTTTGAAGAGCGCGCGCGGGACCCCGGCCCAGGAGGAGCAGTCCAGCAGACCGGTAAGTTTCTTTTCTTATAATTTATTTTTAAACGTTCCTGGCCCCCAACCCCCCCTCACCCTCCTCCGATAGTACAGCTCTCTTGCTAATCAGCAGTGCGAGGTGCTGACAGGGCCTGCCATGCTGAGTCTGTACACGGGGTCTGCCTGGGGCTGGGGGCCCCCTGTGGGTCTGCAGAGAGGAGCCCTCCCGTGCCCCCCATGGACTATGTCCGGAACGGGACCCGGGCAGCGGAAAACTCTACCGGAGGGGCAAACTGCAGTGCTGGGCAATGTGGACGACAAGCAGCTCAGGGGGTTCTTGCTCCAGCTGAAGAGGTGTGTGTGCGTGCACGCACGTGCAGTGCAGGGTACGTGTTCGACCCGGTTTAAGATAGGTCTGCAGAGAGTGCAGAGATCCGTGTCTTTAGTTGGGGGTGGGCGAGCCTGGTAAGTAGCAGGGCCGGTTAGTGTGCCTGCTGGAGGGACCCATGTGTAACCTGCAGTTATTATAGGTCTGAGTGCTGTGCTTGTATGACAGACAGCAGAGTGGGCTCATGTGCCAACTGTGGAGAACTGTGTCCGCATCCTGCAGGGCAGGAGTTTGAACCTGTGGAAGAGAGCCGGGGGTCGGTGTGCCCGATACCATCGTCTCTCTGTGTACAGGACAAGGTACAGCTTTGAAAAATAGCTCGGTGGATTCGTGCACTAGCTGCTGAGGGCTGTCTGCATCTTGCGGGGGTCACCCAGGGCACAATCTTAACAGGAGAGACATGTGTGAGTGTGACTGTGTTCGCGCTTCTGTGTCTTTTACTGCACTTTACGGGTTGGGATCGTGAAACAGTAGCTGCGTGGGTTCGTGCGCAGGCTGCATGGGGTGCTGTGCATGTCGGTTCTAAAGACAGCTGCCAGCAACATATGTGAGATTGATTTAACACGTTTAGTGTAAATAGAGCACAGTTTGCCACTGTAACCTGGTGTTTGTTTATATAGGCAGTCGGTTCCGGTAGCAGAGCTTCCTGCGTCCTGGGAGCTGCTGGTCACGGTAACAGGATTCCCTATAGTTTGCTCGTAATTTAATCCAGACTCCTGTGCTTCTAATCCTGGCTCTGAGCGCTTGGTTCCTTTTTACAGCTATCCCTTGCTGATGGTTTGATAGCAGGGTTTGCTCCTCTGTGGCTAATCCCAGTAGCAGTGGTCACAATGGCTTTAAGGCCTTTTGCTGTTGACATAGGAGCAGGCGAATTGTTGGGGTGCTTTACCCGGTATCTTGTCACTTGTTGATTGATAGCTTTGGTCGTGGGCCACACAACGGACTGTTAGTCTCTGTATCAGGGCTTTCATGCCTCTCTCTGGGGTGCTGGCTCGGAGAGCATCTCGCACAGTGGTCACTGCTTCTGGTGGCCGGGCTCTTGCTGTGGTGAGGTGCAGGGTTAGTTAGCAGGACTTTTATTGGGTTGCTTTACTGGCAGCAGGTTGCTGAACCTGGTAGCATAGCCATATAGCACTTTATTTCTTCTTGCATGCTCCCTGGAGCGTGACTGTTGGACCAGGTTCAGACAAAAATCCCTTTAACCAAGTTGAAGGCGTCGTTGCTGTTTCTGCTCCCAGTTTTGTTCCCTGTACTCACACACGCTGTTCTTCCGTCATTGAGCGAATTGGTATCATCAGTTGTGCTATTTCAACGGCATTAGCAGCACTGTACCACAACTGTTTAAGAACCCAGTGTTAGTCCTTTGTTGTAAACCTACCCGTTGTGTCAGACTTTCCCCCTGAGTGTAAACGATTTCAGTGTCATGTTGAAATGCCCCTCATTTGTAAGTAGGCCTCACATTAGTTTTTATTTTAAAATCCAGTGTTTTATGGGATATTTACGAAAATCCATATGTGAAAACACCACCATAGCATGCTTGTATCTGTGCCACTAGGTGAAAGGTCTGCATGCATGTAAAGCATGAATTCCGGTGCAGACTAGAGTTACATGACACGCCTTGCTTCTATCAGTTATTAATGTGTGAGACATGCAGCACCGGTTAGCACTCTCGCCTTCCTCTGGCAGGAGCACCTGGCGTCTCCATCCAGCCCTGAATGTGTTCATGGGGCAGCGGCGCAGAGACCTCTCCTCCTGGTAGGAGTGTTGTGCTTTGTGTCACGTGGACGTCTCTTCCCCACCACAGAGACCTGTGCGCACGAACCATGCTAATAAGGCTCCTTGAGCGATGTCCCAAAAACACGACAGCATAATCTGTCCTCCAAAAGTGCATGAGGTAAAAGGATATAAACCCCTGAGCCCATGCCTCTGATCGAAGGGACGGGGGAGTATACAGAGAAAAGATAGAAGCAGTCATCTGTGGGCATTGCAGCTGCTCCAAAATTGCAGTGCTTGTGTCACAGCAGAAGCACGGAGGCTCACGTAGCATATGGGAGTAAGGGACACAGTGCTTTGCTTTCCCTTTTCTCCTCTTTGTACATCAACACCATCTCAGTCCCCATTGATGCAAGGTGTGATCCTGATACAATCGCATCGCATAATGTTTAATATTTGCCAGTGTTTGTGGAGTGATTTGGTATAACCCTGTAGCAGAGAATGGGCAGGAAATAGGCAGACTTAAGGGGTTATACCTTTATTGACTGTTTAACAGTGCACCATTTTATAAAACGTGCAATATGTTAATGGAAAAGTAATGGTTGTATTTATTTAAACATTTTAATGCCTCATACCCCTAACTACTTCCCGGCTTTTAGAAAGCAGTGTGGTGTTTCAGAGGTACAAGCTTGAACATTTGAGATGGAAGGGGGAGGGGGCTTAGTGTCTGACTATTTGTCTGCATTATAATTCCTATTATAAGATCCGTTTGGGTGTCTCTGCTTTACAGTTTCAAGACTGAGATGTGTCTGCTTGTTAGTTGTGCATTTGTCTGTCTACTTCGCAATCCCCAGTAGAAAGGTGTGTGTACACATATAGTGCGCATGGGTCTCTGTGGAGCTGGGTGAAGGTACAAGAGCAAAGCTGTGTGAAGTGAGGGGAGGGGAGGTGCAGTGACCGATCTGTTTATTAGCCCCAGCACTAATTGCTTTATTAACCTTCATGCTTCCTCAAATTTGCTTAAAAATGCACCGTTTGTCCACGCTTTTTTCAAAATTTTCTTGGGGGGTGTAAGCCCCCCAAACCCCCCATAGGTTGTTAGAGCTCGCTCGCTACGCTCGCTCGCCGCAGTGCAGTACGACAATGTTACGCCCACCACTTTCAAATGTCACCAGCCGCCACTGAGGATCAATAAAGTTGTGCAGCCGCAAACTTCGACCAACATCGTTACGGTCTAGTTGTTTCTGCCCCACGCCTGAACGGAAATACCGCCCGTCGTTCTGATTGGCCGCTGAACTTGCAATTGTAGGGACGCAAGCAGACATGCCCACGACCTCGCCGGTTTGGCGTCCTCCGAACCTAGAATCTCCTTTATAAAACCGACCCGTACCCTGAGCAAATTATCGACGGGGTCCGGTTCATTGAGGCTGCATGCAGATCCCAAGCGGGTACCTGGCTACAAAGGCGTGAGTGACCTATCGGCATCGATCGCAGAGAAGTAACTTGGGTGTCACAGGGGTTCCATACTAACTCTCCTGTATCACTCCCCCCCCCCCTCTTTTTAGGTCTCGCCTGACCCAGCGAGACTTATTGTGAGGGCTCAAAAAAGTGCATGTGTGCGGGCGCGCGCGCCTCACTTTCACGGGCGATTTGATGTTTGATCGCGATCACTTTCACGGCAGCTTTGATGATCTCCGTGAGCCAGGTTTTGTTTTCCTGTTCATTACTTCTATGTAGTAATGGTGGCACCCGTGCTTTAGCCTAAACATCTTAGGCTAAAGTCGGGTGCTGAGATTGCTTCAAAAGTAAATAAATAGACAATTCTTTACTTTTGAAGCAATCTCGGCACCCAACTTTAGCTTAAGATGTTTACGCTAAAGCACGGGTGCCGCCATTACTACAGAGCAGTAATAAACGGAAACAAGCATTGGCATAGCCTATAGGTCTCATGTTTGGGACCTTATAAGTATTTAGTTATGCAACTTTTGCATGGCTAAACACTTATAAGGTCCCAAAAGCGAGACCTATTGGCTATGCCAATGCTTGTTGTTTTTCCAGGGTGCGCCAACTTGCCACCACCCCCCTTCTGAGACCCATGGTGTAAGAAGCCTTCACACCACATGTGAGATATCCCCATGCTTATGCAAAAAATGTCTGTGTGTTGTAGAAGTGTGTCTTCATTGCACAGTAAGATGGATACCAACAGGGTTACTCTGTTTAATCCTGTTCTAGTCCGAAAGCGTTGCTTTTAACAATACCACATAACGCCCTAGCTGGCGTGCAGGTACAATAGCGCTATTCCTAAAGCTGGCAATACAAATAATCATAATTTTAAGTGCTCGATACTACTCACCATAGTAGACCTTGGCCTACTGAGCCACGTCGTAAGTGCAATCAGAAGAGCAAGAGAGCATGAGCATCTGTTTTCAGATGCACAATATGACGACTAACATTGTGTTCCTTTATGTGTGTTTGTGTTTGTCTGTTTTCTTTCTTGATACAGTTGCAATCTGGTTTCTCCCAAGAAAGAAACCCCTGAAATATAGGATTGCCTTTTTTACCTCTTTCACACATTCACGTCCTTTGGTTAGGGTGGGCCTTAGCGCGCCCATACAGCAGAGGTTTCTTCTCCCTTTGGTCCTGATGAATGCCTGGTAAATTACACCATTCAGGCAGAAACATGTCGACCCTACACCACGGGATTTAACTGAACAATCTAGCCAGTTGTTTATCCCACACATTGTTTTTAGTGTGTCGAAGTGGCCAACCAATAAATCATTTTTGGACACAATCCTGACCCTTTTAATCTACCACTCTCACTTTTTCACAAAAAAACAGCTCTGCAGTAAACCTGGCGTCGCAGCACACCAGGGAGGCAATCGGCCTCTCCTGGTGGGGCCGATTGATGAAGCATGTTACCAACTAGGTTGGTGAGTGAGGGCTTTATAAAGAATCTAAGTAAGATTCTTTCAACCTGCTCTTCTCACAAGAAGGCACACTCTTTTGAAGTGTTCAAACACCCAGTTAGAGCCAGAATACTAACACCTCGAGTGGACAAAAAATACAAACTCGCTTCTACAGATCCGGTATATATAAAAGGCCAGTTGCCTCTAGACTCTCTTGTTGTAACTAATGCCCGTCAAAGAGCTAATTCTCAAACCACAGGAGCCATCTCCAAACTATGCCTCCTATCTTTCTCCCTGTCCTCCAGCTCTTCTGGGGTCAGACTCGTTTGGGATACACTAGCACCTAGATTGGAGGGTGTTCTATCCCCCCCCCACTGCATCATCCTGCTGCCCTCTAGCATTCTCTTTCTCATCCCCAGCGGACTCTCTCGCTTCCCACAAGGCCTTCAGCGCCTTCTGGTACTTCTCCTTCCTAGAGAGACCTATCACGGACACTGCGAATTGCTTACAAAATGACTGCAGCTGTCTGGCAGTATAGGTATCTAATCTTTCCTCCTCAAAGGTGAGATCCTCCGAAGCATTGGATGTTGGCCTTCCCATATTAGCAGTACTCATGGCTGCGATCAACAATTCAATACTAGAACAACCAACCCCCAAAAAAATTTGAAGAGGGGAAAAAAAACGTGCTTGGCTGCGCTTTGGTCTGCACTCGCTAGTGGCGTCTACCAGTTATTGTACGTGGATCATAAATGCAAGTCCTGATCCTCACCGCTGACCGCCAGTATTAGAAATGGGGTTTCTAGTTGGCAATGGCTGGCGCCAATGTCCAAATAGGGACCCTTCTTCCAAAGTCAGGGCAAGTGGGCTACCCCCTTTGATAACCCCTGCTCAACCCTGTGGTAACGTAGCACGAGTTAGGACTATCTCAGAGGCAGTGTGTAAAGCATTTATGATCACGCACAATAAGGCAGTAAGGACACCACAAAAGGACACAACTCAAGTAGGTATAGAAAAATAGTATCTTTATCTAAGGTTTAACACAAGACTCTCAAAGCGTTTTAACAAGCCACAATGCATGTAAGGACTTGAAAATGCAATAACGTATTCACCAGAACGTGGCACTGACTGAGTTCAAGGCCTGGGTCTATGCGACCCGTTGCGCACCAGATACCTGCCGCTGGACGGGGACACAGCATGCAGCTCCTCGAAGAAACGGAGATGGTGACAGGCGGACTGCCAGCGACCACAACTCTTGACTGCAGTGGTCTGCAACGGGCACTCACAATGATTCGGGCACTCTGGGACAGGGGGGCTCTCAGTGGCAGCAGCACGCGGCTACGGCTGCCCGGGCTGGTGGTGGCGATGACTCTCGTCGTGCAGCTCCGTGGTGGGCTCACAGCGGCGGCAGCAGCTCTCTCCTAGCTGTGGCAGCCCACAGGACGACTCACGATGATGCAAAGGTGCGGGCACTCAGCAGCAGCAGCTCTCTTAGTTGTGGCGGCCCACAGGACAAATCACAATGATGCAAAGTTGGCAAAGGTGCAGGCACTCAGCGGCAGCAGCTCTCTTAGCTGCGGCGGCCCACAGGACAAATCACGATGATGCACAGCTGACACAAGTGCGGGCACTCAGCGGCTACAGCTCTCTCTTAACTGTGGCGGCCCACTGGACAATGGATGATCTCGACCAGGCTGGCACAACGGCTGGCACTCAGCGGCTACAGCTCTCTTAACTGCGGGGGCCCACACAGATTCAGCGAAGGTTCAGAAGGTTCAGATTAAGCCGGGCTCTCAGCGGTGGCAGCTCTCTCTTAGCTGCGGCAGCCCACACAGAGTTAACAATGGTTACCCGTCCGCGTTCCTCACAGTAGAACTAGAGGCTCCGGATTACTCGACGGAGGCCTCACCTGCAAGTAGAATCCCTCGCCCAGGAATTCAGACGGCTGACGGGGTGAAGTCTAATGTCCCTGAGACTTCAGCAGGAGGCGCTCTCAATTCAGGCCCTCGGGTAGTTTCTTCAGCAAGCTTGGTGAAAGTTTCAAAGTCCTTTCCTCTGTTCACTCGGACAGAGTTACGTCTTCACATCCAGAAGGAACACACTTGAAAAAGGTTTCAGCACAGCGTTATATACCTAAGAAGTGTTTGTTCTCTAAAGTCACAAATCACTGAATCCAGCCAGAACCAGTTCGGTGGGGTCGGGGAGCACTTGGTTTGCGAGGTGACATCCTGCCCTTTGAGAATCAGGGGGTCTGCTGTCAGACGCCCAGTGGGAGGTGGAGCCATCATTCACCTTGCCAGGCACGGCCCTGCTTAGATCAGAGTCACCCCTCCCCATGCTCTGAATGCCGATCTCTCTCTCCAGCCAGGTCTAACCCGGCTGGCCCTGCTGCTCCAAAACTAGATGGCCAATACACATACTAGAAAAGCCTACAGGAAAGCTTAGGCAATAAAATACCTCGTTTCTAGAAGAGGCATTTTCGAACATGGGATATACAAATGATCCTTACTAAAAGATGTATCTCAATGTCCTGAGCTTAAACATATCAAATTCAAATTTCCTATCCGGTTCCTGGGGGCAGGTAGGATTATGGAATGTAATACTCAGCCTGCCCATTCTGGCCTATGAGAATGAATAGCCTCACAATAGTAAACAGCGAAATGGAGGGTAACTCGCTATTATAACATGCTACACTGACATACTTTAAAAGCTGCTTCGGTGGGTAGCGCTAATCAGCCATGCAGGACCATCAGCAGTATTTGGTCTACCAGCCCTGGGCACACACAGTGCACTTATACTAAGGACTGACCGGTATACCAAACGAGCCAATTATGGTTATCCCAATTCATACAGTCATCTTTACACAGGGAGCATTAGCGCTGTGGCACCGATTAGCAGTGGCACAGCGCCCAGGGCATCTAAATCCAGCCAACATAAAAGAAAGGAAGCGAAAATAGGAAGGGAGACCAGCGCCAATGATGCCAGGTCTAACACATGCCATGGAACCAGTCCCGTTCCATCAGCATGAACAGGAGTGTACTCCCTGTACTTTTTTATTCCAAAACAGGACGGCTCTGTAAGGCATATACTGGACCTCAGACAGTTTAATCTTTACATTTAATCAGACCGCTTCCACATGGTCACACTCCAACAACTGCTCCCATTGCTTCAACAAGGCGACTTTCTATCCACTCTGGATCTAAAGGACGCCTACTTATATATTCCCATCAACCCAGTTCACAGAAAATATCGCAGGTTTGTGGTGGACGGACACCATTATCAATTCAAAGTTCTTCCCTTCGGGGTAACTACGGCACCCAGAGTATTCACCAAGTGCCTTGCAGTGGTCTCAACTCATTTAAGAAGACCGCACATTCACGTCTTCCTTTACCTGGACGACTGGCTAATTAAAACCAAATCACAACACAGCTGCATACTCCACACTTACAAAACAGTACAGCTGCTTCACGACTTGGGATTCACAGTAAACATCACCAAGTTTCACCTTCAGTCGTCCAACACGCAAGCGTATCTAGGAGCTACAATAGACACTTGCAAAGCTCTAGCATACCCCAACCCAGTCAGAATACACAACATGCAAAATCTAATATCACAATTTCGTCCCGACACTCCCTACCAGCCCGAGTGTTCATGTAATTAATCGGCATGATGGCTTCTTACATTCTAATCGTCTCTTAAGCCAGACTTTAAATGCGTCCCCTACAGGAATGCTTGGCACGTGAGTGGAACCAGTCTCAAGGTCAGCTAACAGATGTGGTGTTGGTAGACTGCCACACACATCGCTCTCTGCAGTGGTGGAATACACAAAACCTTTCCAAAGGGCGGCCATTCCTCTACCTGGTTCCACAGATAGTGTTAACAGCGGACGTATCACGCAATGGTTGGGGAGCACATCTTCAAAAACACACTGTTCTGGGCACATGGACCCTACAACAGAAACAACTTCACATAAACTACCTAGGGCTGCTAGCGATTTTTCTGGCATTGAAAGCTTTTCAACTGCATCTAGTAGGCAAAGCTGTGTTAGTCTGTACAGAAAATATGACAGCAATGTACTACATACAAAACAAGCATTGGCATAGCCAATAGGTCTCGCTTTTGGGACCTTATAAGTGTTTAGTTATGCAACTGTTGCATGGCTAAACACTTATAAGGTCCCAAAGGCGAGACCTATTGGCTATGCCAATGCTTGTTATTATTGTCAGAGTTAGGACAGTGACTACTGCATGTGTGTGTACACATGTATGTAGAGGGATGTGTATAGCGAGAACTGATGTGAGCTGGGATGCTGACGTCAGTTTTCTAACTAGGTTTCCAGATCCATGGGCTGGCAGATCATTCCTCATCTGCTCGACAGGGGGGTGCACAGAGAAGACTTCCCGCCATTTCTGGGTTCAGATGTTTTCATTATGTTAACTTGCTGCCCTTCCTGAACACATATAGCACATACACGCAGACAGAATCCTCAACTGGGAGAACTGTGCGAAGCTTGGGCAGAAATAGAGTGTGATAGGCTAATACACAATGTTGGAAAATATTAGGGGTGCAGAGGGTAACGTACAACTAACTCCAAGGAAAACATAAATTTCACAGAAGTGTCATATTGAAAGCTTCTGAGGTATCCTGAACTAGTGCAACGTGCCTTGAGTGGCCTCGTTCCATCAGCCGATTGGTAGAACATCCTTTGAATGTTTCAGCACACACTGCACTTCCAGGGGACGGGCTCAGGATATATTTATCAATCTGATTATCCCCACTGCACACCAATGGTCTGCATATTATTCAATCTTCCTCAGGGTATGCTGCACAAGAAAGCGTAATGTTATGAATTCTGTTCCAGGCAGTAGGAAGCATTTCCCCCAGGGCACAAACCTGTTCTTCCACCAACCAACCCACCTTCAAAACCCTTCCTGAGTTCCTAAGCATATGATAAAATGCGTCACAATGCTCTGAATTTTTGGCTCCCGTATTGTTTTGTTAGCCGGAAACTATGAGTACCAAAACACCTCTTCTGCGCTCTTTCAAGTGGAGGCAGTGATCCAGATGTTGGCACACACCGGAGTTTGCCCTGGATTCAGATTTCAAGCTGAAGGACATTACCACCTTTCCCCCCACATATTTTTTGCCATGTAAAACTTGGAATGCTTGGTAAATGACCCACATTCTGAGTTTTGCAGCTCAGAACTAGAAACATACATAGTATCCCTCATTCTGAGGTAGGACTCTCGGAATGATGTGGTAATATCACAACCGGTGTGTCCCTGACCTCTAGTTAGGCACTAAAAGCAACGGAGAACGATATTTCTCAAAAGGTACCTCCGCCAGTCCCCATGTGAGCTTGCATCGATTACAAATGCATTGAAGTACAGACCGGAATAATACAGATGCGAGTTGATATGGAGATGCGCATGCACGCTAAAGCCTCCTTTAGCCCTGTGGAAGTCATAGGACTAAAGGCCTATTTGATGAAACATGTTGGCGACGCAAGAGGGCTCATATAAACAGAAATATATGAAGATATGGAAAACTACACTCTATGACATTTGTTAAAGGACTTTATGCAGATGTGATTCTGAAAAGTATTTTAACCAAATGATGTAGACAAAAATTGCGATGTTAAAATGGGTGTGCTAGGAATTGAAATTTGACAGAAAAGGCCAAGGTTTCAATAATTTTCTAAAAAAGAAGAGACTAAATTAATAACCTGAACGCAAAGAGGCAGTGAATTACAAGCTGAGGTGGAGCAATGGAAAATATGTTCACTTGTTCTAAAGTTTGAATCCCAACAAAGTCAATTCAGTCTTTAATCCTTACTAAGTCGGTAAACCGACTGCCATGGAATTGAGTAAATTAACACCTATTCTTCGCAGTGCATTCAAATAGGAAAAGTGCAGTATGCAGCACTATATATAAAACAAGGTATTGCTAGTATTCAAATGACTGGACAAATAATTGTATGATATGGAGCTATTATACACTCAAAATGTGAGATTTTTTTTAATAGAAGACTCGTCTTTAAACTAATGTATTTCGTTTTAAATTGAAAATAAATTAATAAAAAGGGTATTATTCGTACTGACTTCTGCCTCACGGAGAACATCAAAGCGTCCGTGGGGCCGCAAAAGTGAAAGTAATAGCGGTAAAGCGCGACGCTCGCGCACATGCACTGTAGCTCTAGGCTGGCCTGGTAGCACTTTTTGGAGCCCTCATAAAATGTCTCGCCAAACCAGCACATGCGCTGGGTCAGGCGAGACCTAAACAGGGAGGGACACACACTCTACAACTTTCACACCTAACTCAAAGCATATGGAAATGGGCCATACCTCAAAAGATATATCTCCTTGCGGAGCACCTCCCAGGAGTAAACAACCAAATCGCAGATATGCTCCGTCGTCAAAAACAGACCACGAATGGGAACTACATCCTCAAGTTCTAATCCCATTTTTTCAAATGTGGGGCTATCCAGAAATAGATCTGTCCGCAACACACCTCAACGCAAAATGCCCAAACTTCGCATCCAGGTATTCTCACCCATCATTCAAAGGCAATGCGCTATGAATGAATTGGTCAGGCAGATTTGCTTATGCTTTTCCACCTCTCCCGCTAATTCCATTAGTGGTTCGGAAGCTGAAGCAACAGTCCCTTTCAATTATACTAGTTGCTTCCACATGGGCTCGACAACCCTGGTTCACTCACAACCCTATTGGAACTATCAGTAGTTCCTCACCAAAAACTGCATCTCTTCCCCCCCCAGCTTCTCACTCAGAACCATGGAGAGATAAGACATCCAGATCCCTGTCAACTCAACCTTGCGATCTGGCACCTGAAATCATAGTTTGGCTACCTTAATCTCCTGCCAGACTGCTTGAACATCATTAAAGAGGCCAGACGACCTACCACTAGAGCATGCTACGCTGCAAGGTGGAAGCGATTTGTAATTTACTGCACAAACAATCAAATCAATCCACTAGATGTTTCAATCCAAAACATCATTTGCTACCTACTACACCTACAGTGTTGTAATTTAGCCTATACATCTATATGGTTACATCTTGCTGCAATAGCCGCTTACCTACAAAACAGACAACACTTGTCTTTGTTTCACGTGCCCGCTATCAAGGCATTCATGGAAGGACTTAAAAGAATCATCCCTCCTAGACTTCCACCTTCTCCAATGTGGAATCTTAATATAGTCCTTACAAGACTCATGGGCCCACCATTTGAACCTCTGCACAAATGTGAGCTACAATTTCTCACTTGGAAAGTAGCCTTTCTTACAGCCATCACATCTCAGAAGAGGTGGTGAGCTCCAGGCACTAACTATACAAGAACCGTTTTTACAAATTCATCAAAATAAAGTGGTTCTTTGGACTAATCCTAAATTTCTACCCAAAGTAGTTTCTGCATTTCATCTCAACCAGTCTGTTGAGCTACCCATATTTTATCCTCAACCAGACTCCGTGGCAGAACGAGCTCTCCACACATTAGATGTAAAAAGAGCAATACTATATTACATTAAGAAAACTAAATCTTTTTGAAAGACAAAACCACTCTTTGTTGCTTTTTCACCACCGCATAAAGGCAATCCCATATCAAAAGCAGGTATTGCACGGTGGATCGTTAAATGCATCCAAACAGGTTATATTAAAGCGAAGCGCACTCTACACCCAAACTAGGGGCTTCCATGGCATTCTTGGGGAATATAACCTTAGATGACATCTGCAAAGCAGCAACATGGTCTACACCACACACATTCACAAAGCACTATTGTGTAGATGTGTTAGCAAAACAACAAACTAGTTTGGGTCAGGCCGTTTTAAGAACACTATTTCAAACCACTGCCACAGACACAGGTCAGCGACCGCTTGGGAGGGAACTGCTGTATAGTCTATGCTAAAGCATATGATCTACAGCTCGTATGCCTTGAACGGAAAATGCTACTTACCCAGTATGCATCTGTTCTTGGCATCTAGAGCTGTAGATTCATATGCGCTCACCCCCCTCCCTGGGTACCTTTGTCTGTTGCTGTATTATCTTACTTCGATACAATATACATGGACATCTCTTTCTACTCTTACTAACTCCATCATCACCCTTGCAACAAAACAATCTGGGGATGAAGCCGATGCCCATGCGCACTATCACCGAAAGGAGGAGTCACTTGCCTAGTGACTAAAAGACCTCTTCGAACAAAAACAAAGTGCAAACATCCGGACCCAACACCAGATGGCGATCTATGCTAAAGCATATTAATCTACAGATCTATATGCCAAGAACAGATGCATACTGGGTAAGTCTCATTTTCCTTACAGCTCCAACAGCACTAGCTGAAAGAGCACTTCATTCTGTAGACATTAAGAGGTGCTTAAAATTCTATTTAGGTAAAACCAAAGGTCGCGCGAGTCTAATCAACTGTTTGTGGCTTACGGCACACCATGGAAAGGTTAGTCTCTGTCTAAGAAAAGCATTGCTGGGTGGATATCCAGTGTGATTCACTACTGTCATCAAGCTGCAGACAACCCGTTGCAGATGTCAGTGCATGCCCACTCTACAAGAGCTATATCTGCTTCTACGGCACTGTTTGCTGGTGTGTCGCTTCAGGACATCTGCCTGTCAGCTACCTGGAACAATACACAGACCTATACCAAACATTACTGAAGTTGGTCAGGCAGTGCTGCAACATCTTTTCCAGTAATGATTAGCTTTTCTCCTTCTCCCCACCATCCTTTACTGATTCTGCATTTTGTTTTTGCTCTTTACATCGTATTCTTGTTTATAGAAATAAATGTTTGTGTGTGTGTATATATATATTATATACACACGCACACATACACTGGAGAACCACAGTTGCAGGTAGGTAACTTATTTTCTTACTCCAGTATTGGAACTCTCATAGATTCCCATGCTTGAATGAGATTAAATAGCAGTTATGAAGCACCTTTTTTGAAATCGAACTTCAAAGCATATAGCTGCAGAAAGATATATACATACAGACCTATATACTGTGTGTTCATCACAGTATATAGGTCTGTATATATATATATATATATATATATATATATATATATATATATCTGCAGCTATATGCTTTGCATTTCTATTTTAAAATGTGCTTCATAACCGCTTTATAATCTGATTCAAGCATGTGAATCTATGAGAGTTCCAATACTGGAGTAAGAAAATAAGTTACTTACCCGTAACTGTGGTTCTCCAGTATTGGAATCTTTCATAGATTCCCATGCTTGAATCAATTCCCGTTGTCGTGATGGGAGTCCCCCAGTACATTAAAATAGCTATGCAGTGTTAAACATAGACCAGAAAGGCCCTGGGCCATTTCATCTTGTAACTGATCATAGTCTTTTTTTAACAAGAGACCAAAATAGGTTTCAACCAATCATGTTGCCCTGCCCTGCCCTCTAGAACACCCCTGTGAGAAGCTCCATTCCCTCAGGTTTTCAAAGCACTAGTGTAGAGATTTACCCAGAAAAAAAGAGAAAAGGTGAGCTGCCTCAGAGGAAGGTGAGTCACATGTGAATCTATGAAAGATTCCAATACTGGAGAACTACAGTTTCAGGTAAGCAATTTATTTTCGTACAAAGTGTCAGGGGGCTAACAGACCTCTTTTTTTTTGTGAATCTGTTTTATTGGGTTTTTATTAATCTTATAAATTCAGACAATGTTGGGCATTACAATTGGCGTACAGTGCATAGCATAGTTATGCGGCATATTTACGGATCACGCCCAGGGTAGTGCACAAAGTAAACAATAACGTGGCTGACAGGTACATGTGCGGCTCGCTCTAATGAACTAGCTAAGGGTGAAAAGGCAGATAGGAAAAGAGGGTAAGGGGGCATGATAGCTACATCATTGTCCCCAGATTGAGCGTACTCTGAGGCATAGATGCAGGCAAATGTCCATTTACGGGACCATCTTCATTACGGCTGCTTGGTCTGAAGCCGTAACTTCAATGATTATTCTTTGCTACACCTTGAGGTGATCGTCCGGTTTTGAAAATTACAGTTATATATATGACCATTTGAAAATTCAAATACAGTAAGCTTCGTAATCTACGAACACGACCGATATACCATTTCTGTTATTTATATATATATATATATATATATATATATATATATATATATATATATATTCACCCACAAGATGCCCTTGCACGCCGGAACTTGTAGTTTTAGTCCTTGCATCATTATAATCCTCAAATGGATGTGTGCATTTTTAAACCATTCTTGGACCGATACTGGCCCTCCAGTGGGCCCCAGAGCTAAAAGCTTGTTCCATGTTTAAGGCACCAGCTGCGCCATCATTGGCCCGAGTAGTGCAGGTCAGACGATCCTTTCCCAGTCGCCCTTGCATCAGAGACACACTCCACCAGCCGGTAAGTATTCAAACTATATATATATATATATATACACATACACATACACATACACATACACACACACTTTTTTTTTTTTTTTTTAGAATATTGTATTGCAAAGAAGTCCTCATTCAACCATTGCCGAGTTTCTCATCTGCTCTCAAACAATAGGTAATTCTTATATCTTAATTGGCTCCAAACATCTGTTTTGGTCCCATTCATAAAATAATTTAGGAATGTCTGTGGCTGTCCTGAAGAAGGTGCTTAGCACGCCGAAACGTGTGTAGAAAGTAAGAATTTTTCCACCATTCAGCCACAACGTTTCAACATGAAACCAACTTTTACATTCATGTTGGGTTTTTGTACTAACGTTTGAAACGCCTCTACTGAATTGTTTTATACTAGTTTGTATAATATATTTGTCTGTTATGTTGATGAGTATAGTATGTCCTATTTGTCTTATAATTTTCAGACACTATGTCTGATATCAATAATTTTTTATCATGAGTTTGTATTAATAAAATGACGTTTTTAACGTAAATGTAGAGTATACGGAGTCTTTTTATATCAATGTGTTTAGTATAGGTCTACATATGACTAGTTAATTGCCTAGGGTTCTTTTTCTCAAATGTCCATTGACGCACACACGTGCGTGCACTGTCCCACAGAGCCGGCAGAAACACTGTTGTTCATTTGCAGTTAAGGGCCAATAATCGATTCACTGATTAAAATAAAGGGGGAAAAAAAGGGAGCTGCCCAACGTATATAACCAAACGTATAGCCCCGCCCCATGACGTGTAAGTATTGCATGGTGAGATGCGTTCGGGGCTCCGTCATGACATCCCCTCATTTTGCCTTGAGCGAGGCCAATAGCGCTCGGTGGGTGAGGAATTGCCCAGGGGGTAGCCCCTCCTCATCCACGAGGGTTGTATAGGGTGTGAGTGCCCCTTCGTGGTACAAGTCCCCGAGGGTGTGGATGCCGGTTATGCCACTCTCTGAGCGGAAGTGCCGTTAGTACTGACTACTCATTGGGAGTGACTTCTAGGGGTATCGCCGGCGCGTAAGGAATTACGCTGCGCATCAGAAGCACGCTCCTACGAAAGCAGCTATTGGCTACCGCAAGTCTCAGAGGTTCTGGCGGCCGTGGACATGCCCCCGGGTGAAACAACCGCACTATGTGTTCCAGGGGGGTAAGGCGGCTGTGTAGTTGCAGTGTCTGCACAGTGACGATCTGAAAGCCACCGTGCTATCCACTGTAGCGGAGAGGCTAGGTAGTAATGCTCGAAACAGGGTGCTGCCAGCCACCTTGGTTCGTAGGCAGATACAGCTTTTTCATTGTCTTCCTGTGTCTAGCATTGCCTCAGATGAAATCTCGGAGTTGTCTCTCAAAAGTAGCGAAAAAGGAAGCTGGGACAACATAGGCAGGTTCGTAAATTTGTAGAGGAGCCGAGGCAGGATCACCATTTTGGTGAGCGCTATCCTGTCCGTCACAGCCAATGGCAACGTGCCCCAGAATCGCATCTGCGACTTGATGGATGTCACCAGTCTACCGAGGTTCCCATCATAAAGATCTTGCGACGGGGTAAACTTGGATTCTCAGATAACGAAACGTATCTGGTGTCCATCGCACCAGGGTGCCACCCATGGTGAGGCCCGGATCGCAAAGCCCATCTTTGAATGGGTAGGGGCAAGATTTACCCTTATTTACTTTCAATCCGTAAAGTGCAGCAAAGTCTCCAAGCAGCTGGGCAGGAACGCGATCTATATCCCTGATGTAAATGAGAAGGTCGTCCTCATATAGCGACACCTGATGAGTAGCATCCCCCAGGGGCGCCCCATCCTCTAGCTGGGTGCGCAGCGCTTCTACCAGCGGTTCCATTGCAAGCCCGAATAAGAGCGGGGATAGGGGGCACCCCTGGCGCATGCCCCTCTGTACAAGAAGGGAATCCAAGATGTAGGGGCATATCTCGACTCTCACAGTGGGGCCAGAAGGCGCACTAGTTGAATGAACTCTGGGCCAAGGTCGAATTTCGCAAATACTGCAAACAGATAAGGCCACTCCAGGGAGTCGAAGGCCTACTCCAGGTCCAACACAAGGCAGCCTGTTTTGGGCCACTCCTCCGCTGCATAAGTGGCCACCCAAAAGAACCGGCACAGGTTGAGTGAAGTGCTACGCACCGGCACAAAGCTGTTTTGGTCTGCATGGACTAGTCCTGGGACTACCTGTGCCAGCCTGTCCGCCAGTACTTTTGCGAGGATTTTATATTCAGTATTAAGCAGAGCCAGGGGCTGATGGGAGCCCAGCTCCTCCGGATCTCTGCCTGGCTTCAACAATGAAACCAGATGCGCCTCGCGCATAGAGGGAGGGAGTTGTTCCGTATCTAGGGCCGTGGTAAACACTGTACCGAGGCGTTGCACCAGTGAAACCCGGTATGCCTTATAATATTCGGATGGCAGCCAGTTCGTTCCCGGGGTTTTCCCTGACGCTAGGGACTGAATAGCCGGACCAATCTCCTCCAGCGATATCTGCTTGTTGAACATTTCACAGAGCTCCTGTGTCACTGTGGGAAGCTGTAGGCGAACTAGGAACCTTGCCAGATCCCCTTGGTATCTCTATATCGAGATTGGTAGAGGTGTGCATAATGGTGCATCAGGACCGCATGTATGTCGCGCTGCATGACTAACAACTGACCTGTATGTGAGTGGAGCGACCCTATAGGGGCATGCGCGTGCTCCTGTCAGATCAACCAGGCGAGTAGTCTGCCTGCCCTGTCCTTTGCAGTGTGGGTGTGGACTGTGTGCGCTGTGTAATTGTGGCACTGGAGCTGATCCATGTAGTCTGCGTGTTCAGACCGCAGTACCTCTAGACGTCGCAAGTCACAACCCGCCCCATCGCGTTCATAGCGCAACAGTTGGGTCTCAATTCGTGTAAGGGAGTCAGATAAGTGTTTGCATATATTCCATGTTGCCCCTAAGCAATGGCCTCTAATTGACACCTTAAACGCTTCCCATTCGACAAGCGCGTCGCTGGCTGTGCCCTCATTTAGCTCGAAGTATGCAAAAATCGATGACCCCAGTGACGACCGAAATGCAGGGTCTTCCAGAGCCTGAGGTGGCAGGCGCCACGTGGGGACGGGGGGATGATGTGGTTCCCAGCGCAGCTGTAGCAATAAGGGATTGTGATCGGAATGGGTCCGCCCTAGGTACTCCGCGCTCTGGACCAATGGAAGTAGTGCTGGCGAGGCTACCAGCCGATCTAAGCACACATGTAGACCCTGCACTGCTGAGTAATGAGTATTAGCGGGCGGTGGGGTTTAGAAGTCACCACACATCGTGTAGAGCCCAGTGTGTCAGCCAACCAGAAAGGGCATGGGCGCTGGATGCCGAGAGGGCTCTATTAAGGACTGGGAACGACATATCTAAGTCTATATCCAGTACCGAGTTAAACTCCCCCCCCCCCCCCCCCCCTTTAGGAGCCAGGGTATCCCACTCCATTGGGCTATTACTTCAGATATGTGGGCGAGATAGGAGGCCTGATCTGAGTTGGGTGCGTAAAGGGAGCCTGAGTAGCTCTTGGCCGTTCAGGCACCCCTTCACAAATGTGTACCTTCCTGCTGCATCATTGACATTATCCTCGCTAACAAACGGGATTCCCGCCCTGACCCAAATCAGTGTACCTTGCGCATGCGCTGAATATGTAGTGCCAAACACTTGGCCTCTCCATCTCTTATGTAGGTGTTCCAGTTCAACCTTGGTCCTGTTTGTTTCTTGGAGCATCGCTTTTCTTGCTCTACGGCGCTGCAGGTATGAAAAGATAGAGTAGCGACGTGTAGGCGTATGCATGCCGCATATGTTCCACGTGACCACCTGTGTCATGTCAGATTAGTGTTTCGGTCGAAGTAAGTTGGGGTGAGCCACTGAACTACGGATATGTAGCGCGTGTAGGGGGTACGGGCCAAGTGCAAGAAACTAAATCTTAAGTCAGAAACTCAAACTTTGCTAACATTGAGGGCGAACGCCTAGGTGGGGCTGGTCCAAGCCATATCTAGCCCAACAGTGGCTAGAACTATATCAGTGTGGAGACTGATGTGGGGGTAGGGTGTGCATCTGTATGGGAGCGTTGTTTATCCCTCCATGACGCGGGGTTGTCATCCGTATCCCAGCCTGCGTGTTGATGTACGCCTATGCTGTTCGCGGGCCCTGGCGGGTGCAACCATTGTAGAGTGCACAGGTATGCGGCGGGTCAAGACAGTAATAGCAAATCATGAGATAAGAGATCAACAATCCAGTCAGTTATAATAGGAGAGTCTCTAGGGGGCTAACAGACCTTGTCAAGTATGCACCTACCTCTTTCTCATTGACATCTTAATTAAATTCCTAAACACCCTGTTCTCCTCTCCAATGTAACAAGGAGAATGGAGAAGAAAATTACAATTATGGTCCTTCCTCTAATTTTTTTATTAAATGTGATTAATTCCTGCACTACTTTGTTCTGCAGTAGGCACTGGTAATGCCTCCCATGGTGCCAAAACTACAACCTAAAAACAGTTTTAGAAGGTACAGTGGTATTGGTTTTTTTTTCAAACGTGCGTCACCGTATATTCTTGTATTCTTGTTGTACTTTGAATTTAAATGTACTACCTCTATGCCATTCCGTTACTGACTTTTGCACGTGCTTGTTTCATGACTTACAACAATCAGGCCATAATAACATTAGAGCTCAAGACAAATTCATAGTTTTGTTATCCCTTTAAAAAAAAACATCTTCAATCTGAATGATCACTTTTAATTTCCTTTTCAGGTGATAGCCCAAATAAAGTACATTTTTCTTATTCATCAGTATTCACTATTTCAGTGTAATTCTTAAATATAATATGTTGCACTTTAAGAGGTATCCGCATACAAGCAATCTAAACATATTATCCAAACCCTTCTGACTCGCATAATGATGCTCAATATTAACACTTAACATATTAAAATGTAAGGAATCCTTTCCAATTTATAGTTCGCCATAAAGATTATAACCATGTGCCAACATTTGAACCAATCACTAAACCAGTCTATCCTGTTAAAAATTTGAGATAAAATGAACAAGAGTCTGATAGGCTTGTCCATCGAGAAAGTATTCTTATTTAAAGTCTAGATTATTAACTGCGTTCGTTTACGTCTGAGATTGAGTAAGAGAATATAAATGGTGAATTTTGGATTTACAAATTAAATACAAAGAGCGATTATAGAAATCTAGTTTTATTTCCTTCCAGTTTTCCTGAAAATGGTGAAACCGGTCACTTTTACAATCAGATGTATGTTCACCTTCTCACAATTTACTTTGTAGTCGTCACTCTGTGACTAAATAACTAAAGTCTACTCTTTAATAATCACTGTTTGGTCATAGTTAAAGATTTTACTTTCTCTTGTAGGGAATTTCCGTTTATTGTCATAATCGTGAGAATAGTCCTGCCCATGTGCTTGGACCCCGGAGCACTTCATTAGATATATCTACTTAAGTTGTCATCTTCTGCCTTTCTTCAGGAAGGCTTGCATAGACACTTAAGAGATAAAGAGACAATAATGCAGCCTAACTAACTCGGCTACACTGGCCTTTACTTAATCTTGAAGTGAAAAAAGATAGGCAGTTAACTTTTAAATTTAGTAATTTTACTGAGTTTCAACACATAGAAAAATCCCCTTCACAAAACTCCTTTATTCATGATAGAGATAAAAGGGTTGGACAGAGAAGCCCCCATAGGCTGCCATTATGTGTCTCCAAATGGATACCGTGCCTTTAAGAGTCTCCAGAGACCCCCGGTATCACATGATGCACAGCCAGTAGCAGTTACTTTCAGTTCTTTTTTCCGGCTCCTTCTAGCAGGATCCTGGAGCATTGAGCTCTACCTTTTTTGGTATTTCATTCAAAATTTGCTTCAGTATTTGAATTTTTGCAACTTCATTTATTATCTACTTTCTGCTGTCCTTTATTGGCAGAATTTCTACAGTTTTCTTGTCAAAATGCCTTTTCTGTTTGACAAGTGTCCTGACTTTGGTAGGAAGAAGGCCAAGTCTGATGCACACAGAGTCTGTATTCTGTGTCTACCTGTCTCTCACGGCCTGACACCTGCTCTATTTGCAAGACCTTTTCTAGGTGCACCCTGCGTGACCGGGAGAAGATTCGACTCCAAGGGTTGGAGCAGCGAAGACCGAAAGCAGCATCTACAGCCTCCGGGCAAGGAGAGAGTAAGTCCTCTACCAAAACCCATGCTTCGACCTCTGGGGAGCTCCGCAGTGGAAAAATGACACCGGTCCCGGTCGAAGACGACTACGTCGAGAGCAGGTATGACGACGATATGCTCTCTGTCGATTCAGGGCTATGGGTCGAAACGATGTCGACGCTCCAAGTGGAGAAGGATGGCGAGATCTCGGACGGGATCGCCGTCGCGGATGTACCCTTGTTCAACGTTGACTCATCAACGCAGATCGCCATTGACGCATCATCATCATCATCATCTTCGTCGTTCGGAGTCACAAAGGCGTCGCTGTCGATGCGTCACCGCTGCCGACGCCTACGAGAAGGCCGACGCCTACGAGAAGGCCGACGCCTACGAGAAGGTCGACGTCTATGAGAAGGTCGACGTCGAGGAGTCCCCACCGATGTTCGTCGAGGTACCGTTCCGGAACTTGCTCCGTAGTGAGCCTGTCGACATCGACAGGGAGTTCACGATCCAAACAACGTCTACATTCACCATCTAGCAGTAGATCGACGTCGAGGGGGAAGTCTGATGTTGAGTCCAGGGCGCCTTCTTCGCAGCCAGTTCAAAAACTGAGGAGGATGGTCTCTTCTGCAGATTCGGAGTACTCCCGTACCTATTCACCATCAAGGACGCCTCCTGCTACTAGTTCACCGGTGGCCCTGCCAACAACGCCGCCTCCTCCTCCGCCGGTTCATTCTCCGCCTCCTCCTCTGCCTGGACCCACAGCTCCTCAGCCCACGCGTCCTGCAGAGCCTCGAAGACGAAGGTCACGGTCTCGGCCGAAACATCTTTCCCGTAGACACTGCCAGTCTTCCACGTGATCTCATCGTCATCGCTACAAGAGATCTTGCTCCTGGCATACCAGGGACACGTCTTCCACAAGTATGGAGAGGTACTCGCCTACTCTAACGGACTCTCTGCCTCAAAGAGTGCCTCCCGTTGATATCACCACCTTTCAGGAGGTCCTGGTCAGAGGGGCGCCAAAGCTTAACGTTCCCTTGTCTACTCCTATGCCGTCAACTGAAGTTATATTTGAAACCCTCCAGCAGAGAAAAACATCTTGTCCCTTGCTTCCGTTGGTACCTGGTTTAGTGGAACCTGCTATGGAACTGTTCTTGACACCATCTTCTATAAAATCTGCGCCTTCTAGGCTACAGAAGAAATACCGCCCACCTGATTCGGATCCTGCCTTCCTCCAACTGGACCACACCCCAGACTCTGTCATAGTGGTGGCGGCAAGGAAACTGCATGCTACGGCTCTGACTTCAACAGTACCACCTGATAAAGAAAGCCGTAAACTTGATTCGGTGGGGAGAAAAGTTTGAAACACCGCCGCTACATCCATGAAGGTGGCCAGCTCTACTGCCTTGCTGGGCCAGTATGACCGATCCCTGTGGGAGTCTCTTCAACAATTTGTGGACCTCCTGCCCAGGGACAAGCGGGAAGATTTTCAGGAGATATTGAACGAGGGACTGATTGTTTTGACTCAAATCATCAGTGCAGCAGCGGATACTTCACACCTGTCAGCCCACGGGTATTGCCGCGGAGTTACTCTCCGGAGGCATTCCTGGCTTCGTCTTACCTCACTGAAGCCGGAGGCGCAACAGCGCATCTCTAATCTGCCATTCTCTGGCACAACTCTCTTTGACTCCCATGCAGAATACGAGATGGCCCGCGTGAAGACAGAATTGGAGACTTTGAAGGCTGTAGGTCTAGAGAAACCTAAAGAACAGCGAAAAACCTTCCGCTCCTTCCAACTGTTATTCCTCCCAGAGGTTCCAACGATCTCAAGGCTGTCAGTCCAATCAACAACAGCAGTTTCAGCAGTCTTTTCAGCCGTTTCAGAAACGCCAGTCGCGAGGACGGTCCAACCAGCAGTCTGCACAAGGGAACAAGGCCCCTGCTGGTTCCTAGCCCTGAAGGGTTACTTCTCCCTCTTCCGTTACCCACTCCAGTGGGGAGGAAGCATTCGAAATTACCTGGCAGAGTGGCAGAAAATAACTCGGGACAATTGGGTGCTGCATATTGTTTGCAGTGGATACTCGCTACGTTTCACAAGCCCTCCTCCGTCGATTCCTCCAACTCGCTCATGCTACATGCTATGCGAGTTACAGAGAGAGGCCAACCTCCTCTTACAGAAAAGGGCGATAGAACCGGTCCTCTTGCACAGAGAGGAACAGGACTGTATTCTCGGTTCTTTCTAGTCCGCAAGAAAGATAAGAACGAGTTCGGACTCATCCTCGACTTGCGACAGGCGAACAAATGGGTTCGCAGAGAAAAGTTTCAGGTGTTGTCCTTGCATCAAATCTACCCTCAACTTCATCAGGGAGGCTGGCTATGCGAAATAGATCTGCAAGACTCATATTTTTACATGCCCATAGCGAGGAAACATCGCAAGTTCCTGCGTTTCACAGTGGGTAATAACCATTGTCAATAGTCCTTGCTGCCCTTCGGCCTGAAGTCAGCGCCCCGGACATTTTCCAAATGCATGGCCGTAGTTGCTGCACATCTAAGGAAGAACAAGGTGCTAGTCTACACATATCTAGACGACTGGCTGATCAAGGTAGCCTACGTCTCAGGAAGCGCAACTGCATTTCAATCGGACTTCCAATCTCCTTCTTTGTTTGGGCCTTCACATCAACCTCAAGAAGTCTGTCTCGACTCCTGTCCAATGTCTACAGTACCTGGGAGCCACCATAGATACACGCACAGCAACCGTATATCCTTCGGAGGAGAGACGCTTATCGATGCTTCAGAAGGCTCAGGCTCTCATGACCATGCCCTCCCCGACGGTGAGGACGGTTACTTCTTCTCCTGGGCTCCATGGCCTCCTGTATCTTCCTCACTCCAAATGCACGCCTCCATATGAGACCCCTGCAAGAATGCCTGGAGGATCAGTGGGACCAGAAATGGGGGGATTGGATAGCAGGCTCTCCAGTCCATCCGATGGTGGTGTTCTCCACGCAATCTCCTCCGGGGGATTCCCTTCCACAAGGAGATACCGACGCAACACATAGTGACAGATGCGTCCCTCCACGGCTGGGATGCACATTCCGGCCACCTTCAGACACGGGCACGAGGTCCTGGAAAGAGGCCACGTACCACATCAACTTCTTGGGACTACGAGCAGTTCAGTTGGCGCTGAATGCCTTCCAGCCCTCATTTCACACCAGTTCCCAGCTTGTCCAGATGGACAATACGGCAACAATGTTCTACCTCAACAAGCAGGGGGGCTCGAGATCTTGAGCATCTGGAAATGGCTATTGGCCAGGAACCTGACCATCACAGCAACTCTCCTTCCAGGTGTGCAAAATGCTCAGGCAGACGCTCTCAGCAGACTCATTCAAGAAAATCACGAATGGATCTTAAACGACAAAGTGGTGCGAGACATCTTCGGAAGATGGGGTACTCCAGAGGTCAATCTGTTCGCTACCGTGGAAAACCGCAAATGCCGCGCCTTTGCCTCCACGTTTTACCAACCAGGGACTCTGGGGAATGCCCTGTGGATCAACTGGTCAGGCGGCTTTCTCTAAGCTTTTCCTCCAATTCTCCTGATCCCGACAGTACTGATCAAGCTCTCACAATCACGGGCCAAGATGATTCTCATTGCTCCAGAGTGGCCCGTCTGTGGTGGTTTACAGACCTACTCCACCGGTCTCTCCTGCCACATCTCCGTCTTCCCTGCTGGCCGGACCTTCTAACAAAGTTCGGTGGACAGATGGTGCACCCCAACTTCTTGTCGTTTTAATTTGGCGGCATGGCTCCTGACATTTGAATCTCCCTCGGGACTGCATGGAGATATTGAAAGAGGCCAAACGGACATCTACACACACTTCCTATGCATATAAATGCAAGAGATTTTGCATCTGGTGTGCATCTAAGAATGTGGATCCTACCTCCTGCAAGGAAGATGTCATCCTTCCTTACTTGCTACACTTAGCTCAATCTGGCCTTCAGTTTCATTCGAATAAAGTTCACCTGGCAGCTTTAACTGCTTATAGGAAATGTCCTTCACAAACTTTTTTTTTTTTTTAAATCCCAGTCATCAGAGATTTTCTTGAAGGATTGTAAAATGTGTTTCCTCCCATTAGGCTTCCTTCGCCTCCTTGGGAGCTCAATGTGGTTCTTTCTCGACTGATGAGGGAACTGTTTGAGCCCATTCATAAGGCTTCACTTCAGCATCTGTCTTTGAAGACTGCTTACCTTGTGGTCATAACTTCTGTCCGCAGGGTTAGGGAACTTCAGGCACTCTGTTGTAAAGAGCCATATACAGTTTTTCATTCCTCTAAGGTAGTTATGAGGACTCAGTCTAAGTTCCTCCCTAAAGTAGTTTCAGAGTTTCATGTGAACCAAACTATTACAATGGCTACATTTTTTCAGAATCCCTCTTCTCCTGCTGAGAGGTCGCTTCATTCCCTTGATGTCAGGGGGGTCTTGAAGTTCTATTTGGACAAGACTAAGGATATTTGTAGATCAGACCAGTTATTTGTAAACTATGGCTTGGTCCAGACTGGTCTAGCTACCTCCAAACAATCCATTTCTAGGTGGATTGGTTCCTGTATTCAGCTGTGTTACCAGAAAGCCAACAAGACTCTTGTTAGTAGGCCTAGGGCTCACTCTACCAGAGGTAAAGCAGCTACAGCGGCTTTAATTCGTAACGTACCTATTTCGGAGATCTGTAAGGCTGCCACTTGAAAGTCAGTCCATACATTTACTAAGCACTACTGCCTAGACACTGATGCTAGGGCAGATGCTCAGGTTGGGCAGGCTTCACTTCGGAATCTATTTGCAAAATAGTGTGGTTATTCTCTTTCTTCCACCGCTGGGGAGTTGTTTTTTGGGATTGGGCTTGCTAGTCTATTCACATGATTGACTATACACGGAAATCCCCTATAGGAGTAGGAATAGTTTCTTACCTGTAACTCCAGTTCTCTTGTAGGGGTATTTCTGTGATAGTCATAAGTAGGGGTGGGCGGAATTTGCGTAGTCGCGCTACGCAAAGCTCCGCAAAACGATAAAAAATTTCTGCGAGCACACAGAGTTCCACAAACACGCGAAATTGCTTGTTCCGACCGTTCGTGATTCCTTATTCCTGTTCGCGAACGCTGTTTGCGTGCTCGGGGAGAAATATCTCACGAACACGCATTTTTAAAGCGTGAATAGCAAAAAATTCCACGAAGCCCCGGAATTTTGGGAAATTCCGCGTTCTCCGCGGAACGCGAAATTACCCAAATTCCGCGAGCGGAACGGAATTTACCGCCCAGGCCTAGTCATAAGCCACCCGCCCGCCACCCCGTGGCGGAAACAGACGTACCCAGGACTCAGCAGGCATTGCTACTCTACGCCTTCAAAAAGAACTGAAGGTAACTGCCTCTGGCTGTGCATCATGGGATACCGGGGGTCTCTGGAGACTCTTAAAGGCACAGTATCCTTTTGCAGACACATAATGGCAGCCTATGGGGGCTTCTCTGTCCAACCCTTTCATCTCTATCATGAAAAAAGGAGTTTTGTGAAGGAGTTTTCTGTGTGTTGAAATTCAGTAAAATTACTAAATTTAAAAGTCAACTGCCTATCTTTTTTCACTTCAAGACGAAGTAATGGCCAGTGTAGCCTAGTTAGTTAGGCTGCATTATTGTCTCTTTATCGCTCAAGTGTCTATGCAGGCCTTCCTGAAGAAAGGCAGAAGATGACAACTTAAGAAGATGTATCTAATGAAGTGCTGGGGTGTCCACGCACATGGGCGGGACTATTCTCATGATTGTGACTATCACGGAAATACCACTACAAGGGAACTGGAGTTACAGGTAATGAACTATTCCTTCCATTAAAAAAAAAAAAAAGTCCCCAAACTTTCTGATTTAAAAAAAAAAAAAAAAGAAAACAATACCATATAGCATTGGTGTTCAGTCTAGGTTTCAAAAATCACAAATATTCAAATATTTATGAGCACAAATATGTATCACTATGGATTTGAATCCACTACAGATGATGAATTCTGTTTGACTTAGTCATAGATATTTGCCAATTGATTTCAGTCAAATGCTAAGGAATATATAGTATTGGATGTTCATTTTTCACACATTTAATTAGTAGGGGTTTCTTACTGGTAGTACTGGAACAATTAATGTAAATAGCTTTTTTTAACCCTATAATTAGATATTTTGGCCATTGGCCAACACTGGCTAGTTAGAGGGATTCCTTTTTAGGGCTCTCGCCCTGCGTTGCAGAGAGCAGCACTGCTCGCGCAGGCGAGAGCCCTTTTGTCCGGGGTTTGAAAACTGACCCTGGAATCGCACACGCTCGTGCATGTGCTTTTCCTTTTGGATTCCGCTATTGGGCTTTGAGTGCTTGTTTTTTTTTTAAACAAAGCATGCAATAGGCCAAAGGCGTGCGCATTGCTCCGCCCATCGCCTATTGGTGTCTGTTACGCGCACCAAAGCCCATGTGGTTTGAATTAACGTGCCCAGACACGGGCGCGATAATCGAAAACATATGGCTCACTGTGGCGCGCGCGCGCAACACTAGCGGGCGTGTCTTTTAAAAAAAAAAATAGCAACTGCTTTCGCGATCGCTTTCAGTGCCGCTTGTTTATTACTGGTTTCCCTCTTGAACCTTCAATGGCGCTGACTTAATGCTGCTTCCGAAGATGCTGCGATTATCTTCATAGTTGCATTTGCCCGAGAATAAACAGAAGAGCAGAGGAGCAGCAGTGAAGTTATTCCAGTGCAGTGACTTAAATCTTTTGTTTTCGTAGCTTCATTAGTTCTCATTCCAAGCGTCGTGCGACATGAACTGAAACGAAAAGACGCAAGTCCTGAGTTGGATTTGTTAATTTAGATTATCCCCATAGCCAAATGTTTTTTGAGACCACTGCTGGAGTGGGGGTGGGGAATGCACCCTAGAATTTCCTTACATGGTTTGTACGCTTGGTAAAGGCCGCCATTATTGTGACGGCCTATCAAAAGCGCAGCAGACATGTGAAGCCTGTTTGGCCTGGTCTGCACGAAAAGTTCTCTGAAAGAATCGGTGTCGGCCGAGCACATCTCCTCCATAATTAAATAGGCAAAGGCACTGATGTTGCTGCAGCTGGGAGCGCTAAAAATAGAGCCGCTCTCCGCCAGTGTCAAAATGCACATTAGCATGCACACAGACGCCGACTCCAATCTAGAGCTTCAGGTGTCTATCGCTCAGCCTTTTTGCCATTTCGTCTGATTTTTCTGCCAATGCAAGACTCTTGATGTGGTTGTTGGGCGAAATTACGGCAATGAAAATCGGGAATGTTCATCCAGGGGTAAGGTACTGTGATTTATGCAGCCACACTAGCAACATTCCATGTGAAAAATACAGTAGAATAGATCACCCATTTTAGCCTTCAATTTCAGCTCACAATATCATGCCATGACCTAGTGCCAGTCTCTTAAGTTTATGTTTTTTTCTGCAATCAAGTTAAAGTCCAGTACTGCACGATTGTGTATCTCTGCACTATGTTGAAGGTCATCTCCTCATGGGAGCCCATATCAATTTTCCTAGGGCACAAGTTCTAACAAGCATTTGCAATGCAATAGGTCTCGCATTATTAAAGTTTGAGCTATTAGTGTTGCATTATTTAGTAATGGCAATAGCTCAAACTTTAATAATGCGAGACCTACTGCATTGCAAATGCTTGTTTTTTATCAGGCTGCTCCCGAAGAGCTTTTCGAGCTGACGTAATTACAGGAAAGTTAAAGTGAAAGGAGCTGATAGACTTGTTCAGTGCTCTGGGCATATCTTTCCAGGGGAGGACAGAAAGCCCACTAGACACCAGGGATTTCAAAATGGCGCCAAAACAAACCAAAGGATGCAGTGGCCTTCCCCAGCATCGAGCCATACCTCTGCCTAGTGAAGTCAGTAGTGTCTTTATTCCCCCTGGGGGGGCTGATAGGAGATTTGTCTAAAAAGAAAGCACACTACATGACAGGAATATATAATTTTAAATAAAATAATGTGGTGGTCCGTCGTCACTTCTAAAGCCTCAACAGTCTTTCTGCTCCCTGGTAGTGTAACACATCCCATCCCAATGGCAAGCGAGAGGACATTTTATTCTTTTGGGTGTTGTTTTTACATATGGGCCAGAAGAGTGTGACTGACTGCCAAAATGGTGAATGGCTGCCCTTTTTGGACTTGGTAGGTTGCCACCTGGAAAAACCTACCAGACCCAGACAGTTCTGAAAACTAGACATCCGGAGAGTCCAGGGTGGTGTGCTTTGCATGGTTCCCACACCATTTTCTTACCCACGGTGTCCTGCAGACCTCAAACTTTGACTAAAAACCCACATTTACCTTACATTTCTGAGAGAAATAACTTCTGTAATCTGCGGGGAGCCACAAAATTCCTACAGCATTCTCCCCAAGTCTTTTGAAAAAAATGGTACCTCACTTGTGTGGGTGGGCCAAAAGACCTTGACACAAAAGGCCTTTTAGCCTTGTGTAGAGATCAGCAATAGCTTGTAGCTGCAAGAATTGGGTCCATGCTCGACCACCACCCATGGAAACCTACAAACAGATATTTTTTGAAAAATAGACAACTAGGGGAATCCAGGGTGGTGTTTCTTGCATGGATCCCATGAGGTTTTCTTACCCACAATCCCCTCACCTCCGCAACAGCTCCTCCTGGTGTGAGCGCCCCCCCCCCCCAGCTCACTACTACTGCCGGTCACGAGTTCGAGGCTCGCTCGCTGCACTTGGTCTGTACTGTCATGTGTATTGCCACCTGTGTCCTTCCTTCTGTTTCTGCGCCCTGTATTTCATTTGTGTGCCCTGATGTTAGCCTCCCTTTACTTTCTTTCCCCCCCCTATGATTTTGTGCACCGTTGCCCTCTGTTTCCCCCACCGCTCCTCACCCATTTTCCCCGCCGCTGCGTCCCTGCGGCCCGCCCGCTCACCCATACGCTGCCCTGCTCCCGCCTCCCAGCTGCTCCGCCCTCCCACCTCCCCATATATGCTGGCCGCGCGCAGCGGTGCCTAAGGCAAGCCCGTCTGCGCCCGTCCGTGCCTGGACCGCGCCCAGCACCAGAACCCCTGGTCCCCTCAAACGCCACATCGCCTGTCTCCGCTACGACTCCAGCACCCTCCACGCACTCAACGCCGGACGATCACGCACCTGCTGCCTGGCTGCCCCGAAGCGCACATAAGGACCCCCCCTTCTGCCGGAACTGCAGCTTCAACAGCATCCGATCCGCAAATCCACCCACCAGGAAAGAACGCAACCCCTCAGATGCATTCTCCTCAACACCCGCTCCACCTGCAAACACGCCGTTGAACTCTGGGATCTTCTCGACCTGACGGAGACCTGGCTGAACCCCTCCTTTGCACCCGATATCGCCATACCCATCCCGGACGGCTACAAGATCACCAGCAGGGACCGCACCAACGGAGTAGGAGGAGGGATCGCCATCGTCCACAGGAACACGCTCAGAGTCTCGACCAACATTGACGACACCCTCAGCACTGCCGAACACCTGCACTGCCAAATCCACACCGATCCCAACACCACCCTCAGAGGAACCCTCGTCTACAGACCACCCCCGGACCCCGACCACAGTTCAGCGACTCCATTGCCGACTTCGTCAGCACACACGCCCTCGCCTCCACGGATTACATCCTCCTCGGGAACCTGAACGACCACACGCTTGACCCCATCTTCTCCGCAAGCTCCCACTTCACCTTCAGCCACACCACCGAACTCCACTGGACCGACCATCGCTGCATCCACTTCACCTTCCGGAAAGCCACCACCGCACCCAACAGATACCTCGCCGCTGCTGGAGCAAAGTCACCGAAGACCAGCTAACCACCACCCTCGCCTGGAGCCCACCCGCCGACCCCACCGACCCAGACACCGCCGCCCGCCACCTCAGACAGTGGATCGACGACTGCACCAACACCCTCGTCCTGCTCAAGAAACCCTCCAACAGCCACAGCAGCAAGAAAACCAGCTGGTTCACTGAAGACCTCCAGGCCTCCAAGCAAACCTGCCGAAAGCTAGAGAAGAACTGGCACCGTGAACGAACACCAGACTGCTACGCAGCCCAAAAGAACGCCACCCGCAGACACCATCACCTCATCAGATCCACCAAAAGGGCCTCCTTCAAAGACCGCCTAGACAACAACGCACACAACAGCAAAGAGCTCTTCAACATCGTGAAGGAACTCGCGAACCCCAGCTGCAACACCAACGACCTCCCATCTCCGGAAAGCCATCAACATTTCCTTCGAGACAGCAACCTTACTGGAAAGCTGGAAGCACGCCGAGATCAACGCCTTACTCAAGAAACCCACAGCGGACCTCAAGAACTTCCGGCCCATCTCCCTGCTCCCGGCGAAGGTCATCGAAGTCCGTCAACAGACAACTGACTGCTACCTCGAGGAGAACAGCATCTTGGACCCGTCCCAGTCTGAGTTTCGCAGCAACCACAGCACCGAAACTGCCCTCATTGCCGCCACCGATTACATCAGGACCCTGCTAGACAACGGAGAGACCGCAGCCCTCATCCTCCTGGACCTGTCAGCCGCCTTCGACACAGTATGCTCCACACACCACACACACACACACGCCTCCACAACACCGGGATCCAAGAGAAAACCGTGGACTGGACCACCTCCTTCCTCTCCGGCAGAACACAGGGCGTCCACCTACCTTCCCCCCCCCCCCCTTCCACTCCGAAGCCACGAAGATCTGCGGCGTACCCCAACGCTGTTTAACATCTACATGGCACTGCTCGCCCACGTCGCCCGACTTCAACATCATCTCTTACACTGATGACACCCAGCCAAAACCCCACACTGCCAAAACCAACCTCCACAAAGGAATGAAGGCCGTCACCGAATGGATGAGGAACAGCCAACTGAAGCGGAACTCGGACAAGACGGAGGTACTCCTCCTTGTATCCACCCCCTCAGCCTGGGACGACTCCTGGTGGCCGACCGCACTAGGAACAGCTCCCAACACCCACCGACCACGCACGCAACCTAGGGGTCATCCTCGACTCCACCCTCTCCATGACCAAGCAGGTCAACGCCGTCTCCTCCTCCTGCTTCAACACCCTCCGCATGCTCCGCAAGATCTACAAGTTGATCCCCACCGAAACGAGAAGAACGGTCACCCAGGCCCTCGTCAGCAGCAGGCTGGACTACGGAAACGCCCTCTACGCTGGAGCCTCGGCCAAACTCCTGAAACGGCTTCAACGCATCCAGAACGCCTCCGCACGCCTGATCCTCGACATCCCTCGCCGCAGCCACATCACACCCCACCTGAGAGACCTGCACTGGCTCCCCGTCAACAAGAGATAAGCTTCAAGCTCCTCTCCCACGCACACAAGGCACTCCACAACACCGGACCTGCGTACCTCAACAGACGACTCAGCTTCTACTCCCCCACCCGCCAGCTTCACTCCGCCGACCTCTCCCTCGCCACAGTCCCTCGCATCCGAAGAGCGACCTCCGGCGGCAGATCCTTCTCCCACCTCGCCGCCAAGACCTGGAACACCCTCCCCATCCACCTACGGCAGACCCGAGACCTGCTGACCTTCAGAAGACTCCTCAAGACCTGGCTCTTCGAGCAGTAGCAGCACTACCCCCTCCTTACCCCCCCCCCCCCCACCCCCAGCACCTTGAGACCCTCACAGGTATGTAGTGCGCTTTACAAATGGTATGATTGATTGATTGACAATACCGTGCAAACCTCAAACCTTGCCAGAAATCATGCATTTTCCTTATTTCTGAAACTTCAGGAATCCACAAACTTCCTACCATGTAAGACACCACCCTGGAATCTCCTGGTTGTCAAGTTTTCAAACAGGTCTGTGGTTCTTAGGTTTTCATGGATGGTGCTACAGCCGGCCCCAAATACCCCAGCTACTCCAATTGCTTATCTATCAATGTAGCACTGTAGGGCCTTTTGTGTTGTGGTCTTTTGGGACACCCACACAAGTGGGGGTACCATTCTTAACCGAGGACATGTAGCAACTCAGGATGGAAAGAAATGTGTGGCTCCCCGCAGATTCCAGAACTTTCAGTCACATAAAAGTGAGGAAAGTGTTTTAGCAATGTTTGGCATTTGCAAGGGCTTCTGGTTAAAGAAACACTTGCCACACAAGTCCTTCTGCCTTGGATTCCCCCAGTTGTCTAGTTTTCAAAAATGTGCAAGGTTGATAGATATCCATATGTGTAGGCAGAGCCAGGGCACACAATCCACAGCTACCCACTTTGGGGGGGAAAAAGGTTGAGTGGAAAAATTTGATGTATCCAGGTTTCGTTTTGGGCCATTTGCAGCCATGGGCACTTGGCCAACCCACACAGATTGGAAGACTAGGTGGAATAGTGGTTGGAAGGAAGTTTGTGTCTCTCCACAGATTCCTGAACTTGCCATCACAGAAATGTGAGGAAATTTGTTTTTTTTTGTCAAGGTTTGAGGTTTGCAATGGATTGTGGGGAAGAAATTCTGGTGAGAGCCACTCGCATCACCCCACCTCAACCTGCAGGTGACGTGATAAAGTGCGACGTGTGTTTATCGCATTCTTCTCATATTTTCCTCTGTGGTTCTTATGCTATGACAAGAATAGAACACATTCTTTTACTATCTTACTTACCCTAGTTCACTGTAGAGTATTTGCTCCAAAGAACACTAATATAATGATTTTTTTAATAAGGGACACCACTTAATAGAATACAGTTCTAAACTATTTTTTGAAACATGCAACAATTATAACATTTTGTTAATAACAAAGTATAACTTGAACCCTCCTCTAAGTGTTCAATTATGCTGGACAAGAACCATCCAAGTGCGTTATTGATGCAAAGGTGTTGGCTTAAATCAAATAGAAAAGTTGTAAAATGGTTAAAAAATTGTAAGTTATAATAACTCATGAGTTGTACTGTTATTTTGCCCTGATGAAGCGATAGACTGAGGTTGTGATACGTATATTGGCAACATTCTGTATTATTTAATGGCAAAGAGTCAGTACAGTTGAAATAAAAGATATATTGTGATATCCTTTTGAAATAAAATACGACTTTTACATACATGTAAGTACCTCCTAAACTGGTTTTTGGTTCCTATTGCAATATAACTTAATAAGGACAGCGGAATCCACCCAACTGCTACAGAAACAAAGAAATACATAATGTAATGTGGGGACATATAGCAGGGAGGGAGGTGCATGTATCTTCCCAAACTTAGAGTGAAGGACAGAACTGTATTTTAGCATCATGATAATAGAACCAAAGACTGTGCATTAAATGTATTGCCTTCTGACCATCTGTCATTTTCTGTCTTCTAAATATTATGAACAACTATGGTATTTTATGAGAAAGGATAGTAAGACCTGACATGGCTGAGATTCACAGCTATCCTGTCCCATCTTTTGGCCATTTGGCACAATGTGTTTGTTGTTCCGTATACCGATCATTAATAGAAGCATGCAGATCCTTGGTAACATGCAAAAGTAAATGTCATTATTGCCGAACATTAAGTGAAATGCTAATTTACTTACTTGTTCAGAAATGTGAATCATGCTAAATATGAATTTCTTTTTGAAACCTATTGTCCTCGGTTAAGTCCTATGAAGGAGGAGCTGAAATTGTATTTTTTTTCCATTAAGGACCAGCGACAAACTGAATCTATCCAGCTGTTGCAATCCCAGCTCACCAACATGACACACTTGGTTTTCAATTTGTCAGAAACTGTTACAGAGTTGAAGCGAGAGGTAAATTGTACTTAGTTTCTTTTTGTCATATAAGAACATTAACTGATTATACCATACTTGGTTTATCATATTATTGTTGTAAAATGACAATGACATTAATCCCTTAATTTGCATGTTTCTCCTAACTGGTAATGTAACTTTTTTATAAGCCAACACCTTCACAATAAGAGGAAACACATCATTTCACTTTTCCTTCTCCTGTATTTGAAACTGGGTGTTTTGCCAATAGGATTTGCCAGTCCAGCCATTCCCATGGTACATTTCTTTAAGACAATCCTGTTCAGAATTCACAAAGTTTTGTGTTTGGATTACCAGTTTGCCTAATTCTTTTAATTTAACCTACTAGACGCTGAAGTATCAATTGGCCTCAGTTATTTTTCTTCTAAGTGGAACAAGGACCCCAGAACATTTGGCTAAGCCCTTTTTTCCTTTAATGCAATTTCCAAGGAGCCTTTTTCGCTTTATTTGGGTATCTTTTGATATGTGCTACCCTTTGAAAAGATTTCTGAGTAGTAGGGTTACATTTACATGTTAATTCCCTCATCTATCTTTCCTCTGTTGCTTTTTGATGGGATGAAAGCCCCTTTTGACAAATGTGCCTTCCCGGGAAAGGGAAGAAAACAAATATATAAACAGACCTGTGATATTATTTGTCTTTCAGACCGCATCATGGTAGGCCCTCTATTTCATTAAAGTATGTAAGACAGAGATAATTTCCCTGAGTAAAAAATGTGATTTCTTATGCGCACATGGTATACAGAAGGGCCAGTAGAGCCATCCCTGTGTATCTCGTAACTTGCTCATCCCCGTCTGACACATCCTGGCCTTTTTTCTTTTTAACCCCATTCTTATTTGAAAGCAAGTATTTCAACAGCAACATGGACCTTTCAAAGAATCCCTGGCTGTGGATAGCCCCCACGTTTAAGACTTCTTTGTCAATGTGTTTAGGCGACTGTCACCAAACGATTACAGAGCCAGAACAATAACAAGGCTCAATTCTAACTACTATTTTTATTTCTGTTGTCTCGCCTCTTTACAAAAGGTTGATTCGCCACTGAGCCAGCAGCCCATTATCCAAGCCAAGATGAATTGTTAGATCTCGTGTCGGGGAAGAATCAGCATTTTGCTTATGAGATGTACTCTCAGCTGCTCGGGAGACTCATCTGGTCCTTAGAAGAGTTGCACATCTCTGAGGAGACCTAAAGTGCCAGTTGATTCTAAATAGGGCATGTTCTCCCTTTCATATTTGGACTATTCCCATCAGCTGTATCTCCAGTGAATAATATGGCAACATTTTAAAGAGGTACTGCATGGAGCTGTTGCTAAGGTCAGTATCTTTGAAACTTTTTCATGAGCTCAGAGTTAGTCTTTGGGATCCTTCAGCTTCAAACACATGATTGGTGTTTGATTCCATTGGTAGAATACCTCTCTTAGATACCTGCAGACATACTGTTTATCTAAACCTCAACACAGCTGTCCACGTCCCAAAAACAACTGTTTATTAGTAGCGTTGGTCACATGAAAAATCCCTCCCTTCTCTTCCACTGATGCTTCGTCCTTGAGGAGCAATTGAGGTACTATAGATGCGTGTGGAAAACGTTGGATCCATTGATGTAATATCAACACAGAAATAAGCAACAAGATTTTATGAACTGAAAGATTATTGCTGTGAATGATGTGACTGATCTGTCAGCACATGGTTGTTCCTGCAAAGAGTCTGCAAACTACTACTCCAGCTTTTTCTCACAGGAACTAGAAATTTGCCACAAGATTTTTTTTAAAACAATACTATGGAAAGAGTTCACAAATTAAAGAAAAAAAAAGAAAGTGGATCTACTTCTGATGTGACTTGGTGAAAAAGACATTTGAAAGAACAGTTCAGACCCATTCATTTCCTCATTATTTCAAACAAAAATGACAAAAAGGAAAATTAAGGATGTTAGCACTGCTTTATATCTAGCCCCATTAACCATAAGGAGATTGCAATTTGCCTCTAGAACCCCAAGTTACATAGTTTCACGTTGTCCACCAAAAAAGCAGAGATCTCAGCAATATAGTAGACCATCATCCCTACCTATGTATAGAAATTCCGTTTTGCCTGAAATCCTCCTATTCTCCGCATCTGCATGTATTGTGGTGAGCATAGTGTCTTAGAAAATGCAGATATTTATCCAGATCTATTTCATGATGACTACATAAATTAAGCTCTCTTCAACATGTTTGGTTAGAACGTTCGGTTGACCTCTGATGTCCTCCAAACTTTAGAGCTCCAGATTAACTTAGGCAGCTGCCCAGCCACACAGTAAAGAGGATCAAACATGTGCATGCTTAAAACGAGACACACTTCATTTGTCTGAAGTGTTTTCACCTTCAGAGTGATCTGGATAGCCAGTCACTTGTGGGTTCAATCGTTCCTCTTTCGTCATAGTACTTTATGCACCACTGCACATGCAGTCCTTACTGGTATATCTCAATGGTAATTGCTACCAGAAGTCAAAGAGTGGTGCCAGAAGAGTATCATGATGAAAGTAATTTAGACATTTTTCTTCAAGACATGAAGGAGCTATTGGAGTTTCTTCTAGCAAACAAGTTGTTAGTTCCATCAACAACATTAAAAAGACTGTTAAACAGCTCAAAACAGCTCAACCTTAGAAACAAATCAAGGCAATGCTGAAGGCCCAGAGAAGCAAGAGCAAATTGTGTGAAAGAGTACTGCCTCGTTTTGGAGTTACAAACAATCTGAATGCTAGCCCAGCACCAGATTTTACGCACTTGCGTCCAGAAGACTAATTGAACACTAAAGAGCTACACTATCTGTAGTTCCCCATACTAATAGCTCAAACATACCCTCACCTGGAGGTTCGGCACTAAAGAAAAATAAATTAGTTTATGGCTACAGCTATTTCTTAACAAATCGACATCAACCCCATTGAAGAAGTTCCAGTATCAAGGAACTGTGATAAATAAAATAGCTTTGCAATCGAGGACATTTTCAATCCAGAAAAAAACAAATCTTTGTTAAAAGCCGTTCAGCGGCACACCGGTTTTAGCTCTCCTAAGGCGGTGGTCTCCTCATCTCCACTGTTCCTAATTTAGCGAGGCTGGGCCGGAATACAGGCAGTTTTGATGGTACCTCAAGAAGGCTAATTGAATAGCCATGTCTTCAGCTTCTTGCGGAATTCAAGAAGTGAGGAGGATGCCCTGAATTGTTGGGGGGAGGTCGTTCCAGGATTTGGTGGCTTGGTAGGGGAATGATCGACTTCCTGTTCTGCTTTTGTGGATGAGGGTTGTGTGTGTGAGAGTGATGCTGAGTGAAGTTGTCTGGTGGGTTGGTGAAAGTGAAGCCGGTGATTGTGGTATGCCTGTCCCGTGTTGTGTAGTGACTTGAATGCATGTGTGAGAAGTTTGAACGATTTTGGGAAGTTTATAGGGCTGATGAGCTCACCTTTTTGAACCCATGCTACAGTCAGACCTTCAATTCCTCTCTTGAAGGTAGATTTTTAATTTGTTTGTTTATAATGCACATTAATGTCAGGGCTCCATCTTCAAGGCACAGACATTAAACTACATTCAATCATGATAGCAGATTATAATATCCAAGATCTAGTTATATCAGAGGAATATAGGTCAAATATAATACAAATAAAAGGCATTAAGGTTTAGATCCTGCATTCAGAACAGTAAGTGGGACAAATGTCTTTACAAAATCTTTTAAATCGTATTTGTTTTATTTCTTTTGTTAGGTCCTTTGATTATGGATTTTTGCTTTTCTCTTCTGTATTTATTTTTCTGTTATTTGTGATTTCGTAGGTTAGATGTCTCTATCAGATGAACAAGTCACTTACCTTTGGTAACTCCTTATCTGGTAGAGACATGATCTGGCCGAAGATTCCTTACTGACCCACCCATTATCCCTGCACTGCAGACAGGCTTCTAGGGTTGGTAATGATCCTTTTCAGGGCCCTGGTTTTCAAACACACCAATGTCAGTACTCTCCATGTCTCCGCGCTTCTGGGCTGTAAAGTTGTGAAAAAGTAACTGACATTATCGTGCTGAGGTGGCATCTATGTAGGCCACGCAGAGCTGACCAACACCATCTACCAGCGTGCAGGGGTATTGCTTGAACAAAAATCGGCTAGATCATTTGTCTACCAAATAAGGAGTTACTGAAGGTAAGTAACTTGTTCTTTGGATACATAAAACAAAGGTCTCTTCAGGCCTTTTGGTACTTGTGAGACGCTGAGGCTGCATTCTGAAGATCCCCACAAGGAATGTATTTACTACCTTCACCCTTCTCTTAAGGCAAAGAACTGTAAGATCTGCCAAACCTTTTCCACAAAGACTTTGAAGGACAAAACGAATAGATTGCTTAACTGGCTTCAAAAGATCAAAGCCAAGGAAAATCCTGCCTCCGAGAAAGAGAACGAAGGTACCTCAGATAAGGCCAAAAAAGCCCAGAAAAGCGGGCTCTCTGAAGGCCATTCATTAAAACGTAGATCTGAAACTACATCAAGAAATGAAAGTCCATTTTCAGAGATCTTGCACCAATGAGGTAGAAAACTGAGACTTCCACAGCTCACTGTTAAAGATATAAACCGCAGATGCTGCTAAAAAAGGTATCTTTAGTATACACTAGAGCATTGTCATAAAAGATTCTATCCTAGATGACAGAAAACCGTTAACGCTACCATTGATGTAATTCAAGTTACCTCTGTCATCAACAGTAAGAACTGCATTGACAACATCCACACTAACTGTCATTATTGTTGACCACTGCAACAATTACATCAGCGTAGACCGAGACACCATTGATAAACCCATCTGCTCTACCATTGACTTGGCTTTCGTTGACTGCACCAGTGTCTTTGACAAAGGCTTACCTTAATCACAGAAAAAAAAATTCAGTACCATTGCTGCCTGATCACCCGTCGCCAAGTAAGGTGTTGCTTCCACCCCATGTCAGCTGGAAGATGTTGAACGCTGAGAATGACATGTGGCCATTTAGTCCTCCTTATAGCCTAATCCATCTTACTGGTATATATCGAGATGATGATGAGGAAGAGTATGTGGAAGGTGAAGATACATTTCTATGTCCACCAGATGGCTGTTAAGTTGCAAAGTAAGACTAATCGTATACTTGGATGAAAAGCACCCATATGAGCATAAGATGCAATGTCAAGAGGAAACGATCCAAGTCACTAGAGCTTGACTATTACAAAGGTTTCAGGAGCCTCCCAAAACAAGGTCACTAAAGCAGCCATTTTTCCCGCTACTGCCACCAGTATTGCAGACACATCCATCTACCCCTCTTACACAGCATACCATCCACCTCATACTCCTCAAACAAGACTTGTGTTGCATAAAGAGAGTGATGTCTATTCTGACAAGGACCGTGAGTATGAACATGTACAAAATGATGTATCGGAAGACCTGCGCTCTGAATGGGATGATTACCTAGCACCCATTTCTCCACCAGTTGCTCTATGGCTAGTAAACTTTTCACTAAATAATGTTGGAGTTTTCCATGGTCTAGTGGAACAAACATCTAAAAGAGGTGATATACCAATTCCAGTCAGGCAAGTGGATTGTTTTTTATACAGAGCCCGCTTGTAAATCAGTGAAAGCCATCCTGATTGTTAATAAAAAGTGCTTTGCGAGTCACCTGCCTATCTAATTGGACATCCCCAGACAAACTCTGTAGTGACATAGGCTGTCTTGGACTATCTTCAAACCCTGCTACTCCCGGTTCTATTTCACCTGGCAGGGAACAAGGCGGTTTGACAATCTTGGGCAAAGGATGTCCGCCATGGCAGCAAGTAGAGTGTGGGCAGCCAATTTCTTAGCAATCCTTTGTCGTTACAACAGGTAAATGTGGTCGGACAATCTCAACCTTTTGCCAGAAGACAGAAGAAAATAAGCCAAAAATATCCTTGAGGAGAAAAGGGCTTCCTCTAAACTATTAGACTGCACAATGGACATTTCGTCAACAGGTTCAGGCGGGTTGCAGTCGCTACTGTTCTCTGAAGGCAGGTCTGGTTGATGTTGTCATCATCCAGGCCAGTGGTCTAAAGTAAGGTCTTGGACATGCCCTTTGATGGAGTAGCTCTATTAGATAAACAAAGTAGTCAGTTAAGATTGATACAGTGAGATCATTTGGTGTTCTCTAGCAAAGGCTGAAGCCATCCTTTCGTGGAGTCAGAGGTCAAGGTCAGTTTTCATTTAGAAAGGGATATCGGCCTTAAAGATATCAACCCTATCAGCATCCTCAACAGCAAAATCTCGCAAGGGGTTTAAAGTGATGCGGTATGCGATGGCGCCTCCACGTGTGGACGTCCGTATCCAGCAAAGCAACTTAGCACGGTGCCACAGGTGGGGGGATAACCCTAAACCCCCTAAGAAGACCGGAGTCTAGTAGAAAGTTATACAGATGACCTGTGCACACGTTAAAGTATCAACAGTATGAGTTACTGCATGTAATGAACAAACAATTAAAACAGCGGTCAAATGACGTTTTCTTTCTTTGTGGATTTAATCGGTGAACAGATGCCCAGCCAACACGTGTTTCATCAGGGTGTGAACCCACGACTTCTTCAGGGCTAATGGACAAAAGGTCAGAAATTGAAAATCTCCCTGCCGGTTGAAATTCCGTCCCGGCTGCACAAGGGTGAGTCAATCCCAGGAAGGGCAACAAGTAGGGTAAGGTAAGTACCAGACGCAAAGCACTTAGAGTATTTGTCCATTAGCCCTGAAGAAGTCGTGGGTTCACACCCTGACGAAACACGTGTTGGCTAGGCATCTGTTCACCGATTAAATCCACAAAGAAAGAAAACGTCATTTGACCGCTGTTTTAATTGTTTGTTCATTACATGCAGTAACTCATACTGTTGATACTTTAACGTGTGCACAGGTCATCTGTAAATCATCCTCAACAGTTCTACTAGCAGCGGTATACTCGGCAGCAGGATATTCTGCAGCAATACAGCTGCATATATGAAGCAAATTCCATGAAGAAAGCCAGAAGCCCAAACTAAGGACTCCTCGAGAAGACTTGGCCATCTAGGAGAGCCGGTCGTAAAGGTTTGGCCTCAAACTCTACATCCAAAGTGATCTGATCTCCACATGTGTCTGATGTAAATGATGATTCTGCCCTTGTTAAAGAAGGGAGCTATAGAGAAAGTATTCTAAGCCCAGTGAAAATCTAGGGAATGGAGACCTAGACAAATTTAAGATCATCGGAAATTAAACAAAATACCTGAAAAAACAGTAATTCCACATGCCCACACTTCAAGACATTCTCCAGCTTCTTAATCACAGAGACTATGTGACCTCATTGCATCTCCAAAATGCATATTTCCATATATACAACCTCTGCCATAACAGTTTAAAGTCCTTACTGTGAACTTCAATTCTGCCCTTTTATTTTTACAAAATGTCTGATTCCAGTGGCCGGATATGTTAGAAGGAAAGGTCCCCAAATGTTTTCCAAACTCATCGACTGGCTAGGGAAAGCCTCTCATTACCAAGCAATCAGAAAGTTGATCAAAGTTTTTATGCAGCTTTTTGAAAATGTGAGCCTTACCCTCAACAGGGCCAAATCTTCTTTCCATCCAATCACATTTGTGGGAGCCATCTTAGATGCTATGAAAAACAAACTCCGTATATAAATGATCAACCTCGCCATCAGGGTGTTAAAACGACTGTCAGTTTCAGTTTGCCGGATATTATGCTGCATTACTCTCATCCTATTTTCCCGTCTGAATGGGGCATGTGCAAGAGGATCGGAACAAACAATTGTTTGAAACCCAGGGTTCATTTGATAAACTTATAGACATCTCTCCAAGAATGAAAGCTGATCTGCCCTTGTGAACACAGGAAACAAATATCTTCTCGACCAGATTAGCTGTTGCACCTTTATCAGCTGTTTCACATTTTAGGAGTTCTTCCAATAAAGGATCCCTTTGGTCAAGCAGAATTGTGAAAATTCTTAAGACGGCTTATCCTCCTTTGATGCTTCCACCAACATCTTGGCAGTTAAATACAGTGATATCACTGTTGAAGAAATGCTTCTCCTGGAAAATGGCATTGTTTTTGGTATTAACATTTTCAAGAAGAGTGAGTGAAAATACAAACACTTACCACTAAGGAACCATATATGCAGTTTCAAAATGATTCTCATATTAGGAACGGAGCCACAACTCATTCCAAAGGTACCAGCTGAATGTCACTTAAATGAGCCTGTGATTCTAAAGACATTCTTTCAAAATCCAAGTCCTATAGCGGAAAGAGCACTTCACCGTCCCAACGTTAGAAGAGACCTAAAATTTTATATTGACAGGAATAAAGAGCTTAGAAAAAACAAATGAATTGTTGGTACTGAATGGTACCGCTTGCTATTCCGTGTCAAGCATGTGAATCTATGAAAAATCCAGTACCGGAGAAATTACTTGTGTGACTGTAGTTCTCCAGTATTGGTATCTTTCACAAATTCACTTGTGTCCCAACCTCCTCCGCTAATGAGGCTCACCTATCGAACAAAGTTAATAGTTCTTCACACTTGCGCTAGAAAACCTGAAACATGGTAGCCTTGAGGGGAGTGGTGATCAAGATACTGAAATTTGATTTTGAAGTTTGGTTCTTTTCAAATTATGTGAATATGCTAATAAAAATGAATATCTTTAAGCCCTGGCAAGGTTTTTTTGGTACAGTACTGCTTTTTGGATTTAACGTGAGACTCCTAGCTTGACAATAGAGGAAATATTCAAAATGTTGAAGCTATGAAAGTTACCAATACCGGAAACTACAGTTGCAAGTAAATACCTTTTTTCATCTGAATGAATATTTCACATTTTGGATCCCTGAATTGAATTCATAAACAAGTGTGCTTTTCTGGAAGCAAACGAAGATGGTAAAAGTCAATGTCTCAGAATATACTGCCTTCTAACTACAACTGAATCCTGGTGCAAAGTCACGGTGGCGGACTTGAAGTGACCACTGATGTTCTTTACCTTTTACTTGTGCTGTATATCCACTATTTCCCTTTTTAAAACATAACAGGGAAGGTTTTTCAATTGTTTTGGCCTCTCAGGACGGTAGCGTAATGTAAAATGTATGACAATTACAAATTTTATATACCTTCCTTGAATCTTCTCTGTGCAAAATATGCTGGCATCCTGCACAGAGGTGGGAGATTTCATTGTTCATGAACTTAATGATGATTTGCATGACAAAGAAGTAAAATTTAAAGTAACTTCTTCATGATGAGAGACAGAATATATTTGATGTTTATTATAACTAATGGTGCGTCTCTTTGCAGTATTTCTCATTACTGTAATTTTGTGCATAAGTCCTTCAAATGTCTTAATCGCAAATAAACTGCTGGCAAACAATTGCTGCTTGCTCAGATAAATGCAGCTTTACAGTTCTTTAACAAAGTTTGCATTGAACCGATTCTTTCCAGGACCCTTTGGTTAAAAAAGCATAGCTTGTTTATGCAGATGTTTAGAAATATTCAATCTTTCACCTTGGAGCTCTGTAGGTTACTAAGAAACTCTTGCTGAATTTCTGAACAGATGTGTTTTCAGCGAAAGTTGCTAGTCTCAACTCTAGTTTATTTTGGAAAATGTAGACCTCCTTGCCTAATCTTCATAAAACCACTCTGCTGCTTGGAACATTAGCTTATCTCCAACAAAGAAGGTTTAATAAAAATGAATAATGATAGTGGATGCTCAGAGGCTCGGGCTAGGAAGTGGACCTATTCACCCCTCACAGACCACTGATATCCTCTAGCATCCTACTATGGTGCACACTGCAAGATTTGTTAACTGCAGGAGTGGTTGAATCTGTCATGGCACCCGTATGTGTTCTAAAACAAGCTGTCAGTGAAACTACTTCTGCATTTTCAGTTTGTTTTAAAAAGCCTTCAAAAGCTGTTCCACAGCAAGTTAACACCCACACCTGTCTGCTGTAGATGTAGTCTATTTGATTTCTTTTTGGGAAACGCACCCAGCTCAACTCGCAACATCACTGCCATATCTCTGATGTGTGAGGAACTGTTATTTTATTTAAAGGAGTAAAGCATGTTACTCTTTCAAACCCTTCATTTAACTAAGCTCAATAGGGAGCATCCCCAGAGCTTGTTTTAGAAGGCACAGTGACTGATCCAGAGATGAAACACAGCAAGTTGTTTTTGCGATCGTTACAATAAAAGCCCATAGGCTGAATCTGTCCTATATTCAGTTTAATTTCAACATGATTTTAGCCTTTCGAGTTGGTCAGATGCGAACTCTTTCTTGGGTCCATGTCAGCTGACTAACATTAAAGTTGACAGCACTCTGAGGATGTGTGGGATGGATATATCCACATAATGTCCATGGAGCTGATCACTATTCTTTAAGTTTGTAAAGAATCATGCCCTTCAGGTGAGTTAGTTCACAAAGGTGCAGGTTACATGTTTGCTTCACAACCATGGATGCACATCTCTCCATTTTTGGGCTCCTCTGTTAATACCATCCGCCTTCATTTGCTTTGCAGCTTAGTTTAAGCTATATATCCTGTACATAAATTACTTTTATTGGACTGATCTTTAGTACTGAAAAGAGAATGGCCATCCTGCTTCTGGAAAGGATTGTTTAACTCACTGGAAAAACTCCTTACTTCTGTTCAGTTTTCAGATGAAAGCATTTCAGTTCTAGTGGAGCCTGAGACACATGGCCCATTGCATGCACATTGATAAATACCAGTCTTCAGTTGAGACTTTTTCAGCTTCACAGCATTTAACAGTTGTACTAAGTTTATTAGTTAATAGGCACGGATCTCCAATTTTGACTGGGAGCTCTTTTCAGTCAGCTCATCATCCTTAAAAATGCAACACTGCCGATTCTTCAATGTTGGATGGTTGTGTGACAACCGTGTATCAGCTTTGAATTAATGTTCTCTCGCTATAGTAGACGTTTTCTAGTGAGACAACATGCCAGACCTACACCTTGTGTTTTGCTCTGTTTTTGATGGAGACAGTCTCTAGGCAGAATGGTTATCAATCTGGTCGAAATAGATGGGTATCATCCTCCCTTCACAAGACAAGCATTCTAGGTGGATTTCAGCCTTAATGAGCCTCATCAATAGGGTTTACTGAAGGAGTAGTAGAAAGCCAGCCATGTAAGAATGAAGACATTCCCTTTATGATGGCTTTGGTACTCTTAAGGCTGTTATTCACGCTCAATTACTTTGTCCAACTAGCCAAATGTAGGAGACAATTGAGGTTAAGGCAGAGTTTGTGAGTAGGCCAGAGCAGGTAATGGTATGCTTGCATGGCATCAACAGTGCACCACATTGATTTTTAAATAGTTTAAGAAGTGGCTTTCTGTATTATTAGTTTCAGATGTATTGAGGATTGGAAAGAGACTGAGATGAGAACCACTGGTGCCATCATGTGTTTTAACTTGATCCACAGCATACTACCCATAACTAGAATCCTTATTGAAATCATAAACACATGTGTCCCCAAGTTTGCATTCTGTACACTAGTGAATGTAAATGGTTTTACTGAAGCCGAGGAAAACTAGTTTGTTGCAAATTTCAGATTTGGTCATGCTTCATTGTTACTTTGTATTACAAAGATATTTGCCACATAAAAAATTGACAGTAAATCTTTTTCAGGTTTCAGATCGACAGAGCTATCTTGTTGTGGCTTTGGTGCTGTGTGTTATTTTGGGATTGATGGTCTGTATGCAGCGTTGCAGAAATGCCTCTCAACTCAGTGAAGATTTCACCGCTTCAATTCCAAAGAGTCATAACTACCCAAGCCCAAAAAGGTATTTAATTAGAATTTTGGGTCTGATTTTGTTTATATTACAGAATGGTTGTTAAAATTGTCGTGTGTTAAGTAGTGTGAAATTGTGCTCCTACTAGGCCCCCTGTGCACTGTGGATTTGCGTCTCTAGATATACCTAAATCTTTTTTCTTTTATAACTCCAAAAGTACCTAACAGATTTACACCAAATCACGCAAAAAACACTCATTCTGTACAAAGGTCTAGCTTTCTGACAAATTTAGCATAATTTCGTTCAGCGGTTTGGACTGTAATCGTGTCGTAAATCCCTATGAGAAATTGCATGGGGAAGCACGTTTTGGGACCTTTTTCTCATCGCCTGCTTGACGAATCACCCTGACACTTTCCAGACAGCAGCTGAAGTGAGTGGCAAGCTCGTTTTAAAAGTTTCATGAAGAGTGGTCAAATGGCGCCAAAGTTATTAGCAAAACATAAACTGCTTTTCCTATGGAAACTAGGTCCTAACTCTAACTATCATCCTCGGATCCACCCCCTCGGCCTGGGATAACTCCTGGTGGCCGACCGCACTAGGAACAGCTCCAACACCCACCGACCACGCACGCAACCTAGGGGTCATCCTCGACTCCACCCTCTCCATGACGAAGCAGGTCAATGCAGTCTCTTCCTCCTGCTTCAACCCGCTCCGCAGGATCTACAAGTGGGTCCCCACCGAAACAAGAAGAACGGTCACCCAGGCCCTCGTCAGCAGCAGACTAGACTACAGAAACGCCCTCTACGCAGGAGCCTCGGCCAAACTCCTGAAACGGCTCCAAAGCATCCAGAAAGCCTCCGCACGCCTGATCCTCTACATCCCTCGCCGCAGCCACATCACACCCCACCTGAGAGACCTGCACTGTCTACCCGTCAACAAGAGGATAACCTTCAAGCTCCTCACCCAGGCAAACAAGGCACTCCATAACACCGGACCAGCGTACCTCAACAGCCGACTCAGCTTCTACACCCCCCCCGCCAGCTCTGCTGCCCCGACCTCGCCCTCGCCACTGTCCCTCGCATCCGAAGAGTGACTGCCGGCGGCAGATCATTCTTCCACCTCGCCGCCAAGACATGGAACACCCTCCCCATCCACCTACGGCAGACCCAAGACCTACTGACCTTCAGAAAACTCCTCAAGACCTGTCTTTTCGAACAGTAGCAGCTTCCCCACCCCTTAGTGCCTTGAGACCCTTACGGGTAAGTATTGCGCTTTACAAATGCTATGATTGATTGATTGAACTACCTACTGGTGATAGCCAGTAGGTAATAAATTATGTGTGTGTATAAATATAAAAAATGATGTCTGTGTGTAAGTAATTTGGGTTATTTTATTGGCTGATGGAGGTGAAACCCTTCTTAAGCAACAACCAAAACCCGATCCAGGGAGAACCCCTAAAGTCAGTAAATTAAGCTGTGCTTAATTGTCTGGTGGTTTGGCACAAACTTAGTTAGGCTTAACTTAGAGGTACTATGTTAGGTATTTATGCTGCGCACAAACAGTAATAAAGTGAAAACACAAGAAATTCCTAAACTATGTTAGAAATATAGTATACATTTTAATAAATATAATGACACTAAAATTAATTGAATCCGATCAGTAGAACTGGAATTATGAATTTCACACATTTTAAATGAAATCTAAAAGATCAAAGTGCCAACTGCGTGTATCTGGACCCACGAAATTGAGGCAAAGTCAAAATAAAGGTTGACTGCGTTGGAGCGAGTTTCAGCTACATTAGGCTGATTGGGCCCGGTTTCCTCTTACCTTCGGCCTTAGATGAAATTCTGAAGAGAAGCTCAGAGGGGCAAGGCAGCAGACTGGAGCCGAGCAGGGAGTGTTGTGGTTGCAGTGCGGCGCTGGACGAAGTTTCAGTGAAGCCGTCAACCATCGTGGGAGAAAGCTCAGAGTGGGAAAAGCTGGATTCTCAGGCTGAGGAGGTTGTCGTCGATGATGGGGGAGCCTATTGCCTTTGAGCTGGTGAAAAGTTTTACTTTTGGGATATCTAAATCCTGCAGCGAAATGAATTTGCAAACTGTAGCTGAAGAGGGCTCCACGAGGCTGGATACCATCGAGATGTCCTGCTGAACAGGATTTGCTGATGTTAAGAAGAGCGGAGCAACGGCAAAGTCACTCCACCCGGCAATGCTCCTTGGGTGGATCGACTGGCAGGTAGGTCTCAGTCTTCGGTCTGTCGTTCTGGCACTTTTTTGTGACCATTTTTCTAAGTCCCAGGTTTTAGAGGTGGAAGGAGCAGCATGACTAACACCACTTCCAAGGGTCCTGGACTGGAGTGCACCACATGGGCATTAGGACTCCGGTAGTGTTCAAGGTCTCCCAAGCTTATGTCCTTGTAGCTCACTTAGGAGGCCAGCGAACTAGCCCTTGGAGTTACTCTGGTAGTCCACAAGCAGCAAGACAGTCCTCTAGTATCAGCAGTGCAGTCCTCTGAGGTATAAGACAGGCCTCAAACATCCATGCAGTCTTGTAGGGATCCGCTGCAGTTCTGCAGACCTAAGATAATGGCTGTAGGCACCAAATAGTTAGCACAAGAAAATGACAGCTTTCCAAAACTTACCTACAAAAAATAGAGCTTTACCCAGTTCAGGAGTATGAGGGTAGAGGTACTTAACTATACTGAAAAAAGCAAGATCCTCATTCACCATCAATTATCACACGGTTATTCAGTCGTAGATATGCAGACCTATTTTATCATTTCTGTTTTAATACACATTCATTTATAGCTTCTCAAGATCACAGGTATCATGAAATGCTTCCACAACACAAATTAGTTATACCATTTGGTGAAATCACAAGAAATTGTGTTATCAATCCTAAGCCTAACCCATGCTTAATCAACCACTATAAAAAGGAAATGTCTGAACAATAATATGAAAAGAAAGAATAGAGTGGTTTCAACAATCAAACCCAACTTTATTCCATACACTACCACAACATAAAGCATGTAAATTTCCCCTTACGCGGGTGCTATTAGGTGTCATGTAAGTCATTATTTAAGGGTTAATTCCTTTTTCTGAATCGCACCCAAGCACTCCACCGCCATGCCTACGCATTCTGATCTCTTTTGAAGGCATAATTCAATATCCTCTTCCTCTGGACCATCCAATTTCGAATAAGGTAGGTATAGTAATTACAATGTTCAATGTTGGACATATCGGCATAAAATGATTTTTACACAGTCTTTGTTGAAAGAAACATTAAGAGTGTGGAAACTAACCCTTTACATTTCACCCTTTCACTGCACATGTTTAGAATGTACCTTAATACAGGAAAACACTCATTAACATGAAGATTGCTTATAAAATAACTTTGTTGGAAGCTAAAAAACAGAAAAGGAGAGATCAGTTTCTCAATCACAAGTATTTACTTGTACAACTTCCATTTGAGGTTGCCAACAAGAAATAGTACCGCATGCTCCATGTCGCTTTTATTGTGCCCTTCGTAGGGAACAACTCACCGTATTTACTCCGGTCGGCATGTAGATGTATTCTTTTCTTTCCTTACTGTGCCCTCAGCATTTATATGCCCGCACATTCAAGGGGCTTCAGTCGTGCTTAATGTACCCTGTCTGGGGATCCGACAACTGTGTTCACTTCAGTCGGCATGTGGATGTGTCATTCGCTATCCTCTCATGATCCTCAGCATCAGTATCATTGCTCACTCGTAATGTGTTCACCGGAGGCGTCTCCTCGCTGCGGCCTCACTAACGGAGTACCCGCTTCCTCAATACGTGATCCACAATCATTGGGTTAAATCAGCACTGGTTGATTTCACCACGAAGCGGCCCTCTGTATTGGGATTCATGGGATTTGTAGTTTTTTAACCGCAGACTATTAAGAGATGTCTGCCAAAGATTATACTGTCAACATCATCACAAACTTATTGTTTTACAATTTTATTTTACAGTTCCTCATTTTGATGTATTTTTGCATGAAATAACATTTGGAACTCATCAGTGTCAGTCAGTTTTGAATGTGTGATGTGTTAAAAACAGGGTCATAAACTGTCATCATCATAGACTTAAAATGCCACACAAGTTGTAAAGATCGCATTTTGAAGTAGGAGATGCTGACTAAATGATTCATATGTTGTTGACCTCATAGATTTCATTCAGGCCCCTTTCAACTGTCCAGTTTTTCACAATTAGTCATGCCTCGTCTCTTAAAAGTGCTGATTCGAAGACACTGTTTATTAGGACATATTTTAAAACTCCCTACCTGATATCATTCTGTGTGGTTGTTTGAAAGAGAGTGTTGCATCAAAGGAGCTGTGCTTTGTGTTAAATTATATTCCTCTTTAATACTTGAGATATTTTCCATCATATGCCGAAACACAGGGACTTTTTTTTCTTTTATTGGCATTTCGTTAATCACACAATTGACATAAGTACATATTGATAATATTGATTGTTGTCATTGTTATAACTTGTGGTACCCATGTATTGTGGGAGAATTAAACACCAGGTTTATAGCATTCTGTATTCAATGTAACATATACATCAACAATGTTAAGTTGCATTCGTATTAGGCATTTTATGTACTATTGCATGAATGGCATTTGTGCAACCTGTGGGATCTATTATGCAGTAGTGGGTGATGTGTGAGGGTTTAGAGTGTTATGCTCATTCGCCCGCAATCACATGAGGAAAGGACCCCATATGTCTTTCGGTCTGGATGCAACAGGCATCATTTCCCAGAAGGCTGTGAGATGTTGCTGACAGAATGTAACATCAAGCATCCAATCTTTAAGCAGGGGAGGTTTCGACCTACCCTATCTCATAGCGATTCTGCGCTTAGCTAGCAGCAGCGTAGCCAGTAGCCTACGGATCTCCACTGGGGCATCCTTGACTTACCTCAGAAGCCTCACTATAGCCCTGAGCTCTATGTGTGTCATGAGTGTTTCACCGGTTGTTTGGAAGACCCCTCTCCAGAATTCAGCTATCTGTGGGCAGTCCCAAGCTAAGTGTAAGAAGGTTGCTTTGTCTTTGTGGCATCTCCAATATTCTGCAGTTGGTCTAGCGCCCATAAAAAACAGCTGTGCAGGTGTTCTGTAGTATTGGTTTAAAAATTTGAAGTGAATTGATCTGAGTTTATAATTTGGGGATAGTTGCTCGAGCTGTGCACAGCAGAAGCGTCATTGCTCTTCTGTGATTAGTGGATTTATTTTGGTGTTGCACTGTTCTCTGTATTGTGGCGTGTGTGCTCAGCTATGCATTTGCATGCATGTGCAATTGGGGGAGGGTCTGTCAGTGGGCGCCGGCGGTCTTATAAACTGTAGCTGGTGATACCTAGCTAGCGTGCTCGGTCGATTGTGCCGTTATCGTTTAGTGGAGGCATTTGTGGTTTTTTAGCCAAGGGTATGGAGGGGGCATATAGTATTTCCATGTGGGCTCTCTCATGCAGACCGTTCCAGGCCTATCTCAGCGTTTGTGATGTCGATGGTATGACGAGGGCATTTGTGAGGCCGGTACAGTGCTCTGTCTAGAGGTGTAGGTCCAGCGATGTCTAGTTCAACCGCCACATGGGGCTGGAAAGGGATTGGATGTATCCAATAATATAGGAATTGCGCTTGTGCGCAGTAATCGTAGAGAGGGAAATCCGGTGCGCCCAGTCCTCCCTGATCTTGTGGAAGCGTGAGCGTTTCCCTGGCAATTCTGGCCTGTCCTCCGGTCCACACTAGAGAAATCATCAACGAGCGCATAGTACTGAAGTATGAGAGGGACGTTTACAAAAATATATAGGAACTTGTGGAGGACCACCATTTTACAGATTGCTATTCATCCCGCTAAAGACATAGGCAGTGTGGACCAAAGTCGAATCTTGCCCTCGAGCCAAGTTATGGCGCGACCCAAGTTCATGTTCCAGAATTCTTGGGTATCCTTACTCAACCAGATTCCCAAGTATTTGACAGGGCCTTCTGCCCAGTGGAGCGGATGGTCAAGTTCAAAGGGGGTGGCGCTATCTGTCAGCCGAAACAGTGTAGATTTCTTCCAGTGTCAGGAGCAAGTTTACCTGGGGGTCGCTAATGTACAAGGTGATATCGCCTGTGTACTGTGATATTATTATCCCTTGGGTAAAGAACACCAAATCCCTTGCTGCGTGATGCTGCCTCAGCCGCGCCGCAAGTGGTTCCATCGCAATTGCAAAGAGTAAGAGGGCTAGGGGGAAACCCTGTTAGGTTCCATGGGTAATGTCGAATGCATTAGATATTTGACTGTTTACACACAGCGGTGGGGTCAGTATATAGCAATTTATTTTTTTGTATGAATAGCGGGCTGAATCTGTCTAGCCAACACCACAAGCAGAAATGGCCACTCCAAGGAGTCGAATGCCTTAGTGGCGTCTAGTAGTGCCGCCACCGCAGGATATTGAGGGTCTATTTAGTCTAGGATCTTGAAGAATGTACGCAGGTTATGTGCAGTCGACCTCTCTGGAATGAAGCCAAACTGGTCCGGTCTGGCTATGAACGGCAATAACGGCTGGACTCTGTTGGCCTGTAGCTTCGCGTATATTTTATTATCCGTGTTTATTAGAGAAAGCGGACGTTATAAGTCGCAAGATTTTGGGTCTTTGTCTGGCTTAAGTGATAGCAGTATGCTTGCTTCCCGAAGTGTAGTGGGTAGTCTGCCATTTTCAACAGATTACTGATTCACAGCCATGACGTGGGGTGCAAGGATCGATGCGTAGCATTTATAAAATGAGGCTGGAAGCCTGTCCACCCCAGGGAACCTGTCATGTCGGTAGACTATTAATAACCTGTCTTATGTCTTTCTCAGTGTAGGGTTCATCCAAATACGTTCTGTGCGCTCTGCCCAACCACAGCAGCTCGATTGACTCGAAGAATGATTTGACGTGTTCGGTCAGGCTAGTGTGTTGTGATGTAAAAAGATCGCAGTAAAACTTTGTGAGATGGTTAATTATCTCCTGTGGGCTTCTGATGGCCTGCTGCATCTCATCCTTCAGTTCTGTAATATAGACTATGGTGCGGGGGGTTTGAGTAGTGATGCTAGTGTTTTCCCAGGCCTGTCGCCCTCACCGTATCTCCTAGCCTGTGTATGTTTACCCAAATAGTGGACCTCTCTCTGCGTCTCCTCTGCATACTCGTCTAATTTACTTCTGATTTGGGGAAAGAGCTCAGGGTTGCTAGATTGAAAGTATTCGATTTCAAGAGCACTGATTTGTGTTTCTAGGCTTTGCAGCATTTGCCAGAGTGCTTTAAGTACTCCAGCTTGCCTAGCTACGCATCTACCGCGAATGACCACCTTGAAGGCTTCCCAGAGAGAGGACTGGGACGATACTGAGCCCTCATTCTGTGAGAAGTACTCAAGGATATCGCTTCTTATTTACTCTTTAAACGCAGCATTCATAAGTGCTCTGGGCGGGAGTTTCTATTGAAAAGCCCGGCCAGGTGTGGTTGTGTTTAGTAAGCGAAACAGGCTGGGTGCGTGATCTGAAAGGGTTCTAGGGAGGTGTTTAATGTCTCTGGTCCATGAAGATGCATCTCTAGATAGAAGCCAGAAGTCAATGCGTGACCAGGCTGAGTGTTGTGCTGTAACACAGGTACAGTCTGTTGTGTCTGAATGCCATTGTCGCCATATGTCTACTAATCCACCCTTGCGTATAATTGTGCTCAGTGCAGTGCTAGCATTGGGGTGTAGTCTGCGAGACGCGCTCCTTCGATCGAGAGAGTCGTCTAGGATTACATTAGTCTCCCACCCATTGTATGCTTGCACAACCTGTCTGTACCACCTTACCTCAAAGCTCGTTAAATTCAGGTGCGTCCAAATTGGGGCCATACACTGCAACCAGCACCACCCGCTCCGCACTGAGCACGCCCTCCGTCGCTGTGTATCTGCCATCTGGGTCAGACAGTGTTTTAATCAGAGTCCAGTGTATGCCCCTACAGATGAGGATCGCAGTGCCCCTAGCATAGTTGGAGTATGCTGCTGAGTACACGTTACCCCAGTATCTGTGTTGGAGCCTAGTGCACACCGTGTTCGGAAGATGCGTTTCCTGAAGAAAACCTATATCTATTTTGTGTCTAGCCAGGTATGCTTGTACTAGTCTGACCTTCCGGTTATCTTTGAGCCCACGTATATTCCATGTGAGACAATTATATGTGGTCATGCTGTAGGTGTGTGCTTATACGTATTGTGATGGCAGTGCTGTGTCTCATTCTCCCAATTCCTTTGTCCCCCAGAGCCTGCAGAGGCCTACCTTGTTGTGTACCGCTTTCTTGTTGGTCGCCATTGGTGTGATGCAAATTATCTGTCTGTGGCTGCCTTTTACCTTTGAAACTACAAACTCCCTTCCCCATAAACCCACCCCACTCACTCCAACCCCCCCAAATAGGTTGAGACAGAGAGACCCACCCAAAAACTAACTTAACAGAACAATTGTAAGTAGACTTAAACATCAAGTCAGAGTAGTTGAACATGTTGGAGTTCTCCACGGGGGCGTGGAGGCACCGGCATACAGCCCAGTTGGGAAACTGGATGGCCGAGTGCTGTGATGAACCGATGCTATACATACATATACAGTGCAAAGTGTGAAAGTGCCCCAATCCTACGGAGATAGGACATGGCCATTGCAGTGTTATGGAAATTAACCTGGTGCACCTGGTTACACATCTAGTGCGAGGTTACTTTCAGTGCCGAGAGTTAGTCATGGTCACTTAAGCCATGGTCTGTAGTTTGCTTTCTGTTGGATCCCGATGTTAGCTTCCTCGTTCCCCCAATGTGTTTGGCATATGTCAAGGCTGATTTTGGATCTGTGAAAAGTGTGTTTTATTGTCATGTGTGACCTTTGACTTGGTGGGATACAGTCGAGCATACGTTATACCAGCCTGATGTAGCACCCGCTTAGCCTGGATAAATTTGTGGTGTGCCGCCTGGACCCCAGGAGTGAAATCTGGATAGAAGCATATATTGTTTCCTTTATAGGAGATCTAGCTGCGTTCCCTGCCACATCTGAGTATAGCGTCTCTATCTCTGTAGTTCAACATTTTTGCCAGAATTGGTCTAGGTCCCAGCAAGTGATGAGCACGCTCTACTATGAACATTTGAGACAACTCTGAGCCAAAAATGTCTTTTAGCAATTCTTCCACATACAGTTCCATCTTACCTGTGGCTGTGGTCTCAGGGATACCTATAATACATACGTCGTTCCTACGGGAGCAGGCCTCCACATCGTCGTTCTTTTCCCTGATGACCGTTGGCACCTTCTCCATATTGAGGAGGTGTTCCTTTTTTGGGGTGGGGGGGGGGGAGATTTAGTTTTATGTAACGCAGACTAGACCCGAAGATATCTGATATCAGAGCGCTTTACATAGCACCAGTTTCGTTACACGAGAACACATTCACATTTTTGTTAGGCATGGGGAGATTAAGTGATTTTCCCAGAATCACAGGATGTTGAGCGTCGTTGCCGAGACTCGAACCTGGTTCCCAAGCTTCGACATCGACCGCTCTAGCCGTAAGGCTACATCCTCTCCCCCAAACGTTTTAAAGAATAACGTTTTTATTTTTTTATTTTTTTTTTACAATGAGTTTTATTTAGCGCGAACTTGACCCGAAGGTATCTGGTATCAGAGCGCTTTACATAGCACCAGTTTCGTTACACAAGGACACATTCATATTTTGTGTTAGGCACGGGGAGATAAAGTGATTTGCCCAGAATCACAGGATGTTCAGTGTCATTGCTGAGACTCGAACCCAGTTCCCCAGATTTGAGGTCGACCGCCCTAGCCATTAGACCAACTCCTCTTCCTTCGTTTCAGCTTGGAATTCATGTGCCTCCACATGTCAGTTTTCACGTTGATCTAACCGCAGTTCGTGCGTATCCACCTGTTTTTTGACCTGGTCCAGTTCGGTAGTAAGGACGTCTAGTTTGGAATCTATATTTTTGAGGCTGGATTTCATTTCTAGTAGTAGGCTGCGCAGGTCATCATTGTCACCACCTGCTTCTTCTGGCGTCGCCTGTTGGGTTTTCTGTGTCACGGTCAGTTTCCAGCTGACGGGTTTGCAGTTTGTTCTCAAGTGTCAATGTAGAGTGCTTTGTGTTTTTCCCCATTGTACGTACCCAGTATGGTTTTCCCATCGGGGGTGGGTGGGAAGGGTGCAGACTCCACTGGTCACACGTGCCTCGAGGTAGCACTACATGACTCTCCAGGCTGCTACGGGGCACACACTGTTTCTGTGTCTGGTTCGTGTGTAGTGGCCACCATGGGGCAGCCGTCCGCTTGGTGCAGTACCGTGCACACAGGATGGTTAGTGTCCAGGAGGCACCGCTGTCCACGAGGAGGGAAGGGCCAACGCAAAAGCATCCAGTAGGCCGATGAGGCCCCAGCCACCACCTTCAGCACCCACCGCGTGCACTGTGCACAATTTCTTCGTCGCGGTTAGGTTACTCTGGAGTATTGGGGCCAGTGCTCTGGTTCCGTATGTGCCCCCCAGCCGTTGCCCATGCAGCGTGTCCTGCTTGTTTGTGTTTGTAGAGTATATGAGTGCGGAATGTAGGATTGCGGGGATGCGCACACTGTTAGCCGCCTCCATCAGATCTCTCCCCCTCCCCCCCCCCCCTCTTAACCTGGGGTGTCCGTACCTGATCTCGGTGTGGCGCACTGCCCTCCAGGATAGTGCTGATAGCAGTTTCTAGGTGCCAGGCTCCATTGCAGCCCCAGCGGCCGGTCCTCGCGCAAACCCCCCCCCCCCCCCCCCCCCGCTCTCCATGTGGGCCACACTCCAACCCCGGGCCACAGGGACTGCGAAATCTGCCGCTGCAGGCCAGTGTTTGCGCATCTCGGTGTTCTGCAGTCGCAGCGTGCATCAGGGAGGCGAGGGGGCCCAGCCCGCAATCCGCTGCCCAACAAACGCCCAGTGGCCTCCGGCACGTCGCAGGCCCTACGGCACGCCCGGGGCAGACTCACGGCCGATCAAGGGGGCCCACCGTTGGTAGTCTCTCACCCCCTTCTCTTTACTTGTTGGTGGCTGCGAGTCTCGCCGGGGAACTCTGCGTACTCCCAAGGCTCTGCTGCGTTGCCGGCTATGCACCGCTCCACCCACCGGGCAAAACGGTAACTCGAGCGGCGGGGCTCTGGCCTGAGCACGAGTCACGCCCAGGCCTGCTCCGTCCCAGCACACCTCAGTCGGATCGGGACCGCCTACATGATTTTCCCTGGGCGCCCCAGGTCCCTGGTTGATGTCCGCTTTGCTTGGTGCCTTAAATACAGACGCTGACTGTATTGACAGCGGCGTGTCAGAGGAGTAGCGCACTCTCTTGTGTCTGCCGTTCACAGGCAAAAGTATTAGCAGTCGCGCTAATTTTTGCCTATAGACGCCAGCTGTATTTACAGCGGACTGTCAGAGGAGTCGCGCTCTATTTTGAATTTGACTTTTGCAAGCACAAATACCAAGGAAACTTTTAAAGGGGACTTTACATCAGAGCCTTATAATTGGACACTGACTGCAGGGACAGCGGCCAGTCATAGGAGTAGAGCCCTGCTCTTTGTTTGAAAGAGCTCTTCAATAGCTTTTTTTCTTGGTGCAATTAACCAGGAAGATTTTACTTGCATAACAGATTCAGTCATGATTAGACATTCCCCATGAAATGTTCATAAGGGTCATACAATAGTTCATTTGATCGTCCTGTAGATGGCCTAACGGATGCGAACACCTACAAGAACGAAACGTCGACAACTGCATCTGTTTCCTTTTTGGTTTGTTTTCTTTAGAAAGCGTTTTCTGTTTTGTTCAGATTCATTGTTCTATTTATGTTTGGAATAGATGGTTGCATTAATGACTGAGGTGTTAACAGTGCAGAATTATTTTGTAAACCTCGGTCATTTTTGTGCTGCTCTAATTCTTTGTACCCTTTCTATTTAGATCACATAAATTTGTTTTTGGATGAATTCACACCAGTTTCATTAGTATCTTTTACATATCTTTTAGGAAAGAATTAACAATTGAATTGTAGATTGTTTAACTGTAGGTTACCGGCTGGACCTGTGCTGCTCTGGCAGTAGACTGCACTGACTGCACATACTGTGCAGCAGTGCTGCCTGTGTACAGTTAAGTTTGCTCAAGAAATGTGAATGGCAGTGGGTCACTTGAGCTGGCCTGGTGCCGGTTCAGCAAGCTACGCTAGTGTGGCTGCATTTATCAATCATTGGATCAATTACAGTCATGTGACTGCACAGCACAGGGTGTGCCCATTTTATTTATTGGCAGAAAGTCACACTAAGTCAATGTCTGAGTGAGGCGGCGAGCGGCAGTTAAGTTTAGTTTACCGCACCTCTGCCGTGTGACTGCACTGCTGCCAGTTTGGTGCCTTCCCTCCTCCTCATGCGCTAATGGCTGCTTTGGAAAAGGAGAGTCACCGATGCAGAAGCAGGATCTGATGTTGATGAAACAAGATGATCTGACTGCCTAAGTTAATTATGGTGCTGCAAGACTAGTTGGACGCTCCTCTCACATAAGTGTGAGTGTATGATTTTCATGACACTGACATGTTCCTTTTGAGTTGTATATTAAGAACATTATAGTTTTAGCAGCTTGAGCCAGCAAGTACTAGCTTTGCTCAGTGCCTTGGGCTGGTGTTGCGGCAGGCTGGGCTGCTCAGCTGGCTAATATTGTAAAAGCATGGTTTGCAAGTCCGCAAATATTCAACTGGTTTACTATTATTAAATTGTATTGTTAGTAATTCATTTCCTATTAGGCTCCTAAGAGACCACTTGCATTTTGAAGAATGATCTGTGCCCAGGTCATGGAAAGGTGACCGGTTTCTATGAAGCCAGCCTGGGCCCGGCTAAGTGGTTTGCTATGTTTCTGGTTACAATAACACAGAGCCTTCGTCTCTGGGTCCAGCCAGCACGTGTCTTACGTGCCATCATAGCCAGCACTTTAATCGTCCTGTGGTGTAACAGCCTAACAGACCTGTGAGTTTAGAGACCCAGGCTAGCCTTCACTCTTATCAGCACTCCGCCTAGTGCAGAGGTATCAGGGCAGAATTTTTTACAATTTTATGTAGCGCAAACTCAACCCAAAGGTATTGAAGCATTATACATGTGCACCAGTTACATTACACAGGCCCACATTCACATTATTTTTTTTCAAACACTAAATTGGAAAGGAACCTTGACTGTAAACACAGTGCCAGGCTGTAAAACTACCTGATTAGGGAAAAAGTAAAGGTAAGAGTCACAAATTGGCAAATCATTTAATACCTCAATCTGTAGAGCAAGCTAGTATAACCAATTCTTTAGGGAACCCTTCTGGTTCCTACAAAGCAAACAACTTTATAGACGCAATGTTCCTGGGATACGGCACCTGACCTACCGGTCCTGAGTGACTAAATCATCAAAGCTACATGCCAGTATCTAATGATTTGAGGTTCTTACCACTGTGTGACTGAGCACGCTAGTGGCAACGTGTAGTCTGCGCTGCTTGGGGCTGGCTCAGCTGAGCTCACTCTGGCGTAGGCTAGAATGTAACCTATTCACCCGACCCTGGCATGGCACCAGCACTGACTGACTGGTGTAAATCGGTAGTTGTGTTGGAGATTAAGGCTGAGCGTCTAGGAACATGGCTGCTGTTGTCCACTTGGGGTGTCTGGCTCCCGGGGTAACTCACATGGGGCATTATCATTTCTCCGTCTTAGTTCCATATAGGAATGTGAGCTTGAATGCACCTCCCTGCAAGGTAGCGGCTCAGGATTGCCATGATAACAGAACACGGCATGAAGCCAGCAACGTCTAAACTTCAACACCCGTCCTGCTTAGGGAAAACTAGACCACAGCTCCCAGCATGCCTTTGGCCACACAGGCCTGGAAATATCTCACTTTTGCAGGTGTTGCATGTTTGAAATCAAAGAGGTCAACAACTACAGCAGTGAGGTGGCGCATGTAGAGTTCCGGTACAGTGTGGTGGGAGGGTGGGGGGGACATACTGTTTGTGTTGGTTCGTGCAGGGGCGACTCAGCAAAGTTTTATCAGTTCATGCAGAGGGAGGTTGAGGCAGCTGGTTCTGCTTAAGTCCACACATGGGAAATCTATCCAGTTTTTGTGGGGGAGTGGGGTGAAGGGGTGTTATGGAACATGAGGCTCATTTGCAGGCAGTATGGCCTCTCACATCCTGTTTGGTACTGTCAGACTCTACAGTGGCCTTCTATTTCTGGTGTTTTGCGGAAGTTTTAAAATCTTCTTAGAGTTTCTCGTTGCTCAAATGGATGTAATTTCTGGTATTTATGTCTTCATTGCTTGATTTTGCTTGCAAGAAAGTGTCATTCATTATTACACTGAAATTATGAACCTGTCCCACTCAAGCAATCTGAAACCTTTGCAGCTATGTTAGTGTAGTGTGAACCCATAAGGGACTCCAAAAGAGGAGCTCTTAAATATGCTGTGAAGACTCCTAGCTTTGCAATTCTCCTAAAAGCGACCTGTGTCAAGGCATTCTTCAGCGTCTGTAGCAGTGATGCTGAAGATCTTGATGTCATAGACCCAATCGTTAAGAAAGCCTCCATTGAGTTCAGCCTCTCTATCAACATTATTAATATCCTCAATATCGAAGTCTAAATACTGACTTGCTTTCTTCTCAGATTCTACTTAGAGCTTGTCCCCTAGAACTAAACCAAAATATCTGATAGAGACTTCTAGCTCTGGGCCCCACAGATTCGGCAGGTGCCCCCCACTGAATTCCAGCTGGCAGTTCCTCCTTCTGTGCCACTCGGGCACCTTGGATCCAGTTCTGGATTCATTTGCAATACCGTGACCTTCCCCAGTGCCCGTTCCTGTGACGTCGTTCCCTGCACTGCTGACGCCCCACAATGATGCCGACCTCACCGTCATACCTGACTCCCAATATTGAGTCGGATCTGCATCGCCCGAAGGTGTCGCCGGCTGGAACTTGACCTTCCAAGTCAGGCAGAGCGCTCTTTTTTTGATTGGCCCTCTGGGGAGTACAATTGGGGGGGATCAGAAGATCATTATGGCTACCACAACCTCTTTGAAGAACCCAAGACAACTGGTATGAGGGACTTGCGGATGCCAGTGGTTTGGATACCTCCACAGACACTGACTTAGTCTCTCCTCTCTCCTCCTAGGTGGTTACGCAGGAAGGGGCTTCCTTTTACATGGTGCTGAGGAGGGCGGCTGAAGTGCTGGGCCTTACGCTGTCCCCTGTGGTAGTCCAGACAAGCGTTTTGACAGAGGAGCTTCAGCCAGGAGCTGTCCCCACAGAACCTTTCATGCCTTTTAATGAAGCCCTCACATATGTCCGGCTCAAGGCATGGGCCAAGCCCTCCACAGGGGCGCCTATGCAGAGTACAATTGCCACTGCCATTTCCCCACTCCTGGAGATAAAACTTTCCTCACCCAGCATACCACTCTTGAGAGCCTACTTGTCCATGCCTCCACCTCTAAACATAACACTGGCTTGTTCCTTACCACTCCATCGGATAGGGAATCCAACAGGATGGATACCTTTGCAAGAGAATGTTCTCAGCTGCTAGCCTTGCACTGCGGTCAGTGAACACAATGACTTTTGGGCAAATATATCCCCCCAGTTTGGGATTTGGTTGTGACCCATGGTCATGGAGATTTCGACAGAGGACGAGGGAAAATTAATTATTTAATTTTCCATCGTAGTCGTCTGTCGATTCCCCGGCACCACTGCTCTTACCAGCACGAACCACGGCTGCTGGATGATAGCACTGGACTTGCAGTATGCCTTTTTTCCACATACCAGTCCTACCTGGCCACAGGTGTAACCTGTGCTTCATTGTGAACCACGAGCATTGTCACTTTGCTGTGCTTCATTTTGGCCTTACCAGTGGCACTTGTGTATTCATCAAGGTGATGGCCTTTGTTGCAACCCATCTCTAAATGTCAGGGGTTCCAGTCTTCCCTTACCTCGGCGATTGGCTGTTGAAGGCCAGCTTTCCCCAGGCAGTTGTCTCTCTGCTCCAGTCTATGGCAGACCTGTTGCACTCACTGGGGTTCACTATCAATGTGCCGAAGTCACACCTGGCTCCCTCTGACACTCCCCTTTATTCTGGACACAGTTTGGTTTCGTGCCTTTCCCCCAGGAAAGAGTGTCTAGGATATTCAGGCTATTATTCCAAACTTTTCATCCTGTCCTGAATTTTAGTGAGGTTGATGCTGAGGCTGCTGGGACTGATGGCCTCCTGCATCCTGCTGGTTGAGCATGCCAGGTGGCATACATGGGCTCTGTAGTGGGATCTGAAGTCTCGGTCGGCCCAGCATCAAGGTGACCTCACCGACCATGTTCGGATTTAGGAGGAGACTGAAAGACCTGCAGTGAAGCGAACTGGACCTCGATTGGGTCAGTGGCAGGCCCCTCTCCCGTCCCCACTTCGAGCTGACAGTGGTGACCAATGCATCACGTCTGGGTTGGGCTTCCATCTGGGAGAGGTAAAGATTAGACCCTTCTGGTCTCCGGCGGAGTCCCAGCTCCACTTGAAGCTTCTGGATCTGAGGGCCATCCACTTGGCGCTGAAAGTCTTCCTTCCTTCTGTTGTGCCTCTTGAAATGGCTGAACCACCAAAGTATCTTCCTGGTGGTAAACCACCCGGCAGGATCATTGAATGGCAGGACGGGCTAGCTCAGCCATCGGCGCCTAGTGGATTACGAATGGCAGCTCCATCCAGAGGAGGGGCAAGGTTGCTTCCACGCATTAAGAGAACCTTAGCTCGATCTGTTCGCCACCGCTGACAATATGCAGTGTCCGCTCTTGTGAGCATTGAGGTTTCCAAGGAGTCTCCCACTAGGACTCCTGTATGCCTTTCTGCCAATATCTGCCCTGAGTTCCTCAAGTATATCAGGACGGTCCTGGCCCGTAATCCTTGTGGCTCCAAATTGGGCACAGAGAGTTTCGTAATCAGAATTCCTGGGCTTGAGCAGGTGTCCTATGATCAGGCTGCCCCTCCAATAGGACCTGTTGCTGCAACAAGGCAGGGTTCTACACCCGAGCTGTCACAATCTCCAGCTTCATGCTTGGAGATTGAGCGCCGACAGCTGAACACCTTTGATCATCTCCAGAGGTGAGGTGACGTCTTGCAGCCAGGCGTCCCTTGACAAAAACTGCACATGCCTGTCGTTGGGACAAGTTTGTGGCTTTGTGCGGTGCTCACCAGATTGAGCCCCTCCAGGCCAAACTGTGTGGAATTTTGTTCTCTCTCTCGCCTGGCAAGGCTTTGGGTACAGTTAATGGTTATCTTTCGGCCTTATTACGATTGCCTGATCAGCCCTCTTTGTTTAAAACACCGGTTGGGATGCAGTTTTTTAAAGGACTGCAACACCTGTTTCCCCCTTCTCCTTTTGTCATGCCTCAATGGGACCTTAGTCTGGTCTGGACTTACCTGGTGTCCACTTCATTCAAGCCGCTTCCCAGCTATCCCCTATGGCTCCTTACTGTAAAGATTATGTTTCTCATTGCCATCACCTCAGCATGGTGTGTGAGTGAGCTTCAGGCTCTGTCCACCATCCTCTCCTTTCTTACCAGACAAACTGGTTCTGCAGACAGACATCCTTCCTGCCAAAAGTTGAGATGTCATTCCACATCAGTCAAACTTTCGCTCTGCCGGCATTCTGTGCTCCACCTCACCCCTCTAAGGAGGAGGAGAGAATTTGTTGCTTTGACCCCAAGGGAGTGCTGAGCCTTTACATAGATCACACCAAAGACCACCCAGCACTTTGCGGGGTTCTCTAGAGCAAAAGATCAAGGCAGTATAAAAGAGAACCATCCCCTGTTGGACTGTGCTCTGCATCAAGATCTGCAACGCATTGGCCAAAAAGCAGCCTCCGGAAGGACAGTGTGCTCCTTCTACAAAGGCCAAAGCTGCTACCATTGTATTGGCATGGGAGTCCCTGTCCTATACATTAGTCAGGTGGTTACGTGGGCGGTCTTTCACATGTTCATGAAACATTATTGCTTGGAGAGTCTGGTACGTTGGGACGGGCATTGTGCCTGCTTGGTCCTGCAGGACTTTCTGATTCGAGTCCATTCACAGACCCACTGATGAATTGGTTTTGCTTTAGTATCTATTCAAAAGTTTAGGAATCTGTGACTACAAGTCTCTATCAGAAGAATAAGTTACTAACCTTTGGTAACGCTCTTTCTGGTAGACATCATCTAGCTGCAGATTCGTCACCGCCCCTTGCATTCTCCCCATTCAGTGTTGGGTACCATCCATTAATAAAATAGTAAGTCTGTACACTGTCTACCAATTTGCTTTGAAGCTCTGTGTCTGGAGGCGCAGACAGTCTCGAAAGCAACTAACCTAAAGGTACTGGAGTGGATCCTATATAAGCCTGGAACATCATTTCCAGAGCGGAACAGCGTCAGTGTGGCCCCGCAAAGCGCCATCTTCCTGCATGCAGAGGTACTACTGAAAAGATTCTGAATCTAGTATGAAGCCATGGGAATATTCGGAAGTCGAGGAATTTGCTTCTGGATGGTCTCTACCAGAAAGAGCATTACTGAAGGTAAGTAACTTGTTTAACTGGTATCAAACCGAATGAACAACATCAATCAAAGAAATTGCTCTTCAGTTGATCACTGCTTTTTGGTACGAATACAAATGTATGATGAACTTTACAAAATTAAAACTGAAGTAGAAGTACAAAAACACTGATGGTCCCAAAAGGAAAAGAGATTTTCAGAAATACTGATTGAAATCAAGGGAGCAAAGGTACATTCTCCCTTTGGGAAGCAAGAGCATCGGTTTTGCCATTTAAAAATATATAGTGGTATGAGACAACCCAGCATGCCGAGCAGGTGAGGATTTTTCTGCAGCTGCAGGGAAACCACATCAACAAGCATGGACTCCACCCTTCTACCTCTTATGCCAACTACTCTGGTGGAGAGGTAGCATGGTTTATTTTCAGCGTGAAAAACGTTAAATGACAGATGTGTGCTAAATATTCTGCAAATTGCTATGGGGCTATTACTTTGTCTCAAAAGGAAAAGTGATTTACACTTGTTTCTTTTTGGTGCGAAAAGCTTAGAAGCAGGAGTCCAGACACATTTGTGATCTCGAGGAAGTGGACTAATGATTCAGAAAAGATCCGAATGCTGGCCCTCAATCGGATCTTTCCCCATTTCCAGATGGGATTAGACAGTGCCCCCTGTTGTGTAAAAACTTTGCAAGTTTTTATGCTTCATTCTAGGCCTTGCTTAGTTCAATACGAAGTACTGCCTTTCGGTCTCAAGTAACTGCACAAACCTTATCAATGTGCATAGTAATAGGGATTCTTCAGTCTAATCCTCATTGCAGTACATGCCAGAATTTTCTCTGCTATGCTTCATGGCGTCCTCATCCTCAAAGGCCCAAACATGGGGCTACTTATGAGTCCTATTCAAAAATGCGTGGAGGATAAGTATTCTCGTTTGAAGAGGACCAGGAAGACAAACTGCAGATGGCTTGGTAGGAGTGATTCAGTCCTTTGTGCTCCCGGAAGCATTTGCTTGTAGCTGTTCTCTTCAATCACGCCCTCCATCTCAAAGAATAGTAATAGATTCTTGTGTGGTGGGTTGAGTGATCCCCATTCACTCTGATCGGATCCTTGGCACATGGTTGTCGAAGGAGAAATCATACCACATCAATGTGCTGGAGCTTAGGTCAGATCTGGTGCTAAAAACCTTTCAATCGCGGTTCAGATAATTCAGTTTGGATTCATACAGACAACACAATCATTGTATATTATTTGAACAAACAAGATACATAAGATCCAGAGCAGAAGTTTCAGCAAAATCATAGATTGGCCCTAAACAGTGATGTTCTGCTTAACATTTTTCAAGCTTGATCTTTCCGCAAATCAAATTGCTTGCAAGTAACTAAAAAATAATTATCCATCGAGTTTTCCCATGAACCAATATTCAGGGTCAATGATGCCGTTGTTCAGTACTCTGTCTTGTGTCTGTTACTTTCCATTGATCCAGCGGATTCCAAACAGCCAGCATGCTCAGGAGGTGCAGAGCAAAGGTTGTCCTATTCTCTTCGGAGGGACTCTGCCATTGGTTGTATCTAAAGCTTTTAGCACGTGTCAGAAAGACCTCACAGGAGGTAGTTGTGCAGCTAACACCCCAGACTATGGTCTTTGAACATGGCAGCCTTGCCTCTGAAGTGTTGTCATTCAGCCATCTGAGGTTGAATCTGAGGTGCATGGAGATTCTAACAAAAGCGATGGCTGTAAGAAACTGACTATATATATATATATATATATATATATATATATATATATATATATATATATATATATATATATGCACCAAAGTGAGGTACAGTGTGTATAGAGTCCAAGGGTTATAATTTCCACTGCAATTTTGAACTGTGTTTACACAAGTACTTTAGAGCGTAAGGTTCTATCTAGGTTAAAGTTAGATAGAACCTTACGCTCTAAAGTGGTAGCTTGGTCCAGCTGTAAGGTAGTATCAGAGGACAGTGTTAAGCATTTGATGTACACACTCAGTCAGCACATGAATTCAAATACTCAAGAACTGAACTCTAGGCCAATTGTTTTTGTATAACAAAATATACTGTTGTTTTATTTCTAGAACCAAGCAAGCCTGGTACAGGTAAGCATAAAAATACTTTGCAGTAATAAATTACTTGTGTAAACACAGTTCAAAATTGCAGTGGAAATTATACTGGTTTTGGTTTACAATTAAGGAAGCAGATTGCAACACTTAGAAGGTATAGTACATTCGAATGAATGGGCTTTTTCAATAATTGCAAGTAAGTAACTTTTACGATACTTTTTCTAACTCAGTGCTGGATGCCTAGATTCAGCACTGGGACATTTCCTGAAAACAGTTGAAAAAATGCATTTAGGTTATTGTTACGATTTTTAAAGAATATATCAAGTTTTCAAAGCTACAGTTGTTTTTTCGAAAGAAAATTGTCAATGTTATTCGATGGAAGAAAAACAGGTTATCGGTTTGCAGGTAAGTAAACGACTGGGAGTTAAGGGTCTGGGGTTAGATTCGGGGGTCCCCCAGGGTCAGTGATGCACTGTTGTTGCACCCTCAGCGGCACTAGGGCGGCCGGGTGCAGAGTGTTGAGGCCCAATGTTATCCTATGGAGGATAGGCGGTCTCCGGTTGGTGGCTGCTGGCTAGCAGGCCACACGGCTGTGGGAGCAAAGCTCCTAGGGTTTAGGTCAAGGCAAAGGGGGAAACAAGTAGGCACCAAAAGTGCACCCTCAGCAGCACTGGGGCAGCCGGGTGCAGAGTGCTGTTTCGATATCGGGTGCCCTGTGGTTTTCTATGGAGATCATCCGGTTTGAAGAAATGCTGCAGGCTCGGGGACGAAGACGTTTTGGGTGCAACCACCACTTCGAGGGGTAAGTTGGGATGTCGTGAGTTGATTAGGCACCTCTGGTTTGGGCACACAAGGCCGTGGGGCGTCTGGTGCAGGGGTGCCTTTTTGTGTCGGATTTTCTTACCTGCTGTGGTCGCGGTAGGGGGTTCTTCTGGTTTGAGGCTGCAGGCGTCGACTGGAGGCTTGAGGTCTCCGGATCTCTGGTCAGGATCGCTGGGTGGACCGCCTCGTGGTGTTGGTTTGTTCGGGCCAGGGTCGGTGGGAGCAGAGTGTGCTAGATTTGCGGTATCTGGCTGGCACCAGAAGCTGCAGTTTAAACACGTCCGGTGTTCTCGGGAGATAGAGTCCTTGAAGTGAAAGTAAGTAGGTCCTCCGGGGTTTGTGAGGTTGCTGGCTGCAGGACACGCTGGGATTTCGCAGGAGCAGGTTCGAGGGGAGACGAGCCTGTAGGGCTGGGGCCAAGTCAGTGGGCGTCGTCCTCTTGCTAGCTGTGCACGGCTCTTCGGTCCTTCTTATCTTGTGGTTTCTTAATCTGAGGAAGCACGGTTCAGGATCCCCCCTAAATACTAAATTTAGGGGCGTTACAGGTAGGTAAAGGGTAAGGACCAATGGGTCCCTTCCCTGGGGTGGGTACACCCCCTATTCTGCCACTCTCCTGTGGGAGGGGGGGCAGGAGTATGGTTGGCTGGGTCCCCCCCATCCTCAAGATGGCGGGGGCTCGAGATTGTGCTTCACTTTGCCTCCCCCACCTGAGGGGTGGAGTTGGCAGAGGTGGGCACACCTCCTTTCCTCACTTGTTTTTCCCGCCGGTTCTCCCGCCCAAGTGGAGGGGGGGGGAACCAGTGGAGACCAGTTGCTGAAAGCAGCAATTGCTCTGGAGAGGCTCACAAAGGCGGCATGCCTTTTAAGCTTCTCCTTCGTGAACCCTGCCCATCCTGGGGGAGGAGGCTTGGTACCTCATCCCAGGATGTGCATTGTTTCAGGCCCCCGAGAGCAGCAAGCTCGCTCTACGCAGTGGTCCAGAAACATGTCTGGTGGTGGCAGCCTATGCAGCCACTCAGTCAGGTCACTAGGAGTTGGTCGAGTTTCAGGGGGCATCTCTAAGATGCCCTCTGTGGTGCATTTTACATTAAATCCCACACTGGCATCAGTGTGGGTTTAATGTGCTGAGAAGTTTGATACCAAACTTCCCAGTCTTCAGTGTAGCCATTATGGTGCTGTGGGGTTCGTAATGACAAACTCCCAGCACCATATACTCTTAATGGCAGCACTGCACTTACAGTGCCCAGGAATGGACTTGGGCACTGTAGGGGTACAGGGCTCATGCTCCTGTACCCTCACCACTGGCATAGGGCACCCAGCTAGAAGGGTGACTGATGTATGCCAGGGCAGTGGTTTGTGAGCATGTCACACAGGGATGTGTGCCATGTCAACTCTTCACTTTGTTCCGCAACAAGGCACTCAGTCTGCAAAGGCAGTGTGAGAGTGTCAGGGTACAGGGCCTCTGAGAGTGGCACAATAAGTGCTGCGGCCCTTAGAGGCCTTCTCTGGTCTCAGTGCCCTGGTTACCTGTGGTACCATTTACCAGGGGCTGACATGTGGCCAGAGATGCCAATTGGGGTTAGGCTTCAATGCAGTATAGGGAAGGAACATAGGCCCTGGGTACCTGATTAGCAGGAGCCCAGGGCACACTCAGTCAAAGAACATCAGCAATTCAGCAAAAAGTGGGGGCCTACCATGCAAGAAAGAGGTCACTTTCTCACAAAGCCTCTTTGACAGTGGCGTTCGAGGGTTTAAAGTGGAACGATGCTGCCTCTGCGGCATATGAAATTTATTGAATCCACTAGGTGTCCGAAGGAAGCAGTTCAGGCATATCTGCTGCAGCTAGCACAATCTGGCATCCAGTACTACTCCTAAAAGATGCTACAAGTTACAAAAAGAGTATTTCAAAGGTGTCTTTTTAACCATACCAGCGGTGTAGGGTTTGCTCAAAGATATTAAGATTGTTCCATTGCACGCCCATTTGGAAAACAATCTCCCCAATTGCTAAAAGTTGTTCTCTCCAGATTTATGGTCGCTTCTTTTGAGCTCTTGTAGTTAGCATCTCTGTGACCCCTATCTTGGAAAGCTGCATTCCACTGCCCATTTTGTTAACAGTTAAAGAATGTTTGGTTTAAGCAGTATATTTGTGTGAAACCCAGCACAATTTTTCCTTAAACAAGGGTGGTTAGGGGGACTTGCCGACCGTTCTTCTTGCCAAAAGAAGTCTTATTTTCATGTTGATCGATTATTTTCTCATCTAACTTTCTTTCAAAATCCAACCTATCCAGAGTCGGTACACTGGATGCAATGAAGACGCTCCGTTTCTGTATTACCTGCAAACACAGACCTAGACAAATGCACCCTCTTGCATACCTATTGCCCTGCATAAGCCCATTCTATGCCACACCTCTTGTCTTTACCAGTTCTTGCTTCTTTTCATTGCAAATCAGTAGTACTATAGATCTCGATTACGTGTTGCAAAGTGCTGGCCGGCGTCAAACACCGCGCCTATAATTACTGGTATTGGGCGGTATGAACCCACCAGTGCACTACGATTCTGGGCTAAACCTCACGGAATTGATTACCGCATATCGGTTTTATTGGGTGGATGGCTGCACGCAGGGCTTTAAGTGGGCCGGGTCTGTCCGGGTCTGAGCACCGGCAGTTTTTTTTGGGGGCCCTCGAAACGGGTCTCTATCGGGCTCTATTTTCGTGGCTACTAAAGGTAGTCCGTTCTTTATTTTTTTTTTTTTCGGACCCGTTTTGAGGGCCCAAAAAAAAACTGCCGGTGCTCAGACTCTGCCCACTGTTGCTGCACTCATGGGCGTAGGAAGTGTGGGGGACGCGGGGATATATCCCCCCAAATTTTGGAGTGGGGGGGACACGGGGGACAAGGGTGAGGGGGACGAGGGGACACAGGAATTTCCCCTCTCCCTTCTGTTATCACAGGGCCATTAGCACGTGAAAGCGCTACCTAATGGCCCTGCACTTGACCTGCCTGGAGTCAGAGGCCACCCGCCCTCTGCCTTTTGTTATGCTGCAGGAAGGCTCAGCCGTTCTGGGAAGGGCAGAGAACGGAGAAAAAATAAACGCTGTCTCTTTTCCTTCATGGCAAGGACCGTGTCCACTACTGCTGATCTGCCTCTGGCGGCTGCCCTCCTCTCTTTATTCCTCCACCTCTTTCTGTCTCTGTCTCGCTCCTGCTTACGTGCGGATTTCAAGGGGCAGCTCTTAAGGTACTCTCTCTTGCTTCTCCTTTTCTTTATTTGTTCCCCTGTGAAATTGATCCAAAAAAGGCTGAACACTTTGGCTGTAAATGTCCTCATTTTCTGACCGTTTTCGATTGAAAAGAAAAACCTCGGAATGGAGAGAAAAAATAGTTAAATACCTAAATAAAGCAATACAGAGTGGACAGCAGACAGGCCAGACTGTTATTTACACCCACACACATTAGCGTCACTTTACAGAGTTTGCCAGTGAAAGCGCTAGTTTCTTTTTATCTTCTTTCTTTGAACAACATTGTTTTCCCAGGGTGGGTAAGTGCGCCATTCCTAAAGGGACTGCAATACCTGGTTGATGGAAAGAGTGGAAACGTTTAATATGATCGTTTCCAACTTTTTAATTATTTTAGCTTATAAAATGCGGCTCTGTGTTTGGGGATGTGGTCTTTTTTAAACCAAACTGCATACATTTTGAAAGGATATAAGCAATGGACATTGAAAGGGGTCCCTTCCTGGTCCAGTAGCCATGTCTTGAACTTTTCAGGCAAAATCACTTACTGATTTCTGAATAATGAGTTTAAAACCGTTAATGTAACCATGTTTTTTTCTGATTACAGTTCGCATGCTTTGCTTATTCATGCATTCCCTGTGAGTGTTTGCTTTTTCCAGGGTGTTATTCCTTTTTTTTCAGGCAGCATTTTACTGTTGCTTAGTGCATAATTTGAATTTAGTCGCAGCACAATTGAGTTGTGCTGAAGGCAGTGCGAGTTTCTCTCAGTGGGGCAGTAGGGTGTTCAGTGTGGGAGAGAATGTGGCACTCTGGCCAGAGCTGCTGAATCTGGAACTGGAGAACCATGTTCAGACCTTCATGACCAGTTCACCATACCACACTCCTGACAGAGCTTATTCCGATGCTACACCTTAGAAGGCCCGATAGACCTTAGAAGCCCAGGTGTCTTAGCACCTGCAGGTGGACCTGTCCACCACAATCCATACTGCAGTTCAATTCCAGTCTTACGGGCAGGCATATGAAGAAGCACATCCTAGATCGACAGTGAATCTGTCACTGAGGTCACAAGACCCTTGAGGCCAGTCCACCTCACCCATTGGTACCTCCATTGGCCTTTTCCAGCACTAGCAGTGCAACTTGCCAGGGGTTGGCAATGTAGGATTTGCATGCACACCAAACTTAGGGGGTGATTATAATGGCTGTGGGACCACCACGTCACCCCGTCGGTGGCGGTCCCACCGCCATTGGTGACTGCGTCACAGCCCGCCATATTACAATGGCGGGTGGTTACCTGGCGGTCGGACAGACCAACCACCACGCACCCGACGGGCTTCTTGAGCCCGCCGGTGTGGTGGAGGGGCTCGTGGTTCCTACAATGCTGGTGGTGCCTACCATGCACTGCAGCAGGAATTACGATGTCCCTTAGCCGCCAGCTTATCAATGGTGGTTCACCTGCCATGGAAATGCTGGCGAAAGGGACATTGGGGGCCCGTAGCAGGCCCCTTTACCCCTGGCCCTCAGACATGGGTCCTGGGGGGCATCTATGATGCCCCACAACATATCACTGAACCATGTGGCAGGCACCGATATATTTAACATGTTCCTTTTTTTTTACTTTGCGGCGGATGATGCAGCCAGCAGCACCTGCTGCAATGTAAAAGATAGGCACCGCGAACACCGTAGTGGCAGTCGCATTGTAATGCCTATCGTGGGGCCTCCACCTTGAAGGCCAGCGGTCCCATTCCCCGATTCGATGGCGGTGGTACTGAAGTCCATTTGGACTGAGCTGAAAAAGTATAAGATTCATAAACTGTAATTTTACAAAAATTAATGTCACATCTAGCATGAATTGAATTTAACAAAAGAAAATTGTGTGTGTCCTCCTACTAAAATATTGACAGGAGTTAAAGTATATAATTATGGACTACAGCCATGTGACAGATAAAGGTCACAGTTAAGAAATCCTCAATTTATGTCATCTGGCCGTGTGTGAAAGAAAATGGAAAAATCTTCATGCCCATGGATAAAACTCAATGGTCCTCCATTTGAAACATTTGACCCAAAGCTGTATGTAAAGAGTTGGCTTGCAAAAGGTAGAAGGTCTGCTGAAGAAAATTGTTGTGAGAAACCCCAGCAAAACAAACACACTGAATATCTTCGAGGGTTTTGGGGAATCCTGCAATAGATTTCTAAGTAATATAAATATTCTTTACATGTTTTTTAAAGTGTTTGGTATTTTTATGGGTTATACTTAATAAATATACCTTTTTGCCTATTTTATTATCCTTTGCTGGATGCGACTTCATGATTTTCTTAAGCACACAGTGCTAGTTATTTTGATTTAGACCACGCCCCTACTCGGATAGGCCACGCCCCTTCAAGACATTAACCACGCCCCTTTTAGAGCACCCCCAGTTTTTTTCCCCACTTAAAGCACTGGCTGCACGGAATTCCCGCTTCCATGAGGTTTAACACTTCCATTTACCACCTGCTCCGGGCAGTGGCAAGAGTGAGGACAGTGGGGCACAATGGGGTGCTGTGGGTGTCCGCTAACCTGTCCGCCTATGCACTGCGGATGGGTCAATCCGTGCACACCCCCCCCCCCCCCCCCCCCCCCTCCGCCCCCGTAATAGGGGCTCGGGTGCGGACCCGATGGTTTACACGCTTTATCGGGCAGGTTTTTCACCTCATAAAATCGGCCCGGTTTTCCCTAACACCGACCCATATTTAAGCAGCCCGGGAGGGGTAAATACCACTCGTACTCCGCGGCCTGTATTCATTTGCTGTGGAAGTAAAAGTGAGAGAACCTGGGAAGTCAAAACAAGTCACGCACTGCCCTCTTATGGCAACTTGTAAGATCTACTTCAATCAAGAGGCTTCACCTTTAATGAAGCCATCACTCGTAGCTCTGATAGTACTTGTTTGTGTAATTTAGTTAATATTAAATGTAAAGTGTTTTTTATTCTTTTGTGAAGCAGAGAAACTTAACTCTTTAAAAATTGCTTTTTATCACTCATTAAAACGAGTAAACTATTCTTAGCGCAAAATTAGTGAACATATTATAAATAACGTTTTATTTATGTTTGGTTTCTTGTTAAAATAAAACACAAACGAACTTCAATTATTACAGCCTTTGGTTGGGCTCATAAAAGATTGACGCAGTTGAGGGCATTTACGTGACGTTTTAATCTCTTTTTAAAGTGTTCCGGGGTCCTGCAGAAAAATCGGACAATTAGATGTTTAGGTTTTCAATGAAGATCCCCATGATGGAGAACTAAAATTGTAAGCAAGAAACTTGTTCTTGTGGATACTTGATGCCAGAGGCTGGGCATTGCGTAGTTAGTGGTTCTGGTCAGTCTGCGATGAGTCTCTTTCCAACATGACTTCCAGGTGCCCAGGCTAGGGAACAAGGCATGTGTAAACAATTAAGCCATTCTACGACGTACTCCTTAAACCAAACCTCAGCAAAGACCTACCTACCTTTTTAGTTGCTTCATAAATGCTGCCGTGTGACCTAGTGTACAATCCAGAAATGAAGTTTAAAGGTGCAGTTTTTGCCTCCAGGAGTGTGATGGCTGGGCTTTAACCAAATATTCTTCTGATTGGACGGCACACTTTGTTTTGTGTGTCCTCACCCCCCATGCTTGCCCCTCCATGTTGCAGTCTTAGTCTTAACCGGGTGCTGAATACACTCCCAACGTGGGGGCGGTTACTGAAATGTCATAATAGCTATTTCTCAGATGTTGGTCTCCTTTTCAGGTCTCCCTAGCGTTGCAGCGCACATGCGCACTCCCTCTGCAAGGCTTCTTGTAGTTGGGATTTTCTGGAAGTTCAGTTTAAGCCCCGCCCATCTTTCTTATTGGCTAGCGTCATAGTTTATGTTAAACGCTGGCCTCCGATTGAAAGTGAGGCTTTTTTGTTACTGCCCTGTCTCCTTCTGCGACGGCCTGTCCGGACTGGATCGTTTGCTTGCGGCGATGACACTGTCTCCTTCATTACTCGGTGTAGGTCCTTTTTTTTCATTAAAGTGAAAGCGTGATGGCGACCGCTTGTTTTAGTTTGTAAGCCCTCTTTTCTTTAAAGGGTTTCTGCCCGCTTTCACTTTCAAACACGGCATGCTTTAACTTTTCTTTAATGGGTTTCTGTCCGCTTTCACTTTCAAACATAGCATGCTTTAACTTTTCTTTAATGGGTTTCTGCCTGCTTTCACTTTCAAACACGGCATTCTTTAACTTAACTTTAGCGGCCGCACCCCACAGGATGTTAAGCGTCCCGGCTGAGACTCGAACCCGGTTCCCCAGCATTGAGGTCGACCTGGGAAGTTCCTTGTGCCTCTAGTGAGTCTTGCAGTTGCACGAAGGACCGTTTCAGTGGAGATGCCCTGTGACGGGTTCTAGACAGGTTGGTGATAACATTTTCCTGTACGAACAGTTGCCATCTTGGAGTGGGAGACGTTCGATTGTTTTGATGAGTCTTAGCTGGTGAGCAGCACCTTTTATTATCCATGTTCGGTTTGTTGTTTTATATGAAGCCCACAGTGGTGCCACTCTGATCACCTACGAGCAAAGACCTGCTACTTCCGGGTGTGTAAAACATGTGTTTACAATATTAATCTTGGCATAGGACTGATTATGAGAAATTAAGGAACTGACCTATAAACACAACTGAGACTGCAAAAGAGCATTTTGCGATTTATAAACATCCTATTGCGAGTCAGATTTACAAAACTGGTTTTGTGACTCATTTCGAATTACAGATAGGAGGGAGCATGAAAGGGGCTCTCCTAATTAAGAGTAACAATCAAATGAATGAATGGTTTGTGAATGCAGTTGCAAACCGTTGAACAGACAACAGTGTTGCTGGCGGCAAGAATCAACAAGCATTTGCAATGCAATAGGTGTCGTTAAGCTATTGCCATTATAAATGACAATGTATTTTATGTATGTTTTAAAAACCAAAACTTTACAAAAGGCATTGTCATTTACAATGCCAATAGCTCAAACTAGCGTAAATGCGAGACCTATTGCATTGCAAATGCTTGTTGAGCTGGGAGCTCAGACAGGAAAGCCATCATTAGCATATTAGAAGTAGCTCTAGTGGTCTGAGATGTCTTTCTTCAGGCCCTCTGGGTGGATCTGCCAGTCCAGGAGTGCATCACTTGTGTGCACCTACTGGCGGAGTAGATGATGTTTCGCTGTTCCTAGGTGAAAAAATAGAACGCAAATGAAAATCTGAACTGCATTAATCTAAATGTAAGATTGTTTTAAGTAATGTGTAACAACTGGTATTTTTCTCTTTCAAAATCTAAGGTGTTTTTCTTCTTATGATGATATGAACCTGCAAAGGAGAACTTCATTGCCTCTCGTTCGGTCCAAATCCTTCCAGTTACCAAGTAAAGAAGGTATGTTTTGTTTTCTAGTGAACCCTGGGGGAACTGGCATTCTACTCAATGTCTCTCGCCGTTGCCTTAACCTCTTCAATGCCCGTGACGAGCTGGTCTCGTCATGGGCCGCGGTTGCGCTGTGCCCATGACGAGACCAGCTCGTCATAAACCCTGCCCGCTAATACAACGGCCGGAAAGGGGCGGGCACTGAAGGGGTTAAACCTAAGCTGTGTATGTTATATTAACGATGAAAAACGCAAAGTTGGTCAGAAGCTAAAAAAGCAGTGTTAATTTTCACTTTGTAATTCTGGGTCTCTGAAATGGATTTTCTCTTTTCATGGTGTGCCATCTTTGGTGGTTTGAAGAATATGCAATTAAGTTACAACTTTAATGAGTTTCGGTGTTCTTTGTACAGCACAAGCTATTTACTGAGGAATGTATTGTTTCTTTTCAAACTAAACAAAATAAAACCCGGACATCACATATCACTTTAAAATGCTAGGAAACATGTAAAAACGTTTAAACAACTAAATTAAACTTAATTGTCTCCTATTTAACCAATACTTTCTCATCTCTTCCAAGGGAAATTATTTCAACCAGCTTTGGACACTGAAAGATTAAATCTATTGAGAGGCAAATTGCACTCTTGACCAAGGCTTACGTATTATTTCTGTTATCAATCATACAGGATCAGATGTATTTGCTGTAGCTACCTGATGCAAAATGTCCTCTCAAGCTGCTGCAACCAAAAGTCCAGTGAATTTTGTACAAGTTTTTAATGCTGAATTATTTGTTTCTTTCATGACTTTACATAGGCCTTTGTTGTTACTCACAATAATCAAACCTGCCATGCAGCCTTATTGGACGTCAGTTCTTTGTATGGCACACAAGCTAACCTCGCCCCACCCCATGCTTATATCAAGCAGAGTTATTGTGCAGTTAGTTTTTGCATGCCATAAAGAGATGCACACAGTATCTTCTGAGCCCAGTCTTTCGAGATGTCCGAACGTGCACAATAAGTCTTTTTTTTGGGGGGGGGGAGGGAAAGTATCATACTAGGGTAATGAGAACAGGTCTCTGAACGTGCTACTGCAATGTTCATAATTTTAATGTTGAGGTATATTTGTGAGCTAAGAGGCTGGCTGCTCTCTCTTTTTCCTTTATCTGTAGTTTGTGCCGCAGCCCAAAAACAGGGGTTGATGCCAGCAGAGCAGACAGTCAGGAAGGAGAGCAGTAACACGGAGGAAGCCAGGGTGCAGGCGGAAGCATCTGCGGAAAGCAGCACGAATGCAGAAATCTCTCAGGACAGATCACAGGGCCCGCAAGGCAGCCAGCGTAGAGCAGACTTTTTTTCTTTAAATTGAGCAGATGCTGCATACTGTGAGTGGTTTCCAAACATTCTGATTTTGTTGTCGGGACACACAAAATCTATACCATTTCCGAGAATGCGGAGGTTCTCTTGGAGAATATTTTGTTAGAAAAGTAAATTCTGGAGATCAATACCACAACAAGCCAACATTTTTCTTTTACTGATAAAATCCATGGTATGGTATAGAGGAGATCTAAAACATTAAACCTACAGGTTTACAGTGAGGCCATTCACCCTCACCTTTTTATTTAAATGTTTGTTAAAAATTGTTAAACATTACTCTTGTTGTATTGCATCACAGAATCTGGAACTGTGTAATCAGTCCCTGGTACCCGTTTATAAATTATTTTTTTCACAGATGAATGACATTTTGTTGAGTCTCCTTGAACGTCATGATTTTGGAAAGCGAAACTACTGACCTGAGTTGAAGTTTCCGTCTTGGTTGATTTGTTTAATTACTTCAATTTTTGAGAACTGAGTCGCCACACATTTCAATATTGTCATTAAGATGGTGCAGTTGTATTTTTTTTTGAAGGGTAAAAACGTGCATGTTTGCTTTGAACGCTGCTTTTTGCATCTGTGTAGTCTGCACCATCCCTGTAGCATTGCTAAACTGGAAGGGAGCAGTCATTCAGTGTTCATGAAAGATCTGGAGAGTATTATCTTCTTTATGAAGAGCCCCAGATGTCCTCGCCAGCCAAATGTGCTTCTGACCAGTGGTTTAAGTACTGTAGTGTGAAACTGCCTGACGTATGTAAGGTACTTGGCAAGCCATTTTCCAAATTAAAATAGTGGTACGTCTGTGTGCACATGCTTCTCTGGTAATTACTGTGCGATATAGGAGTGCTGTTCATGAGACGATGGGATTTTCAATAATATTCATAATCTCTGAATATCTCTGCCTTTGTACAAGACCTTGGAACACCCTTGTAACGGAGAGAAAGAACTCGCGCCATTTATTTAAAAAACTGTGCCCATCTAAAGGCAACATTTTTAGTTTCACTTTTACCTTAAATCTTGCTAGGGAAAATAAATGTGGTGCAAACATGTTTAGTACAAGTAAGCTCTTTGTCTCACAGTTATTACTACAGGAATCAAATTTGATGTTATTACTATAGCCTTAAGCACCCTAAAAGCCACATACTTTAATAATCGGATTACCTCACCATGGCCAAAACCTCAAAGACCAGCATGCAAATTGAACTAATATCAGTCTAAAGTCTAAGTCCATTGTAGACTCTTGTAATGTACGATGTGAAAAGTTCAAAGGACGCACGCAGCACCGTTTTCGGACTTTTTCTTCCCCATTTAGGGGCATTTCATAAACATGAAGGTTCTTTTTATATAATGGCCATAGGCAGAGTAATTCAGTGAAACTTCACTGAAAATGATCATGGTTTAGAAGTGGCTGTACATAAAGTGACTTTTCCATGTTGCATTACATAGGTACATTACTTGGATAGAGCCTGTTCCGGGGTGCCACACACAAGCAGAGATATTCAGTCTTTACAAGGTTATTAACTATATCAACAATGGAGAGCTAGAGTTACAGGTAAGTAACTTTTATCCTGTTCAACTCAGATCAGTTCAGGTTGTTGACCAGGAAGGCCACTCTGATATGTCCAGTTTTTTCACCTTCACAATGGCACTTTACCTAAAGACGCCTTTGTTTTGGATGTGCATTTATGTTGTTCAAGGTTGCTGCCTGTATGCTGTTTAGTTTTTTTTTCTTCCATTGTATAATTTCTTATTTGAGTCCTGTCTCCCTCATCATTCCAGCTGACTAGTTGGATCTACTTTATTACGAACACCAGGTACTGAGTTGCATGATCTGCTCTTTTACCACCATCAGTCCATACTCATGGAATCATCTTTTCTCACAGTTTCAGGATTTACTTAAGTCTCGATTGGTGCTCTTTATCTTAAATCAGTTATGTGCTGCTGTTTACTTTATTTTTTCTTATTTTTACCTGACTTGTTCCCTGCTCCACATTGGTTCTCCAGAATGATTTAGTTTTTTAGTGCTGATAGTATAAATGGTGAAAATCAAGAGTATGTGTAATTTTAAATTTTGTGAAAGTAACTGAACCAGTTAATCCTTTTAAGGTGATTTGAGGGCATAGGATTGGGTAATGCACATCATCTGAGCTTCAACAACACAGAACCATGAATCGAGGCATATGCTTTCTTTTTTGTCTGCTATCCGACTGTAGATTTTTGGAGCAATTTGTTTCTTAAAAGTACTTTAGGAGAGCCTCCCAGCTACTGTCCGACAGCAAACCTCACACTTTCTACCTCTGTGGGTATGCAGCTGTGTTTTCCATTTTTTAGTGCCTTTTACAAACCTTCTTAAACATTTGGCATGTGGAGCCTGCTAGTGCTGCATTTGGTCACTTATCACACATAATAGTAATTGTGCATGTGAAGACAAGAAAATGAAGATCTGGGTATGATTAATTGCCAGGAAACCATTAATGTACACTTAAGGGCCGATTAGGATGAGTGCCAGAAAGCCTCCGACCTCAGGGTGGTGGCTTTCCGACACTCCTAGTCTGTTAAAATTCCGACCAGCCGGTCGGAATTGAAACCGGTGGGTCATTCCGGCTGGCTTCTGACTGGTTCCAGGAGCCCGTCTGCCAGTTGGTGACCACCCTGTAATCCAAATGCAAGGCGTTTCAGTCTTCTGGATTACGATGCATGGTTTCTGGCAGGGTTTCCATGCTGGCCTTTCCAACACGGAAACCCTGTTGGAAAGTGTGTTTCGAGGCCCCTAGCAGGGCCCCCTTCTGTATTCGGTCTCTGGTTGGTGGCCGAGAGGGTGCCATAGGTGCCCCCATGTTGATTTCTGCACCTTGCAGCAGGCACCTTGAGGTGCCTGCCATGGGGTGCAGGGTTGAACACAGACTCCCCTTCCTCTATGGGAGCTTGTGTTTTGGCCGCTTTACGGCCATAACACGAGCTCCCATAGAGGAAGGCGAGTATGTGACCGCACCATGTGTGGTCGCATCGTGATTAGGCGGTCAAGACCGCCGACTGGAGGCTGGTCGTTACCGTTTCCGCAACATAAAAATAAGCCCCTTAATGTAAAACTGTCATTAGCTCACTGATGTCTCAGAGGTGAAATAAAGACAAGTATAGAGCCAACACTTATTTATTATACTAATAATTCTCGATGAGAGTGTGTGGCAGTCTACATACTTTGTGTGTCTAACGCACTTCCACACCAAAGTTGTGTGCATTTGAACCCTGATCTTTAAGAGAAAGAAGCCTATAAAGCGGCTGCTGCAACCACCAGCCGCTAGTTCAAAATGTGATTCCTTCTATACATTCCTGCTTTCTCTTATCTAAACCTCAACTTCATGATTATACCCTGCTTCCATCCGAGGTAGAAACAATTTCTCTCATGTGGTGGCAGATACACACAATGTTTTCATTGAGGCAATTCATCTGCAGACTTTTCGACTGCGTCTCACCGGGTCACCTAGGCATGGTTGAACCACCCTGGTATATCACCAGAAAAAAACACAGAAATTATTAGATTTGCAGTGTGTGTAGCTGTAGATCACATGCTGTGCACACTCCTGCCATCTATTGTTGGGCTTTTCTTTGACGAACTCATTTCGTTTTTAAGGGTACTTGTAGAACCTCCTTTGGAGCCCACAATGCTCCAGGACAAATAATCTAGTGCAGTGTTTTCTGCTATCAGACGTGGATGTGCTTTGAGTGCTCCACCATTGTTGTAATTGAAAATGTAAAATTTTGACAGCCCATAGCTAGAGAACATTACACATCAGATTTCGCACAACAGACACTGACCACTCCAATCTCCCTCGAGTCAAGGACCCAGAAACACGTCATATTGGAATGAATTGTTTGGGTGATGTAAAGAATACGCAGTTTAGGTTTTTGCACTTTTGCAATAGCAAGTTATCGTTGTCAGTACAGCACAGGTTCGGTAACCTCTTTTTACTGAGGGGACCACAATAAGGCCTGCTCAGAAAGTGCTAAAAAAAAAAAAGACAGTACGGTGCTGATGAACCCAAATGTAGGCACACTGTTGAGGAATGCATCTTTAAGACTCTACCGAGGACCCTTCTGGAGTGGTAACCAAGGGTGTCAAGGGTTCAAGTCTAACATCAGTAGCGTATAACCATCTGATGTACAGCAGGAACAGAGGACCAGAGGGAGCGGAGTATCCAGGTACCTCCCATACACTCTAGTATCATCTTGTTCAATCTGAAGGGTACCAGTTCAAACCCACCCACAAGTTATTCAGCTCCTTCACAAACTGGGTTTCAAAATAAGTGCCAAAAAGTCACATCTGTGCCCACGTTAATACCAGTGGTTTCTGGGAGCAACACTCAATTCGGTCAGTGAAAACTAATCTCAGCAGTGACACAGTGATGGCATTTCAAGGGCTGCTTTCCCTTTACCAAATGCCTTGTCCTTTGAGTGTGAGAACGAATAGGAAACAGTAAAAAATTGCACACTATTAGTACCCCATGCAAGGCTAAACATGCAGCCTTGACAAAGTCTAGCTCGACAATAGTCCAAGCTACTGGCAATTTTGAAGATGTAGTGATTTCCCAGTTAGAGTCAAGGGTGTCGTGGAACAAGAAAAATGTATTGCTAGGGAAATTGTTGCTAGATCCAGTGGCGATAAATGTGGATGCCTCTCATCTTTTGAGGAGCACACTCAATGGATGTGACGTTTCAAGGACAGTTGTCTGCTCAGGAGCACCAGCTACCCATTGGTTTGTTAGAACTAATGTCAGTTCAACAATTCCTTCAAGCTTTTTTTTATTTTTAGCATATGCATCTTAATTTTCACAGCCAACAGGACCACAGTGTACAGTACGAGGGAGGAGGCCCTCTCACGAGCTGTCAAACCTGGCTCTAGAAAGTTGCCATTGGACAGATTTGTGGGCAGAGCACTTACTAAGATTAGACCGTGACGATGTAGGTCCTTTAAGCAGAATGAATCAAAAAACCCATGAGTGGAAGAACACCTTCCACATGCACAACAAGTACTTCCAAAATTGTGGGATCTCAGCAGTAGACCTGTTTGCCACACTCCAGAAGGCCGAAACCTCATCTTGCGGTATTCACTCCTGCAGTGTCTACAGAATGCACTATGGATCAGATTGTCATAGATATTTGCTCAAACCTCTTCCCTGTTCCCACTCACTCCTTATGTGATGCACAAAATGCCCAACTGTGTATGGCAGGAGTGTGCATGGCATGTACATATACAGCACTGCAAGCTGCAGCGGCAACCTGAGTTTTAAAGTGAAATAACGTTTTCCTTTCTGTCTTGGTTTTGTGGGTGATGTTCAAATAAGGTACATCATATACCACTACTTGTGGTATCCTGCATTCACTTAAATTATTGCCATAAGTTATGAAGATCTGTTGGAAATATGCAGCCGCCAGGCCACATAAGGAACTACTTATCTCTAATAGGGAAATGCCTGGTTTACTGAAAACAGGAAAGCAAAGTAAGCAAGACTTGTAAGACCAAATTACTCCTGGGAGCTACTGGAGTAACACTCATTCTTCTTTTGACACACATGTAGTATCTACTCAACTCAAGATAACTTCATACTTCCAGATCAGTCATGATACATTTATCCCTTCTTCCATAGGTGAATTGGACAGGGAAATGGCTGTAATATGTAGCCACTTTAGGGTTTTGCATTGAATTTCCCTAGTATTGTATTCCTTATGCTAACTTAGTTGAAATGGGTTAAAAAATAAGCATTTGTATCCCTATTGGATTGTGCCTTTCAGAACAAATGCATCATACTTATCATTGTTCATGTGATGCCTATGGTTTTAATAGTCTCGTTTTCAGGCTGTGGAAGCTCAGTGGATTTTACATAATACAAATTGTATGTATGACAGTAACCTAGCCTCATCCTTTTGGGTTGGTTATATCAAAGCCACTATGAGTAATGCCCATAAGATCCTTCCTCGCAGACCAACTTCAAACTCTGTATTGCACTAATTGTGTGTGAGTCTTTGTTGTTGTGGCAGAATTCTGAATAAGATAACGTTTTGGCATCCTTACAAGGCATACCACTCAAGACTCCTCATGGTGTCCGATATTTCAGTAGTTTGTTGGTTTTCACATGTGCAGGAAAACCCCAGGCCCGATGTATGCTTTTGCTTCCCAATTAGAACGCAAACTTCTTCTAGACTCCTCATTGGGGTGAAGACACGTTTATGTGCTGCTAATTCGGGGAGATTTGTAAAATACTGTAGCAATTTTAACATTAAACTATTAGCAGTCATAGTACAAATTATTTCATTCGTATTTACAGGGTCTGCCTGCTCATCAGAAAGGTTGAACTTAGCGGCTATAGTCTAAAACCTAGAGGCCACCAGTCTGTTTTAATATTCCTGTGGTCTAAGCCTCTTTAGTAGATCTTAAAAGAATAATCCCTCCTAGTTCACCACTGCTCCCTTAATGGGACCTTAATACGTCCCTTACTGTGCTAATGAGACCTTCATTTGAGCCCCTTCATTTCTGTCCTCTACAGTTCTGCTCCAGGTGATTCTATGTGACTATCACTTCTCTGAAGGGTAAGCGAACAGCAAACTTTGACAGCGGAGGAACCCTTTATGTAGACCTTAGAACAAATACTTGTGCATTTTATTTTCTAAAGGTCATCTCATCTCACCTCACCTTTGTATGTCCGTTGTCCGTAGTTCGTTGACTTGCTGTGGCATTTGGTACCCTGACTAAATTAGCTCCATTAATAAAAAAGTAAAAAACAAACTAAAATTATTTGTTTCCCATTTAAAAGACTAGCCTTGCAAAGTGAATTGTTCAACACATCTAGATTTGTTATAGCAAAGTCATACACAAAGTTATGCTCTATGACTAGTGCACATTCCACTTTTAGAAAAAGGAACCACAATATTCTTTCTAGGTAACATAGGAATATTGTCATCCACTTTCTAAAGCACAGCTATAGTTTAGTTATCTTTTTTCAAATTTGTTATGAAAAATATTTTGACGAGTTGTAGCGTCCTACCAACTTTACACCAGTGTTCAAGGTACGCTATAAATTGGCAAAATAAATGCGGCAATAGATCATTGTTACACTGGCACCACATTGATAAAACACTGTTTTATGCAATACTCTTACTTTGCAATACCTTATCCAAATTTATTAATATTTTTTTTTTCTGGCGTCATTTCACATCATTACACAAATCCTCCATTATTGTTGACTCAATGAAAACATTGCATATGCCCCAGTGTATTTCGAGCAAGAATGCACTTCAGATGTCTAGAAATCAATGCACACTGTGGACAAAGCTTAAATAAGCTTTTACATGCATGTACATACATTGGTTATCAGATCATTTAGTTGACAAAATCGGAATAAAAAGTTCAAGTAAACGTACGATCTGAAAGAAACACGTTAGTTAGATTCCTCACCTTAGAATATCCCCAGGCGTCAGGCTGGATCCGGAAAGATTTTTGTAGCAATACCCCTTGCGCGTCGCTAGGCGTCTGCGGCTCCGCGTCCGTCGTTGGCGTCGTGCGCCGGAATGACGTCGTCGGAGTACTTAGATGCCACCCTCGCGCGCTGACGTCGGTTCTTCTTTTTTCCGCGCCAGACAGCGCCGATCCGGGAAGAGCTTATCCCTTAGTCAATTTTTGACTTAACTTTTTTGACTCTTTTTGGTCTTCTGCCGACTCGACTCTGGTGCTGGTAGGATGCCTGGGTTTAAAGCCTGTGACTCCTGTCATCGACTGATGTCGGTGACGGACCACCATCGCCGGTGCCTTTACTGCCTGGGGGCCGACCACGACGCGGAGTCGTGCTCCGATTGTCAGGCCTTGACCTCGAAGGCTAGGCGGGAGCGGTCCCGTAAGCTTCTCGAGCTTCGGCACTCGGCTCCGCGCCGCTCACGGTCCCGGTCCAGGAGGAGGTCCAAGGACCGGTCGCGGAGCCGCAGTCACCATCATCGCTCGTCGGGCTCAAAGTCTTCGGGTAAGTCGAAGCGATCTAAGAAGTCCAAGAGGCGACATCGCTCTTCGGACTCCCCTCACCGGTCGCGCGACTCGGCCGAGGGTCAGGGTGGTCCCAGCCCCGCGGCTCCGTCGGAGCCGCAGGAGCCGCGTCCGTCCCCATACACGCCGGTCCCTGGGACTGACGCAACTCCGGCGGAGGTCAGTGCCTTCCTCTCGGCCATGAGGGGCCTGGCTCCGCCGTCGACGCCTACCGGCGCGCCTTCGGGACCCGCGGGCTCGACTGGGCGACCTCGCGTGCCGGTGGCTCCGGCCCCGGCGCCGTCGACGACTTCGGTCCCGACGCCGCAGGTCCCCGAGGGATCCAGGCCTGGATCTCTGTCGGCGCCGGTCGACTTCACGACGCCTCCTCTGCTGGCGCTGACGCCGGTTCCACCTCCGGCGCCGTCTCCGGACGACACCGTTCCCCAGTTTAGCCCCTGTCCGGCGCCGGCGCGGTGCCGCACCCGACGCCGATGGATGAGCATTTCATCTACCGCCCGGCTCCGATCCTGTTTATCAGGAATCGGATGACGGGGGTGACTGGGAGGGGTCTGAGGACAATATGGCCATCCAGGGCCAACTTTCACAGGACTGGGCAGACTAACTGGGGGATGCCAGTGGTCTGGACACCTCACCGGACGCTGGTTTCATCTCTCCTCCGACTGTGGCCTCGGAGGAAGGTGCAGCTTTCTCAGTGGTGCTGAGCAAGGCGGCCGAAGCCCTGGGGCTCGAGTTGCCTGCTGTGGCCGTGAGGACTAATATCCTCACAGAGGTGCTTCAACCATCAGCAAGCTCCACAGAGCCTCTGCTGCAGTTCAATGAGGCCCTCATCGACATTCTGCAGGGCACTTGGTCCAAGCCCTCCACAGTTCCTCCTGTGGATCGGAACGTGGCCCGGCGCCACCGCTCTGCTCCGGGCGACCCCAGTTTCCTGTCCCAACACCCTACCCCCGAGAACCTGGTTATCCAGGCCTCCACTTCCCAATCCTCCTTCCCGTCCGCCCCTCCGGATCGGGAATCCAAGAGGCTGGAACAGTTCGGAAAGAAACAGTTCTCTTCCCTGAGTTTGGGCCTGCGGTCTTTGAACACCGCTTGCCTCTTGGACCGTTTCTCCCACTCTCTGTGGGATGCGGTGGAGGACGTGCTGCCCCTGTGTCCGGAGGAGGCCCGGACACATCTCTCCCAGGCACTTGCTGACGGGCGAGATGCAGCGCGACATGCCATACGGTGTGGACTAGACACCACGGACTCGCTGGGTAGGGCGATTTCCACCACGGTGGCGCTCCGGCGCCACGCCTGGCTGCGGTCCACGTCTTTTTCGGGGGATGTCCAGAGTACCCTCATGGATATGCCCTTTGATGGCACTCCCCTTTTTGGTGAGAAGGCGGATAGTGCGCTGGCTCGTTTTAAGGACTCCCGAGCTACGGCCACGTCCTTGGGTCTCTCGGCCCCACGGGCGCAAACTTCCGCCTTTCGTGGCCAAGGAAGGGGCGCCTCCTCACGTCCGCCTAGCCACCGGCCGCAGAACCAACCTGCACGCGGTCGCGGACGTGGGTTCCGCCGTGGCGGTACTAGAGGACAACGTGCCGGTCAGTCCACATTCACCCCGGCAGCATCCGCCTCAAAGCCCTCCTAGTCCGAGCTTTCAGGCCCATTCCACGCCAGTAGGCGGCAGAGTTCGCCATCACCTGCTCCACTGGCGCTCCATCACTTCGGACAGGTGGGTGCTGCAAATCGTCCGAAGGGGCTACTCCCTCCCCTTCGAGACGACCCCTCCAGCCATGCCACCACAGTGCCACCGTTTATCGGAGGATCACTTGAATCTTCTGCGGGAGGAAGTTACAGCCCTCTTGGCCAAAGAGGCCGTCGAGCGCGTTCCTGGTCCAGAAGTAGGCCGTGGTTGCTATTCCCACTACTTTCTGGTTCCCAAGAAGGGCAAAGGGGACCTACTCCCAATCTTGGACCTCAGGAGTGTCAACACCTTCCTCCGGAAGGAACGGTTGAAGATGCTAACTTTAGCTCAGGTTCTGGCTGCCCTCGACCCTGGAGACTGGATGGTAGCATTGGACTTGCAGGACGCCTATTTTCACATCCCCGTACTGCCGGACCACCGGCGTTACCTGCGGTTCACGGTGGGTCAGGAGCACTTTCAGTTTACCGTGCTCCCCTTCAGCCTCACCAGTGCCCCTCGGGTGTTCATGAGAGTGATGGCGGTGGTCGCAGCTCATCTGCGCAGATCGGGGGTTCCAGTCTTCCCCTATCTCGACGACTGGCTGTTGAAGGCGGGCTCGCCCCAGCAGGTAGTCTCCCACCTCCAGACTACGGCCGACCTCCTGCATTTGCTGGGGTTCTCCATCAATGTGCCGAAGTCACACCTGAGACCCTCCCAGAAGTTCCTCTTCATCGCAGCGGTTCTAGATTCGGCGCAGTTCCGGGCTTATCCTCCGGAACAGCAGGTCCGGGATATTCAGGCTCTGATTCCCATCTTTTGGCCTCTGTCCTGGGTTTCGGTCAGGTTGGTGCTGCGGCTTCTGGGGCTGATGACCTCCTGCATCCTGTTGGTGCATTACGCCAGGTGGTGAATGCGGGCTCTGCAGTGGGACCTGAAGTTTCAGTGAGCCCAGCATTGCGGCAACCTGTCCGACCATGTCTTGATCTCAGAGGGCACTGCGAAACAGTTGCAGTGGTGGCTCATGGACCGCGATTGGGTCAGCGGCAGATGCCTCTCCCTACCCCAATCGGAGCACGTAGTAGTGACGGACGCGTCCCTCCTGGGATGGGGGGGCCATGTGGGAGAGGCGGAGATCAGAGAACTCTGGTCTCCGGCGGAGGCTCAACTCCATATCAACCTTTTGGACCCGAGAGCGATCCGGCTTGCACTGAAAGCCTTCCTTCCCTCTGTCCGGGGAAGTGTTGTGCAGGTGTTCACGGACAACACCACCGCCATGTGGTATTGCAACAAACAGAGCGGGGTGGGGTCGTGGACCCTTTGTCAGGAGGCTCTGCGCCTCTGGACATGGCTGGCACAGCAGGGTATCACCCTGGTGGTTCAACATCTGGCGGGCTCTCTGAACGCCAGAGCAGACGAACTCAGCCGCCGGTGCATGATGGATCACGAATGGCGTCTGAACTCGGACGTGGCGCAAGGTCTCTTTCTGCAGTGGGGAGAGCCTTGTTTAGATCTATTCGCCACCGAAGAGAACGCGCAATGTCAGCAGTTCTGCGCGTTGGAATTTCCAAGGCAGCACTCGCTCAGAGACGCTTTTCGTCAGGAGTGGAGTTGCGGTCTGTTGTACGCCTTTTCGCCTATACCACTTCTGCCCAGAGTGCTGAAGAAGATCAGGCACGACCGGGCCCAAGTCATCTTAGTGGCGCCGGATTGGGCACGAAGGTTCTGGTATCCCGAGCTACTCAGTATGTCAATCGATCCCCCGATACGACTGCCTCTTCAGGAGGACCTTCTGTCACAGCAGCAGGGGACGGTCCTCCACCCGAACCTGTCCAGCCTCCACCTCCATGCGTGGAGATTGAGCGGCGGCAGTTGATGCCATTTGACTTGCCTCCTGGAGTCTGTGATGTCATTCTGGCAGCCAGGCGTCCCTCCACAAAGACGGTATACGCCTGCCGGTGGAACAAATTTGTGGCATGGTGCACAGCAAAGGCTGTGGATCCCCTTTCCGCCCCTCTTTCTGAGGTTCTCCTCTTTCTTCTTTCTTTGGCCCAGCAGGGCTCTGCTTTGGGCACCTTGAAAGGTTATCTTGCTGCAATCTCTGCCTTCTTACGGCTTCCTGATCAGCCTTCTCTTTTCAGGTCCCCTGTTGTTTCACGTTTTCTCAAAGGCATTACTCACATGTTCCCTCCTGTCCCCTTCGTAATGCCTCAGTGGGACTTGAATCTTGTTCTGAACCTTTCTGATGTGCGCTTCTTTTGAGCCTCTTCACAATTGTCCCATTCGTCGTCTGACCCTGAAAAATGCTTTCCTGGTAGCTATCACCTCGGCTAGACGGGTGAGTGAGCTCCAGGCTCTGTCATCTAAGCCTCCCTTTCTTTCTGTTCATCCGGACAAGGTTGTCCTCCGGACTCGTCCTTCTTTTCTACCAAAAGTGGTGACCCCCTTTCACATCGGGCAATCTGTCACGTTGCCCACCTTCTTTCCGCATCCTTCAAAAGAGGAAGAGAGGCTCCACCATCTGGACCCAAAACGGGCGCTGTCCTTTTATTTGGACTGCACCAGACCGTTCCGGGTGGACGAACAACTTTTTGTTGGATATGTGGGAGCTAAGAAGGGGAAAGCGGTACACAAACGGACCATCTCACGGTGGGTCGTGTTGTGTATTAAACTTTGTTACTCCTTGGCAAAAAAGGACCCTCCTGTTGGGCAGAGGGCCCATTCCACCCGGGCCACAGCAGCTACTACTGCCCTGGGACGAGGAGTCCCCTTGCAGGACATCTGTCAGGCGGCGACGTGGGCTTCACTGCACACGTTTGCCAAGCACTATTGCCTGGACAGCCAAGTCCGGAGAGATGGCTACTTTGGCCGTTCTGTCCTCCAGGACTTTTTGGTGTGATCTTCGTTCGCAGACCCACCACCGGGGTTGGTATTGCTGGGGTATCTATTCTAAGGTGAGGAATCTAACTAACGTGTTTCTTTCAGATGAACAAGTTACTTACCTTCGGTAACGATGTATCTGTAAGAAACATTAGTTCGTTAGATTCCTCACCGACCCACCCACCCATCCTCCCTGTTCTGCGAACAGACATCTAGGGTTAAGGCTATCCTTTTCAGGGCCCTAGATATTTTGGCACCAGTGTCGGACTCTTGCATGGCTCTGCGTCCCTGGCGCAGAAAGCTATGTACAAGAACTGACGTCAGCGCGCGAGGGCGGTGTCTAAGTACTCCGACGTCATTCCGGTGCATGACGCCAACGACGGACGCTGAGCCGCAGACGACGCCTAGCGACGCGCAAGGGGTATTGCTACAAAAATCTTTCCGGATCCAGCCTGACGCCTGGGGATATTCTAAGGTGAGGAATCTAACTAACTAATGTTTCTTACAGATACATCGTTACCGAAGGTAAGTAACATTAATTTCCATTATCAAAATCATAATCAAAAAGGAAAAGAAAGCAAAAAATTGTCATACATCAAACACGATTTGCAATTTCCGAGTAAAAAGTCAATGTCAAGAGCAAAGGTTTCCACAAAAAAACGTTTCATAGAACAATTCACCATGATTCGTCCGTTAGAGCTTAAAAACATTCTTAATCTGTTCGTCACGCTCACTTTATTCAGTTGTGCCCCTAAGTTTCAACATTAAATCGACATTGAAACACTACATGCAGGTCTACAGTGTGATTGCATAGTTTATCAAAAACGTATTATGTTGTCTGATCTATCCATGGTGAACTAAACACTGCTGTCATGCAGGGCTCACCTATGGCCTATGGAATACTGAGATGAGTAGATGGATGGACAGACGTAGTTAGGCACGTAGGCCAGTCCACAATTATTCAGTCAGGCACCCACCTATATAGGAATAGATCAACGGAGCCCGGCGCATAGCTCTGCTGTCTGTAAATATTAAGGCTTGCTCCAGTGTTTGTGTCCGGTGAGGGATAGCTCTGCTGTCTTTACCAGACAAGATTTGCCCTGTTGTCCATCAGCCAAGCGAAGGATTGCTGTTACAATGTGAGGTAAAGGTCTTTGTCAAGTGAGTATTGCAAGTGCTGGCAGTGACAAGTAAGGAGCTGATGAAGCGATGGCTCTGCAGTCAGTGGCAAATGAGTATTTTGCCTATTGCTTCGGTCTCTCTTGACAAATTAAAATGTATGCTCTGTCCTAGTTTTAATGTGTTGACAGAACTCTGCCAAGGAGGGGTAGATGGGTCTTGATGTTGCCTATCACTAATTGATACATTTAAACATTCCCCATAACACACAGGCAAGCCGTCTTGCTGCCTTTCACTTGTACTTGTATCTCCATAGCCCTGTGTTGCAGAAACAGTTGATAGGAGTGAGAGCTAGGGCATGCGAGTCGCTTATTTTTCTACAGAGTTTTGAGTTGTAGGAGGTTAGGGATTCCAAGGACCAAGGCCAAGACAAACGTCCAGCTTTTAAGAGGCCGACTTTAGCACTCTCTGATCCCATAGCAGCAAGGCCTTTGGTAGCGAACGCCAGATTCTCGTTTCAGCCACTCACAGAGATACTATAAAAGTAGTGTAAGACTTGATGTACAAAAAAAGTGTGGACCAAGCAGTTCTGGTTTGGCATCTGTCAGTTTGGGAACAGATTATGCTTGAATCGCATTCACACCTGCTGACAAGGCCGAAAGGACAGTTAGTACTCCACAACAATGCTCATGAGCCTCATAGCGTGGCTACTGAATAGAGAGAGGTATATTGATTAGTAGAAGTCGTTGGATCAGTCCATCATAAGTGACTTTTACTCCAGTATTGGAACTTTCATAGATTCCCATGCTTGTATCATTCCCCGTCGTCGGAATAGGAGTCCCCGGTATACATAAAATAGCAATAGAAACTATTACCAAAACAGAAACTAGGCCTAGGCCCTTTCTTGTTATGCAACCTATCCACCTCTTTTTGTAAAAGAGACCAAATAAAGTGAACAACCAATCAGATTAGCCTCACCCCTTAGAGCCCTCCTAAGAGAAGCTCAGGACCTCAGATTTTCTACTGCACGTTGTGCAAGGGAGTCTCCACTGAGATCTGCTCAGTTTTTTCCTGTTTACCTGAATCCTAGAGTTTTTTCATCTGTTTTTCTTCAAAACATGCTTGGACTCCGTGTCAAGATGTCTGATAAGGAGAAGAAAGCCCTCTTTAAAACCTGTGCTAAGAAGAGGTTATATGTAGAGAACAAACACAGATTGTATTTACTGTCTGTACCCAGACCATAAGGCAGCAGACTGTAAAAAATGCAGCACTTTTTCCCCGAAGACTCTGCAAGACCGTGAAGGGCATCTGCTAACCTGGCTCCAGAAACTCAAGTCAAGTAAGGAGCCTGTATCCAGTGACAGTGAGGAGGGATCTTCTGCTTCATCTTCCAGAAGGTCTTTAAAAAGGGGTAGAGTGTCTCCTTCGCCTTCTGAAGAACGTCCTGGTAAGGCCTTAAAAAAGACCTCTCATAGGTCTGAAAGGGGTAGTCCTGGTGAATCTCCTCACCGAGGTGTAAAGGAGAGGGAAGGACTATCGAACGGAGTGATGTCTGAGAGTAAATCCAGCTCTGTTCCTCCATCTTCTCCTCCTGCGGCTCCAAAGACTTTCAAAAAGCCCTCCTTACTCTCTTCTGAGGTAAAATCTGGCACTTCTTGACCGAAATAAAAAAAAATTCCATTATCGACTAGGTCGTCGACGGGGCAGTCGACATGAGAATCGAAGAAGAAATGGACGTTGACGCAGTCGTTGTCGAGACAGTCGTCACCACAGCCGTCGAAGACGAGCAAGCAGTCGTCGTCATAGTCGTCATCCTCATCGAAAATCCTCGTCGACACCATTGAAGACGACATAGTCACCACCAGCGTCGAAGTCGTTGACGAGGAACCCTGATGCGCCAGTGTCGGAGACTATGAAATCACAGTCGACGAGCCCGTCGACTGAGCCAAAGTAGGAGGAGAAGACTGCATCTTTGAAGATTTCGTCGATGTAGTCGTCGTTGACTATGGGACTTTCTTCACAGATTACACCTGCGATTACTTCCCCCAGGAGGGTGACTCCTCTACCTCCAGCTCTCCTCCTTGAAGAAGAGGGTTCTGAGGAGAATGATGGATGATGATGATGGATTAAACCCAGATCAGTTGACTGGGGGTGAGTGCTTGCAATGTTCAACACTCCGTCCATCATCCCCTTTGGTTTTGTTTCCGTTTGGCTATGCGGACAGCCCTTCTCAGTTACATGTCACGTGTCCGGACACATATTCTGACATGGAATACGTGGAGGAACAGCACTATGATCCTTCCTCAGACTATCAGGAGGACTACCAACAGGAGATGGTTTCTATGCCTTCCTCCCTACTAGCGGACGTGCAGTCTATGCTCTGGACTATAGGAAGAGATTTGCAACACTGCCTCCGGCTTCAGGTGCGGAGCCACTTCCTTCTGTTCCTCCTTGGCTTGCTACCCCTCCATTGCCACAGCCTCAGCCAATACCGGTGGCCCAGGATGCACCATCGATCATGCCTCTTGTTCATGATTAGGACCAGGGCAAGGTTGACACACCAGATCCAGACACGGAATGGGATGACTATGTCATTCCTGATCCGGCTTCTCCTTCGCCAGCACCTGTTGATTCCCCTCCTGCGTACATAGAGGGTTTCCATAATTTGATGGAGCGAGCGTCTGAGAGATTCCAACTGCCCATGTCAACGGTGCAGTCGGAGTGTTTCCTTTATGACTTTAAGGAGCCTTACAAGAAGTCGGTCCGATCAATACCTATTGTTGGTCACGTCTGGGATGAAGGATTAAAAGTGATGCAAAATGCAGCCACGGTTATTCCGGTACTACCTCGCCTGGCGAAGAAATATAAGGCTCCAGATGATAGCCTGGCCTGTTTGGTCAGCCAGCCTAAACTGGACTCGGTCATCTCTCAAGCTGTCCAAAGGAAGTCCAGGAATCCTTCTGCTCCCATCACGACTCCTCCGGATAAAGAGGGCAGACGCCTTGATAATGCGGGCAAGAGATTTTCCTCCATGTTCAGCGGTTGATCAGGGCTGCGAACGCCTTAGCTATACTTGGTTGCTACGAACGCCAAATGTGGTGCGACCTTTCCCCTATCTGGTCCAGTTGCCGGAAGATGGGAAGAAGGAAGCTAAAAAGATTCTTCAAGAGTGCGAGATAACATCTGCGGAAGTCATTGACTGTGCAATGGACATTGCAACGACTGCTTTCTGCTCCCTGGCTGGTGCTGCTGTCCTTCGTCGGCAAGGCTGGTTGCGGGCTACGTGGGTCAGTCCTGAGGTCCAAAACAAGATCTTGGATCTTCCCTTTGATGGGGAAGCACTCTTTGAGAAGCATGTGGATGATGCGCTCCAGGGTATTAAAAAGGACACTGAAACCACAAAATCCTTAGGTACTCTGCAGTACCGCAAGGTTCCCTTCCGAGGAGCCAGAGGGAGAGGTAACACCACATACAGAGGAGGATACCAACAGCAGCGGTATTCCTCGTATGGTTCGCAGTCACAATCCTACCAGCCGAACTACAACCAGCGGCAAAATCAATCCTCTTTCTCTCGATCGAACAACAGAGGAAGACAAGGACGCCAGGGGAGGGACGCCTCTAAGCGTCAATAGCGGCTTGCTGGCTCTGACTACTGTCCCTGTTCCTCCTTTGACATCATTGGGAGGCAGAATTTCAAATTACCTCCACAACTGGCAGCAAATAACATTGGACCGTTGGGTGCTGAAGATCATTCTATGCGGCCATACTTTGAAATTTGTCCAAACACCACCTTCCAAGCCCCCTCGCGCCACTGCATCAAAACATCTACGTCAAGTCCATCAAATGCTCCTCGAAGGAGTGATAGAACCGGTCCCCCTCTCTCAGCGGGGAGAAGGTTTCTATTCCCGGATCTTCCTCGTCTGGAAGACTATAGAAAAGTGGCGGCCTATTCTAGATCTGAGGGATCTCAACACCTATCTCATTAAACAATCATTTCGCATGGTTTCTCTACAGGACATTCTTCGTCTTCTCAATTCAGGAGATTACATGGCCACATTGGATCTAGAGGACGCTTACTTTTATGTACCCATTCATCCTGCCCACAGGAGGTTCCTTCGCTTCACAGTAGCCAAGAGCCACTTTCAGTTCAAGGTCCTACCTTTTGGTCTCCGGTCTGCTCCACGGATCTTTACAAAGGTGTTCGCTACGGTGGCAGCTTTTCTACGAAAACACCACCATCAGGTCTTCCCTTACCTGGACAACTGGTTGCAGAAAGCTTCTACAAAACAGGCAGCAGAACAATCAGTCGTGGCATGCACACGCCTTTTCGAAAATCTCGGGCTGACTCAACTTGAAAAAGTTGACCCTCTGTCCGTCCAGAACAGCCAGATTTCTGGGAGCCATTCTGTACACGTCCATCGACAAAGCTTTTCCCACCCGGGAGAGGCAGGAATAACGGATGGCTATGGCCCGTCTGCTGTGAAAAAGACTGTCACTTTCAGTTTGCCTCTACAAGTCTCTCCTAGGGGCCATTTCCTCCTGCATTCCTCTGATTCCTCACTGCAGGTTGCTGATGCGTCCTCTCCAGGAGGAGTTGGACTTGCATTGGTGCCAAGTCGACGTATCTTTCAAAGACAAGTCTTCGTTACCGTGCCCATGAGAAACGTCATATCATGGTGGACGAACGAGGAAAATATTTCTCAGGGTCTCTCCTTCAGGATCACTCCTGCTCCTCAGATAATTACTACAGACTCCTCTCTAGAGGGCTTGGGAGCTGCCTTGCAAGACCTTCATGTAAGCGGCCGTTGGCTGCCCCAACATAGTCTTCTACATATCAATCTGCTGGAGCTCAGATCGATTCACTTAGCCTTACAGGCTTTTCTTCCGCAAATACAGCAGTCTGCAGTTCTAATACGAACAGACAAAACAACAGCTATGCATCATATAAACAAGAAAGGCGGCACTAGATCTTGTCTGTTGTCACAAGAGTCTCAGACAATTTGGAAATGGGCGATCCAGCGGGGGATATCGCTCAAAGCAGAGCACCTTCCAGGCGTTCTCAAAAAGACAGCAGACACGCTGAGCAGATTGAAATCGCTCAGCCACAAATGGGAACTGGACCAGTCCATGCCGGAAGAGGTTTTTCGTCTATTGGGCAGACCTTCCATAGACCTCTTTGCAATGCCAGAGTACAAGAAATGCTGATATTACACAAGCAGGCTTCACCATCGGGGATCATTGGGGAATGCGCTTTCGATGGCCTGGTCAGGCGCATTTGTTTACGCATTTCCCCCATTCCTCTGATCCCCAGGCTTCTCAGGAAGCTCAAAGCGGAACCGTGCAAGGTGATTTTGATAGCTCCTGCGTGGTCCGACAGTTTTGGATCACAGGGCTGCATCTCCTCTCCCTGGACCTTCCACTTCCGCAGCAGCCGATTCTTTCGCTACTGACCATGTCCCAGGGCCACATCTGGCATCCGGATCCGCAATCTCTGCAGTTGTCGGCATGGCTCCTGAGCAGCGAGAATTTCTTGGCTTGACCCTTTCCACAGAATGTAGGAAGGTGCTCTCTCAGGCACGAGCCCCAAGTACTAACAAGACTTGCAAGCTGAAGTGGAAGCGTTTCTGCATTTGGTGCCAGAAAGAGTGTCCGTCCTTTTTCTTCTGAGCCCCATGAAGTTCTTCCTTATATTCTTTCATTAGCAAAATCGGGGCTAGCTCACTCTTCCATCAAGGTGCATCTTGCCTCCATCTCTCGCTTCAGACGCACATCCTCAGGTCCTTCTCTCTGGTCGGCAAGGATAATTAAACAGCGATGCAGACTTTTGTCATCTTGCGTGGGACTGCGTAGCGGTGTACACATATTGGAAAGAGATACTCTGTCATATACATAAGATGACAGGCGCTGAGATACAGTGCACGCCGACGGCATACTTGCTTTGCTACGTACCACAGTTAAAAGGGGTGTTGGGCAGATTTGTACGTGTTGCTCTCTTGTTAGCCAAAAGGCGAGTTGCTGTGACTTGGGATGGTCACCCAAGCCCTCGGATAGCAGACAGGATTAAAGATTTAATATACTGTAGGGAAACTCTTGCAATCTACACAGAGGAGCTATCTGCTACATCTAGGCCTAAGGATATTTGGGAGCCGCTTAGGCAATATTTGCTGGCTTATACCACTGCTGATGCTGCCTTATCCTAAAATACCCATTGTAAGTTGCTCTTTTTACTGTGCTTGTAAAACCTGGTCGCAAGACAATGATTTGACTGTAGATGGAGGATTAGATGTGTACTGTAAAGCACACGCATTGTGCCTGCATCTATCACCTGGGATTGTTTTATTTTCTCTTGATTTATGCGCCCTGCGAGGCGAAAATGTGTGCTGTTTTCATTGATTTATTTTGAAACTCAATAAAAAGATTTTTTTAAAATAGGATAATTAAACAGTTTCTCAAGGGACTTTTCAGAGTCTTCCCGCCTGTCAAGCCTCTGCCTCTTCTTTGGCACCTTAACTTGGTTCTTACCCAGCTTATGAAGGATCCCTTCGAACCTATTTACCGGGTGGATTTGAAATTTTTCTCTCCTGGAAGGTAGCTCTTCTACTGGCCTTGACTTCGGCTAGACGAGTGGGTGAATTTCAGGCTCTCACCATTCAGGAACCTTTTCTCCAGTTTAAAAAGGGTACAGTGATTCTGCACACCAACCCAAAGTTCATACCGAAAGTGCCTTCAGACTTTCATTTGAATGAGCCGGTCATGCTCCAAACATTTTTCCCTCATCCTACTACTCGGGCAGAAAAGGCATTCCACTCACTGGACACTCAGAGGTGCTTGAAATTCTATCTCCAGCGTACTAAAGACTTCAGGAAGTCTCCTCAGCTATTTGTGTCTTTTAGTGGTCCCTGCAAGGGGTTTCCTCTTTCCAAGCCTGGGGATTGCTCATTGGATTACCAGTGCTATCCAGTATTGTCACAGAGCAGCGGGTAAGCCCCTGAAAGGGCGGGTCCATGCTCACTCCACTAGGGCGATTTCTTCTTCGGCAGCCCTCTTTGCCGCAGTGCCTATCCGGGAGATCTGCTTGGCAGCGACCTGGAGCAGTACTCGTACATTTACAAAGCATTAATGCCTGGATTCTGCAACGAAGAGAGACTCAGCAGTGGGCCAGGCAGTCCTGAGGAGCCTCTTTCAGTAGCGGTAAGCTTTCCCTTTCATCCCTCCTTCCATGTTACTGTTTTTTCAGCTCTTGCGCATTTTTGTACCTCATGCCTCTATATTTTCTGTGGTTTCTAAGAATGTTGATTGACCATTGAAATTGTCATTATGATGCATGTGCTATTGCTTTGTTCTGGATTTTATAATGGTCAGGATTCAAAAAATGTGCTGATAACTGCTAGCTACTCTGATACAATCATAGGAATCTATGAAAGTTCCAATACTGGAGTAAAAAAACAAGTTACTTACCTGTAATTTGGTCTCTTTTACAAAAAGAGGTGGATAGGTTGCAAAACAAAAATGGGCCTAGGCCTAGTTTCTGTTTTGGTAATGGTTTCAATTCCCATTCCGACGACGGGGAATGATACAAGCATGGGAATCTATCAAAGTTTCCAATACTTGAGAGCCAAAGTTACAGGTAAGTAACTTGTTTTCTTTTCTTCTGTGGAATTCCCAAAACATCATTTTGAGAAATGTAGTGCAGCCTTTTGGGCCACTCCTGCATGCATACCATTACCGCCATTCTTGATACAAAATTATAAGAGCAACTGCAAGACAGTTTTTTGGGTTTGAATAATATCGAAGATGCTGAAATGTAAAAGCAAGTATGTCATTTTTAGTCCTGCAGCTGTTTCCTTACAGCCAACCCCTGTCCACATGCTCTGGCTCAGTATATATAAACCAAACTGACATGGTGGGTGAATCGCTCTGTACTACTGATTGTGAGCAACTTCACCTTTTTTCTTCAGTATCTGGCTGTCTGTAGGAGTATATTTTGACATCTTTTTCTACTTTCATTTTTGTCTTCTTTTGAAGTCTTAAAATATTCTTTTTCAATGTCGCCTATTTTAAATGCTAAGCTCACTTCAATACCGTTTGAGCTGAACTCTCCTAGTGTCCGTAAAACTGCAGTCTTCATTCCATATGTCACCTGAGGAGATTCTCTATGAAATCCACTTGTATTGTCCTCTTTAATATATGCTTGTTCACTGTGAACAAGAATATATTAATGAAGACCAAATCTAGTGAATTACATAGAGTATCTCCTCAGGTGACTTAATGAATGGCCATCTTAGCCAACTATGGTGGCGGTTTCACGTGTTGGCAGATGCCACACAAAAAAATGGTTCTGAACCTCAAGTTAAAGCTGTTGAATCGATGAGACATGTCAAGGGCTGATTCATAAGTTTTGCCTTCCTGCTTCTGAACTTGTGATCTTGATGCTAGGTCAGCGGTTAGCATCCTGAGAGGTTCTTGCTGGTCCCCCATCTAAGGTGCACAACTTTCATGTCTGCCTTTCTCATCTGAAATCTATGGCAACACTAAAAGCTCCGTGTGACGTAGTCTGGGCCTTTATGACATCCGCATCATCCATGTAGGCAGCACCTCGGCGCGCTGATGTCAGTTTTTTTCTTTCCGTGCAGATATGTAAAGAGAGCTACCCTCTGTCACGTTTTGACAGGCTTTTTAAAACTTTTGTAGACCCCTCTTTTGGGTGTGTTGGTGTTTCCTAACAAGTCCAAGAAGACTTATGGTTTGAAGTCGGGTTGCGCCTATCACTGCACAATGTCTGTGATGGACCCACACCTGGTTTGTCTCTGGTGCCTGGAGAGCGACCAAAACTCGAAGTAGTTCTCCAACTGCCGGGTCATGGCTGCGAAAGCTTTGAGGGGGCAATTTGTAAAGCTGCTTGCAGAACCTTTACGTCAGATCCTCAGCCTTATTCTGAAGGGCTAGGAATGGATGAAGATTGGGAGAGTCCCTGGAACCTTTACAGGACTAGCCTTATCAAGACCTGGACTAGGTCGAGGAAATGGGTGAGGCCAGTTGACTGGTTGCCTCTCCCGATTTTGGCCTGCTTTCTCTCCCTACCATTGCTACGGAGGATATGATATGGTGGTGCAAAGGGCAGCGGAGGTCCTGGACCTTCAGCTCCCTTCCGTGGCAGTCAAGACTAATATCTCAACAGAAGGCCTGCAGCCAGGTACCTCCTCCTCAGAACCCTTGCTGCCCTTCGACGAGGACTTAACTGATGTCCTACTGGGAACCTGGTCCCAGCACAGGGACTCCTATGAATTGGTAAATCGCCTACTGCCATCTCCCTGTACGGGGCAACTCAGTTTCTTCAAAAACCACCCTACCCCCAGGAGCTTGGTTGTCCATGCCTCTAACTCCCACAGCGATTTCCGTTCCGCACCCCCGGACAGGGAATCCAAGAGACTGGACAGTTGGGGTAAGAACATAATTTTTTTTTCACCAGCCTTGCATTACAGTCGGTGAACCCTGCATGCCTTCTGGGCCGTTACTCCCACTCTCTTTAGGAAACGATTGTGGAAGTACTGCCCACAGGTCCTGGAGAAAGCTCAGGCCATCTTCTCCCAAACCGGATCAGACAGCAGAGATGCAGCAAAGTTTGCCATTCGCTGTGATCTTGAAACAGCCAACTCACTGGGCAGAACGATCTAATCGACGGTGGCTGTTCGCCATGCCTGGTTGCGGACTTAAGGCTTTTCAGGGGATGTCCAGGCCTGTCTCATGGACATGCGCTTTGATGGCATCCGTCTCTTTGGAGACAGGACAGACATGACCCTGGAGTGCTTTAAGGACTCGCAGGCTACAGCCAAGTCATTGGGTCTCTCATTGGCCACAGGTCCCCAGTCTTCCTTTCGCCCCTTTCTTATTGCGGAAGGGTCTTTTAGCCGTGCAAGCCGTTCCCCAGCCACAAGATAGCACACGTTCAGCAACCTCTGTGTGGGTGTTGTCACGTCTCGTTCCGACCCTGTGAGTTGGGCGGCCAGAAGTCAGATCAGACCCCCTTCCCTGCAGTCTCAGCCTTCAAGCCTTCAAACCTTCCTAGTCTGGCCTTTCCAGATCGTGGGTGACCAGTTGGTGGTAGGATCAGCCATCACTGTCACCACTGGCAGAACATCACTTCGGACAGGTGGGTTTTCCAATTATTCCAAAGGGGCTAGTCCCTGCCCTTTGAGTCTACCCCTCCCTCCATGCCTCCAACTTAAGACCCGCTCACGGAAGATCACCTGACCTTTCTTAAGGAAGAAGTCGGCCAAGGGAGCTATAGAAGGCTATGGTTGTAATTCCTTCTACTCTCTGATCATGAAAAAGGGCAAGGGCCTTCATCCTATTCTAGATCTGTGAGCCCTCAACTACTTCCTGGAAAAGGAAAAGATCAAGATGCTCACTCTGGCCTCGTCTGCCCTGGATGCAGGAGACTGGATGGTAGCATTGGACTTGCAGGATGCCTATTTTTACATTCCCATCCTGCCTGCTCATTGGCTATACCTGAGGTTTACGTTAGGCCGCAAGCACTTTCAGTTCACCATGCTCCTCTTTGGCCTTACCAGCGCCCCTTGGGTGTTCACCAAGGTGATGGCGGTGGTCGCAGCTCATCTGCGCAGATCAGTGTTGCCAGTTTTCATCTCGACAACAAGCTGTTGAAGGTGTGCTCGCTCCAGGCTATAGTCTCCCACCTCCAGACTAAGGCGAACCTCCTACGCCTCACTGGGGTTCACTATCAACGTGCCAAAGTCACACCTGACTTCCTCTCAGATGCTTCCTTTCTTCTGAGCTGTTCTGGACACAGTGCTGTTTCGGGCCTATCCTCTTGAGCGACGGGTCCAGGATATTCAGGCTATGATACCGATGTTTCAGCCTCTATCTTGGATTTCGGTGAGAATGTCTCTGAGGCTGCTGCGCCTCATGGCTTCCTTCATCCTGCTAGTGACACATGCCAGATGGCAAATCTGGCTCTGCAGGGGGACCTGAAGTTCCAGTGACAAACCTCAATTGGGTCAGAGGCAGACCCCTCTCCCTTCCATAACCAGACCACACAGTAGCAATAGATGCATCACTCCTGGGACGGGGTGATCGCCTGGTAGAGGTGGAAATCAGAGGACTCTGGTCTCCAGCAGAATCCGGACTCCACATCAGCTTAATGAAGTTCCAAGCGAGTCGCTTGTCATTGAAAGCCTTTCTTCCTTCAATCAAGGAAAAGCTGGTTCAAGTGTTCACGGACAGTACCACAGACATGTCATACTGCAACAAACAGGGTGAATTGGGGTTGCGGACTTTGTCAAGAGACTCTGCGTGTCTGGTCATGACTGGAACAGCAGGGCACACCCTTGGTGGTTCAACACCTAGCAGGTTTTCTGAATGCCATGGCGGATGAACTCAGCCATCGATGCCATCCGGATCACGACTGGCTTCTCCATCCGGAGGTGACGCATGGTCTCTTTAAACAGAGAAGAGAGCTTTGGATTGATTAGTTTGCCTCCGTCAATAACGCGCAATATTAGCAGTTTTGCATGCTGGAGTTTCCAAGGCGGCTCTCACTCAGACTCTTCATTTTGAGTGGAGCTCAGGCCTCCTATATGCCTTTTCACCCATACCACTCCTGTCCAGAGTGTTCAAGAAGTTCAGGATCTCTGCCCAAGTCATTCTTGTGGCTCTGGACTGAACACTGAGAGGCTGGTAACACGACCTTCTCCAAATAAGCATCGATCCTCCGATCATCCTGCCCTTTCGGAAGGATCTTCTGTCGTAGCAGCATGGGGGAGTCCTCCACCCGAACCTTTCAACTCTACGCCTTCTTGCGTGGCGATTGAGCAGCGGCAGTTGATAGCATTCAACCTTCCACCAAGACAGTGTATACCTGCCGGGTAACTAATTTGTAAAATATTTTACTGAAAGGTAAATTGTTCCTCTTTCTGCTTCCCTTTCTCAAGTTTTGCTTTTTTGTTTGACCCTTGCCCAGGTGGGCTCTGCTCCGCCCATTGTAAATGGATTCCTCAAAGGCCTTGTACATATGTTCCAACCTTCGCTTTCATTATGCCTCAGTGGGACCTAAATTTGGTTCTCACCGTTCTAATGTGCCCTGCATTCAATACTCTGCACAATTGCCCCCCTATGGCTGCTTACTATCAAAACAGCCTTTTTAGTGGTGATCACATCTTCCAGGTGGGTAAGCAAATTGCAGGCTCTGTCATCCAAGCCTCCTTACCTGACCATTTTCCCTGAAAAGTTAGTGCTTCACACTAGGTCCTCTTTTTTACGGAAAGTAGTAACACCATTCTGTGTGGGGCAGTCTGTCACCTTACCCACTTTCTTTGCTTCTCCTCACCCCTCTGAAGAAGAGCAACTGAAACTTCTGGACCAAAAAAGAGCGTTGCTGTTCTACCTTTACTGCACTAAAGAGTTCCGGGTGGACGACCAACTCTTAGTGGAGTACGTTGGATCAAAGAAAGGTTGTGCGGTGCAGAAGAGGACTATCTCACGATGGATCATCCTCTGCATCAAAAGTTTCTACGCTCTGACCAAAAAGCAGCCTCCTGAAGGTTTAAGGACTCATTTCACCAGAGCTAAGATTGCTACCATGGCTTTGCAATGTAGAGTTCCGGTCCTTGACGTTTGTCAGGCAGCAACGTGCGCATCCCTGCACACGTTTACCAAGGGACTGCTTTTATGGCCGCTTTGTCCTGCAGAACTTCAGGTCTAAACGTGGCCTGCAGTCCCTCCTCTGGGGATAGAATTGCTTGGGTATCAATTCAAAGGTAAGGCGTCTACAGCTAGATGTCTCTATCAGATGGACAAGTTAACTTCCCTTCGGTAATGCCTTAGCTGGCAGAGACATTATCTAGCGGCAGATTTCTTACAGACCTAGCCATCCTCCCCGCACTGCGGACAGGTTGCTAGGGTCAGGGCTGACTTCTTTCAGGGCCCTAGTTGTTCAGAAACACACCAGTGTCAGTGCACTTCATGGCTCCTCACTTCTGGTGTGGAAAGTCGTGAAAAGTAACCGATGTCAGCATGGCAAGGTGGTGCCTACATCACAACGGCGCAGACAATGTTGATGACGCTCAGAGGTATCAAAGAAAATTCTTCCAGATCCAGTCTGTGGCAGGATCATGTCTCTACCAGATAAGGCGTTATAGAAGGTAAGTAATTTGTCCATTAGAATGCAAGGTGCTGAAAAGTAATGCAAAGAAATGTCTAGCTTGGATGCCTCATGTGCGCAGAGGCTGAAATATTCGGAGCAGTAAGGCCAGGTAGCCAAATTTAATTTTCCTGGCCAAAACTTTGACTTCTTGTCCCACAGTCATCCGCTGTTTGTTGTTGGCTTGATCACTTTTTAAAAAGCATGCGCTGAAGCAAAATGGCCTGCTTGCATTAACGTTGAAGTGCTGTGGAGAGATTGCATCTGCATGTGTATAATGCAATCGGGTTTCAACTTCTTTCGCATGGTTAAGATATAATCTCATTAATGTGCTTTGTGCCTTTATTTATTGTGGACGGATTGGTTTACAAGTGAAAAAACAATATAGATTCATTTTTAAAGTGGTATCCCAAACGAATATTTTAACAACTCTTAAGGTCCCAAAATTACTTTCAGCCTATTTTTTTATTATTATTTTGTATTTTATGTTTTAACTTTTTCTGGGAGAGATCCATGCTGGGTCGTCTCATATATGGAGGGTTTTGTAAAATTGTGGCAGCCATATGCATTTCAGATTAATTTCAGTTAGTACTCCTTGCAACGTACTGCAGATCTCCCATTTGGGCAACGTTTAGGTAGTAAGGGCCTTTGTCCTCCAATTAAAGATGCTTCTGTTGTTGGGTTAATATTTTGAACACCTTACCCTTGTCTGAAAGCAAACGATTTCCTTCAGCCACTGCCCTTCAACTTCCATTATTACAATACAAATAGATTAAAATGTGCTGCTAAGTTTCTATTTAGTAAGCCAGCAGTGCCACAGTTATAAAGTACCAAAAACATTCAGAATCTTAAGTTTTAAGCAAAGTAGGTTCAAATCCAGGGCTGCTTCATGCAGCACATAACTATGTGTTGATGCTCTTTCGGAAAATACTTGTTGATGCCCTTTCGGAAAATACTTTCTTTACAGTTAAGACACACTCTGTATTTTTTGTTTGTAATGGAAATGGTAATCTTATAAAGCCTCAAGCATTGGATTGTGTGGCTGGTGGTGGATTTTCTGCATTTTTAACTTCTCTGATTGTCTTTACCCTTTTCTTTTTGTAGTGGAACCAAACGACTTCTATATTGTGGAACCCCTAAAATTTTCTCCAGAAAAAAAGGTATGTTTTGCTTCAGTCACATTTCTGTTATTCATAACCACGTTGCGTGAAGCTCATCTGTGTGCCATTGATGGATGGTAACAAAGGCTTCTTAATATCTAATGATCTCATTTTTACATAGAGGACAGAAGTTACTGCTGAGCTTGTAGACTGTAACTTGTCCGGAAAAAGGAACTTATTGTTCGAGGCATATGAGCTGCAGATCACACACTTCGCATAGATCGCCATCTGGTGTTGGGCCTGAATGTTTGCACTTGTTTTTGTCCTGGAAAAGTCTTTGGAAGTCACGGGACAGGTGACTCCTCCTTTGGACTATAGTGCGCATGGGCATCAGCTCCATCCTCAGCTTGTTTATTTCCGCCATCGGGCTCGGATGTGTTTGTCGCGCTCCAGTTCGGAACTGTTACCGATACCACTTTCGACGCACAATCCTTCACCCTTTCGACGGTATTGTCTCGATCGTGAATCCTAATCGTCGCACATCTCTCCAAATCGAAGTCCTCGATTCCGATCGTCGACGAAGGCCTTTGGGCCTACCTAGGCCTTGGCTTCTGGCTCATGGAAAGGATGTCATTCAAGAAGTGTCCTCAATGTGGGTCGAAGTTTCCCCACACCGATCTGCATGAGGTGTGCAACCTCTGCCTTTCACCAGAGCATGAGGCCAGAGACTGTCCAGCTTGTGCCTCTTTCCGCTCGAAGAAGACAATTCAGGACCAACGCGCACGAAGAACCATGGCTCGCTCGTCGACATCAATCCCCATCGACATCTTCCAAGAGGGCGTCGACGTGCCGGAGAGAGAGCGGGTCGAAGGCCTTGTCAGCGCCTCAGAAGCAGATGACTTTGACGTCGAAGAGATCACTCCGGCGCAGCGGGTCGTAAGTAAGAACGTTGACCCGACCCCCTCCCTGCACCCTCGGAAAAGGCTTCGGTCACACCTTCACCTTCGGGCCCAGGGGCACACCGAGAGACTGCTTCCCATGCCCTGCCCTTGGGCCCGGCAAAGAGGCCTACTAAGCCTTCAGGCAGCTCGGGCTTAAGTCAGCCTGCCGTCGGTACCAAAACACAATCACCGGCACCGAAAAAGAAACCGCCCTCCTCCTCCTGCTCCTCCGTGCTGACAGCTGCTTCCACATCCACGCAAATGGCACCAAAACCCACAAGCATCGACTCGTCAACACCAAATAAAACATTTGGAGCCGAACAAAAAAACACTCCTGAAGGGCTCTTATTCGGAGCCAAGGAAAGCCTCGGAACTGAAAAAACAAGAAGTTGCACAGGCCACAGAGACTGTAAAGATGCACGGTTCCAAACCAAAACAACACAGAACCGCTACAGAGTCGGTGCCGAAGAAGCCTACGAAACCAAACCATTCGGCACCGAAAGACCAACCTCCAGCAGAAGAGCTGTTCACACCAGACCCTGCTCAAAAGACTCTCATAAGGGATCCTAAAACTGGTCAATTGACCCTTAGTTCTAGGAAAAGACTACTAGAGGCGCCTGCACTGGCTCCACCACCTAAAAAGAGGGACATTGCTACATCTCCTCTAAGACTCCCTTCTCCACCTCCTCCTCCACCTCCCCCCACCACACCGTTCCCCTACACCATCTCCTACACCAGTAGATGATGATGACACCTTGGATGACATGGGGGAGGGTCCTGACGATGTGCCACAGGGGATCCTAGTCCACCTTCTTCCCCAGACCCCTGGGATGATTCTAACACGCCAGATGTCCCTAATGTTCCACAGGATGACATCTACCCCTCCAGGCCTTCCCCTCCAGAGGACACCTTGGGCTTTAATCAGCTCGTCCACAGAGCTGTCCAATACCACGGGGTTGCCCTGCATACAGACCCCATAGAGCAGGATTTCCTAATGGATACATTTGACACCACTCAAAGATCCACCTCAATACTACCTATGCTTAAAGAAGTTATTAAGCATGCACCTGAAGTCTTTAAAGAACCTGTTAGGGCTCGAGTTATTAACCCCAGGATCGAGAAAAAATATAAAGCTGCCCCTGATGACCCAGCTTACATTAAAGGCCCAGTACCCTTAGACTCCCTGGTAGTTTCCAATGCTAGGAAAAGGGCCAATTCTCAGACATCAGGTGACGCTCCACCACCCGACAAGGAGTCTAAACTCTTGATCGCCTCTGGCAAAAGAACAGCCTCACAAGCGGCTAACATATGGCACATCGCCAACACTCAGGCGCTGTTAGCCAGGTATGATAGGGCACATTATGATGAACTAGAGTCCATAATGCAGCACCTCCCAGATAAATACAAAAACAGGGCCAATAAACTCATACAGGAGGGTAAGCTTATCACCAACACCTCCATCCGTTGCGCTCTCGACGTGGCAAACACTGCCTCCAGAGCAGTAAACACAAGTGTGCTTTTGCGTAGGCATGCCAGGCTACGCATCTCGGGTTTTAAACCTGAAGTTCAAAGCTCCATCCTCAACCAGCCATTTGATCAGGAGCACCTATTTGGCCCAAATGTAGATTCAACCCTTGAAAAATGATACGGACACAGCTAAATCAATGGGAGCCTTGCAGTTGCAAGCCCCCAGACATTCCTTTCGTCGCTCACCTTACAAGGGCACCCCCAGAGGCTACTCCTCAGACAACCCCTGCACCTCTTACAAGGCTTCCGCCCAGTCTACATTTACCAGAGAGGAGGCTACAGAGGCAAAAATAACAAAGGCAGAGGCAAGACCAACAACACCCGCTCTGCCTCCACACCTACCCAATGACTTCCCTCCACTTCCCCCAGACCATTCCACTCCAGTCGGGGAAAGAGTACAACAGTTCCTGCCTGTCTGGACCAACATCACTACAGACAGGTGGGTGCGACAAATAGTTCAATCAGGTTACTGTCTGGAACTTACTTCTACCCCCACACATACCACCCAAACAACTCCCAATGTCCTCACAACACTTAGCTCTGCTAAAGCAAGAGGTGATCTCCCTCCTACAAAAGGGTGCAATAGAACCAGTTCCCCTGCAACAACAAAAAACAGGAGTTTACTCCCTGTATTTTCTCATACCAAAGAAGGACAGATCTCTCAGGCCTATTCTAGACCTCAGACCTCTAAACCTGTACATACAATCGCACCACTTTCACATGGTTACAATCCAACAGGTCCTTCCTCTTCTTTCATAAGGTGATTTCCTTGCTACTCTAGATCTCAAGGACGCCTATTTCCATATTCCTATTCACACAGCTCTCAGGAAATATCTAAGGTTTGTAGTGGACGGCCAACACTATCAATTCAAAGTTCTCCCTTTCGGAGTCACAACAGTACCACGGGTATTCACCAAGAGCGTAGCGGTAGTGGCAGCCCACTTAAGAAGACAGCACATTCAAGTCTTCCCATATTTGGACGACTGCCTCATAAAAGCCAACTCATACAATCAGTGTGTACATCACACTCACACCACTATCCAACTACTCCACAACTTGGGGTTCACAGTAAACTACCCAAAGTCTCATCTACAACCATCCCACATATAACAATACCTCGGTGCCACAATAGACACCTCAAATGCATTAGCCTATCCAACCCCACCAGGATAGCAAGCATGCAAGCTCTGATAAACAAATTTCAGCCTCAACACTCTCTCCCAGCACGAGTGTTCATGCAGCTAATAGGGATGATGGCCTCTTGCATACTCATAGTACCTCATGCAAGACTCCACATGTGTCCTCTCCAGGAGTGCTTAGCACGCCAATGGAACCAGGCTCAAGGTCAGCTAACAGATATGGTGTTGGTAGACGGTCGCACTCATCGATCTCTGCAATGGTGGAACACCAAGAACCTTTCCAAAGGGCGACCGTTCCTAGAGCCAGTTCCACAGATAGTCATGAGAGCGGACGCATCACTCTCGGGCTGGGGAGCGCACCTATTACATCACACCATGCAAGGCAGGTGGACTCCTCAACAAAAGTTACTCCGCATGAACCACCTGGAGCTACTAGCCATTTTCCTAGCCTTAAAGGCTTTCCAAAAACAAATATCAGGCAAAGCTGTCTTAGTCCGCGCAGACAACGTGACAGCAATGTACTACATACAGAAACAAGGCGGGACACACTCTCTGCAGCTCTCTCAACTGGCACAGAGCATATGGAGATGGGCTATACCCCAGAACATCTTTCTCCTAGCTGAACATGTCCCAGGAGTCCAAAACACCATAGCCGATCTGTTAAGCCATCAAACGCAACAGATTCACGAGTGGGAACTTCATCCACAAGTTCTTCAGCCATTCTTTCCAATGTGGGGGCAACCAGAGATAGACCTCTTCGCCACGCACAAAAACGCCAAATGCCCAAGCTTCGCCGCCAGGTATCCACACCCATTGTCCAAAGGCAATGCGATATGGATGAATTGGTCAGGCAGATTTGCGTACGCCTTTCCAACTCTCCCACTCATTCCAATGGTGGTGCGCAAACTACAGCAACATGCACTGACTCTCATCCTAGTTGCTCCAACTTGGGCCAGACAACCGTGGTACACCACATTACTAGAACGGTCTATAGTTCCGCACCAAAGACTACACCTCTCCCCACGCCTCCTAACCCAGAACCGTGGAGAGATCAGACACCCGGACCCAGCTCAGCTCAACCTTGCGATCTGGCTCCTGAGGTCTTAGAATTTGGTTACCTTAATCTAACCCCTGAACGTCATTAAGGAAGCTAGACACCCCACCACTAGAGCCTGCTATGCAGCCAAGTGGAAGAGATTTGTAATATACTGTCATACCAACATCAATCCCCTAGACGTATCTATCCAACACATCATAGGTTACCTAATACATCCCCAAAGGTGCAATTTAGGCTACACCTCGCTGCCATATCAGCCTATTTACAAAATAGACAAGACCTATCACTTTTCAGAGTGCCTGCCATCAAAGCCTTTATGGAAGACCTCAAAAGGATAATTCCCCCTAGGGTACCACCCTCGCTTGTGTGGAATTTAAACATCGTTCTCACAAGACTAATGGGTCCTCCCTTTGAATCTCTGCATAAATGTGAGCTCCAATTTCTAACATGGAAAGTTGCTTTCCTAGTAGCTATCACTTCTCTTAAAAGAGTTAGTGAACTGCAAGCGCTAACTATTCAGGAACCTTTCCTACAAATCCATCACAATAAGGTTGTTCTCAGAACCAATCCAAAATTCCTCCCTAAAGTAATTTCTCCTTTCCACCTCAATCAGTCTGTAGAGTTGCCAGTGTTCTTCTCGCAGCCACAGACAGTTGCGGAAAGAGCTCTATTACATTGAAAGAACACAACCTTTTTGTAAGACCAAACAACTTTTTGTGTCATTTTCACCACCACACAAAGGCAACCCCATATTGAAGTCTGGGATAGTTAGATGGATTGTTGAATGCATACAAATTTGCTATCACAAAGTAAAACGTACTTTATCTGTTCCTCCTAAAGCCCAGTCAACACGAAAGATAGGGGCTTCAATGGCATTTTTTGGGAACATTCCCTTAGATGACATCTGCAAAGCAGCTACATGGTCTACACCTCACACATTTACAAAACACTATTCTGTGGATGTGCAAACAAAACAGCAAGCTAGTGTGGGCCAGGCTGTACTCAAAACACTATTTCAAACTACTGCAACAGGTACTGGTAGTCGTCGCTAAGGATGGGTACTGCTATACAATCTATGCTAAGTGTGTGATCTGCAGCTCATATGCCTCGAACGGAAAATGCTACTTACCAGTATGCTTCTGTTCTTGGCATGTAGAGCTGAAGATCCACACACGCCCACCCGCCTCCCCAGCTACCTTTATCTGTTACAGTACTATCTTATTTAGATACAGCATACACGGGCATCTTTCTGTCTCTTACAAAACTCCATAATTTCCCTGCTGGCGAAAAACAATCTGAGGATGGAGCCGATGCCCATGAGCACTATAGTCCAAAGAAGGAGTCACCTGTCCCGTGACTTCCAAAGACTTTTCCAGGACAAAAACAAGTGCAAACATCCGGGCCCAACACCAGATGGCGATCTATGCTAACTGTGTGGATCTGCAGCTCTACATGCCAAGAACAGATGCATACTGGTAAGTAGCATTTTCCTTCTGTTTGGGGGTTGGATCAATGTATATCTGATGGGTCGAAGTAAAAGTTCTTCACTAATGGCTGCTTTCGCTACCACAAGAATGTCAACGACATGAGGCTTACGTTGACCAAGTGAACAGTAATGGTCAAATACTAGTAGACTGAAAACATTTTTTTGTCTCGATTTTGTTTTGGGGTGGCAGAAGTCAATGTGCATTTGAATGGGGTGTAAATGTTATCACAAACATATAATTTATTTTGTGTGACGTACATTTTTTATAAGGCAGTTTTGAAGAGTGGTTTAATGGGGCCATTTTTTGGTCTGGCATTTGAGACTACATTAGTTATTTCGCAAAATATTTTCCTCCCGCCCCCCAAAAAATCATAGTAATATTCATTAATAGAGGGGCTTTTGTCAGTGGTGTTCATCCATTGGTCTCTTGAATATTGATTCACATTTGCATCCGCCCACCACTTTATAAGCCATTGGCTCTCTTGACTTGCCTTCAGTGCCAGAGCTAGTAAGGCAGTGTTTAATTTCCCTTTGTTATAAACTTAGTTTTTGGCTTTTAATTCTTTTTTTTTTTTTCCTTTTAACTGTTGTGAACGCCTACACCTTAAAGGCAATTCTTCTGCTCACATCTCTCTACTTTGTGTCTGAGATAGATTGTCCATCAGAGAGTCCAGCTCCTCTCCTACAGAGCAGCTTTTGGATTTTAGGAAAGCTCTTACTTAGACTGTCCGGTTAGGTTGAATGGGCAGTGAAACTCAACATGATATCTGTGATATTCTGTACTTTGTGTATGTGTATCGCTTTAATGTACTATGTCAGCCATTGTAGCTTCATTTGGATCTCTCATGATTCAGAGTTCTGGAATTGTCATTACCAAGCTTCAAGATGGAATGTATATCTTTAATTTGTGTAACTGTGATTGAAGGAGATTCCCTGAAGCTGATACTAGCAGGCTGAGGTGTCTTCCATAATCTGAATAAAGAATCTTTTATTATACTTTCAACACTGTTTGGAGGATTCTTACAATGGCGACGATATGAAAGAACCCACCTTGGACTTGGATTTTACTTTCATACACCTCAACTCTAGAAGATTTTCACCAGGAGTCATTTTTTTTTTGCCTCATCCAGAGAAGATGTCGATAACTTCGTAAAAGTTTTGGGTATCGTATTTATTCTCTGACATTTCTTCAAGTATGCCGTTTTATTGTGTGGAAGTTTCACGATTGGAAAGCTTCAACGTCTAATAGGTTGATTACAGCACCACTGAACACATACTTGGTTAACTTTAGCAGTGTTGGATTTAAAAGCGACGTGTCTGTGTTTTCAGCTCTTTAAGATTAATCTACTCCCTACTGGATTGCTACTGTAGAGTAACTTATTTCTGTGGCACCCGTGTTTTCAGGCTAACACAAGCTGTGTTGTCTGTTTGTACTTCGTTTAAACTCGCTGAGAAACGAGAACACGATCTTTCCAAGTAATGAAAACATTTGTGTGCTGCTCGCATTTCGTTTTAACAGAAACTTGTCTGGAGCAAAGTGGCACGAGTGTCTGGCTTCTTACGAGTAAAGAAAACATTTGTGGGCTACTCGCATTTAGTTTTTAAAGGGAACTTGTGTGGAGCAAAGCGGCACGAGTGTCTGGCTTCTTACGAGTCTGGGAGATCTGTCTCACCAAGTTTAAAAAAAAAAAGCATTTGTGTGCTGTTCGCATTTTATTTGAAAGGAGTTTTCCGTGGAGCAAAGCGGCACCAGTGTATGTTTTTTTTTTTTTTTTACGAGTCTAGGAGAGTGGTTTGGAACTGCCTATGTTTCATACTTTGCTAGCATTTGCATTGTTTGAAATGCTGCCACGATCAAATCCAACAACACATTAGCGCGACGTTGTTTACCTTTGAAGGTCTCTCGAGTCTTCCTACGTCATTCAGCCAAGCAGGAGGTCTTCGTAACGCGACGGTGTTTTCTTTTGAAGGCTTCTCATTCCACCTCGAGCTTTCCAACGTCATTCGGTCAAGCAGGAAGTCTTCGTCTGTTATAAACACTAGACTGCCAACTTCTTACAAACAGGAAGTGGATTCGTTTCCTGTCTCTCACAGAGTTTGGAACACTAGACTGTCAATCTTCTTTGCTTCAAGGAATCTGGGAATTTTCATGTCTACATTCTCTCTATTATCCTAACGTTCTTCAAAGAACTTAGTCATTGGAGGGACTTATTGTTATAACAATAGGGTTGAAATTTTAAGTTTTTAAAGAAGGCATTGCATCTATTCTGCAGAAACAATACTAATTCTGTTCAGCGTGGGAATAATTCCATTGCTAATTACTGACAGGCACACTTTGTCCTTTCTGTTTGTTCCTGGTGGCATTTTTTTTATTTATCGCTCATTATATTATATTGCCGTTTTCTGCATCTTGTAATCCCATTTTCTTTACAGGTGTGTGACTTTTGACTGTAATTCTACGAATCTTCACGGCGTTAAACTTTTATAAGTAATTTCTGTAGGATAGAATTTTAACAAAATGCAAAACGTACCTCCTCCTCCATTCTTTCTAATGAGTCCAGGTGAACCCAACATTCCTTGGAAACAATGGAAGAATGTTTTTATACACTATTCCCGTGTGTGTGGGGTGTCACTTAGTGCAGAAAGGAAAATGTCACTCCTTCTTCATTGTTTAGGACCTGAGGGACAAGAAATCTTTCAACATTTACCAGAATTATCAACATCAGAAGCTAATAATTTAAATGACTATGAAGTTTGTCTAAAACAATTAGATTTACATTTTCTACCTAAAGTCTCAACTGTTTTAGAAAGACATCACTTTGGCAATCGTAAACAAAGGCCTGGTGAGAGTGTAGAAGAATATATTACTACGCTAAGAAAACTAGCTTCCACGTGTAATTTTGGAGCCAATTATGAGGAAAGGCTCAGAGACCAGTTTATGCTAGGTTGTTCTTTAGACCAAGCAAAGGAGTCTTGTTGGGATAAAGATAACCCTTCTTTGTCTGAAGTAATTACCATAGCCAAATCGTGCGAACACACCAAGGCGTGTGTTGCAGAACTTAAGAAAGAAAACGGAGAGGGACATAAGGAAGATAAAGTTGATAGTCTATGATTCAAAGAACAAACCTAACTGTTACCAACACTCACCAAAACAAAAATGACTCCAACAAATCATTGTCAAACAAGACTACTTCCAACAGAAATGCTCTTCACACAGAAAGGTTTCAAGTTACTTGTTATAGATGTGGGGAACATGGTCATGTTGCTAATTTTAAAGGGTGCATTGGATGGAAAGCAACGTCCATGAAATGTAAAAAAAAAAGGGCCATCTAACTAAGTGTTGTCGCTCTAGCATAAACAAAAAACGGGTACAAGAAATTGGTTACTCTGAAGAGTGTGATGTGGAAGAGATTATACTCAGAACTTCCGATGGTGAAAAGAGCGGCCCGTTTGAAACTGTATACATTAATAATACTCCTGTACGGATGTTATTTGACTCTGGGGCAAAGATTACCCTCATTCCTACGGAAATTTTTGATAAACATTTAAAAGGATGTGTAGCTTTAAAAGAACCAGATATCAAAGCTAAAGGTTATGGGGGAGAACCTATTAAACTTTCTGGGTATTTTAATGGTGTCATTGCGTTCAAGGATCGCAGTACCTGTGGGAAAGTTTATATTTCTGAAAGGGGGGATTCATTAGTTAGTTGGATTCATCAGAAAGATCTTAAAATTATCTTGGATCCTAATGAGACCCCTTCAGTCTTATTAAAACCCTTTAACAATAATGATTCACAACTTCCTACGGATCAGGTCAAGTTGTGTAGTTCTAATATTTCCTTTGAAAAAGAATTTCCTCTAGTTATTAACGAAAGCTTAGGTTGTTTAAAAGGGTATTCTCACAAAATCATTTTTAAAATAAATGCTGTACCTGTCATCAGTAAAGTCAGAGGTGTTCCTATCAAAGTAAAAGACAACATGAAGCTAGAGTTAGAAAAGCTACTCAATGCAGGTATTATCACAGAAGTCGAAGCTACAGAATGGTTATCTCTGGTTGTCATAGCACTTAAAAGCAATGGAGAAGCAAGGCTTTGCATAGACTTGAGGGAACTTAATAGGTGTGTTGTGGTTGACCATTATCCTTTACCTAATATCTCGGAAATGTTGTCCTTATTAGTGGGAGCCAAATTCTTTTCATCATTGGATCTGGCTTCAGCGTACCATCAGGTGAAATTACACTCAGGCTCACAAGATTTAATGGCATTTATTACACCCTTTGGGACGTTCAAATTCCTTAGGATGCCTTTTGGGCTAATATCTGCTGCTGCTGTTTTCCAGAGGATGATGGAACACATTTTTGGTAAGGTCAAAGGCATAAAAATATACCAAGATGACATGCTTGTGTATGGGTGCAACAAGAAAGAACATGACAGAGTGAGACAAGTTTTAAAGATACTTGAGTCTAATGGACTCACTCTTAAAGCAAAAAAGTGTAAATTCAATCTCACTGAAATAGACTATCTTGGTCACAAAATTTCTGGTTCAGGAATAGAGCCCAAGAAAGAACTAGTAGACACTATACGTCACTTAGCCAGTCCCAGTGATAAAGAGCAAGTGGTGAAGTTCTTAGGTATGACTGAATACTACGCAAAATTCATCCCTAACTTTGCACTCAAGACACAAAATATGAGACTACTTTTAAAGAAAGGAGCAATCTTCACGTGGAACAATGAGTGTGAGAATGAATTTGTGTTGATTAAACAATTTTTGTCCAAAGCGTCTTGTTTGAGAAGCTTTGAGCCTTGTCACGAGACTGTAATCATGACTGATGCCAGCTCTGCTGGTTTGGGTGCAGTTATGTTACAGAATCATGGAGGCATAGAGAAAACCATATTGTTTTTGTCCAGAGGTCTAAGGGGAGCTGAGCACAATTATTCTGTGGTTGAGAAAGAGGCTCTGGGTATATTCTGGTCTATAAGGAAATTGCGTAAATTCCTTTGGGGTACCCATTTCACTGTAAAGACGGACCACAAACCTTTGAAAGAAATCTTCTCAAAAAAGGGTCTAGACAACATCTCCTCTAGAATTAGAAAATGGGTTGTATCACTACAAGAGTTTAACTTTACTGTTGAGTATGTCCCAGGTGCAAAGAACAATTTAGCGGATTGTTGTTCACGCTTGGTAAACACTGAAAATACCAAAGATGAGGGGTTGGAGGAGGACAGTGATGATCTAGAGAACTTTGCTGTTTGTCTGGTTAATGAGAGTATCATCAAGAAAGAAGTGTGGGAAAATGAGCTGGCAAATGATGGGACACTTCAATCTGTATGTAAGGGTATTGCCGGAAATTGGGACAAAAATGCTAAGGTTCACGAAACTCTTAGTGTTTTTTTTTTGCGTCAAAGATGAATTAGCATGTCAAAATGGAATTTTGATGAGAGGCACGAGACTCATTCCACCAACGTCTTTGAGATCTCAACTTGTAGATTTTGCTCATGAGTCACCCTGGTATTTCTAAAACAAAAGAGATTCTCAGGCAAACCTATTGGTGGCCTGGCATGGACACTTTTGTGGAGAGAGTGGTTAGAGATTGTTTTGACTGCAACAAAAGTGATAAGATTTTGAAACCACGTGTACAACCCATGGCTGTGAGAACTCTTCCTAAAGATGTATGGGAGGAGGTAGTTATTGATATTTTGGGCCCTGTCAAACACACAAGTGTGGATAAGTTTGTTATAGTCCTTCTTGATGTCTATTCTAGGTGGCCTGAGATAAAGATAACTAATTCTATAGAAACTAAGGATGTCATACAGTTTCTTGAAAAGATATTCGAAAGGGAAGGTTTGCCTTCAACTTTACTTTCGGATAATGGAGTCCTGTTCACATCCAAGGATATGGTTGGTTTCTTGAATAGTAGAGGAATTGTAAACAAAAGGTCGGCACTCTACCATCCAGAAACTAATGGTATCGTTGAAAGATTCAACAGAGTGTTCAAAGAGACTATTCAGAGAGCCTTATCCAGTCATATTCCTTGGGAAGTAGAAATCCATAATAAGGTAAAAAATTACAGATTAACTCCTCATTCTTCGACAGGTAGGACACCCTTCGAATTGTTCCGTAAGCGGAAACCCTACACCTTGTTATGTCCTTCTTGGGTACCCTAGAGTTCTACTCATTCTTTGTGCATGGATGAGGATAAAGAACGTATTGAGAAAGAGGTAAAGAATATGTATATGAATAAAGGAATCTTTGACAAGAGAAATGCAGTTAAGAAAACAATAGTGAGGGTTGGAGATTTTGTTAAGATTCGCAACCCTCGTAAGACATCTGTTTCTGGAGGTTCTAAGTTTTTACGCCCCATGCGTGTCATCAAGGTGTTCAAGAATGCCATAAGAACAGAGGATCATAGGGTTTGGAACCTCAATAGGGTTGCTAAACTGTCTAATGTTCCTGTTGATATGTTCTCTGATATGGGTTCAGAAGGTAACAAAATGAGTGGTGGAAAAGATGTGCTACTTAGGAGAAGTGAGAGAACACGGTTCAAGCTAAACTTTCTGGATGACTTTGTACAATTTTAGGTTGTCTCTGATAATGACATTTTTCACTGTTTGTGTTTAGTCATTGAGAGGGAGATGTGTGATATTCTGTACTTTGTGTATGTGTATCGCTTTAATGTACTATGTCAGCCATTGTAGCTTCATTTGGATCTCTCATGATTCAGAGTTCTGGAATTGTCATTACCAAGCTTCAAGATGGAATGTATATCTTTAATTTGTGTAACTGTGATTGAAGGAGATTCCCTGAAGCTGATACTAGCAGGCTGAGGTGTCTTCCATAACCTGAATAAAGAATCTTTTATTATACTTTCAACACTGTTTGGAGGATTCTTACAATATCTTGGTGTTTTGTTGTGAGGTAGTGTTTGTGGTCAATAGCATTCGCGTTTTCTAGACTGGTGAAGCTGGCACAAGTCATGTTTGAAGGTAGGGTGTACAATTTGGCTTATTTTGACCAAGGACTGCAGAGCAGCCTCAACATAGTCAATGGGAATTATTTTAGGTGGGCAGGAAGACACTGACAAATTAGGGTAGTTGAAAGCCGGATTCGATGGCACTACTGGTGTTTGGTGGTTTCTAATTAGAGAGCAAACGGGTCCTGAAAGGGAGCTTTATGACTCATGCCATTTCTTTTAAGGAGCTCAGGGACACATTCTGCTCCCAGCTTTTTGCTTGGTCTTAAAGGGGAAGAACTGGACATTGTGACTTTCTTTTCCGTGTAGAAGTTGCTGTGACAATATTTGAAATAATCTGTCTTTGGTGAACTTCTATCCTATCAATCCTTTTGAAGGTGGGCTGGACATCGATGATCTGCATCACTGCAAAACACATCAATTTAAATATTTTCAATTTGAGCACATATGTGCATCTTTCGAGCAGAGGCACCTAAACATCAGCCCCTCCTCAGCCCATACATAATGTGCCACTAATTGTGTTTTTGTAGAGTTTCAAGTTGTTGAGCAGGATATTTGAGCCCAGAGACAAAGCTATTGTAATTACACGGCATTGATTAGTCACTTCACGTGGTTCGTTTCCAAATTGGGAAATTATGCTTCTTTTCATTTTCCAGCTAGCAAAGAAAATCTTACTTGTAGTCCTAGAAACTAGGTGGCGCTAAGTTTGATATTTTAATTGAAGTCCATTCAGCACTGATATAATATCTAATAAATGATACATTGAGAACTGAGTTTGGCAGGGCTGCCTCCTAGTCCCAAATCTGTTTTTATCAACGGTTTGGTATCATATGTCCAAATTATGCAAAATATGGAGGCCACTCCATTTATGTACACAAATAAGGCACCCAACTTGCACCGCACAACTCCTAGGGGCATTCTAGAATAGATGTATCTCCTATATGGATTCTGACATCAAAATAATTTGACATTTAAATAACACCAAATAGCAGCCCAGTAAGAAAAAATGTAACATTGAATATGGTGAATATTTAGGCATCTCAGTACTTCTTCCCTGCAATTGGATTCATCTTAATAAATTTGATTATAGAGTATTACTCGGCTTGGAGACAAGTACTTTTTCTGTTTTTACTTAACGGGACTTTTATGTCGATTCTTAGGCAGGAACAAGTCTGTTTTTATAATCGAAAAGCGCTATTTACCCATCGTTTTCAACTTAAATACATTTTCGGTGCAGTTGGACAGATCATGAGATGTCACATTATTCTAATTGTACTTTTTTAAAGTATCTTAGTAAGATCATTTATTGTGTGTGGTTGCATTTTTCTTTGCGTGGTGATGTTATTTATTGCCATGACATAAATATAGTAAAGCATTGTGTATTGTGCAATAAGTAAAAGACCACAAAGATCGCTGCTTTAAAAAAATAAATGCCTGTCAAATGTAGAAAACTGTCATGCAACTTTAAATGCTTTCTTGTCTCCCCTACAGAAAAAACGCTGCAAGTATAAAGGGGAAAACAATATCGAGACCATAAAACCAACTGACGCTCCGCAACCAGTGGCTAATGGGGACTTGAAAACAAAAAAGCCGTTTACAAATCAGAGAGACTTCTCCAACATGGGGGAAGTTTTTCACTCCTCGCACAAAGGGCCTCCTTCCGAGGGCAGCTCCGAGACCTCTTCGCAGTCGGACGAGTCGTACTTCTGTGGCATTGCAGCCTGCACGAACCTGTGCAACGGGCAGCCACAGAAGACCAAGTCTGAGAAGCGGGCACTAAAGCGAAGGCGGTCGAAGCTCCAAGACCAGGGGAAGCTCCTAAAGTCCCTCATTCAGACTAAATCGGGCTCCATGCCCAGCCTGCACGACATCATCAAAAGCAACAAAGACATTACCGTGGGAACATTTGGGGTCACGACGGTATCTGGTCGCATTTAATAATAATGCAATGGCACGGTTTCTTGCGGAGAGGAGTCCGTATGGTTCTCGTTATGATGCAGGAACAAGAAGACAAGGAGCGGTACCACGTGAAGATGACAAAGGCTTCCTGCTTATTTTAAATCCATGGGATGGTGTCAATCTTGAAGTTATGAAAGTGGCTCATTTCCTATATGGACACAAGGGAATGGGAAGGAGACTTGATTTATTTCAAGAAAAAGATGTTTTTCGCAGTTTAATTACTGGGGGAAAGTAATTTGAAACCCAGTTTATTGGGTGGAACAGGGACTCAAGACTAACCCTCTCCCCTTAGCGTTGTTCCTATTTCTTGCACCTTCCCATATTTGTGCCTTTTTTGTCTATATTTATAATGCTACTGGAAGGTGGCAGTAAGTGTGAGGACATTGTTGCCATTTGAGTTTTGTAACTTTCAGAGCGTTAATTTAATGAAACACTACAGTGCTGTGAGCAGCAGGACACCATGGACAGTGGGGAAGGTGGACCTCTGTGGGTCCACTTCCTGACAATATTTAACATAGACTTTTTCACTAAATGCTGTTTTTTCAGTCTCTTTTATTTATAAGGGTGGATATGGAAGCGTCCTTGTGTATTCATCCAATCTTTGTAGCAGAATTTTGTTTTTATATTTGAGAAAAGTATGATGGAGTTCATAAAACATTTAGTCTCATTTTACTGGCTGTTTTGTGAGAAAACAGTGGTCATTTATTTTACTACACACCAGATACCACCTCCAGTTCACCAGGAATAAATCATATTGATAGTTTTGCTGACACCATGTTAAATATTTAAGGACCATTAGGACCTGTTTTTCATTAAGAGTTATTACTCTTGTTCCAGCCCCTTTCATTCCAAGATCAGACTCTGTAGCATGTGCCAAAGAAAAAAGTGGTCAGAGGTACACGTGCATCTCCCACCTGCAGCTTCTGTTTGTATCACCTTCTCGATTGCCATAGCCTTCCTACTATTTGATTAGATTTGTGGTTGTGTAAGAGTTCTAAGTGCATGTTTTTTTTCTTCAAACGAGGACTGTTGTCTCTCATTTTCCAACATTTACATCTACTCGTGGCATGGATAAAGAAGTCTTGTGTGGCTTTGTTTTCTATGTCTTACAGCTGCTGAGCCTACCTCTATTTCCTCGAAGCTTAGTCCTTCGCTGTTTGCCCCTTTTCTTCTCAGATGACTGGTTCAAGCACGTTCTCCTGGTTTGGAACATTTTGTGACAGCAGACAACCCTCCTTTATATTTGGGCGATTGTTATACAGAAAATACTCCAGGACGTTTTTTAGCCCTAAACTTCTATTTTAAATTCTTGGTACTACGGAGTGGCAGTGACACCACATGTGTGTCTGTACCATGGTAGTTGCCTTGCCACACCTTCACTCCGGTAAAACTGAGAGACCTCTGGATTGCTAGAACATACCCATACTACCAAAACAGATCACTTGCAAAAATGGCAAAATATCCAGTTACACTCCTATATATAACCTAGTGTTGAAGTTAGACCAGTTTCCATGCCCCATAGCAGTGACCAGACTCCTCATTTGCGAAGTCAGAAATTAAAAATGAAACCAAAAGAATGAACTTTGCCTTTTTCTTCCTCCTTTTCCTTGATATATTCAGTGTTCCTGTGCCCCACCCTACAAAGGCTTAAGCCTGTTAACACTTGCCATTTCAGTTCTTGGTAGAGGTCCAATCCATTAAGAGTTTGATTGTGAAATTTTCAGTTTTCCATTAAGTTCTTAACTTTCATTTACATCTGAAGGCCTTGTGCAGAAAATAATGGGAAAAAGTACTGCTCTCATAAAAATAATTTTCCTTAATCTGAAAGTCTAGGACCTCCAGATTCGTCCTCGGGAGCAAAACAAGCTGTTTGCTGAAAAGTTTCAATTTGAGATGGTGCTTATTCATCATCTTTGCATCACATTAGTTGCCAAATTAAAGTTGCCATATAAGACAACAACCTATGAAATGAAGCTCTTTAGTACAGACAGTTTTGTTGAAAATCAAATCTGTGGGTTCTCTCTCTAACTTCTCTGTGCACTGCCCAACCCTTAGTTTTCAATCCCATTCATGTGTGTGGCCCTCCAAGACCATTGTGCATCAGTACATCAGTTTACGATACATATATATTCTCCCTCTCCCTCTCCATGTGACTGTTTTCTACACTTATCCTATTCGAGATACTTTGATCCCGTTTGTCTGCTTCTTTGAAATCTAGAATGAAGGCAGGCTACACATCTTTGTTGACATTTGTACCCACAGGCAAAAGTCTTCTTGCGAATGACCCACATTTAACATGTACAGTTTGGGGCCGTGCTGTTTTGGAGATTAGTAATTGCTCAGGAAGTTGGATATGAGACAGACTGTGAGTAGTGCACTAGGGGAGAATGCAAAATTTCATAGCCAACGTGCAGGAAAATTTCAATTCTATTAAGGACGCGGAGGCGAAGATTAGGCTTTTCTCTCTCCATTTTATTAGCTCCAGCAGCCTTACAAAGCACTACCATCCACGTGAAAAACTACATTTCCCATGAACATAGGGAAAATGAAAACAGAAAAAGTTCCACAGAGGCAGCCAACCTGCGCGAGGACGTCCCACAACTTCCCCTGCAGACGCTCTATCTTCCTCTTTCTTCGTGCGACCCCATCCAGGCAGTCTGTGGTTACTCTTGCTTGCCAGTATCCGATCCTAGGGCAAGAAAAAATATGTAGGTAAGTCCGAGAGACTAGAACCCTATGCAACAATCCTGATCAACATGACATGTCCAAAAGGCAAGTAAACAACAATGGCATGACCAACATTCTATTGGCAAGAAGTAGTACCGTAAACAGTTACTCATCATACGTATGCCGAAGTTCTGGGCGGGTGCGGCTGAAAAACCCCGGGTGGGTTAATCCTCGCCTCCACGTCCTTAATAGAATTGAAACTTTCCTGCACGTTAGCTAGGAAATTTTGCATTCTATGGCAGGACCGGAGGCTTCAGATTAGGCTAGTTTAAAGCTTATCCACCACCAAAGATCCCAGGGACACTACTGGTTTAAAGTAAAATCTTTTGAAGGTGGAATCCGCGCTCCCAGGGAAAACGCCTTGGATGCCATTGCACCCCTCACCGAATGAGCTCCAAATCGGGAAGTATCTATACCTGCTTCCTGCATCACCCAGCAGACCCATCTGGCAATCGTGGGGGCCGAAACCGCCCTGTGTGATTTAGTAAGAGCAATACACAATTGTTGAACGCCCTGTGGACGTACATCTACTGTTGCCACTTCGTAGGCTTTGAGCGCTCTGACCACACACAATTTTGGAATGTCCGGAAAAGCAGGATAGGACACAGATTGTGAATTACACTTAGTTTGTCTAGAAATGTGAAAAGTAACGCCTTCCGGGGTGAAGACCTGGCCCGTGAGATCTAGGGCCCTCACATCCAAAACCCTGCGACATGAAATCAAACATAGCAACATCGCGAGTTTAGCCGCTATTTGTTTCCTTGACAAATACTTGTTGGATGGCCAGGATCAAAACAGGTTAAGAACCTTGTTCACATCCCATAACACCGAGTAACGTGGTTCTGGAGGCACTGATAACCTGATACCTCTCAGAAACTTACACACCAAAGGATGTTCGCCAACCGGGCGATTATCCAATGGAACATGGCCCGCCGAAATTGTTGAGCGATAAGTGTTGATTGACCTATAGGCCAGTCCCTCCGTTGCCAGTGAGGCAAAAAAATTAAGGATGTAGACAATGTCCGCCCCCATCGGATCCACCTGTTGTCGCAGACACCAACTCCCCCACCTTGACCATGCGGACCGGTACCTCTTACTGGTGCTCTCGGTTCATGACATAGACAGCAACATGGCAGTGTCCTCCGAAAGGCCTGGGACTTTCCAGCGTTGCCTGTAACCCGCCAGGCCATCAAGTGCAGGCCGCCTGTGACTAGAAGATGGTGGGGATTTCCCTGAGGATCCCGGCGAAGATCTTGACCGAGGGTAGAGGGATTGGAAAATCCCAGGAAAGTTCCATCAGAACCGGAAACCAGGCTTGCGACCTCCATATTGGAGTGACCACCACTAGGTCCGCCTGCTGTCGCCTCACCTGCGTTGATAACCTCATGATCATTGCGAAGGGGGGAAAAGCATAACCCTGCTCCTTGCTCCAATTCTGTAGGAAAGCATCCATCGCCGTCGCCTCGGGATCCGGGCGACAACTGAAGTAACGTTTCAGCTGGGCATCCAGGCGGGAGGCAAAGAGGTCCACCAAGAAGGGACCCCACCGAGATTGGATTTCCCTGAAAACACTGGGATGCAGTTGCCATAGGCTGGTGTCCTTCCAGTGACGAGAGCACCAGTCAGCCACTTGGTTGGACGAGCCCGGTAGATGCTTCGCTGACAGGGATATCTGGTTGGATAGGCAATACTCCCAAAGTTCGCGGGCCAGATTTGACAATGCCTTGGACCGAGTACCTCCCAGATGGTTGATGTAGCGCACCGCTGCCACATTATCCATCTTGAGCAGAACACAACTCTGGATCCTGCCCTTTGTCCAGCACTTTACTGCAAACGAGCACGCCATCAACTCCAGACAATTGATGTGAAGGGCCTGCTCGGAAGAGGACGATCTTCCTCCGGTAGACACTTCGCCGCAACATGCACCCCAATCAGAACGACTGGCGTCCGACTCTATTACCAGATCTGGTTGTGCACCAAAAATTGCTCGGCCGTTCCAGGCCTCCATTTGTTTGACCCACCATTAGAGTTCTGTCGTGGCCTCCTCTGTGAAGGGTACGACCTGAGAGTAGGTGAGGCCTTTGCGTAAGTGATAGGTTTTGAGGCGCTGAAGGTCCCTGTAGTGCAGGGGTCCTGGGAATATAGCTTGAATCGAAGACGATAGAAGGCCCACCACTCGGGTAAGTGGTGGAGGGAAATCGTGGACTTGGGCCAACGTACGCTTCAGCTCGTGTCTGATCTTGGATAACTTCCGAGAGGGCAGAGACAAGGTAGCCGCTACCGAGTCTATCTTGAAGCCCAGAAACTGCACCTTTTGGGAAGGGTTCAGGTCTGACTTGGTCTCGTTGATGGCAAATCCGAGAGACTCCAGTAGGGACACTGTCTTCTGCAGCTGTGTCAGCAGACGCTGGGGGCATTGACTCATGATGAGAATGTCGTCCAGATAAATTATCAACCGGACGCCCTCCGGCCTCAGGCGCTTCACGACAGGTTTCATCACCTTGGTGAAACACCATGGAGCGGAAGACAGCCCGAAAGGAAGGGAGGCGAACTCGAAAATCTGAGAACCCCATTGGAACTGCAGGAGGCGTATGTGAGGGGGAAAAACTGGGATCGTATGGTAAGCGTCCTTGAGGTCCAGGGGGACCATCCAGTCTTGTGCTTGCAGCAGATCCCTCTGGAGGTGAATACCCTCCATTTTGAAATGGCGGTAAATGAGCCACCCGTTGAACTCTCGGAGATTTATTACAGGGCGGTAGCCCCCGTCCTGTTTCTCCACCAAGAAGATGTTGCTGAGGAAACCTCGGGGTGTAGAGTGGAGGTGGTAATTGCCCTTTTCCGCAACAACTCTGAGACCTCTCTGTCGATTAAGTTCCCCCTGCTCCCGAGTGAAAGTTATGGGATTGGGGCGAGGGGACTGAGTAGGTAGGCATACTCTATGTGAAACCCTCGGATAGTTTGCAAAACCCGTTGTGAAGAAAATACTGTAGTCTGCCTCCCAACTTCACCTCCCCCAGACTCGGGAGTATTACCGCATTGGTTGTTGTAGGAACCATCTCCGCGTCCTCTGCCACCCCTGCGACGGGGAAAATTCCTGGTCGGGTAGAAGTTCCTGAATTTCTCCGGGTCCTGGTACTGCCCTCTATGGGACTCGCCCTGCTTGAAGGAGGCTCTGTTGTAAGGGTGGCCGGCGAGCGCCCCCTGCCACGACCAGCTGCGCCAAAAGCACGCGGGGTGAAGATCCATTTAATCAACGTTTGGGCTTTGTCCAGAGAATTAAAGGTATTAACAAATTTACCTAATTCCTTCATGAGGGGGTCTCCAAAGAGATTGCCTTCTGCAATTGGACCCGCATCAGATGTGGCCAACTCCCCTAACTTTGGATCTATTTTTATAAGTAGGGATCTGCGACGCTCTGTCGAGATAGCCACATTGGCGTTCCCCAAGAAAATGATTGCCCTTTGCGCCCAACTGGAGAGGGTGTCTGGGGAAATCAGAGTGCCCGAAGCCTTGGCGTCTTTGGCCATATCTAAAAAATTTTGCCAAGGGCCCTGCCTTGTCCAAGAGCTTATCTTGGCACGCTCTCCAGGAGCGATCGATGCCCTTCTTGGGATCGCGTAAGAATTTTGCCAAAAATGTGGACATCTTAGGATCCACTTTGGGTGTAACTGCCACTTTACCCTCCAGGATAGGTCTCGGGTACTCTGTGCGCAGACAACTCCTTACCTCCTGGTCTAGGGGTTTGCGCAGTCTGGCTGCCATGTAGGCTGCCACCTTAGGGGCGGGAACCCACTGCGAGGAGCGCAGGTGTAATAGATCATCTGGGTTAAGCATGTCTGTACTTAGGTCGTGAGATGCTGACTGTGCCGGTTTGGATGGGAACCATGGCCTCTCCGATTCTCCATCCCCATCAGAGGTCTGGGGGGGACTCATCTGGGTCCACTGTAGCCACATCATCAGGAACACCAGAGGGTTCCCCCAGAACCCCTTCTGGGGTGCTGGGTGGGTCGAGGTTCTTGGCTTCTATAAACGCTCTCTTGAGGCGAGCAAAAGCGTCTGTGTCCACCCCTGCATCGTCTGGATGCTTACGTTTGGGTTCCACCATGCTATTGGAGGGTTGGCCTGGAGGTAGGGGAGCTTTCCCCGACGGATCTTCCCTCTGGTCAAGGGGTTTTGCACACTGTGCCTGTAAAAGGTCAATTTTCTTCTCCAAAGGCACAACCACTTGGGACATCGCCTTGAGGATGGAGGAGTCCATGACCTGACAAAAGTGGTTATCCACAGGCAGGTACATGACCTCCTCCTCCTCCTAGTAATCATTTTCATTCGCCATAATGTGAGCAGTCAGGCTCAAAGACAGTACAAAGGGGATATTAATATGGAAAAAACCCTGAATAGCAAACACAGAACGTGCACTTAATAAATGTGCAAGCTTGGGACCAATTTCTCCCTCGTAATACTGAGGGTATTGAACAAATGTATAGATCTGCCTGGGCCGTTCCCTTTCTACAATCCACCGTCTTACTCGCGATGCGAGTTTTCAGGCTCCAGGCAGGGCTCTCCAGTTAAGTAATTAGCCCAAACGGGTGCAAAACAGACCAACAGATCTTCCCCCGCGGCTGATCCGAGATCGTCTGAACTGCGCTAGACTTCAAAGCGGAACTAGACGACTCGCTGTCGCGCGGGGGGGGTAAAACGCACTGAATAGTGCGCAGTGCGAGAGGGCGCGCGGTCCCCTAGCGGCGGGAGGCCGCGCCGAGAGCCTGCGAACAATCTCAACGGCCGCGAAGGAGCAAACTACATTCCTGCGGCCGATCTTGTGAAGAGAAAACAGCGTTAACGCCCAAGCACAGGAAACGTCATTAAAATAAACCCCACAATGCGCCGAGTAGGCAAAAACGGGGAAAAATCACACACAATTAGCTCAACTATGACAGGTAAATATAAAGCCACTCATCTTGATGCTGCTGGAGCAGCGAAGAAAGAGGAAGATAGAGCGTCCGCGGGGGAAGTTATGGGACGTCCTCGCGCAGGATTGGCTGTCTCTGTGGAACTTTTTCTGTTTTCATTTTCCCTATGTTCATGGGAAATGTAGTTTTTCACATGGATTGTAGTGCTTTGTAAGGCAGCTGGAGCTAATAAAATGGAGAAAGAAAAGCTTAATCTGAAGCCTCTGGTCCTGCCATAGAATCGTGCAAGCATGTTGAAGGGCTGACATTTCTGATTTGGCTTCTTGGATTAAGCTCTGGGACCGTCTGGTTCCATCCTTTAGGTAGTAATTTTCACATAATGTGTCACTAGATGGGGTTTAATATCTCTACAACAGGTTTGTTTTCTGGTAATAAGGCTGTGAAATAATTATAGTTGTGAAATTAAAAGCATCACCATTTCATCCACCCCTCACTACTCGGACCCGTGAACAATGCCAAAAGCCAGCATTTGCTATTGCAGTGTCGACAGAAGGAAGGTGGCAGGAGATATGTCTTTCCGCACCAAAATGCTAGCTAGGTGTTTGTATTTGACATTGGACAGTAGGTCCATCATAAATGAAAAAGGAGATCTTTTTCTTATTGGTTCATTGCCTGCCATCAGTGTTTCAATGATCTCAGGCCAAATGATGAATTGAACAATTTGGTTTCGCCTACAGTGCACTGCACCTGGTCATTTCAATTAAAAAATAATGTACAACACATTTTTGATATTTCAAAAAGATCTTAGTCCAGAATCCGAATAAAAAAAATTGAAGTGCTCTGTAGACTATAACTGGAGACATGCTAATGGCTGAAAATAGCCCAAAAGATGAAAAGTAATGGCAAATATTAAAAAAGATGTTAGTTTGCCTCAAGGCCACTGGTGCAAAAAGCAAACAAAAGTAACAGAGGAAGCTGCTTGAGAGAGAAGAGATTTTGCTGACAAAGGTACCCATCCAACTATTAGACACTTGGAATAATGGAATAAGACATGGACTCAAGCCCTTAAAAATACAGAAAAACTAGGAAAATAAATCGTGCTTTAAAATTCGATATCATCTGTTTCTCTTCATGGTGTCCTTTCAATTCCTTTGATATCTGTAACAGTACTGTGTAGTGTACTAAAGGCACATGTACTATTTCTGTTGTTAATACTAAAGACATTGCGTATTCCACCTGATTCATCAGTCTTTATTTTATGACCTGAAAGACCTTTTTCATTTTCTTCTTGATGAAGGTAAATGTTACCGCTACATCACTGTCGCTGGCAATCAACAGTGATAAATGTAATGCTGTGCACATATTGAACACAAGGAGTTCATAATGATTGCGTTACATCCTATAGTAACGTGGTTGCTACCAATTTGTAGTTGTGGAACCAGATGCTTTTCTTTCAGAATGTTTGTTCACCAAACAGGCATGTTATGGGTCGATCTTAATGGGAGGAATATGTGGCCTTTCTTTGTATCCCAGACCTTTGTACAGGCAAAATGTTTGGCACTTGAAGGTGCAGTTGATCATTTTTAGCCACATTCACATGGTTAATCTTTGGAGCCAGGGACCAAAATTTTTTTTTTAAACAACAATTTCATCTGTGCTTTCTGTGTTGTATCACTTAGTTCCTTTTTCTTGCTATACGTTAGACACCGAGTCGGATCCATTTCTACTGCAGATTACCATTGGAGAATTTTCCAGATAGTTTGTCATTTAAACATGCCCAGGATGTCATGTCCATTGTGTAGCATATTTCTCGTGTAGGTCATGGTTGCCAGGAGTGCATTACTCCTCTCCGGTTTATTATTATGTTCCATCATAGTTATTATAGGTTTATGAATTTAATAACTATACTTCTGATGAAGAGCCAGGATTACCAATAATTACCTTTGCTTTCTCATTGTTTTTTCTTAATGTTAGAACCAGTGAATTATCGTGGACCACTACAGGTTCTTAGTCAGCAGTCGTGTGTGCCTATGTCTGTTCATATTGTTTTACTAACATCATAACTTGTTGGAGTGTTCATTTGTGGCCAACTGATTTTGTTAACTAATCTCCATCTGTTCACAGAACTTAACAGCCATTTGAGATTTTTTTAATATATAATTTTGCATTCATTTTGGGGATCTGGTAATGTGAAAGTAAAGGACAGTTTACCCAGACATACCAGAATGAATTGTATTTGAGCTATTTTGTCAAACTGCACATCCTGAATTCCAGTACCAATTGAAAATGTACCTTGAGGATCATATTTACTGACCTCACGCTTCAACTGTCTGTTGTAGTGATAAATTTGATGTGTCGAACATCGGTTGCCTAGTCGTTGTGACTTAACAAAAATTCAATGTCAAGTGAAATGTAGGGTACCACCTTTGATTCAGTTACTACCATTAAAAATTTCAAAATTTGATTTCTTTAAAAAAAAAAATTCTTTTTAAACAGTCATGTTTTTATTGGAATAGGACTTTTACCTTTTGTACAGTTGAAACCTTTTTCTACCACTTTTGACAAGGACAGTGCTTTTCTCCTAGACTTTGCAATACCATGAGATTGATCAATCCTATCCTTGACAAGCAGATGTATCCTGGAAGACTTTGTATCTCATTTAAAACGTGCAGGCCCTTTCGCCCAAGCTATCCTTTTGCGGGAACCCACACACCTATTTCTTTTCCAAACTCTACTTCATTATCAGTGTGCCAGCAAATTCTTAAGAATCTCAAATATTCTCTCTCGTGCCTTTAAAACCTTTGACCAACTTCTAAAGTTCTTGCCACCACATTGGTGTAACTGGAGCTCTGCTCAGAATGTCCTGTTTTCTCATGTATTGTAGTGGAGGTTATAGAGAGCACAAGCTATGAGCTGCCTCCACCTTTTTTTCGTTTCTTTTGTCTCAGTAGCCTCATTTATTTGATTTTGCAGCTCATCTTTCTGCTAGCTGTAGCCAAAGGTCCCTGCAAAGCTTTTATTCTTCCCACTTCAGTGCAGAAATGCAGTTTAAAACGCAGTTGTTTAGAAAAATAGTTACTTTCAGTTTCACGGCATGTTGTATTTAACTGTAGGTAGAGTCTTCTACATAGCCTGATATTTGGTGTGCTTTTCAAAGGCTCAAGAATGTCTCTGTTTCCAATGCAGTGTGACAAGTGTGGCGTTATTCGCAGACTGAGGCGTAGTTTTTTGTCTTGAAAATAAAGTATGCTAATCAAATATTTGTGACTCTAACTTATGGTAACAAGCTTCTGTCTATTCTGCTCATTACGTATAGTCCTCATTTAGGATAACACACTTCTCTTACATTCAGATGAATATACTTAATTTCCAGTCAGCTTTTCGCCTGTAGTGGATCTCATTCAGGTGTAACTACTAACACTGTAGCGTGCTGCTTTGGATAAGCAGTATCATACCTCATTCCTACCAGATTCGTGGGTCTTATTCTTAGATTCAAGTATCTCATTCCTACTAGATTCAGGGTTCACATTCCTCCAGCGCTTCGATCATGTTAGTGCCTTTACAAAGTAATGTGCATTTTGTTTGTTTATCCTGTTCAGTCCCTGGGCTACCCTTGTGCTTTCTGCATGTGCTGCTTACAGTTCCAGGACCTGAGCACATGCTCTGTGCAGCCACGTGGCTGTGCATTATGGCTTTGCCTTTAGAGGTGTTCAAAGGGCTAATTGTATTACAGTTTCTGTGATGTGTTGCCATTTGCCCCCAAACATCCTAACTCCCATGAACACTTTGGCGTTGATTAATTCGCCTCAACCATCCCTTTTATCAGACATCTCAACGTTGCCTGTATTGGACTTGCTATGTACACCATTATAACTTTTATACATTTTAATATTGGTTCCTTCTGTTTTTATAAATTGTAATATTCCTCAGTTTTTCCTGGCTCTCGTCGTCCGAGTGTATTTGTGACCCTTTTAACCTGTTTTTTGTCTTCTATTGCTTCGTGGTTCCAAGGAGGGCTTGTGACTGATGATATAAAACCGTACTGTCAAAGCCACTTTTGAAACACCAATATTTTAGATATGTGATGGGAGAGGACTTAATATCTGGAGGGATGAGACAAGTTCTTTGCATCATCTTCGGACCAGTGCATGAAAGACTTAAGCGAAAAAATGCAATTGGTTTTTAAAGCAGTCTCTTACTAGATGCAGGATTTCAGTAAAGTCTGAGGGCGTACAGTCAAACTCTTATATAATCTTCGCACACCTCCGTCATTTTTGTTATCATTATGACCTCCAAAGCATTAGGCTTTGCTATTATTTTAATAGGTGCAAGATGGCGTGAACATAAGAATAGAAAAAAAGCACATATATTTGCTGTTTTCACCCAATCTGTGTCAACTTTGAGAGTTGATTTGCAGACTGAAGTTCCATGCCACCTTCCATAATATTGTTTATTAACAGTAAATCAATTAACTACAAAATGTAAAGCATTTTAAAATGGGGATGAGAATGCGATTATGTTTTGTATTTTAATACAATTTAGCATGAAATATCACAGACCTAATTTAAAAGAAGAATCCCTACCACATTTGACCTTTTGGCATTGTTTTGGTCCTGTGCTCTCGGACACCCCCCCCCCCCCCCTGCTCCCCAGCCTTCCACTCCCCGGCCTCCCACTCCCGGGCCTCCCACAAACTTCCCACACGTCTGTCATTCATTACACTCCATAGACTTCCCAAGGTACAAAGGTCCAGTTCTTTTATTATGCTTCAGAGTGTACTTTCAGATGCTCCCCTTTACATTTATCTGGTCGCAACTGTGTGTTTGTAATGGACAAAAATGTGTGAATGATTTCTGTAAGAAAGCTGCAGAGACAACCTTTGCAGAGGCACACTTTTTGATGTGTTAACTAAAGTTATTTTGTTGTGCGATGTGTAATTGAGACAATGTTTCAAGTTTTTTGTGTAATTATATAAAGCACTTTTTAGTGGTACTATTTTTATCATAATTACTTTTCCTCTGTTTTGAATGGAATGTGACTTATTTAATGCTGCTTTTCTGTTAGTTTACTAAACTATTTTTGTTGTACTTAGTATTTTTTTTGTTTGTTTTTTCAAACTCAGTTTGCACAATTAGAATTTTCATTGGAGCCGCACGTTTTTTAAGTGGGGTTCTAAACTAAACTAGGGTGAGGAAAAAGAAACCTTTTTCTACCTTCAGTGTGCGGCATACAAGCGTTGTGGAGCACCAATATGTCCTTTGTAACTACAGAATTGTAGTGCCATTAGAAACTGTGAATTTCTCAATAAATCTGAAAGCATCTTTATTAAACGTAGTCTGTCCTTCTTTAGGGAGAACATGCAAACATGTTCGGTGTAATGCTGTAACAGTTGTTTCTGTTACTTGCTTTGTGTTTATATTCACTGCATTATGTTCTACTTATCATTTATAGCGCACGCCACAAAAATAATTTTCTCTTGGAACATAAATGATAGGTGTGAATGAAGTCCAAGTGAATGGTATTCCTAATATCTCCCTCTGTAATCTGCTAACCAATCTTGGGTATGTCCCATAGACCGCTCCAGTTGTCTTTTGGCAGATAGACTTGTTGTATTCAGTATAGACTTGAAGTGGAATTTGTGATGTCCTCTTTTCACAATTCAATAGCTTTCTTGAATATCAGAGTTGACTGCTCCAGATTCAGTGGTGTTCCTCCCTATTCTTGTATTTGTCCTGCCCAAGGAGCATTTCAGTCTCTCCTTGTTTTGATAGGCTGAGCTGTATCCTTTACTCTGCTGATGTCAATTCCATGCACTGCAGTGTACTATTTTCTCCCCTACTATTTGAATCTACCAGCTCCAACTCCCTTACTCCTTTAACCCCCCTCATCTTTTAATTATTATCCATCTCTAGTGCTCACTTGTCCCTTCCAGCCCCCTTGTTCTCTCACAGCCACCCGCCACTATTTTGCCAATTGATGTTGCTAAAACATGTATGAAGGATATCATTGTTACGGTCTATCTGTGTAACAGACTTAATCTTTAGCCTGTTGTATACTGGAAATTAAACCCCTTTCAATTGGGAATGAGATTAAAACGGTATGATGTCATGCTTTGGTTATTCTGTAATTAATCTTCTGCTGCGGACACCTCCTTGCAAATGCACCTAGTAATGTGGATCCATTTCATGGAGTCTTCCTATAACTACGGGCCTTAGTTTCAAGCGTCCTCTTAATTTAATTTTACGGTTACATCACCTCCTACTATCTCATCCTTCACCATGCCAGTCTCCCTCCCTACAAACCAAATGCTGTGGTCAAGTGTGTGATGCACTGTCGCCTCGGCCTGTTAAAGTGAATTTAAGTACAGGATTAGCTGCCTGTCAGTGGACCTTCTTTTCATCCTCTGAGTTTTACTTGAAAGATGACTCGTATGCCAAAATCACACTAGTGCATTTTACAGTTTTATCATTGTGAAGGAGGCCGATAACCTAAGATTGATTGGCATGAGAGGGAGTAAGTCCTTCAATTGCCCCAATATGAATGCACATTTTTTTCTATTGAATAGTGCAAACAGAAGGAAGTTCTGATCTTTACAGATTCCTATATATTGTAAAGCTAATTGAGAGCTAGACACACTAAGCCCTTCATTAAATGTTTTCTGGATTTCGAATCCTCTATCCCAGCTGATATCCCACACCACTGTCTGGCAAGTATGAGTTTTGTCACCAGAATGAGAATTTGCCTAGCTGTAGTGCTGGTAAGTTCCAATTCTATTAAGGATACGGAGGCGAGGATTATGCCTTCCTCCTTCGCTTTATTTTCACAGCAGCATATTTTCAAACACTTATAACAATTACTTTCCCGTGAACAATAGGGAGAGTAAAAGTCTCAAATAGAAGTCCTTCCTCTCTGTCTGCACTCCAGTCAGTCAGCATAGTCCCTCCCTACTGTTTCTTTTTCCTTCGCGCAAACCATTCCTGTCAGATTTCACGCTTCTTGTTTGGAACCATCATTTCCTGCAAAACAGGTAGTGTCGGGGACTAAGCTGGAACCAATTGCAGTATAGCACAAGCAACAATAACACATGAGTAACGTTCACAACTCATTACCACAGTACAAAAGACCCATGAATGCCTTACTTACATTAGAACGGGGAGGGTCCACATCTGCAGAGGTCATTGGGCGGGATAATCCTCGCCTCTGTGTCCTTAATAGAATTGGAACTTACCAGCACTACAGCTAGGCAAATTCTCATTCAAAGTCAGGACCTGAGGCTCAGATTATGCCAGTTCAAAGCTTGTAGACTCCTAGCCTTGCCACCTCCAGAACTGGTATGAAATAAAACCTTTTAAACGTGGAAGCAGTTGACCAATCGGCTGCGCACATCAGATCTTCCAAACGCGCACCTAGGAAAAAGCCTCAGATGCCATTGCTCCTCTTGCAGAATGAGCGCCAAACCTCTTAGTATCAATCCCCGTCTCCTGCATAACCCAACGCACCCATCTTGCGATGGTCGTGGACGAGACTGCTCTGTACGGTTTACGTAGCGCAATGACCAGCTGCTTCTCAGCCAGAGGGCGAGTTTCCTCAGTTAGTTCTTCGTAAGCACGGAGGCACTGCACTACACACAGTTTAGGGGAATCTGGAAACGCTGGGTACGAAATGACCCTAGTATTAGTCTTGGTCCTTCTACTTACCGTGAACGATACCCCATCTGTGGAAAACACTCTGGCTGAGATGTCCAAGGCCCTCGCGTCAGAGACGCGTCTGCACGAGACCAGGCATAACAGCATGGCCAATTAGGCCGTTATCTCTTTACAGGACAGAAATCTTTTCGGTTGCCAAGAAAGAAAAAGATTCAGCACCCAGTTCACATCACACAGGACGGTATACCGAGGCCCCGGCGGGAGGGAGAGGCGAATCCCTCTGAGAAGTCGGCAAACCAACAGATGTTCGCCCCTGGAAAGCCCTGTACCGTAATATGACCAGCCGAAATCACGGATCGGAAGGAATTGATTGACCTATAGGCCAGACCCTCCTCCACCAGACTCGCCAGAAAGTTAAGGATGTGGACTACATCTGCCCCCACGGGATCGACACTCCGTCGCACACACCGACGACACCATCTGTGCCAGGCTGACCGGTATCTTAGTCGTGCTGTCCGCCCATGCCTTAGTGAGCAAGTCCTCAGCCTTTCCCGAAGGGCCTGGGAGCGACCAGCGATGCCGGAGATCCGCCAAGCCATCATCCAAAACGTTCCGTCTGCTACCAGCCAATGGGGAACCAGATCGGGATTGAGGAGAATGTGAGGAAAGTGGGGGAGTCTGATTGGAAAATCCCAAGAAAGTTCCAGAAGAACTGGAAACCAGATTTGAGACCTCCACCAGGGTGTGATCAACACCACCCCTGCCTGCTGGCAGCAAAGCAACGCGGACACTCGCGTGATCATGGAAAACGGGGGAAAGGCATAGAAGGGCTCCCGCTGCCAGTCCTTGAGGAACGCATCCGTCGCCTCCACCTGAGGATCTGTCCACCAACCGAAGTACCTCAGTAACTGATTATCTAGCCATGACTCAAAAAGATCTACCGAGACGGGCCCCATTTCTCTGACAACTCAGAGAAGACCTGAGGGTCCAGCTTCCACACGCTGGCATCCAGGAGATGGCGAGAGTGCCAGTCGGCCACCTCGTTCTCCCGCCCCGGAGATCTGGTTGTATAGGCAGAAGTGCCAAAAATCCTTGGCTAGGTTCACCAACATCCTGGATCTGGTGCCACCTAGGTGGTTGATGTACCGGACCACAGAGATGTTGTCGATCCTGAGAAGGACGCATGATTGTACCCTGTCCAGCATTGCACCGCAAACGACCCTGCCAGCAGTTTCAGGCAGTTGATGTGCAATGACTGATCGTGAGTGGACCAGGCTCCACCCGTGGAGAACTCTCCGCACCTTGCTCCCCAACTGGAGCGTCTGGCGTTGAATTCGATGACAATATCGGGTGCTCGACTGAATATGGTCCGACCATTCCAAGCCTCTATGTGGGTGAGCCACCATTCCATCTCGTACCTCACATCGTCCGTCAGAGGTATCAACTGGGAGTACGTCAAACCCTTCCTGAGGTGATGCGCCTTTAGGCACTGCATGGCCCGGTAGTGCAAATGCCTGGGAAAAATGGCCTGTATCGAGGACTAAAGACCTACGATACGCGCAAGTTGGCGCAAGGAAATTAGTGTCTTCGTCAAGGTCTGGCGCAATTCTTGTCTGATCTTCGCCATCTTCCTGGCAGGCAGACTCAGAGTAGAAGACACGGAGTCCACATTGAAGTCTAAAAAGGTTGCACACTGGACCAGAACCAACAGGGGCCTCTTCTCGTTTATGACAAATCCCAGTCCCTGGAGGAGGTCGATCGCAGTCCTCAACTGGGGCACTGATCCAGGAAGAGCATGTCGTCCAGGTAGACGATCATTCAAACCCCCTGCGCTTGCAGGAACTCCACTGCCGGTCTGAGAACCTTTGTGAAGTACCACGGAGCGGAGGATAGCCCGAAAGGGAGTGTGGTGAATTCGAAAACCTGACCTCCCCACCTGAATTGCAGAAAACGCCGATGAGGGGGAAAGATGGGGACCGTCAGGTACGCATCCTTCAGGTCGATCGGACCATCCAGTCGAGTGGTCTCGGCACATCGCGTAGGAGATGGATCCCCTCCATTTTGAAGTGGCGGTAAACTACCCACTCGTTGAAACTTTTCAAGTTGATAACCGGGCGCCGGCCGCCGTCGACCTTGTTGACTAAGAAAAGATTGCTGAAGAACCCACCGTTATGCTCTGATGTGCGGCAAATTGCCTCTTTTTGGAGGAGCACGGAGACCTCTTTGCGCGCAAGCTCGGTATCGAGCTGCGAGAAGGAGATGGGTTAGCTGACGAGGACGGCGATGAAACTTCAACCGGAAGCCCTGGACCGTCTGCAGCACCCAAGCGTTGCTCGTGAGGGAAACCCAAGCCGGTAGAAACTGCGCCAAGCGCCCCCCCTCTTGCAAGCTCGCCGAGGGTATTACACTCGCCTCTTCCAGCACCCTGTTGCTGGCCTCTTTGGCCTCCACGGCCACGGAACTTCTGACCTCTGGTGGGGTAGAAACTGTTGACGCTGGCATTGTCTTGATATTGCCCTTGTCCGGAGCCTTGCCCCTGTCGGAGAAGCGGCCGGTCGTGCGGCCCCTACCACGACCGGCCCCTTGGAAAACCCGGGGGTAAAGACCTTCCTGATGTTTGACTGGGCCCTGTCCAGAGAGGTGAAAGTCACCACAAACGTTCCCAACTCCTTAACAAACGGGTCGCCAAATAAGCCCCCCTGGGCCACAGCACCTGCCTCCAAGGAAGCCAGGTCACCTAACTTAGGGTCCACCTTAATTCAAAGGCACCGCCTCCTCTCCGTGAAGAGCGCGCAATTCACATTACCAATAAACACAATTGCGTGCTGCGCCCAGCTGGAGAAAACCTCCGGGTAGATAAGGGCACCTGACACCTTGGCCACTTCGGCCATGTCTAGAATTTTGGTGACAGGCCCCACTGCATCTAGCAGTTTATCCTGGCACATACGCCAGGAGCGATCAATACCCTTCTTACGGTCCCGTACGAATTTTGCTAGGAAGGTTGCCATGTTGGGGTCAATCTCAGGTGTTAATGCAATCTTTCCCTCCAAACTAGGGCGGGGGCACTCTGCCCGTAGGCGGCTGCGAGCGTCCTTGTCCATAGGCTTGCGCAGACGGCTCGCCACATACCGGGAACCCAATCCGAAGATCTGGGGTGGACAATGTCATCCAGATCCCACATATCGGAAGCCCCCACTGGGGCAGGAGTGGGTGTCGGGAGCCAAGAACTAGAGGAGCCCGCTTCCTCATCCGTGTCCTCGGGGGAGTCACTATTATCAAAGGGTTCCGGAGAAGCGGTACGCAGAGGCGTTTGGGTGCAGTCCGTGGGGGGTGTCGGGTCAGGCTGCGGGGGCACCTGTGCCAAAAACGCCTGCTTCAGGCGGGCAAAGGCATCTACATCCACCCCTTGAGGACATGGTTTCTTAGGGGGAGGAACCAGTAGGTTGAGGCGTAGGATGGGGCTTAGGGGGTAGTTGGCGCGGTTGTAGCCCACTTGGCGCATTCCTTCGCTATCTGCGCTGATGGGCGTTGCTCCAAAGGCTCCGTGGCCTGGTTGACCGCCCTATAGATAGTCTTCCACAGCCTGTCATCATCCCAGGGGCGTTACGCTAAGGGATCCTCCTCCTGGTACTGAGCTTGCTCCGACTGCATGACTTGGGTAAGCACAGGTACATTATAGTTAAGTATTAGTAGCACAGGCAGCTTGGTGCTGAAAGCACTAATTTAAAGGCACTATAAGCACTCTATTTTCAAACTGGAAGGGAGCCCAGACAAATCAGGGGTGGCCAATGGCACACAATTAATGGGCAGAGCCCTAGGGACACACCAGCCCTCTGGTCACAGGGCAGCCACGTGGGACAGCGTCCCACAGGCACCACAAGTCACGGTGCAATTGCGACCCCATAGGGTGTTCTGAAAAACCAATACAGACCCTCAATAGGGCGTTCACAGGTAAATAGGGAAGACACAGACCCCACAGGGCGTAAACCGGGTGGCAGGAGGCAAAGCTGAGCTCTCACCGGGCAGCACTCGTCAGGACTCTGCCAATGACTGACTATTGCACTGTGCCCCCTGGCAGCGGTAGGACCGCACCTCGTAGGGAAACAGTCCTGTAAGGCACATTTAAAATGTCCCGTGACTAAAGGGAATCTGTAGAAAACAGAATATTACACAAGCGCTAGCCAAACGCCACCAAATTAGCCAAATAACACCCCCAGATCAGGAGATGCAAAAGAAAATCGACTTATCTGCTGCTGAGCAGCGAAGAGGAAGAGGCAACAGCATGGAGGGAATTTGCTGGCTAACTGGAGTGCGGACAGAGAGGAAAGACTCCTGTTTGAGACTTTTACTTTCCCTATTGTTCATGGGAAATGTAGTTGTTATAAGTGTTTGAAAATATGCTGCTCTGAAAATAAAGTGAAGGAAGAAGGCATAATCTGAGCCTCCGGTCCTGACATAGAATGGGGATTAGCCACACCAACCTAGGAATACCGGTTCCAGTTCTGTGTGCTTTATTCCCAATTCTGGGAGAAATCCATTGGCATTTTCTGCCTGGTTAGAGAAGACAAAAGATGTCTGCTTTAGGGCTGGTGGATACAGGAGCTCAGGGTGGTTCTGAGCAGTGTAGGTGTAAGTTGTGTGGTGGGGTGCATTACCTGCTCCCCCATGGTGCTGCAAAAATTGGACAGTAGGCCTGTGCACCTGCCCACAGACCCTTCTCTGTACCTGCAGCAGATTCACCCGGTGTGCAATTACACTCAGTGAACCAGGCCTGGTGTCTAGAGATATAGAATTATCAATTCCATAAAGCCCAAGCTCCTTGTAATGGCCCACGGTGGTATCCATGTGACCACTTTCTTTGGCGTTAACACTCCAGATGTGATACTGATTCGTGTTATGTAGCTCTCATTGAAAGTTCCCCTGATTTAAATGCAACAATCCCAGGGATTCTGAACCTTGGGTTCCGGTTGATATATCAGCACTTATCTCCAGTCTTTGGAGCAGGTGGTAAATGGATGCAGGGTCTTGCTTTTGGTGCGATTGAGGGGTGTGAGCTTAGAGCTGTGGGTAGCCATTACAAAAAATGGGGTTTTCCCAAGAAAATCAGAGACCTGGGAATCGAATTGATACAACAAACAATGGTCCTGACTCAATACTTAGCGAATCAGCAATATGTCATCCAGTTAATTCTTTGTTTAGTTTAGAGCTAAATAACATTTCGCAAAGCTCAAAAAACTCAATTTTGACACTTCACCATGAAGCGATACAACATCCACTATTTGATTAAACAATATTTATTTATTTATAAAAAAAATTTATTATATAAAGTTCGGCGCATGGTTGCTCCAGAGGGAACGTGCATAAGATAAGGGTGCTAAGAAGTGAATGTGTGGGAAAAGAAATTCCAGAGAGCAATGAAGAATAAGGTAAGTAACAAAATACACGGTTTACAATTCACCGTACAAAGTGTCCTGGTCACGTATCAATGAATACAATCACAATTTTATGTACAGAATTAAATTCATATTTTTGCACGTTGGGCGGGGGGATGTGTACCAGGCTCAATTATGAGGGGGTGTCGACGTTTCGACCCGTCTTAGGGTTCAAAGATAATTTGATGCCTTGACCATGCGGGTCTTCTTCAGGACAACAAGGGAGGTGGGCAACCTGACGAGTTCCTCAGCTGGCTTAAGGATCTAGAACAGGGGGCAAAACAGGTGATCAGGATGTTGTATCGCAGATGCGATTAACAACTGCCAAGGCGGGTGAATGCTTACCTAGCTGGAATCCAGGGGTCGTTCAACCATGGATCGCTAGTGGCAATAGTACACTGACCATGTGTGTGGTCTGGTCGGATTATGTTTCACAAACACCGGAACTGAAATTAGATAATTGAACAGTGTAAGGGCCAAGCGGCAACCTGCTCGCTCTGATGTGAATGTGAGGACTTGAAAGAGGGGTTTAAAAACAGTACCTGCGACGCGGATTCAATCCGTTCTGCAGTGTTATCACCGGGAAAAGGACTTCAACTTAAGTTTCTCATTTCCAGGGAGCTGGCCATTCTAGGGGACAAAGTGAGTGATATAAGTACCAATTGGCCAGCGTTGTGTGCTAAAATACCAAGAAGGCCTGCCAGCGTTCTTACCTGTCTCTAGTACAGAGTGTGCTTCTCGTGGCGTCTCAACCGGCGTCTCAACCGGAGGAAATGCGGGCGCATGCGCTCTGGATAAAAAGCACCGGGTAACCGTACACGTAGTGACGGTGCGTCGGTAAGAGTCAGAGTGGAAAGACTCACCGAAGCGTTAAGCTTGTAGTTCCAACAAGGCCTGTGGTGTCTATCCGAGGTCCAGAAAGCGCCGTATGTTTAGACTATGGTCTACAGTACCAAGAGTAAATAGTGACTTAAAATTAAGGGCAGAACTCATGGTTCGATAAAAGCAACAATTCTTAGTTCTGTCATACAGTGCTGAATTATGACAAACATGTTAAATTATGACAATCAAGAGTCCATTAAAATGAATGTACAGTTCATGAGGGAACATCATTTCTTAAAAAACAATGAATGATTAACACCAAAGACTAAAGACAACAAGTAATAGAACAACAGTTCCAACGTATATACAATTAACCATACATACAATTGCATACAATTGGACATCCATAGGCTGTCAATGTAGAGGCCAAAATATTACAGTATTGACCAGCTGTAATCCGTGGCACTCTACCGAGGGAACGGGCCACATTTACAGTATTGATCAGTTATAACCATGAGCAATATGCCAATTATGAGAGATGGTTACCACCAATATGCTAACCGGTACTCATGATGGAAATCTGTCTATTTATCTCCTCCAACTCGTTCCATCCTCTGTGGATAGTGTCCAAGGAATCTATCCATCTGCATTCCCTTCTGTTAAGTGTAATACTGAGGTCACCTCCCCTGGGGTTTGGCTGGATCTTTTCTAGAACCCACCATTTTAAGCTGTCAGCCGCATGATCAAATTTCGTAAAATGGTCAACCAAGGGTGCTCCCACTGTTTTGCAGCGTATACGGCTGCAGTGCTGGAGGATGCGACACTTAACTTTTTGGGTCGTCTGACCCACATACATAAAGTCACATGGCCAAACAATTGCGTATATGACGTCTGACGAGTTGCAGTTACTGAAACCCTTCAGCGTGTGTACCTTTTCGTGGTGTGTGAATGTGTTAATTTCTTTGGTCAAAGGGCAGGCTTTGCAGGATCCACACTTATGGTGTCCCGTGACTGACGGAACACCCCATAAGGTGGTCTGACCAATATTGGGTGGCATAGGTAGTAGAGATTTAACCAAGTGATCTCGTATGTTTTTCCCTTTCTTGAATGCATGTAAGGGGATAGGTATGTTACCCAATTCGTCGGACACTAGGTGCCAGTGTTTGTTAACTATCTTTTTGATCTCATTGCTCTTTGTACAGAATGTTGTGACACACACTAAGCGATCTTCCTTGGGGGTCTCCTTAGACTTAGGGGTCAACAGAAATTCCCTATGGTTATGCCATGCCCTTTTGCGGGCTTTTTTGAGGAGCCTGATGGGGTAGCCGCGCTCTACTAGACGTGCTAGAAGTCCGGCAGACTCATCAAAATAGTCTTCCTTTTTTGAACAATTCCTACGTAGCCTCAGAAACTGCCCAAAGGGTAAGTTGTCTCTAAGGTTACGAGGATGGTGGCTCGTGTAGCGAAGTAGAGTGTTCCTTTCACTGCTTTTCCTGTAAAGATTCGTGTAGAGTTTGCCCTGCTCAGATATTATTAGGATGTCCAGGAAATTGATCTTTTCTCTACTATATTCCATAGTGAATTGTATGTCGGTCGAGCAAGAATTGAGCCAATGATGGAATTTTTCAAGGTCTTCCACATCACCACGCCAAATGATGAGCACGTCATCAATATAACGTCGCCAGAGTTCTATCTGTGCCCTATATGGGTTAAGTTCGCTAAGGACATACAACTGTTCATAAAAACTCATATAGATAATGGCCAGATTCGGTGCAAAGCTTGCCCCCATTGCTACGCCCTTGGTTTGGTTGAAGAACTGTCCCTGAAAATTAAAATAGTTCCTGGTCATTGCGATCTCAAGGAGTTTGATAATGAATTCTGTGGGAACTAGGTGTGGTGCCGGTCTTGTGTCAAGGGCCTGTTCCATACAACTCAAAGCCTGGAGTTGGGGAATGTTGGTGTATAGGGCAGATATGTCCATGGTCGCAAGTATTTGGGCATTGGGGTCGAAGGTGTAATCATCCACTAATTTAATGGTTTGCATCGAATCCCTTAAATATGTGGTAGTGTTCTCAGCTAGGGGTTTCAAGAAAACATCGATATATTTACATAGAGGCTCTAGAATAGAGCCACAACCGGAGACGATTGGTCTACCCGGAGGGTCTTTCATGCGCTTATGTATTTTGGGGAGGGTGTAGATAGTGGGTATTCTGGGATGTTTATTGTTTAAATAATCATATTCCAGTTTACTCAAAAAAACCCCCTCCAATGCTTCTTTGGTAACTTTACTTATCAATTTACCTATGTCCTGCGTAGGGTCTTTTTTGAGTCTAGAGTAGTTGCCTTCCACAATTAATTGCGACTGGATCTCCCTCTTATAATCCTCTGTGTTCTGCAGGACAATGGCACCCCCCTTATCAGCGGGTTTGATTACAATGTTAGAACAACAAAAGAGCCCGTGGGTCTAAGGAGATCTACCTAGCGATAAAACCTAGAAAACAGTTTGCATACCCCAGTAGAGGATCCTATCTACAAGAACCAAGTCCCATCACCCACCGAGGTGGCATGCTTCATCATCTGGGACCTCCCGTTAGCCACACCTGGTGTGGTTAAAGAGCTGCTACTCCTTTAATTACTTAAAAAAGGAGGAGCTCAGGGATGTTTTTGACTATCCAACAGGGGGGGAAAACACTACCCAAATGAAAGAAAGCTGCCTATGGTGTGGTGAAATAAAGTGCAGTGTGTGAAAATTGTGAGTTAAAATTGACGGATCATGGAGCATAGAAGCACCATAAGATGCCATAGACAGGCGACACGTCTAACAAAACATTTTCTGGACCTGAAACACAGTTCTGATGACATTAGGTGGACGGTTTTGGAACGGTTTTGGAACAACCCTTGATCCCCTCCCATGTCTCAGATGTTTCTAAATTCCTGTTCAGAATTGAACAGCGCTGGGTCTTTAAATTGCAGAGTGATCAATCAGGGCTCAACGAAGCGATCCCGTGGTCCTCACTGTGACGATAATGAAGGGTGATTTGCCCTTTGCATGAGTACTCTCGTCACCATGACAGACCCTGAGTTCTTTGGTTTGCATGTCCACCCTCATATATACTGTTCCCAGGTCCGCTAGGTTCCTATGGTCTGTTGTCACCATCATAAGGATCGTCATGGCGACATGAACCTATTCTTAAAATTCAATTTTCTTGGCTTTATCTGTTGTGCGGCGTGGCTTCATACTATAATGGTGTTGCTGGCGCTTTTGTCATAGATTAGTGATTTTAACATCTTGACAGAATGTACTTCGGCATGTCCATCCTTGTGTATACTGCTGCCACGCTGGATGGGCGAGTAATAGTTATGAATAGTATTCAGTATAATTGCTGCGGCCATAACAACCCTCCCTTATGAATTACACACACTCGGTTGGTCGCTGCATAGATGAGTCGGGTTCCACTCAATTTTTAACTAAGCTATTTTTTGTGGGCACTTTGAGTCGGAAATTATTATTTTTTAATTATTTGGTGCGTCGTGGTAACAATTTGAACGTTTTTGCAAGACTATCTTAGCAGTGACGCGTACCTTTACACTGTGCGTGTATTCAGTAGTTTCAACGATACACTTGTAGCGGGCCGGGGCGCCAAGGCGACTACATTACCCAACATGCCCTGACATCCGTCAATAGACGCATACCCCCGCTCCCCCCATGTGGATCAACCCTCATCACATGGGTAGACGGCCGGACCTAGCGATTGGTTCATTTATCGATTTCCGTCTTCATGCCCCTCCTAACATGTCCACTCCCAGATCACGTGCTGGGGGCAAGGCTGTCATTGGCGAATGCGTTTCTGCGTAACCTTAAGGGCGGCATCTACAGAGTTCCGGCTACCACTCGGCACATCCAGGAAGGAGGCCCGGGGTAGCGACGGACAGGTAGGCGAAGTTCCCTGCATTTTGCATTAGCGTAGCCTCTTTATTACACGGGCTGTTTAGTTTATGATATCTACTGCGTTTTTTAAGTGAACGTTAAGCCTGCAGCCGCTTGACTGTACTAGCTCGGCTCTATGATGTCAGCAGCTCTGCTTTACCCTTGAGCTTTACTCGAGAAGAGCTGAGGTCCTTCCAACCATTTTCTTTGGATCTTAGCAGTGAGAGTCGATAAAGGCAGACTCTAGATACGTTTTGCTTCTGTGGCATTTTATTAACAGCCCCGTAGTCAACTCCAGACGGGCGTGAATGCACATATGAACCCCTTTTGCGTGACCAGCTGTACCAATTTAGTTTCTTAAAATGGCCTCAGTGTAAAATTCCCTGTGAGGGGTTCTCAGTTGTTCTGAAATATAGTCAAGACACCCTGTATTACAATGTTTGAGTCTTAAAGCTAACCGCAGCTAGTGTTTACATCAGTGAGCAGATTACATTGTGTTGTATCTGTTCTTCTTGTTGTTTTTAGAGCGTTGCCTCACGCCCTGAGTTGTGACCAGGAGTGTGGGACGTTCCCCGATCTCTTGACGGGTAAGGAGGCATCTCTTGATCCTTTCTTGACAAACGTTCATTTATTTAACGTGTGTTGTAGATCTACCATTATGTCTTGTTGATCCAGTTTGCAATAATTTGTGTGTTTACCTTAGGTGAATTTTGAACAGTGATCATTCTGTTTTCTAACAGGTGACCCGAATACCCCCAGATGGTGCCGTAGATCAATGACAAGCAGGTACCACTGTTGGTTGTATCGTTCCCCCTCTTCATCCCTTTGCACATTTTATCACTTTGCAGTAGTGTATTACTTTGGTCCTGAAGAAAGCCACGGTCATCTCTCAGAGACGCCAGTTGGCTGAAACATGTAGACCTACACTCAGAGTACGTGTTCCTTATTGTTTGGTGTACACGTCTTACTCTATTATTTCTGCGTCTTTTTACTGTTGATATCACTGGATATTTAATAAAACAGTTGTCCCGTGATAATCAATTTTAACTCACAATTTTCACACACTGCACTTTATTTCACCACACCATAGGCAGCTTTCTTTCATTTGGGTAGTGTTTTCCCCCCCTGTTGGATAGTCAAAAACATCCCTGAGCTCCTCCTTTTTTAAGTAATTAAAGGAGTAGCAGCTCTTTAACCACACCAGGTGTGGCTAACGGGAGGTCCCAGATGATGAAGCATGCCACCTCGGTGGGTGATGGGACTTGGTTCTTGTAGATAGGATCCTCTACTGGGGTATGCAAACTGTTTTCTAGGTTTTATCGCTAGGTAGATCTCCTTAGACCCACGGGCTCTTTTGTTGTTCTAGTTCTGATTTTTGGGGATTGGCCCGTGTTGGTCTTTAAACTCCCTTAGACCCTCCATCCATTGTGTATTTATCTTGATTACAATGTTGCCATTTGTCCTCAAAGATTCTAGGGCATCACGTTCCTCTTTGGTTATGTTATACTTAACATATTGTCTTTTGGAAAGGGCAGTAATCACATCCCTCATCACCACTTGCTCATAAGCCAATATTTTATGTGGTACAGTGTGTGTTGGGGGATTAAACCTGGATGGTGGTCGCAGTCCACTGCCTGAGAAGACAGGTTTGTATGGAGTCTTGAGGAAGAACTGTTTGAGGCGGATTTTCCTGAAGAAGTGATGTAGTTCTAGTTTTAAGTTGAAGTCATTGGGCATACATGTAGGGACAAAGGAGAGACCTTTAGAGAGAATTTCATGTTCTTTAGGAGTAAGTGCATGGTCTGATAGATTAACTATGGGGTTGTCTGACTGATGAATCGCCATCTGTAGTGCTGGCGGCGTGTTTGGATTTCCCCGTGTGACTCCTGAAAGTGTGTCTGTTTCTTGGATTGGCCTCTCCCTTGATTCCACATTTGTCCTCTGGACCCCCTGGGTCTCCCCCAGGGGCGGCCACGTCCTCGTTGACCCCACCATGGTTCCTCTGCTAAAAAAGGTTGCTGATTGGGGTAGTTGGATCCCGAAGTAGAGGGTGCTGCACTAGGGCCCGGATGTTCTAAATCACTATCTGAGCTACTCCCTAGTGATGAACCCGAGAATGTGGTATACCTTCTGAAACCGCTTCTCCCTCTGCTAGCAAAGGTACCCTGTTGTTCCCTTACGTAGTAGCCTTCCTGGAGGTAGGGGTAGGTTACTTTCTTATCATAAAACTTGATGTCCTTCGCTACCTTGTCAAGCTTTGTTGCCTGTGTGTAGACGTCAAATTCCTGTATGGTCTTTTCTAACCTATCTAGGGCTTCCTTGGCATTAAGTAGTGATCTATCCTCGATTATTTCCTTTTTCAAATCAAGGATCTCCTTAGTCAACCGGCCCACTTCCTCTACAGCGGTCTCAACCCCTAGGACCATCCAATGTCTGGAACAATTGTTTGAAACAAAGCTGAAATTCTCCTTGAATTTAGGGTTGTCAAGGAAAATGGCAGGTTCGTTTCGTACTTGTAACCCTACAGGTATTACGTTGGAGTGAAGATACTTGGCTAAAGTGTGTCCGTGTAAGCGTGCTCTAATGAGTTTCTTCTCTAGACGTTCCAACTTCGATACCTTCTCATTCAGGGTTAAGTCTACGCTAGTTGTTGTGTTCCCCAAGAGTGTACTAACTCCTTGTTGTTGTAGGAGTTTATCAATATAATCTTCACTGTAAGACAAGGTCTCAGACATAGTCTAACCTAATTCTCTACAATTACAAACAATCTTAACACCAGTGAACTTGAATTTGTCTTCGTACAGGTAACCCTTTTCAGAGCACTATGCTGGGTCTCTCTTGAGCTTTTCTGAGGGAGTTCCCAGGTTTTCTGAAACAGTAACCTATATATCTGTGTGCCACCCTCTCTTACTCAATTTGGACCCTACAGGTTGGGAGGTGGACCCTGAGAAACTAGTGCCCTGCTGAATCAATAGGATTCCATATTAGTTAGCTTTGAGGTAAAAGAGTTATTCCCCTTTTTGGATTGTGACAGATGCCAGTGATGCAGGTGTGGAAGAAAGCAAAGCATCAATGTACTGTGTGAAAGGAGGTTGAGAGTAGCCACAGAAATGTGTGAAACTTATCATAGAACACGGGGGTGTGGTTTGCCGAGCTGCGGAATGGCGGCTTTCTGAGCTCGCTCCGCCGGCCGGGATGTGATTCTGCATTTATCCGCTCTTTTACCGGGGCAATACATAAAACGTTGAAGCGGCCGAGAGCGGAACACCCGGTGCTTGCGAAGCTTTGATCTCCTGGTGGATGCCTGGCGGCGCGTTAGGCAACGGAGGCGTGCGCTCGGCAGCGCGGTAGCGGACGGATGCTCTGGAGCCCTGGGGCGGATAGACGAGGTGCTGGAGTCCAAGGCTTCACGTTGGGCCTAAGTGCCGATCTGCACACGTGGTCCGAGGACGGCGCCCCTGCAATATTTCATTGCACCCTGCTGGAGTTAACGAGTGGGACGATCCAGTCACAGTGAGTAACGCGTGCCCACACCCGAGGCAGCGCCTGGACTGGCATAGTAAAGTGGGGGCCGCCTTACATCAACTGTGGGGGTGCTGAGGGCGCTGTTGCCACGGTTGGCCGAGTGCTGAGGCTTCACTGCGCGCCGGAGGTGCCCTGCAGGTACAGAAGTGGCGATTTGTGCGGCGGAAGGCGGGCTAGAGACATTACACTAGGTGGGGCGCCTTGGGAAGGTTGAACATTCTACCCCTCCCCCACTGATTACTGCGACGCTTTTGCAGTTTGTGGACCCTCGTGAACTGGGGGGGTGTGGCGGGGCCCCTGCACTGGTGCTGCCCACGACGTCTGCTGCGATATTCTGACACCAATCCTGCTGCGCCAGCGGCTTGGCCTAGCTGCGGACTGCTTGGGTGTACAGAGGATTGTTGCCCGGCCTCAGGACCTCACCATGGGCAAAACCGACAATAAGCAGCGGAAAATATCCTTCAAGCAGCGACACACGGGCAGGCATGCTGAACCTGATGGAGACGGGGCTGTTGGTGGGCAGACAGAGAGGCCCCCAGAGGCCCCTGAAGAAGATCTGCGCGTGATTATGTTGGAGGTGCGTTCAAGTCTCCGCAATATCGACACTAAGCTGGACAACCTGACTGCCCAGATGGACGCTGTTAAATCTCAGGTCGGTGCTCATGATAAACGCCTGGATGTCTTAGAGAATAGGCATTCTGATTTGCACGACTTCCAAGTTGAATCTAAGGACCAGGTGTCGCAGATGGATAAGAACCTACAGGGGATCAGGGTCAAGAACGAGGATTTGGAGGCCAGATCGCGCCACAACAACGTACGAATCACGGGAGTGCCGGAGATGACGTCTATCAGCAAGATGGAGGTCTATGTGGCTGACTTATTGCGTGATCTATTCGCTGCGCACCTCTCCCCGCTTTTCGCGGTAGAGAGGGCCCATCGTGCCCTGGGGCCTCGGCCTCCTGTGGGGGCTACGCCACGCCCTATATGGCTAGGCTATTGAATTATCAAGACAGAGAGGTGGTGTTGCGGCAGGCCCGCCTGATGGGTAAGATTACGCACCAGGGCAATCAGCTAGCCTTCTATCCGGACTACACCCCTGCAGTTCAGGCGGCAAGGAGAGAGTTTATGTCGGTGAAGCGTATACTCCTACAGTCCCATGTTCAATACTCCTTGTTGTATCCTGCGAAATTAAAGGTCTCCTATGACGGAACATCACATTTTTTCACAGATGCGAAATCAGCATTAAAGTTTGCGAAACACATAGGTGGCAAGGCGGGGAAGGGGAGCCCCAGGGTTGCTGAGGTGTCTGGTGATCAGCTAACTGACAATGACTAATATACGACACAATCTGAGCTTTGATATCACTGTTTTACTGGCTCTTAAATTGAATGATGCAAGGAGTGGGTGTGTCATGGACTTACTGCTTGCTACAATGACTATATAACGCTTGCTGTTCCTTTTGTTTTATTATTTCTATATTTTTCTTTTTTTTTCTCTTTCTTCCTTTATTGCTTCGGTGCCACACTGGGAATGTTCCATGTTCTGAAAATACTCTGTGCCTGCGTTGGTTTTGTGGGTTCCGGTTCTCCGCCACCTGGTTCTGTATTCCGCTAGATCGCAGGGAGTTCCTTGCACGGGTTTGCTGCTCTATTAGGTTGCAAATTATTGTCTTTTCCTTTTTATAATTGCCTTGGGCAGTTTCCTGGCCACCCCTATTTGATTCGGGGAAGTTTGCCGGCTTAGCACATACCCATGGGAGATTTCCTGTATGATTGGAATATGGGGGTCGCTTCAACCTGGTTGGGGGGTTGAGGTGGGAGGGATGGGTGGGAGCGGGTGCGGTTATGTTTGGTTGCAAGTTGAAGAGTTATGTTGCATGAGGAGAGCTAACTTTACTGATATTGAAAGGCGAGTTGTTATGGGGAAGTGCATTTCCGGGGGTGGACTTTCTGCACGATGCATGCTACTGTGATAAATTGTTTAACCTGGAACATACGAGGCCTCAATGATGGCAGAAAAACACGTATGGTGCATGCGTATTTAACCAGGCATAAGGTTGATCTTTGTATGCTACAGGAGACACACCTTTGCACTCAATCCTCGGCGAGGCTCCGGTCTCAGCGGTGGGGTCCCACTTACTCCTCTGTATACTCCAACTACTCTAGAGGAGTGGCGGTATTAATTTGGAGGGGAGTTGACTGGAGAGAATGTGAAGTGTATAATGACCCTGATGGTAGATATGTCTTGCTGCTGGGCTACCTAGGGGGCACACCGCTGTCGCTCGTAGCGCTCTATGGCCCGAATGTGGTCTCCCCGGGGTTCTTCCAAGAGATATGGGCCAAGGTGAAATCTACTGGCTGCGCTACTACACTCTGGGGGGGGAGATTTCAATGCTGTTTTACAGGACACACTGGATAGGCAGGGGAGTACTAGGGCTCATCACCCAGGGGCAAGCACAATGCTGAACACTATGCTTGAGGAGGAGGGGATAGTCGACATCTGGCGCTTGCACAATCCGCTGGTCAGGGAGGGCACATGTTTCTCTGAATCCCGTGGTGCTTAGTCCAGATTGGATTATTGGTTGTTATCTAAAGACATGGTTGACTGGGTTGTAGAGGTGAGGTATTTGGCCCGTACCCTTTCGGATCATGCTCCATGTCATTTGACTCTGTCTCTACCACATACAAAGCGCGGGGCTTTTACATTGCATCTGCCGCCACACGCGTTGCTCGACGACGCTTTCAAAGAAGAAATTTGCGCTGATATTGTGGAATATTTCGAACTAAATGAAGGCTCAGTTGCTTCGGAGGCTTCCCTCTGGGACGCCTTTAAGGTGGTGATCAGAGGCAAGTGCATGTCCAGACAGATTGGCGTCCTTAAGGCAATTAGAACTACCTTGGAGAACATTGAAATAACAATCAAGGATTTGGAAGATCGTATTACCGGGAGGAAGGGCCCGAGTTGTGCGCTGATCTGAAGGCGAAACTGTTGGAATATGAGGAGGAAGCACACAGAGAGATTAAATTCCTAGGGAAATATGCAGTGGCGCGGAGGTATGGGGAAGGGGACAGACCTGGGTGCACTTTAGCGGGATTGCTGAAAGCGCCGCGTAACAAGACATTCATATCCGAGCTACATACTCCCAATGGCACCATAGTCCGGGGTTCCCCCGCTATCCTCGATGTCTTCTCGTCCTTTTATGCTGACCTATATTCATCCACACAAAGGGAATGTCCGGTAGATCTGGGTGACTTCTTAGACTCTATAGCGCTAGTCTGGTTCAACGATAGGCACAGAGAATATATGCATTTGCCCATCGCGATAGAAGATGTCCGGCAGGTAATCTCGTCCATGCCATCAAATAAGGCACCTGGGCCTGATGGTTTAACTACGGCCTTCTATAAGGCATACGCTGAAGAGCTGGCGCCTCGGTTGCTGGCAGTTTATGCTGAGGCGTTTGAGTCTGGGGTACTGCCGGCATCGATGCTCGAGGTAATTATTATCACACTGTTGAAGCCAGGCAAATCTGAGTACGAGTTGGATTCGTACAGACCCCTCTCCCTTATTAATGTAGATGCCAAAATCCTGGCCAAATTAATAGCTAATAAATTGCAGCCCCTACTTCCCATGATTGCGCTACCAGATCAATCTGGTTTTATACCGGGTAGATCCACTTCCCACAACCTCCGTACGCTGTTCTCTGTAATACACCACCTTCACCCTGACACTCGGGCGATAGCCGTGTTCCTTGATGCTACCAAGGCCTTCGATTCCTTGGAATGGCCATTCCTTTTCAAGATCCTTGAACGGATGGGCATCGGGCCCATGTTGATACGTTGGATAAAATTGCTTTATAATGGCCCTTCGGCTAGAGTGTGCGTCAATAATCTCATCTCGACCCCATTTAATAGTAAGCGCGGCACTAGACAAGGTTGTCCGCTTTCTCCACTGCTATTCGCAATAGCTATGGAGCCCCTCGCTGCTAGTATACGTCAGCACCACACAGATAAAGGGATAGGGTTTGCGGCCCGTAGCTTGCTAATATCGCTATATGCAGACGATGTGACTTTATATATCACTAACCCATCGCAAAACCTAGATCTGGTGATCCGAGAGTTTATCAGATTCGGTGGCCTTTCGAGCATCTCTATCAACTGGGGCAAATCGATGTTATTCCCACTTACGGACAACAACACAACGCAGGTTGCTTCTGAGTTCCCAATTAAGTGGGATGGGGCGGACGTTAAATATTTAGGGGTTAGGATCAGCAGAGACATACAGGCTTTATGGACTTTGAATTATGGTACGGCTGTGGACTGGCTAGAGGACAAAATGGCGTTGTGGCGCAGACTTCCGTTGTCCCTGGCGGGTAGAATTGCACTGGCCAAAATGATTGTCTTACCCAAATTTCTATATTTGTTTGTTAACCTACCGCTGGTGCTTACGCAGGCCTTTTTTAAAGCCATGCGGTCCTTGTTGATTTCATTGGCCTGGGCGGGGGGACCGGCTAGGTTGTCCTGGGAGCAGCTGACATTGCCCACCAAACAGGGTGGTTTGGGTGCACCTGATGTACAGCTATATGCTCTTTGCGCGCAGGCGCAATATTTCCATTACTGGGTTCACCCGAAACCCTTTCAACCGCATGTTGCCATTGAGCAGGCGATTGCCAAGCCCTTACCATTGACAGTGGCAGTTTTCCAACCTTACAGGCGATCCCTTGAGGAGGTCAATACCGTTGAGACATTGCGCTGGGCTTGGGAAGGATTACGGAAGAGGGCAGGACTGCCTCTGCTATATGCAACTTCTGCTGCGCTTGCGCACAATCCTCTTATACCCAGCATAAAAGATGAAATCAGGGGCAAGGCGGCACGGACCCTGGAGATCCGCACCTTTGCTGATCTATATCCAGATGGGCAGTTCAGAGCGCCCCCTGATGGGGGAGATGGCACTGAGGTACCATTTGGGGTCACATTTCTATACCATAAACTCCGGTTGGCCTGTCGGGCTCTCCATGCTGATTTTCCGGCCCAACCTCCAGTCTTGCGGGCTCTGGAGAATATATTGGCCACTCCGTCACCCCGGAGGCTTATAACTCGACTATACTCCTGTATGCAGACTGATGCCCCGATCACGGCTGTGGGTGCCCGGTTCAGATGGGATGCAGAACTGATCCCCCCTTTGACTGACGAACAGTGGAAATATTGTTGTGCCCAAATGGCGGAACTGTCGCCAAACTACAGGCTGCGCTTGATACACTTTAAATTTCTACATCGATATTACAGGACGCCTCTAAGCTTACACAGAATGGGCCTCAGATCTGATGATCACTGCTGGCGGTGTGGGGCACAGGCAGCTTCCTTTTTACACATGACGTGGGAATGCCCGGTTATAGAGGGTTTCTGGTCACAGGTCTTCACGGCTATTGACCAGATTTTGGACATAAGGATTAGTCCCTCCCCATTGGTGGGAATCCTGGGATACGTGGCTCCCACGCCAGTACCGAAGCGCAAATTACATGCACTCTTACTTCTGTTTGCTAAAAGGCAGGTTGCGATCATGTGGGGTCGTGGGAGTGCTCCCAGGCTGCAATCCTGGATCCGGGATGTAACCTATGGTCAGACACAGTTGGCGACCTTTTGGGAATTGATGCCCTCAGCGTCCAGACCCAGGGACATATGGTCACCCTTCCTTGATTGGTTACGAGCACGAAATGGAGATGTAACACCTAGCGCCGCAGGCGGAGCTTTTGTGGGTGATGATGGTATCTTGGGCTAATTATTGTTTGGGTTAGGGTAATTTGTGGGCCCTAGCCTACATGTTATGTAGCAGATGTACCGTACCTGCCTGATTTCCTATTGTCCGCAGTATATGAGTGTCTTTTTTTTTTTTTTGCTCTGGGGGAAGCAGAGTGCTTGCCAGATGATATGACATTGCTTTAATTTGTCCACACCCCGGTATGTAAAGGTCTGGAATTAATGCCTTGCTGATGTCATGCACAAAGAATGTTTTGATGCGAATGTATTGGTTCAACTCATGCAACTGTACGTTTGTTTAATTTTACAAAGGATCAATAAAAATAAAAAATAAAAATAAATAAAAAAAACTTATCATAGAACACATATAGAGAGGCACTGAACATTAAAACAAAATGAGCTTTTATAAATACTTAGTGGAGACACAAAACATTATTCACTAAAGTTAAGCTACTTTCATTGAATTTATTTATCAAATATAGGTATGCTGGACACTACCTAAGGCACTATCAATGCACTACAAATTAACTTTATTTTTTAGGAGGACTCTGTAGTTAGTAACCAATTGAGGCTGAATTGTTCTCATGAACTACCAGAATGTGATTCATCATAAGACATAAGCCCACACTAGCCTTAGGGTGAGCTTACACATAAATTATTAAAATAAATATTCAAGTCAAGCAGAGGCTTTGACCTTTGTGTTCCAAACCTTGCCTGTTTAAATGTTTAAATAAATAATAGAATGCTTCACACTCACTCAAAGCATGGATAGTGTTGTAGTAATAAAGAACATGTCAATGTTACATAATGCAAGGATGTCTTTTCTGAAGTACTGAGGTCTGTTTTCAAAATAAGCTATATGGGAGCACTATAAACTAAAGTATGATATGGATATACTCAAGAATTTGAGTTACAACTGACCTTATTAGTATGGAACGAATATGGGCTACATTGGGGCTGGGCACGGCCGAAAGAAGCATTGCACTTCTCTGGGGGACATAACAGGTGCAACAACTATTGGATTGGAAGAGGGATATGGACTGGTGCATGCTAGCGGAGAAAGTGGTGTATGAGAGCCAGGGATGCCCCCAAATTCTATCTGGGACTCTTTTGGTACAGGCCCTGGGGAAAGATCTATGGGCCTGATTACGATCTTGGCAGATGGGATACTTTGTCACAAACGTGATGAATATCCAGTCTGCCATATTACAAGTTCCCTTATATCCTAAGGAACTTGTAATACTGCACATGGGATATCTGTCACATTTGTGATGTAGAATCCCATCCTCCAAGATTGTAGATTTGAGATTTTATTTTGGGTGGTCGGTCTTTTAAAAACAAAAACCATTACACCAAATAACATTTTAAAATAGTACTACTACATATAAGCACATAAAATCATTGGCGGAATTTTACAAAGTTAATCTATAAGGTACTTTTGAGCGTCAAATTTAAAATTTCATTTAAAACGAAGGTTGAAGAAGTTCATGTCTTTCTAACATCCTTGTTATTAAACGGCATATATTTCTTCGAGATTTTCTGGTTGTCCGATAGTTTTTTAAAAATCGTTTTCGCTCTCCACGGAGTTTCAACCGATTTCCTTTAAATACACATTTACAAGTTTCACCCCGCTGCATACTAGGGGGATTGAGGTCCCACCGAGCCAGGTGATTACGGCTTCTCTACATGATCGTATATTCAAACTATTCAGTAGTGTTTGTAATAGTGACTTCCGTTCCTTTAATAACTTTGGGCATGCACAAAAAATGTGTTGAATAGATTCATCTTTGTATCCGCATAGTCTGCAATCACGATTTTCCCTTTTATCCTTCCATGCTGGGATTAAGTCTTTTGTTTCCCACATGCCCAGACGCAGCCTCATAAATTGATGTTTTAGGGTAAGTGAGAAATAGGCTGATAAATATTCCTGAGGCTTCCTTTTCCCATATGAACTGATAACCGTCCAGGCATGCCGTCTTTGCAGTAAGGTATTCTCATCCGTTGAGTGAGACAAGGATTTTATTGTGATGTTGATTAGTTTGTTGAACGCCTTTTTTCCTATGCAAGATTGTAATCAGGCCCTATGTCTGAAAACTTGAGATTGAATTCAATCACTGTCCATGCAGCGGGTAAGGGAAGAGAGAAGGTTATTATTGATGTATGCTGAGATGGTAATATCGTTTTCAAACATGTCAATGCAAAACCAGATATGTCACTCTCCTGTGGCTAGTAATGGGAGTGAAACCAGCAATGCTATTTACCAGTGATTCTTAACCTGGGGTCCACAACACAGTTCTCAGGGTCCACATAAATATTAGCAGATTAATAAAGCATATGTACATAAAAAAGCAAAATTGAAAATGTTAATGTGTTCTGTAAACAAAAAGGAATTTGAAATTGAAGGCAAAATATTTAGTTGGCATTCTTAGCTTGTTTCATATGAAGATCAGCAAGCACAGCAAATGGAATCTTCTACGGATGATTGGTGGTCTTATTTAAAGCACTGTATCCATGCATTAGAAGCAAAAAAGATCAAGTGAAATAATAGAGTGTAGCATATCGCTTCAGGTTTTAAAAATAAAACTACTTTTGATAAGGTCCACCCTTCCAATTAAAATTAATATTTAGATTTTTTTTGTTTGTCATTTAATAAACTATTTTAAAATGTTGGCATTTATTTTATGTATGCTTACATCTGTAGTTTTGGCTATTGTTTGAGGTTTAAATCGTAGAAATTGTTTAGGCCGTGGTCCTTAGCTTCCAGTAGTGATTCGTTGAGGTCCCACAGAAGTCAGAAGATTAATAACTGCTGTAATAACACATCTATACCCCGGAGGCCTCGGCCACCGTGGCGGACAATGAGCTCTTCCTCAGGGACATCGCAATGCCTCGGCTGGCCGCTTCGGGGGCTGAGGCCCTGGAGGCTGATCTGACGGCGGAGGAGATCACGCTGGCGATTTTGGCCCTCCGCAGTGGTAAGGCAATGGGGCCCAACGGAATCCCAATCGAATACTACAAGCAAAATTCCGCTCTTGTGGTCCCTCACCTATTAGCCATGTATGAGGACGGTCTATCGACGGGGATGCTCCCCCGTGATCAGAGGATGGCTACAATAGTGGTGATCCCTAAACCCAACAAGCCGTCCCACGAGTGCTCCTCTTATCGCCCGATCTCGCTGCTCAATGCCGAGGCGAAGATCCTGGCCAAGGTGATAGCAACGCGGCTGCAGCCCTACCTTTCGACCCTAATACACCCGGACCAGTCCGGATTTATGCCCCACCGGAACACCGCTTTGAATCTGCGGCGTCTCCATGGCATCATTGCCGGCCGCTCCTCGATCGAGGAAGATGCGGCCATACTGTCGTTGGATGCGCGGATGGCGTTTGACAGAGTGGAGTGGCCTTTCCTCTTTGCCGTCCTCCGCCATATGGGGCTCGGCCCCAGGATTTGCGCGTGGATCCAGCTGCTTTACACTAAGCCACTTGCACAGGTGGTGGTCAATGGCCGCGTCTCTGACGCCTTTCCGCTGGGTCGAGGGACTAGGCAGGGTTGCCCCCTCTCCCCGCTCCTATTTGCTATGGCTCTCGAGCCATTGGCGGCGTGGGTGCGACAGGATCCGATGATCCGTGGCCTTAGGTGGACGTTGGAATGGGAGGATCGCATATCCCTCTATGCGGACGATGTGCTCCTCTATCTCGCCTCGCCGGCGCGCTCTATCGCCTGTCTCCTCAACATATGTGAATCATATGGTAGTAGGTCTGGATACGATATAAACTGGGAGAAATCCATCTTATATATGCTCCGAGGCTCCCCACCGCGGCTTCCGTCAGGCTGTAACATTCTACTAGCTAACGACGGGTTCAAATATCTTGGCATATACGTCACGGCCGACCGGGACAAATTTGTCGCGGAAAATCTAATGAGGCCCCTCCAACGGCTTCGCACCGACGTTAAACACTGGCGCACATTGCCGCTGACATTGCTTGGGCGGGCTTCGCTCTTTAAGATGCTCGCCCTCCCGAGATTCCTCTATGCGCTGCAAAATACCCCCTTCCCGATTGCACCCTCCTACTTCACGGCGATCAACGCTGAGATCACTCGTCTCCTCTGGGAGGACAAGTCGCCTCGCATTGCCCTCCATAAGCTTACCAGTGGCTGGTATGATGGAGGTATAGCCCTCCCCGACATGAAGACCTATTACTGGGCGTCGCACCTCATGGTTATTAACCAGTGGCTCCATGTGCCGGGGGATGACCCCGCATACCGTATGGACCGTCAACTACTTGGCCCCGGAGGGGTTATGGGAGCCCTTTACAACCCAAAAAGGGGTCGCGTTCCGGCGGGGCCCGCAGCCCATACCCTCCGGATATGGCACGCGGCGCAACGGGCGATGGGATGGGCTGGAAAGATTACCCAGGCAACGCCGCTTTGGGACACCAGGCAGCTCGGGGTACTTCGCACTACCAAGGGGTTCCACCAGTGGGATCTTATTGGTATCTCCAGGGTGGGAGACCTCTGGCGCAAGGGAGAGGTGATCACTTTTGCCCAACTGCAAGCGGACTACGACCTGGCGGACACCGAGCACTTCCGATATTTACAAGTTCAACACGCTCTTCAGGCGGCGATACCACGTGGGACTCGGCTCCCTGAGTCATCGCCCTTAGAGGACCGGCTCCTCATGGAGCATCTGCTCCAGAGGGCGACGTCCCTAACGTACCGGAAGATACTAAATAACCGCCCCGACCCTTTTTCCGCCCTCAAGGGGAAGTGGGAGGCAGAACTTGGAGAATTTGATGAGACGGACTGGAATTCCGCGCTCTCATCCCCCAGGGAGGTGGGCATATCTTCCAAGCTCAGACTGGTCCAACTCAAAATTTTGCACCGCACATACTACACCCGCACCCTCCTATTCAGACTCCACCGGGTGGAGTCCCCGCTGTGTCTCAGGAACTGTGGCCACGAGGGGACCTTCTTGCATACCCTCTGGGAGTGCCCTGTCGTGGCGACGTATTGGAAAGGGGTGTTGCGTATTCTCTCCCAGGTAACAAAAATTCCCACGCTGCCGGAACCTCGGCTGTGCCTCCTTAATGTCTGGGAACAGACGGACCACAAGAAGGTGACCCAGCTTTGGGTGACTTTGGGACTCATGCTCGCAAAGCGTAACATAGCCCAGAAATGGGGATCGGGGCTGGGGCCTACCCTGACGCAGTGGATCCGAGATATGGACCTTGTAATGGTGACCGAAAAAACTGTGTATGTCCATAGAGGGTGCCCCAAGAAGTGGTCCCAGGTCTGGGGTGGATGGAATGTATACCGGGGAAATATCTGTGAGCCCCCACCGGATGCAGCGGACTCGGATCTCAGTGACCAGGATTAATGGCTCCACTGCTGGAGATGGGCGGGGAAGGGAGCGATGGTGTGTTGTCATTGGGCTGTTTATTTCTCTCTGTGACACCGGTACTGTCATTGCTCCGGTACCTTGTAACCCCTGTATGCCATGCCTTGCACTATACGAGTGGTGTTTGTTTTTCTGTTTTGTTGATAAACCCAATAAAAATATTTCAAAAAAAAATAACTGCTGTAATATGGCATTTCCTGTTTATTTATTTTTGTTCAATTATATTATCACATTCCCTATGGTGCAAGGACCTAGACTGCTTACCCTTTACAGCAGGGCAAGAGTGGGCCACCATTCCCAGTTACCAAGGAGGCTATTAACATGGAAATCTTTGTTTTACTTAACTCAGAAGAAAGGTGAGATACATGCTATTCACATTTGGCACCTAGGTTGGTTGCTAGAGCAGGAATGGGAGGATATTGTGGGGACAATACTGTAAAAGACTGAAAAACAGAAGGAAACCAATACATTATTGAGTAAATGGTGGAATTAGTGAGTAAACAATTCAACAACATAGGCGATATTCAACAACAATCATAATGGTCCATTGTGCTAGTGGGCAACACGTTTCAAAACCAAAAGATAGCAACATTAGAGAGTTTGCCAAGTCCCTACGTTCCACCCTGACCATAATTCTAACGTTAACCAAAACCAAAAGTGACACTAGTGTAAGCTTACTACAGAGCAATGCTCTCCGTTCGACCCCATTACCAAGCATTAATGTTCGCTAAAGTATTTCGCCGAGCAACTAACCAAAACTTCACAGCTTTACAATATAGTCTGGTGGTTTGTCAAGTACAGAAAGGAAAGGAGGAAGAAAGAGTGGCAAACACAAGGAGATGATGGACGGAGCACTGAAACTTTTCAGACACTCACCCCCAGTCACAGATCTGGGTTGAATCCATCATCATTCTTTAGCTCACTTAGCTCACTTAGCCACCTCAGTTCAGAGTGGGTCAGGGGTGAGATTCAGAAAAAGAAGGTGGAAGAACTACCTAAAAGAAGCTAAGCACCATCAAGGAGAAAAATTATGTTGCTCTTTAATTATTTGTGAATCTGCAGTACCACGTAACTCCATAGTATCATTTTACGCATTTGTTGAAAAGTTATTTTCACTTAATGCTTTTTGATAAAGATGGATGGTAATGTTAGGCCTTCAGTTAAAGTGTATGGAATGGGTTACTAGAAGGTGCTTCTGAAAGCAAAAGAACATGTGGCATGGCCAACAGATGAATACATATATTACCTTCCTTATACATATATACCTTCCATGTACTTGTGTATCTTTATATTTATTACTTTGCTTCCAATTCAGCATATCCAATGCACTCCCCTATATCTCTCGCACTATATGCTCTACCTTCCCTCTGACTAATTTCAAACCTCATTCCACTACACTCTCCAATGCACTACCCTATTTCTCCCCCTATACCGCTCTCAATATATTCTGTACCTTCACTCTCCCATTCATCCCAAACCCCATACCACTATGATCTCCAAAATAACCTTTCCTAGACTCTTCCCTCCTCTACCCATCCTTGCATCATCCTTGCATCATCTCCCAATCAAGCCTTTCTGAAACCGTCCCTCAGACTTTTTCCCTCTCTACCTTCCCTTTACTCATCCCAAACCACCTACTACCGCTATCAACTCAAACAATATATATATTCTAGACCCTTCCTTCTTCTATCCCTCCACTATTACTTTTACAATTCATATAACAGACTAACATGTCTACAGCTCAAATCAATTTCATATTTTCCTACACCAATTCACCACTAATCCGTTTTTGGAGTCCACAGTAGCCTGCCACTCACAGAAAGATGCTACAACACCTCATCAGGGGAGCAAGTGCTATATAAATGCAAACCTTTTCCTCTTTTATCCCTCCGCCATCCTTCCCAATCCAAAGGACAGACTAACATATATAACCTCTCAAATTAATTTCATAACTCAGTATACTAATTCACCACTAATCCTTTTTGGGTTCCGGAGTAGCGTGCTACTCACCGAAAAAGCGCTTTGATGCCTCATCATGTGTAGTATGCGCTATTTAAATGCAATTACAATACAATACAATTGTATTGGGGGTTTTAGGCACATGATCTAATGCCTTTTAGGAGCTGGAGATTGAAGCAGATTTGTGAAAAGCAAGATTCAAACCTAAAACAAGCATTGGCATGGCCAATAGGTATCGCTTTTGGGACCTTATAAGGATTTAGTTATGCAGCACTATATTTTGGTGCAACAATATCAACTGTTGCATGGCTAAACACTTATAAGGTGCCAAAGGCGAGACCTATTGGCTATGCCAATACTTGTTTAAACTCTTCTAAGTGTTTAAAGAAGTAATTGTTCAACGTTTTTATTTCATTTCAGTTGTATACACACCTGTCTTAGTAAAGAAGGAAGTGTGTACAGCTGGGTGTTGTAAATGGCACTGTGTGTCGTCTTTCGGTTACTTCATAATGCTGACTTGGGCCCCAGGTGAGGCTGCACCTCTGAAGAGGGAGGTGAGGTGTTACCTGAGAAGAGAGCGCAGATTATACCTGAGGATAATGATGGGGATATGCCTGCGAGAGGCAGAGATGCCCAGGTGGGCAGGACAGTGAGTGCAATAAGAGAGATGAAGGCGACAATGACAGGAGCAAGAGGAAAGTTACCACCTACCGGACCAATACCGTCATTTGACAGTAGGTGCAACATAGATGAGGAACACCCTGCCACCGTCAGGACTATGGACTTAAATAATGATGGAGCAGGTAAAACAAAATTTTGTATACCTCCTCCAAATTGCATGAAATTAATTACGTAATCATTCTAAATTTAATTTGCAATAACCTGTTTGCAGTGAAAATTTACTAATCAACTTTTGCACCTTGATAAACACGAGATACACGTGGGACTAAAATGCTAATTGCATGGCAGAATAATTAATTAATTATGGTACGCAAACTAACCTTAGATTGTGGTGAAATAGAAAATTGCATGATTTATGTTGCTTTGTGATTGTTTGTGTTTTCAAAATTATCAAATGATGAGTATTATCACTTTAAATGTTGCAGTGCCTACGCAGGGCGCATGGCCTGCTTAGGAGGACCTTTAGCCGTCGCTCTGCTCTTTTTGGAAGCACATACTCATGCACACAAGCACGAGTATGTGCTTCCAAGCAGTGTGTTTTACTTTCACTGTGACAAGCACGCGTGTGCTTTAAAATAGCAGCATTAGTTATTCACTCCTACACGGCTATCATTTACTCTGTGTTTTGCTTTTACTGTGACAAGCACGCATGTGCTTCAAAATAGCAGCATTAGTTATTCACCCGGCACGGCTATCATTTACTTTGTGTTTTGCTTTTACTGTAACAGTTTTCTCATCACTTCTTCCCTCGTGCTAAATCTTGCTTTCTTTTTATCTATCATTCACTCTGTTTTGCTTTTACCTTTTCTCACTATGTCACAACGTCCACCACCACCACGTCCACCACCACTACCACGTCTACCACCACGTCCACCACCACCACCACTTCCACTACCACCACGTCCACCACCACATCCACCCCCACGTCCACCACCACCACCACGTCCACCACCACCACATCCACCACCACCACATCCACCACCACCATGCCACCACCACCACTACGTCCACCACCCCCACCACCACCATGTCCACCACCGCCACGCCCATCACAACCACGTCCACAACCACCACCACCACGTCTACCACCACCATCATGTCCACCACCACCACCATGTCCACCACCATGTCCACCACCACCATGTCCCCCACCACCACGTCCACCACCATCTCCACCACCACCACGTCAACCACCACCACCACATCCACCACCACCACATCCACCACCACATCCACCACCACCACATCCACCACCATGTCCACCACCATGTCCACCACCACGTCCACCACCACCACATCCACCACCACCACGTCCACCACCACCACGTCCACCACCACCACCATGTCCTCCACCATGTCCACCACCACCACCATGTCCACCACATCCACCACCACACATCCACCACCAACACGTCCACCACCACATCCACCACCACCACCATGTCCACCACGTCCACCACCACCATGTCCACCACCACCACGCCCACCACCACCATGTCCACCATCACCACCATGTCCACCAACACCACCACGTCCACCACCACAACATCCACCATCACCAGGTCCACCAGCACCACATCCACCATATCCACCACCATGTCCACATCCACCACCACCACATCCACCACCACCATGTCCACCACCACCATGTCCATCACCACGTCCACCACCATATCCACGTCCACCACCACATCCACGTCCACCACCACCACCACGTCCACCACCATGTCCACCACCACCACGTCCACCACCACATCCACCACTATCACGTCCACCACCACCATGTCCACCACTACCAAGTCCACCAACACGTCCACCACCACCACATTCACCACCACCATGTCCATCACCACCACATCCTCCACCACATCCACCACCATGTCCACCACCACGTCCACCACCATTTCCACCACCACCATGTCCACCACCATGTCCAACACCACATCCACCACCACACTGTCTACCACCACGCCCACCACCACATCGTCCACCACCATGTCCACCACCACAACGTCCACCACCACATTCACCACATCCACCACCATGTCCACCACCACCACCACATCCACCACCACCATCATGTCCACCAAGTGTTCACTTACAAAGCTTTCCTGATTACCTAGAAGTTCCCTAGTCGTTACTCCCATATCCTACTCTTTTATTAATTCCATAGAAGGCCAGAGTATACTCCAATAAGACTCCCAGCACAGTCTTCCTACTGCACACATACGCATTTCTTTGTCTTAATATTAGAATCCGATAGCAATTCACTAAAAATTATATACATACTATTAGCAAAAAAGAATACAATCCAGATGGCTCACACATTGAGAAAACAGGGGTCACGGAGAAAGCGTAATGATACAGTATTTTCAGAACCAGAGGTAAGACTGAATTTGAATGCTTGGGAGTAAAAAAGAAAATGTATTTTAATTGAAAAATTGATAAAAGTATTGGACATCTCCCAGGAGAGGTTGTGGAGCTGGACTAACCAAATTTTATTCTACTGGAAAGCCAAGGAAAAATACAGAGAAGCACGAGTGAGGAAAATGCAATGGTAAAGCTAGAGTTCTGTGTGCTTGGTATGAAGTCAGGGCTGAGTCGAAGTGGTTGGGGAGTGCAAAGAAGTTGGGCAAGAGGTGGACGCCTTGCAAGACTGGGGGAGGTCACCAGTCTAAGGAGGGATGCAAGGGGTGTGTAGAGAGGTCAGAGAGTGGGAAAAAGAGGGTCCATATTGGATAAGATTAGTATTAGGTAGAGCATTAAGGTGGTGGGCAAAGCACCAGAAAGTGGGTACAGTCAGAATAGTAGACATGGACATCAATTGAGAGTAGCCACAGGTTGCAGCTTCAATACCTAGCTTGCCAGTCATACAGAAACTCCAAGAACACTGAATAACAAGCTGTAACTGCCTTGATTGTCACTACTCCACCCGTGAAGTTACAAAGTAATAGAGAGAGACTTAGATGACGAGATGTGCTCTGGGAGTATCCCACAAAAAGGGCGTAAGCACCCACCCACCAACCAAGATGGCATGCTTCATCATTAGACTACTCCTCCATCACCCTTCAAATGTTCGAGAGATGAAGGGGCTTCAAGTGTATTTTGGAGCTCTTTAATGGAAATCTTTGATAAGGGTGGGAGAGACTATTGATTGAAATAAAATTACCTACAGGTCAACTGAGTAAGTTTATTGGTGTTGTCAGGGGTAAGGCTAAGAAATGAAAAAATAAGACTAACTGGATGGATGACAATAGCCCTCTGGGCCATACAGGGTCAACATGAGTCATCCTCAATCCTGTGAGCTCACCATGAGTCAGGATGCTTTCTTCAGGACCGAACAACTCCCATGTGGGTGGCTAAGCTATCTCTTAGACCTGTCAGCCTTATGGTGGTCTTTCCCCAAACCTTTCCCTTCTTAACTACATTTTTCTGCTGATATTTGTTTTTGTTGGCCTTAGGTCTCTGTGCACTTTATCGCTGCTGACCAGTGCTAAAGTGCTGGTGCTCACTCCCCTAAACTTGGTTAAATTAGTTTACACCTCATTGGCATATTTGATTTACTTATAAGTCCCTTGTAGAGTGGTATACCATATATACCCAGGGCCTTTAAATTAAACACTACAAGTGGGCCTGCAGCACATATTCTGCCACTCACTTAAGTAGCCCCTTAAAACATGTCCCAGGTATCCCTTTGCAGCCTGAATCCAGTTTTAAACTTCCAATTCCACATGGCAATGTAACCCCCTTCCCAAACACTGATGTAACCCCCTTCCCAAACATTAAACTCCCCATTTATTGTATATGTCACTCTTAGGGCAGGCTCTAGGTAGCCCATAGGGCAGGGTTCATTGTAAAAGGTTGGACATGTACTTTTAAGTTTGACATGTCCAAGTAGTGGAAACTCTTACATATGTTTTTCACCACTTTTAGGCCCATCTGTCCCATAGGATAATATTGGATTGCCTTCTTACATTTAATAAGTGTTAACATTTGACGGGGAAAAGATAATCCTCTTTAATGGTAAAGTCAGATTTTAATTTACAGCTTTGAAAATGCAACTTTTAGAAAGTGTGAATTTTCCTGCCCATACCCATTTGGTGCCTGCAGCCTTCCCTGGGTCACATGAATGGGTGCAACTGACATTTAGACTTTGTGAATTCCTCCCAGACATTCACACAATAGAGGGATTAGGTGTGCCTGTATGAGCCATCTGCTAGCAGGATGGAGTGTGGAGCAGGGCACAGCCCCACTTGCAATTAATTATGCTGTGCTCTGCCTTAACACAAAAGGCTTGTCACCTCCACATTGTCGTTGCAGCCAGCTTGGAGCTAGGACAAGGGAGTCAAGAAATCCCAAGCACTTCAGAGAGAAACCTCTAGAAACTTCTTCCAACATCATAGATGGCACCAGGTATAAAAATAGGGCCCTCAGACCCACTCTACAGTTCACTTTCTGGACCTGCGGAAGGACACTCAGAGGACTACCTGCTGTTGTGGCCTGCTGTGTACTCCACAAGACAGCTTTGCTGCACCTGAAAGGACTGCTTTGCTGCCTGGAGCCTACCATGAAACGTCAGAGGCCAGCCCTGCATCTTCACCTGGACACAGGACTACCAGAGTGACTCAATGGCTAGTTTGCTGGCCTCCTGTCAGAACCACAGGGACATAAAAGGCTCCCACCATGATGAACCAGCACTTGGGCATAGCCTGAGTGAGTCCTGAACACACAAGCTATGTTCTTCCAGTTCTGGACCCTTGGCTGTGGTGTTAAAGGTACCCATACTGCCAAAATCCCAAATTTAGTTAAAAACTGCCGTGAGAGCTAAGGGAAGACTGGGACCAACCTGGTTGTTGATCCGCCCAAAGTGCATCACTGGTGTGCCTGACTTTGAGGCTGCTCCCGCTACGTTCTTCTCCACAGCAACAAATCCTGTTCAGCTGTTCTTTGCCAAAGGGGTTTCCGGCCTCCTGGAACTGTCTTCAGCTACAGCCTCCTGCCTCGTTCCACTGGAATTTTTTTTTTTTTTTTTTTTTTTTGAAACCTTTATTACAGAATGCAAAGATATACAAAGATGGGCCTACAACCTTCAGGCCGGCTGCTAGCAAACAGTGAGAGCATAAAATACAGTCATTAAACACAAGCGGCAAGTGATAAAGGTCCCAGAAGTCGAGGGAAGCGTTGGCGGCCACACCGGCCGGATCCCCCAAATGGCGGTTCCATTTTTTATAAGAAACCACAAACAAATCCACAAGGCAGCAAAAGTCAAAGCAGCATTATGAGCTCCCCTGGGGAGGACCCTACCGATCCACAGGAATAGGGGGGGGGGGGACAGGCCGGGACAGAAACAAAGTAGACACAATGCCCAGAACCAAGGTGACAAGCAGACTAGGGAGACTAGGCCACTGCCAAGTCAGGCGTCAGCGGCGGGGTACAAATCCCGCCACGATAGGAGTTCCAGGGGCCCCACACCTTCACCCATTTCCCAGGCTTACCTCTCGCCACATACACTACCTTCTCCCGAAACATACACCAATCCATGTTGTCCTTCCACACCGAAACCGTTGGTGACCTCTGGGAGCCCCACAATTGTGCTATGTCACGCTTGGCCACCATATATCCCAGAGTCACCCACCACGTCTGCGGCACCGTAGAATCAGTCTGCTCCCACACATTTAGCAGACATCTCCTAGCCTCGGGAAACAGCGCCACATGCGTGACCGCTTGCAACACCGCATGTACACCACGCCAGAATCGCGCCACCTCCGGACATTCCCACAAAATATGGATAAAGGTCCCTAACAAACCACACCCACGCTTACACAGTCCATCCACGGCATATCCCATACGCATCAGACCCGGCCCCGAAACATAGACCCTGTGGAGTATTTTGAGCTGGACGAAGCGAAGGCGGGCCGGTATGGCCACCTCTTTCGGGGAGGCCACCGCAGACACCCAGTCCTCGTCATCCAGCTCCAATCCATCGGCGACCCATGCCTCACGAAGGCCAGTCAGCAGTCCGGAGCGATCGTTGATGAGCTTCTTATAAATCAATGAGATAATGCCATCCGGTACATGCCCATCTAGCACTCTATCTTCCAGAGGGGAGCACTCCGGTATGGAGGCAACATCCGGGAATACAGAACACAGCGCGTGACGAACCTGTACATATCGGAAGTACTCCCTGTCCTGCAACTGGAATTCCTTCTGCAGCACATCGAACGTTTTGAATCCCCCCCTCGTCCAGAGATCGCCCACCCTGCTGATGCCTATCATGTCCCACTTCTCAAAGCCTTTCGAGGTCCACAAGCAGCCCAGTCGCTCAGATGCATACAGTGGCGTCGCCCGGGTCAACCGATCCTTCCACCCCATAGCCAAGTTTGCCGCGTGCCACACCCGTACCGCGACCCGCGTAGGGCCCGTCAAACGTGCGTCGAGCGATGTAGAGTAAAGCGCACGATTATAGTCACCACCCGGCAGTAACAGTTTGTCCATTTCAAAAGCCGGGTTAAGGGCGGGCCCATAAAGGCCGTGGTTTATCGCAGCCAGCTGGGAGGCCCAGTAATACCGTTTGATGTCTGGGAGGGCGACCCCCCCCGTCATACCACGGGAGCGTCAGCTTCGCGAGGGCGATACGCGGCCTCCCATCCCACAACAGGTGGCGCTGCAGACCCTCAACCTCCCGAAAGTAGCGCGCCGGGACAACGTCCATCGTGTTTTGTAAAGCGTATAAGAAACGTGGCAACAACATCATCTTAAACAGTGCCGCACGGCCGAGCGGCGAGAGCGGCAAGCGCCTCCAACGCGCCACATCCTCCTTCAGGCGCTGGAGGGGGGGGGGAGTAAGTTCTGTTTATATCGGGCCGCAGCATCCAGGGTAATAAAGATACCCAGATACTTAAATCCCTGCGGAGCAACCTGGATAGGACAACCCCGCGGAAGGATAGGAGCCTCCCCCGAGAGGACATACACACAGGATTTAGCCCAGTTGATAACTAAGCCGGAGTTGCGGCCGAATGAATGCAACACATCCACTAACACAATCAGTGATTTGCGCGGGGAAGCAAGGTACAAAAGAATATCGTCCGCGTAAAGGGATACGCGATCCTCATACTCGGGGGTCCATCGGAGACCACGAATCGAAGGGTGCCACCGCAGCCACTCCGCCAGGGGCTCCAAGGCAAGCGCAAAAAGGAGCGGCGACAGCGGGCAGCCCTGCCGCGTGCCCCTACCCAGCTCAAACGGCGCCGATACTCTACCATTCACCGCCACCTGCGCCAGCGGTCCGGAATACAACAGTTTCACCCAGCCAATGAATCCCGGGCCAAACCCAAACTTAGCCAGCGTCGCCCAAATATATGGCCACTCAAGCGTGTCGAACGCCATAGTGGCGACCAAGGACGCCAAAATGGCTGGTTCTCGTATGAACGGGACCCTCGCGAGCACCCCGTGTAGACGCCGCAAGTTAAGCGCGGTGTTGCGATGAGGGATAAAGCCGGACTGGTCCTGGTGGATCAGATCGCACACCACACCAACCAGCCGATTAGCCAGCACCTTGGCGAGAATTTTCGGCTCCGCATTCAACAGCGAAATGGGCCTGTAAGACGTGACCCGATCCCGCGGCCTCCCCTCCTTATGAATAACCACAATAGTGGCAAGACGCTGGTCCAGCGGGAGGGAACCCGCCGACCGGGCCGCGAGGGACATAGCGCGGAGATGCGGAGCCAGTGTATCCGGTCGTAATTTGTACAATTCAATGGGAAGGCCATTAGGACCCATGGCCTTGCCAGAGGCGACCGAACGTATGGCGAGGGCAATCTCCTCAGATGTCGGGGCCGCGTCCAACGACAATTTATCCTCCTCCGAAAGGGAAGGCAGCGCAGTGTCTTTAAGCAGGTCATGGGAATCCTCTTCCGAGCGGGAAGATACCGGGGAATACACCCCACGGAAATACTCAGCGAAACATTCAACAATTTCCTCCGGCTCAGTGACACACACACCATCCAGTCTCTCAATCGACGGGACCACTCGACTCGCTCTCTCCTTTTTATCCAGCCACGCAATCAATTTACCAGCCTTATCACCCACATCATACAGTCGCCCCTGTTGCTCTCTACTCAGGCCCCTGGCTGCCTCCATGACTAGGGCCCTGTAGTCCGCCTGTTTGAGTCGGAGAGCATGCAGTTTATCATCCGTTACCCCACACTCCAGACCACCCTCCAACTCAGTTATCTCAGATTCGATACGGGTCACCTCCTCCCGCTCGCGCCTCCGGGAATGGGAAATGAGGGACAGGGCCTCCCCCCGGAGTACCGTCTTAAACGCCTCCCACAAAGAAACCGCAGACGACACAGACCCCACATTGTCTTCAAAATATCGCTCAAGAGATTTAACCAAATCAGCGCGAATTGTGGGGTCACGCAGGTACCAGGAATTAATCGGGACCACCCTCCCCTCCCCCCTCGGGACAATGTCGAAGTACAACAGGAGCGGGGAGTGATCTGAAATACCCCGAGCCAGATGTCATACCTCCCCGACCCTCCCTGCCTGTGCTGCTGGCATCAGAACATAATCAAGCCTCGAAAGACTACCATGAGCCCCGGAATGAAAGGTGTATTGTATCAGCGTAGGGTGTTTCAGCCGCCAACAATCCACCAGCCCCAGGGTATCCAAGAAGCCAGATAACCAAGCTTGGGCACGGGGGAGATCCCTGGGAGGGTGACGATCCTCAGTTCCGGAAATTACAGGGTTAAAATCCCCCCCAACCACTAGAATCCCCTCCGGCAGGCCAAGAAGAAGGCGCCCCAAATCAGCAAAAGTAGTTGTCTGCAACCCTGGCGGGACATAAACAGAAACCAAAACAATCACTTTACCCTCCAATCTACCCACCAGCGCCGTATATCGTCCCCTATCATCATGGAGCACCTCATCAACCTCCAACGGGAGCGAGGTTTTAACCATAATGCCCACACCCCTCGAACCAGATGTGAAGCCCGAGTGGGCTGCAAGGCGATAGCCCCGTCTGTTCATGGCACGAAAGGAGTTTCCAATGAGGTGTGTTTCCTGCAGAAATACTATATCGGGTGAAATTCGTTTTAAGAACTGCAGGACCACTCCCCGTTTTATCCTGTCCCCCAGTCCATTGACATTCCAGGACAAAAGGCTCAGTCCCCTACCCCCCATCATAGCCAAAACCGATCAATCTCCCCCCAGAGAGCACTTTAGCGATAGCACAACAATACTTCTGCCTTGTGGTACAAATAAACAATACCCAACCCCAACCCAACATCCCAAACAAAACTCCCCTCTCCCTGCACCCCTGCATGAGCCCAAATAGCCCCCCCAACTTGCAGTGTGCCTGTCGCCCCTGTGTAAACTAAACTACAAAGACCCCCTAGAGGAGGAAAGAGAACCCCCTCGAGACACAGCACCACCTCCAACGGAGGGGAAACAAGACACAACAGTCAAGAGACCCTAAGCCTGGCCGAAAGGTGACATCATCAGGAATGAGCCCCAGTGTCAATACCTCATACCCGGTCCGGTGGGCACTCTCCTCCCGCCGCCCCCATCCCATCCCGATCATGTCCCCCAGACAAAGTGTCCAACCAGTCCCCGGCCACCTCGGGACGGTCAAAAAAGTGAGTGCGACCATCAGCCTCCACACGCAGCCTGGCCGGGAAAAGCATGGCGTATTTTAAGTTCATGCCTCGAAGCCGCCGCTTGACGCCCATGAAACTCAGTCTCTGCTTCTGGACCGCCTGCGTGAAATCAGGATAAAAGTTCACCTCCATGTTCTCCAGCTTAAGCGGCCCTTGCAGTCTGGAAGCTTGCAAAATCGCATCCCTATCCCGAAAGTTGAAGATACGGGCAATAAGAGGCCGCGGAGGAGATCCGACCTTCGGTCTGCCGCCAGGAACTCTATGGGCCCTCTCCACCGCGAAGAATTTACTCAGTCCTCGAGGCTGGAGATGGGTAGAAATCAGGTCCTCCACAAAGAGATCCGCCGCCGAGTCCTCCCGTCCCTCGGGCACTCCGATAATGCGAATGTTATTCCTCCGGGCCCTGCTCTCGGAGTCCTCCCGGCGCCGATCCGTGAGCGCACTTGCCTGCCGGAGCCGGCGCACCTCCGTCTGAAGGGCCGCTACCTCAGTCGTGAGGCCCGACGCGGTATGGGCCAAGGAGTCAACCCGGTCATTTGTCTTAGATAGATCTGCTCTAACAAGGTTGACATCAATGAGGACCGCATCGAGTTTGTGCGCCAAGGTGTCGAATTGTTGGCCTACTGAGGTCTTCATCTCAGCAATGGCGCCCATGACGTCCTGCAAAGTCAGATCCGTAGGCAAATCCGGGGCATCCGGGGGACACTCGGAAGACTTGTGCGATCCGCCGGGAGACCCCTTCGGGAGGGTGTAGCGATCCATAATGTTGACTTGAGGCGCGGTGCCACGCCGGGTCGATTTGGCCTTCAGCCGATCTCCATCCTGCTTCGTGGCCATCGTCGCGTATCTCGCACCCCCGCCAGTCACGCAGTGTAGAGCAAGCAATCAAGGCCGTGAGCCCCGGGGGTCACCTCAGGAAGGCGGAGCGGGTCACCGCAGGCAGGCAGGCAGGGTCCCCCAGCGAGGCCACCACCACACAAAGAAGCGCCGTAATCCCACTAGCGATGACGGCAAGGGGACTCAAAAGCGAAAGTGAAAGTGTGGGGTACGCGACTCGCCAGGCCCGGCCCGCCGTTGTTATTCACTTTGCCACTGGGTCACCCCCAAACTCGAGTCCGGGGTCAGGAGAGAAGAAGGCCGCAAACTTCAGTCGATGCTCACCCCGGCCCCCGGGGTCCGATTCAAAAACGGAAAACGGGTACCACCTCGGCTCAGGTTCACCGACACAGTCCCCTCAACCGATTCAAGATGAAGACAGGATAAACGTAGGAGGTTGCGGAGGTCCTCGGGAGCCTCGCACCTACGCGGCCATCTTGGTTGCGCGCTAGGCTCCTCCCCTCCCACTGGAAATTTTTGACTACCATAAAAGCGACTCAGTCCGAGCGTAGAAATCTTTGAATGGTACTGCACCTCCATCATTAGACCCTTCAAATATATGTCTGAGCTCTCTAAGGCCCACCATGTGCTATCACCTTTCAGGAACTTGACATAGTCATTGACCTATCTGAACCCTCCACTCCTGATTTTAATTGGACATTCTAACCTTAATCTTACTATCCAATAGGAAAAAATCCACTTTTACCAGTTACTGTTAGACCACTCACTACTGAACACAAAATCCACATCTACACAAAAAGGGCAAACTATGGGTCCTAATCCTTATATCTGACAAACCGCCTTTCTTTCTGCCAACCATCAACTCCTCCAACTCTGACCATGAAATTATACACCATGTGGTAACTATCCATTCTAACCTTGGTCCATCACTCTCTCTACTATCACTTAAAATACTACATTATTGCTAACTACCCCTGGTCAACAACCCCAGATCACAACTGACATTTGCACACAAAAAGGCAGGTAACCAATAAGGGGTCACTTCTATGAAGTGGCATTAGCATTAGACCCCAGCAAACCTCAGTGGCTACAGGGTTGCCTTGGACATACTCTTGCTAACCTTTGACAAAGTCAAAGTTACACCCTTTCAAAATATTATCTCAACATATTACCTACCCCTTTAACATTTCTCACATATGATTAGTGCCTTAATCTCCACACAATGGCCTTCAATAACCCACAACACACTCTCAGCCATTGACTTTGCTGTACATACTCTCAGCCATTGACAATGCTGTATACTTTTCTTGTAAGATCACCATAATTTGGGTCATCCTTTCCGCTCTGCTGGCTGTGACTCCACTTCAATACTTCACCCCACCAACCTTACTTTAAAACTCTGCCACACTTTTGTGTGGCCACTTTCCTCTTAGTTAACCCGGGTAACTCATCCCCATTCTCAGAATAACTAATCTATTTTATGCAACATCCTACAATTTCATCACTAAAATTATTAAAACCTTAGCTGTTTCCTCTAAGGTGCTTATATGCCTGAGTTCATTTCTAACCATTCCTGCAGATTGACTCTACTAAAGAAACCCAATGGTGAGCCTTCCTCCCTTTCCAACCATCATTCAGTAACACTCCTTCCTTTCCTCTATAAGACAGCGATCTCAAGTTTACCATGTCCATGCAATACATATGTTTTTCTTTGAATTCCGGGACTTGTAGCCATGTTAAGCCAATTATAAAATCAGCCACCAATCCAACAATGCAAAGTAAAAACCTGGATTGGATAACCTACTAACACATGGACCTAGGAGAGCTCTGCTGAGATGTTAGAGTGCCTACCCTTCAACAGACTCACTATGTATTTCTCATCAAGCAACCTTCTCAATCTTTGCTAATCTGGCTTCCATTCCCTTTATTCAACAGAAAGGGCACATGACCAACCTAATTTCCTCAGCCCATCAATTTTACCTGTGTTTTAACCTCATTCTTCTTAACCTATCTTCAGATTTCAATTCTCCAGCTCATAGCATATTGCCCTCCTTCTCCAAACCATTGGTATCAACACATTGACTCTTCAAAAACAACTTCTGACCTACCTGACCACCATTCCCAATACAGTGGGACTCTAATAGATCCTGTCAACACCTCTTCTTGTTGGTTTATCCAAGGATCAATTCTAGTCCCTCTCCAAGTTTCCTTGTATATAACAACACACTTGGTGATATATCCTCATTTGATTCTCCTATAATTTCTTTGCCAATGACATGCAGATCTTCTTGGTCACCAACTTCACACTCCACCTGCAATCATGCATCTCCAACGTACTCCCTGTAATTCAACGCTGAGGGGCTCTTTGGTCAGCAATGCTGAATTCTTCCAAGATGGAAGAACTCTGCGTTTTCTCCTCCTCTGCTCGCATCACCTCTCTAACCTCTGTCCACTCCCATCCTGAACCTTGCCTCATTGGCTAGAACTGGAGAGGCACTTTTCATCGCTTTGATGCACATGGAAGAATTTGTCACTACTACACTGCAGAAGCATGATACCATATTATGAACATTCAAACAGTATACCCATGCATTCAATACTCCTAGATACCACTTGGTTCTCCGGTACATAGTTAAATAGTTGCTATAGCTTGCTTGTGGCATCTCTTGATGTTCTTTTTCATACTAGACAAGGTGATCAATTTCACAGCAGGTCCATATTTGTCTTAGTGGGATGCACACCCACCAGATCCTTTTGTCATAAAGCTGGGTGGCTTCGAGCTGAAAACAGGGGTGGCCGAAGCAGTTGGCAATTGTGTTAAAAGTGATTCATGGTAGCTCGACAAGCCACTGCACTGACATCTTGATCTGATACACACCCTCCAGGAATCTGCAATCCTCAACCCAAAACCGACATGCGCAGACTCTAGATTCCATTCTCACTGTCTTTTTGGCTCCCAGTACTGGCGTGCCATGCCTAATACCACCACTCTTTTTGTCAAATAAATACTTGCCTCTTCACGCACCATCTCAATCATACCTCAGCCACCTCATGCACCTGTCCTCTTCTAGCGCTCCAGTAGCATTAGAGGTTTTCCCAGCCTGTTTACATTGCACATGTAGGCAACAAAATGGAGTAGCTAATACTTTCATTCTTGAGGCTGTTGGAGAGTGTAGATTAAGCAGAAGAGTAGGTAGAGTGGCTAGGAAACAGACAGGCAGGATCAATGAAATTGTGGTGACCTGTCTTGCTGCGCAGCGGAAGACACTTTGCAAAGGATGACTCACTGGTCTCCTTTCTGTTGCTAATCGCTGTATTTGGGTGTTAAACTGCTGCTAATGGCATGAAACATTTGCCCCCATAGTGTTAGCCTATGTAAACATAAGGAAATACTACTATTACAAGCATAAGGAAATAATACTATTACAAAATGGGTTGCAACTGTAACCTGTAAATACAGAGGGGCATATTTACAAGCCCCTATCGCCACTGGAGCGTCACGTTTTTTGACGCTCCAGTGGCGTAGGGCCATTTTCCATATTTACAAGGTGGCGCAAAGCCATTTAGCATATTTAGTAAATATGCCCCTTTCCGCAGCTGTCCTCTGCGGAAAAGGGGCGTACAATGGGTGTTGCTGTGGGCGTTCTACTGCAAAACCCATTGCTTTTTGACACTGACCCAGGTTTACAACGATGAGGCAGCACCAAAAACTAACACCATGGAATACCAGGCGTTAGAATGTTGATACGAGGAGAAATTATTAATGTCTTCTCTTTTTTTGCTCTTTCCATATGTGCTGCATTCTGCAGCACACATAGAAAGAGCAAATTGCTATTAATAATTATTTATGTGCTGGAAGGTGTCCCTTCCTGCACATAAACAATCTTCCTTGCAGCACAGGAACCCTCGGAAAATGGAGGAAGGGTGCCTGAGCTGGTGCTAGGCAGCTTTTTTTGCACTTGTGCCAGGGGAAACACTGGGGTACACCATATTCTTGTGAATATGCCGCATGCCTGCGTTATTTTGGTAAATATGCCCCAGAATCTGTAATAAGATCTCTGCTGGATGAATTGAGAAATAAAAGACAATCTGGGGGAAGGATTTTTTTTTCTGTGTTCCCAGTGGCGTCACCCCCCTGAGTATCATCGCCATCTTGAGAGCAGAAATCGGAAATCATAGATGCCCAAGCTAATCTATTGTCCTCTGCTTTTTCATCGTTCCTGACAAAGCGCATCCGGAGCAGCTGTGCCGTTGCCCACTCATTCATATCTCTTACCCAGTCTGAATGCTTCGGGGAACTGGGTTGCATCCAGTCAATAACCACCCGACTCTTGGCCAACACCAGACCCAGGTTTACAAATCGTCTGCTTAATTTTTTATTCTTAGGAGCTGGCAGTAAGCCCAGTGACAATCTGGGGAAGGATGCTGCCCTGGTATTGTTAGGCCTGTCTGCGGCCTTCAACAAGGTGGATCATAAGATTCTGACTGACCATGTGAAGGAAGCATGGTTTCATGAAAGTGCCTTATGTTGGATTTATTCCTTCCTTACGGATCATATTCAGTCTGTCAGTTACTGCCTTTCACCTCTCAGGTAAACACATTAGAATGTGGCATCGCCCAGGGATCACCGCTCTCCCCCATTTGTTCAATCTATCTATTGGACCACTCATTGCGGATTTAGCAGATAGGGGCTGCAGTATTTACAATTATGCGGATGACTCCCAATTATTGTTCCAACTGGATGGTACCAGCACTGCATATGCACATTTCCAGGATACCATAAAGTATATTGCTAGATGGATGGATTCAAATCACCTTAAATTAAACACAGACAAGATAGAGGTCATTCTTTGAACAATAAAGTTTTTGGAATCAACAGTATTGGCCTATGGAACTGGGCCCTCTTCCCTCCCTCTCATCCACATCTAAGATCCTGGGTGTTGTGATTGATGGAAATCTCTCTATGCAGACTCAAGTAGGGACCTCTATGTCAAAATGTATGTTTTTACTAAAAATGACGAAGAAGATATGCCATCTTTTAACCTTTGATGCACGTAAACTGATAGTAATAGCAGTGATTTCCTCTTGCCTGGAATATGCTAACTCGGTCTATGCTACCTACCTAACACCATTTTACATCAACTACAAGTCATCCAGAATCAGGCAGCCAGAATGGTTTTCTGCCTGTCAAGATACACCCATGCTGCTCCCCTGCAAATGAAGCTACACTGATTCCTGTGAAACACAGAGTATAATTCAAGATTTTCTGCATGGCGTTTGAAAGCACTAATGGTTTGGCTCCTAGGTCAGTAGGTGACATGATCAACAAACATGTGCCTTCACACAACTTAAGACCCAACCATGCAAACCAACTGGCTGTACCAACATTTCGGAAGTGTAAGTCAGTACTTAGGCAGGTTTTCGGTGTTGGCACCAGGGCCGTACTCGGAACTTAAAACAGCCCTGGCAAAATTATGCATTCACCACCAATTTGAGACATGCTAATATGCGCTAGAACCAGAGCAACTCTTGCACCACCACTTCTGGATGCCGAAACCAGCCTCTGAGTGTCAACACCAGTCACCTGGGGCTGCATCCTCCCCGGGGAGTGAACACTTGCTGGGCTGGCCAGTCCGGCCATGGTTGGCACCCACCATGTGGAATGCTCTTCTTTTGAAAGTCCGTCAGATTAACCACTACAGTTCCTTTTAAAATGCCTCAAGACCTGGCCATTCAGACAGGCTTACGATTTATAACATCCAGAAGTACATCCACTCAACAGTGCTTACAGCGCCAAGAGACCTTTCGGTGAACGTGCTCTTTATAAGTCACAATAACATATCAATCAAACAACATTGAGATGAGGAGACCCTTGAAGTGCGCAATGGGAACAGTAAGATGATAAACTGAATTTACATAATTTAAAACAACACTGCAGTCTGGGAAGGGGAATCTCTCCTCGAGCAACAGTTTGAAGTTTAGAATTAGATAGCGTCCTCGGGTCCTTTTCTGTGGCGACTACCTCCTCTCTAATCAGCGCCTGCAACAAACTATTTTCCTTTGAATGAGGGCAAGATATGTGTCACTGACACATCCCACTCAGATCTTCCACCAAGAGGGTTGAAAGAGAAAAGATCTGAGACCATTAACTGAGCTGCAAACTGCACATCGGCAGAGTGCACAATGAAAAAGACAGGGTTGCTTAATCTATGTGGAGGAATGTGCAGCGCAACGTTAAAGAATCATAGGGGGATATTCACAAGGAAGTGTTGGAGAGAGGATATGGTGCAGCCTTGCGTTTTCCCCTGCGATGGCGCTAAGTTTAACAACTTAGCGCCAACGCAGGCACAAGGGTGTCTGTGTGCAGAGGAGGATTGTTTATGTGTAGGAAGGTGTCCCTTCCTGCACATAAACAATCCTAAATGGAATTCTCTCACTTTCATGCGTGCTGCTTTATGCAGCACACATGAAAGAGACAGAATGGCATTTAAAAAAAAGGTTTGTTTATGTACAGGAAGGGACACTTTCCTGTAGATACACAAACCAAGGCAATTTTCTTTCTCCATGTGTGCTGCACAAGGCCCCACACATGGAAAAAGCAAAAACGAGGAGAAATAAAGCATTTCTCCTCATTTTGCCTGGTTAAGACCAGGATTTTCCTGGTTTTAATTTTGGCGCTGCCTCCTATTTACGCTGCCCTTGTGAATAGGGGGCAGCATCAAAATCAATGGATGTTGCGGTGGAACGCCCACCGCAACACCCACTGTACGCCTCTTTCACACTAAATACAGCGTGAAAGGGTGCCTTATTCACAAGGCAGTGTTAAGCCACGTTACGTGGCTTAAAACTGCCTTGTGAATAAGGCGAGGCCTGTATCGCCATCACAACGTCACTGAAAGTGACGTTGTGGTGGCGACAGGGGCTTGTGAATATACCCCATAGCTTTTACACACCATTGGAGCACTGTGATTTTTGCATTTGCCAAGATTTGTTGTAGGGTTGAAACATCCGGGGCAGACGTGTGAAAAGATGAGGTATCCGAGTTAGCTGGCACACATGAACTTTATCCATATTTTTAACCAAATATTCAAAGAAGAAGGTTGTGACTTTTGTGAAATGGAGAAAATTGGCAGAACCATGTTTAGACGACTATCCTTTAAATTTGAACAGCAGCATGTATGTGGATTTTGCCTGCCTAAATGGGAAGCTAACGGCCATACTTGAAATGTTAATAGGTATGGAGGAAACATATTTACTTTTTAAAAACTCTTACAACCCATATGTATACCACTGTGAAATCATTATAAATTATCAAAAATAGCTGCATCGCTTGATCTTTTGAGACTTCACGGAGGGTGTGGCTCATTGATATCCGAGGGTGATCCAACTGGCGATTTTTGAGAGGGAGAGTATTTTTTTCAGAGCTTTTATTCTATTAGAATCTATGGGAGGCATTGTGCTTGTGTGTAGGGTGAAGATGAGTCCAAGAGTGATACCATACGAATGAGGGTGAGTTGAAAGGTATGATTGCAGTTTTCACCAGTGGTTTACATTATACTCCATCAGTATGACTCCCATCGTATTAAATATGTAATAGTATTAATCTTAATTCGGTTAGAAATCCAACCTTAAAAGGTACACATGATACATAAAATAGATAAACCACGTAAAAACATATATCATTTTAAACAACAGTTAAAATACGGCATGTATCAACCTGCACCCCAAACCATCATTCTAAATTATTGCACATAGACTAAACCCTGAATATTACAAATACAAAAACTCAGATAATTCTAAAATATTCACAATCCTTCATACGACTCCCCCATATGTCAGATTAACACCCAATCCACCGTAATCACCTGGGTGACCCATGTTAACCCCACGCCTCCCGCAACTTGATCACGCAGCTTAAAAAATTGGCAATACACACACAGGTGTCTTTATCCCCGAGCATCATGAGATCTAACATGTCGGGTATGACTTTTTTAAGTGGTACTAAAAAACTGCTTCCTCGGTTGTAAAAAATGAGGGGGAAGAAAGAGAAAATGCTCCAGTGTTTGTACTGACTGGTTATCATCAGTACAAGGACCAAGGGTACCAGGAGCAGACCAGCCTTTAGGGAAACTAATAGAGTGTCCAAAAAGATTTAACCTAAATCTAGTTAGCAGCTGCTGATGGTAAACATTAGTCACCCAAAGTAAATAACCTTCCATAGACGGTACTGTTTTTACTATACAGGGGGAACGAGCAGCAGGTTTCAATAATGTATAGTTTCCCCTGGAGGCCTTGGTATGAATAAAGAAGCTACGTTTAGCTAACGCTTAATCTGCTTTAATAATCTTATCAGGGGTTGAAAATAAATCAGGACCACCCATACCAGGTCAATATCAGTTTAATATAACCAAGTTATGGTATTGCCTTCGCATTGTCAAGGTAAAGACAGTCCCTCATAATCATTCAGTTCAGGGATGGCCCAGTTATATACCACACAGAATTCCACCTTAATAGGGGCCGAAGTGCAATATTATCTGAAATTTATTAAGGCCAAGTTCCTCATGTACAGCAAAGATGGAGGAAGATTGTGGGACCACCAAAAATATGCCTCATCCTTTAGGGACTCTTTCCTTTATTTATGGCCAGCTTATACAGGCTGTGTATGGAGCTTACCTCAACGACATCCCTTGGGGTATGGTTAAAGGCCTTCTTTAAGTCCCGGTGGACTTTGCAACATGCCTGATCAAACCAACATCCGCCCTATTTTCACTCTGGCCTCTACTTAAAACAGTGAAAGGCAGCCTTAAAATCTATACAAAGTGCATTAAAAGCCCTAAAACATCCTTACGCTCAGAGGCCGGACGTAAGCAGCATTCCAACTGATTGCTGCTGTGATGACACAAATATTCACGGAATTAATCGGAGTTTACTTTGGTCCATTTCATCCGTCTCCCTTGATCCTCCGGGGCGAGATGGAGAGAAGCAGATGCCAAAGGTGGCCTTATTTTTTTTTTAAATAAAACATCTTAGGGACAGGCCAACAGGGTTATGATCACTCCAACCTGACTCCAAAACCCTTTACTCAACTAAATAAAATAGCAAAGGGAAAGAAATTGAGATGTAAAAGTCTCATGCCACCGTCCCACATATGTGGGGCATCCACGGTGCTGGATACCATCATATTCAAAGAATGCGTTACAAGATGTATCCTTTCACCTTGTGGCGAATGCTCAATATAGGTACCCTAAAAAACCTCCTCTAGAAAATCTTCTCATGAGAACTGACAAGCCTTCTTGCATGGGTGAAGGTTAAAGTCACCCATTACAACTATCAAAGTAGGCAGTATAGAACTAAAACGTGGATCCAAAGAGCATGACGTCCAGTTCTCAATAACCAGTCCCATAGAAGTAACAATATCCAAGCTCAATGACTGACCCTTAGAATTACAAACATCAAATATAAGGAAGGTCGTTTTATCAAGAAAGGTGACCAAAACTACACCTAAATTAGGGGAGTTAGATTTCAACTCTGCTATTGAGCAGTTTAAAGATAAAGATATTAAAGTACCCCCCCCCCCACCCCCCCCTTACCTGCCCGAGGTTGAGGGAGTAGCTGGGCAGAAAAAATGTGCAAACTCATCCAAAAAATGTATTGTCTTGTCTGTCCAGGTTTTTTGAAGGGCCAGGATAACATATGGTTTAATATAAACTATCTCATTCGGGTCCTTAATTTTCTCCTCATGCCCACTGTGTTCCAGGGCAAAAAGTTTAGCTGTTCAAGATTGACATCCCCTACAGGGGGGAAAGACACCCCGAATACCTTAAGTTGTCACTTTCGTGACGGCCAGAGGAGCAGTGGCGTAACAAACGCCCTCGCAGCCCCCACGGTGCAGGGCGGCCCGAGCTCCGGGGACCCCCTCTGGCACTGGCCGGTCTATGGCCTGAGAGCTCAGGACGGGGTCTGGAGCATGGGAGCCCCTTGTATGTACTTTGCAGGGGGGGGGGTGGGGCATCACGTTTTGTTACGCCAATGCAAAGGAAGGCAGTCACTCTACTTCTTCCAATGCAGCAACACCTCACATCTGTTTCATAAGGGAAGAGTCAACCAGTGTGTCACTTTGTTTCTCAACTCGTCAAAGTTCTCATTAGTATTGTTCTTCAGCGGGGGCACATTTACTAAAACTGCTACATAAGGTGTGCAATCAGGGGGGAGATCGAAAAAAACATTATTGGGCAAGGGTACACTGAAACCCTCCCTATAAGCGTGGGCCAAACAACCATTACCCACCACTGTCTCTGACATGTATATTAAGAGACTTATGGTGTGATTCCATTTGTGTGTAAAATCCTTAACATTGAATTCTAGTGAAGTAGTAAGGGTTTTATGTTAAAATTAATGACATTTTCACCATCTGCATTTGCTATGCGAAGTTGTAAAGGTTTTTATCTGCAAACTTTGTGGGAAGGTGTTCTCAAAACGGTATATTTCGTGAAAAGCAGCTTAGAAAAAAATACTGGGGAATACCCTGCAAACGGTGGGTATGAGGGGAATATTGCCCCTCCAGTAAAAAATTACTTTTAAGGAGAACAGGATCTCACAAAAGTGTTTCTAAAGATGAATTCTTCTGTACACTTTTTTGGGGGAGGATTTTTGTCTTCCACCAGTGTTTTACAAAAGTGACAATGTTTGAGAAGATGCAAAGTTTGTCATCTATGCAACACTTTTCTTATTCTTACACTTCTTTTATTTTTTTCACCCTTACCTCTTTCATTCATTCATTCTTTTTTTCCCCTCCTTTCTTAGGTCTTTCAATCCTTTTTGCCATATTCATTTTCTGCTTTACATCATTTCGTGTATTTTTCTGCTTTCCTTCTGTCCTCCCCTCAATCCAATTTTCTTATTTCTCTTTTTGTTCCTTCATTCTTTTCATCACCATTCTTTTGTTTTCTCTTCATTTCCTTTCTTCTTTCCTTGATTCTTTCTCCTTTCCATTCTCTGTCATTCTTTCTCTTTCCCCCTTTTCATTGTTCTAGTTCTTACCATTTAGTTTCCTTTTGTTTCTTTCCTTCCTTTCTCACTAGTTGTTCTTTCCTTCCTTCTTTCATGCTCTCTCGCACCATGTTCTGAGGTTCTCCTCTTCCTTCTTTCTTTGGCCCAGCAGGGCTCTGCTCTGGGCACCTTGAAAGGTTATCTTGCTGCAATCTCTGCTTTCTTAAGGCTTCTTGATCAGCCTTCTCTTTTCAAGTGCCCTGTTGTCTCCCGTTTTCTCAAGTGCATTACTCATATGTTCCCTCCTGTTCCATTCGTAATGCCTCAGTGGGACTTGAACCTTGTTCTTACTTTTCTGATGTGCGCTCCCTTTGAGCCCCTTCACAACTGTCCACTTCGTCTTCTGACTCTGAAAACTGCCTTCCTGGTGGCTATCACCTCCGCTAGGCGGGTGAGTGAGCTCCAGGCTCTGTCAGCTAAGCCTCCCTTCCTTTCGGTTCATCCGGATAAGGTTGTCCTCCGGACCCGTCCTTATTTCCTTCCTAAAGTCGTGACTCCCTTTCACATCGGGCAATCTGTCACGCTGCCCACCTTCTTTCCGCCTCCGCATCCTTCAAAAGATGGAGAGGCTCCACCGTCTGGACCCAAAACGTGCCCTGTCATTTTATTTGGCCCGCACAAACCAGTTCCGGGTGGACGACCAACTTTTTGTTGGATATGTAGGTGCGAAGAAGGGTAAAGCTGTGCACAAGCGGACCATCTCGCGATGGGTCGTGTTGTGTATTAAACTCTGGTATTCTTTAGCGAAAAAGGTCCCTCCTGTTGGGCTGCGAGCCCATTCCACCCGGGCCACAGCGGCGACAACTGCCCTGTGACGGGGAGTCCCCTTGCAGGCCATCTGTCAGGCGGCGACGTGGGCTTCACTGCACACGTTCGCCAAGCACTATTGCCTGGACAGCCAAGTCCGGAGAGATGGCCACTTTGGCAGTTCTGTTCTCCAGGACTTTCTGGTGTGATCTTGGTTCGCAGGCCCACCTCCGGGGTTGGTATTGCTTGGGGTATCTATTCTAAGGTGAGGAATCTAACTAACGTGTTTCTTTCAGATGAACAAGTTACTTACCTTCAGTAACGATGTATCTGTAAGAAACATTAGTTAGTTAGATTCCTCACCGACCCACCCAGCCTCCCCGTTCTGCGAACCGACATCTAGGGTTAAGGTTCTCCCTTTCAGGGCCCTAGATTTTTTGGCACCAGTGTCAGTCTCTTGCATGGCTCAGCGTCCCTGGCGCGGAAAGCTATGTATAAGAACGGACGTCCGCGCGCGAGGGCGGCGTCTAAGTACTCCGACGTCATTCCGGCGCACGATGCCGACGACGGACGCGGAGCCGCAGACGACGCCCAGCGACGCGCAAGGGGTATTGCTACAAAAATCTTTCCGGATCCAGCCTGACGCCTGGGGATATTCTTAAGGTGAGGAATCTAACTAACTAATGTTTCTTACAGATACATCGTTACCGAAGGTAAGTAACTTGTTCTTTAGTCATCGGCACAGCTTTGCGGGCAAAAACGCAATGGCAACGCGTGCACGTCTGGCGATTCCCTTGCGGGAGCGAGCTTTTTCTGCCATGTGTTATCAATTATCTCTCCTGGCGCAGCTCGCTCCTGCAAGGGAAACGCTGCCTGCTCTCGGCTGTACTTAATCCCCCACCCACCCCCCCCCCCCCCCCTACTTGCAAGAGGCACACGCGCTTTTTTTTTTAAATGTCACTGAGTAACCATTCTTGTTTTCGGTACCTCCCGCTGGAGAAAACTGCATGTATCCGCTACTTGACAGCTCCGGTGTCGCCTAGTTGCATAAACCAATAAAAGTTTCTCGTTAGGTAGGCAAGGCTGCGGAGAGGTTAGTAGCACGTCAAACGTTGCCAAACTAGCTACTGGGGCTGTTCCACAAAGAGCTCTAATGCCCATGCCCCCATGTGTGCACTTAGGCACACTAGGCCCAGCGCAGTCAAGTAAAGCTTTTTCCTCTGCTCACCGAGAGAGAATCCCCTCTTGTATATATCCGTCAGCGCTCAGTGACATCTGTTTCATGGCCTATTCGGCCTAATCCCTGTATAAATCAAGGACCGCGACTGTCCACGTACCCATAGCATGAGAGTCCCTTTGAAATGTTGTATACTCCCTTAGTTTTGATTTCTTTGAAGTTTTTATTATGCGCGTAGGAGCGCTATGCAGTTCACATAAGGTGACAACCATTACAAATGGTGATTAAGGAGAACATATTGGGTGACGCAATTTCAAGTTACATAAACCCATAGCAGAGGAAATACAAGAGGGGAAGGCTGCAGATTAATCACCAAGTGAGGCACCCCACTGCCCTTTATTCAATAAACAAGCGAACGGTTTGCGTTGTAAACCTCTTTAGCGCCGTTTTGTGTTAATGCTGATTGATATTGGCGGGTGCTGGAAGTCATGAGTGTGCAGCGGGTCGCACTGTAGGCAGGTATGTCTGGAAGATGTATGCTCGCTGTGAAGCTGTAGTGAGATGGAAGAGCGCTCCTTGAAGGACTAGGAAACCACCTGCAGCCCGGTCATCCCTTCCATAAAGTTGGAAAAGTAAATAACGCGCTCGGTAGAGGGGAGGGGAACAAGGAACTTCAGCACAGCAGACAGACTGTGAGGAAGTGAGCGCGCCGGGAAGGTTTGGAGAGGGACCAGGGGGCATGGAGAACTGAAGCATGCACAGCCGTCGGGCTGAGTGATCAACTGAAACAAGTTGAATACAATCAACCGCCATTATTAAAGTGAGAGCGCCTCGGCCTTGCTCGACTGTGTCCTGTGCTACCCTCTGCACAGCGAAACTAAGAGGACTCCCCTGCAGCACTAGTCCGAAACAGAACAGGGAGCACAGACCATCGACCGAAAGTGCTGGGGCAAGCAAAGCTCTGGCATCCAGGAGTCTGGAAGCAGGCAAAGTAGTGACTAGTGCCATGAAGGAGGCACTTCAACAGCCTGCCTGATCAGTCCTTCCAGTTCACACACACACACGCCATAACGACAGGATGCTCTCTCCTGCGCTGCGTCTTGCACAACGGCATCTCAGTCATGCCTTCTACATCGGGAGCATAGGCTGGCTATGCTTCAAATCGAGGACGGCGCTCTGCAATTAAAATCACAAGCATTGGCATAGCCAATAGGTCTCGCATTTGGGACCTTATAAGTATTTAGTTATGCACAGTGCTTTAAATGGGAAAAAATAAGTGCAGGTACTCATTAATATGAGCTAGAGGCGTGGTGAGTGGGCGGGGCTAGGGGCGGGGCTTAGGGCAAAATATGACGATACATAATGACTTCTATATCAGTTGCAGCAACTATGAAAAACACATGAGAAATGTATTTACGTAACCAAAACAGGTTAACTCATTACACAAAATGAAACCCAAAAAGGATGATATGTTAACAGTTTATCGTTCTGTAATATTTGCTGCTTCTTAATGCCATGCTATTATGTGGCACAATACTATATGCTCTCAAGCGTACCCGCACACGCTCTATCTCTCCACATTCCCTCTAAAATCTACTGAGTGTCCTGATTCGCTCCCTTTTATCTCCACTTGCCTCTAATCTTCACCTAGCCTATAAACTTCTCACTAGTTCTGCTCCTCTTTTGCTTACTCTCCACAAGTCTTACATTTTCTCCCTGGTTTTTCCGTACTTGTCTCCTGTTCACCCCTCCATGCTGCACTCATCCCCTAAATTTGCCGTCTGGAAAATTAAAGTTAAGAAATGCACCAGATTTCACTTTACAGAAATGTGTGTTCAAATACAATTTCTGAGACGATTAATGATTTCAAAACTCAACCACCTCACGTCTTTACATTCATCCCTACTCCTTCCGTCCACAAAGAGAAGCAGCTCCTGTCCTGAACAAAAAGATGAAAAGAAAACCGGCTTTGGCGAAGGCAGAGGATTTTATTGGGCTGTCACTGCTTTAGAATGGCCAGTGCAATCAATATCCTGACTGACTGCCTGTCCCAACCCATTTACACACCTGATGGAGAGGGGCGGGGTGAGGCTAAAGCACTTTCAGCAGAATAGCCCTCCGGCAGATGATCGACAGTGAAGGGTCTGTCTAGACCCTGCACTGTTAGTCACAGCGTGACGCACGGTAAGCCCTCTGCCCCCTGCAGGCTCAGGCCATTCACATGGGCGCTGCTGGAATCTCCAGCAGGGACTCAGCATGAGGCTTGGCGCTCTTACAAGCTCCTGAGAAGCAGAGCGGCATCTGCCCTGTGCTAGAGGAGATAAATAACCGGAGCCTGCAGTGCCATCTACTAGGGTACCGGTACTCTCCCTGGCGAATGAGAAGTGCCGGTACTGAGGGCCAGAAAATTCAGAAGTGCCGGTACTCAGTACCGGTGAGTACCGGCCCATTTAAAGCACTGGTTATGCAGCACAATATCCTTGGTGGAACATTATCAACTGTTGTATGGCTAAACAGTTATAAGGTCCCAAAAGCGAGACCTATTGGCTATGCCAATGCTTGTTATGTTTGCCACGGGTATTGCTGTAATCAAAACATGGGATGGTTCTTCAACAAAAAATACTGTTAACAACCAAGTGATAGCACAAGACGCGGAGTAATAAACTATTTTTCGCTAAACAAATCTATTTTGACAGGTTACGTAGGTATTCAACCTACTCGTTTAAACAAAAACACCACTGCTAAGGAATCGCAGTTTAACGGTACGCCACCAATTCTTAACTGTTATTTGAGACCATAAAATAAGCTAGATCTGAACTTGTGTGCCACTGCATGCTTGTTGATGTCCCTGGTCGTCTTCTCATAGTCCAAATACGATAATACACGAGCTTGTAGCGCTCAAAGCTATTTCTGCGTCCTTCTCAAGTTGGCAAAGATTCGTGTAGGTGCAATTTTAAGGCGCCAGCTGAAAACTCACTCAAACACACAAGGCCACCGGTCTGCATGAAACACGACGAGCAGCTGCCGAAGAAGCGCCGGCTGAGCGACCCTGGCGCAATCGTCTCGTCATTATGTTGCCATGTCTGATGTCATCGCATTCACAATGCATGCCTGTAAATGTTTTCCAGCACCACTTTAAGGAGTTTAACAGGAACCACAGCAGAAAAGTGGTAAATGTAAAGTAGATCAAGCATCTAAACGTTGGAAATATGGCATAGGTCAGAAATAAATAGTCTGTTAAAAACAGTGTTTCACACTAGGCCGGCGTTGGCATTTTCGCCTGCAACTTGATGTGTGTGCTGAAGTGCAAGTTTGGCGTTACAATGCCCGCCGGAACACGTTGCAGGATTATTTAGAGCAGAGGCGCAACTAGAGCCAAATTTCGGGGGGGGCTGAGCAAAAATTTCGGGGGGGGGGGGGCTGAACTTTAAGCAATTGGCAGAGTGGAGCTGCAGGGGCTCTTAGAAGGGGTGAAACAACAGCGAGGCCTCATTAACATGCAAATGGTCGTTTAAAGACCTGTGAAGTGCTCGGGTGCGGCTGCTTTTTTGCCCGGGAAGGTGTCTCATCCCGGGCTGCCACACACGACGGGGGGGGCTGAAGCCCTGTGAGTCCAATGGGTGTTGCGCGCCTGATTTAGAGGTGTCATACTAATACATAACGTTCCCTAAAATCGCAGGCGCTGAGGAGAAACCGATTATTCCCAACAAAAACTATTTCAATTAGAGTCTGGGATGCGGAGTGTGGTACAGGAAACCCCGTATTTGTGGACATCCCATCAGGACAGAGTTCAACTTGGATAAAGTCAACACGAATCCGAAACTTACAGGTCAGTTCCAGCCAAATGCCCCTCGAGGAAATTTTGCATTCGAAGCAAAAAATTTTTTTAAAAACACATCAATTCCTCGCTTCACTACATACGTGTATAAATCACATTCCACCAAGATGTCTGGTGTTTGGTTCGTCCCCCTAGACTGCTATTTGCAACAGGATTTCTCATTCCACCCATTCTTTAGGGTTCCCGGTCTCGCAACGAGTTACCATTACACCTCTATACCTAATCACTGTATTCGGCTACCGGCTACCACCACGAGACCTAACAAGTCCCTTGTTAAGAATAGCTATAAAGAACAGGTGCAACCCATTCAAACCTCATTAACTTAGTGCCCCGCGGGTTACATCACCCGTCGGGTTCTATGCCCCTCAATGCTTCATTCGGCCTCCGTCAGTGGTCGAAGTGGGGGAAAAAACAGTAGGGGAACTGAGGGCGGGGAATCCGAGGGCGGGAATAACCTGAGGATTGGATCAGTGGGCGGAGTTAGAGGTGTGGCCAGGATTGGCAAAACATCCCAATCTTTAGTATTTGTTTGGCATTTCACTGACCAGTTACAGCTTATTATGTTATGGAATTCAACCAATAGATACACATGATTATTTAACGATTAATATGAGTTATTGGCATTAAAATAAATTCACAAAGTGAGATACGTTTCTAATCACAGAATGTCCCAAATATGCTTAAAGGTGGAAGCACAAGCCATTTGTTTCCGAGCCATGGATTTTCTGTCCTCAGCAATATACACAGAGACAAACCATTTTACGTGTGTAAATCACTGTATGGGAAATGTTACATAAGACAAAGGACAACAAGGTGTAGGAGTCACATGACAACCATATTAGTAGGCAGTATAGTTTAATAGTGATTGATCTGGAGAAACACAAACTCACCATTTTAAACTTAATACCATGATTGGGGGTTCACTTTAATATTAATTATTGATTTCTATCCAAATGAACACTTTTTGCAACATTAGGATAATCAAAGGCTTAGGGAAAACAACATAAAGCTCTAGTTTATACCTTGCAGTTTGTATGCAGCTCTAAGATCAAAGTTAATAGCTCACTGTTCTTTGTTAGGATGTTAACTGATAAACTGCAAGTAGCAAAAGGATCTTACTGACAAAAGCAGTAACCCACTGACCTATTTACAATATGTGCGCTTTGTGATGGGCATGGTACATGTTCTTAGCAGCAGGCACATTAACCCTCTGCACTTTCTTTCCATGAGTCAAAACTTCCACTAGACAAAACTCCGATTTCGCTCTAGGAAGACGTTTATTCACCGTACTTATCATGACATTTTTATTATTGCCGAAAATTGCTGTAGGCCAGGAAGGAGGCAGCAAGTGCTTTTAAAACCATAATATACAATGCCCCCACTCAAAGTCAGCACCCGTTGCGGTCACACCGGTCGCACCCCCCTAGAGCCAGCTCTTCACAGGGGTCCTGTGACCAGGGTCTGCTACTTCGTAGGCCTGCCTGCAAGACTGGAGGTGAACTTAAGTATGGATTGTGGTGGGCAAGCCTTCAAGGTGAACCCACACTTGCCACTGCTAGGGTCCACCTGCTGGTGTTAAGACACCAGGGCTTTTCTGGATTTGCAGGGCCTTCTAAGGTCTAGCAGGGGAATGTGCTCCCTCAGGAGAGTGGCCTGGGGGACTGCTCATGAACGCTGAACCTGGTTCCCCAGTTCAAAATTCGGCAGCTCTGCCCCCAGTGCCGCATCCACTCCCTCACTGAACACCATACCGCCTCACTGAGAGAAATTCACATTGCCTTCAACTACAGTCCAATTTGACCTGCTATAAACAACTGGATGCGACTCAATTCAAATTAAGCACTGGCAAGAGCAATATGCTCCCTAAAGGAACAAGCATTGGCATAGCCAATATGTCTTGCCTTTGGGACCTTATAAGTGTTTAGCAATGCAGTATATTATCCCCCACTGGCATGCCCACACACTGCGAACCTTTAATAATATAGCGCCACACACCTGGGAAGAGCGCCGAGAACAGGGCTTTAAGCCACGCTGCGCAGAGACATGCCATGGTGACAGCTGTGGAACATCACTAACATAGCACGTGCAACTCTTACTTACCTTGGGCCGAACCTGCCTCAGAGTCTGGATCTGAAGAGCACATTTGTTGAAGGACAGCAGCCCCCCGGATAATGGAATATGTGTCTGGAAGTGAGCCAGCCCAATCTGAAGAAACTGGGACAAATGTCTTGCTGCCATCCCTCACCCAACTACACCCCAAATCATGGAAGGCACAAGACTGATCCTCTAGAAGTCCCTACACTGTCAGAAAGCTGTGCACAACTCACAGCGGTTTGCACCTAGAATTGCATTGTTGGAAAATTGTACAACCGTGGCTGAAGATCCCTTTAAACGCTAAATTAAATATACCAAGTGTTAGTGATCGTAGAGAGAGTAGGCAGCAGTAAAATAAGAGTAAATGTCCACCTTAAGACTATGAGGTCTTTATAGCTTTTGACAATTACTGAATCTGTAAGTAAGTGAGAGGCCAGAGGGACTGTCACCCTAAGACTGACAGATCTCAGGTGAAAGGCTGGCAGACGTGAGCGAATGACCTCAGACTCCCAGATCCCTATGTCTGAATGCACTGTCGCTGATAGTCTGACTAGAGTGAATGCTCAGCTCAGTATGTCAGAAGCTTCTGTCTCAGAGTGGTTGAGTTGAATCTGTCAACAGCCTCCTGACCAATTCCTGTGCATGCACACAGTGTTAATATCCCTGGAAAGTGAATGACTGACGGACCAGAGTGGTTGTCGCCCTTAGCCTGTCTAATTCTAGCCTGTAAACAGACAATGATCCTGAGGAGGGAGTAACTGGCAGATCCCAGTCACTGTCACCCTCAGTCTGACAGGACCCTAGACTGTATACAGTGACTGACAACGGAAAGTGAGTGGGAGACCACAGTGACTGTCACCCTCAGACTGACAGGACCCTAGACTGTATACAGTGACTGACTCTGGAGAGTGAGTGGAAGACCACAGTGGCTGTCACCCTCAGACTAGCAGGACCCTAGACTGTATACAGTGACTGACCACGGAGAGTGAGAAAGTGAGTGGGAGACCACAGTGACTGTCACCCTCAGCCTGACAGGACCCTATGCTGTAGACAGTCTCTGACTCTGGGGAGTGAGTGACAGGCAAACCATAGTTATTGTCACTCTCAGACTGACAGGACCCTAGGCTGTATACTGTGACTGACCCGAAAAGTGAGTAAGTGGATAACCACAATGACTGTCCCCCTCAGACTGACAGTACCCCCTAGACTGTAGACAGTCTCTGACCCTGGGGAGTGAGTGGAAGACTAGTGACTGTCACCCTCAGAGTTACATGACCCTAGGATGTATTCAGCCACAGACCATGGGGAGCGAGTGTCTGTTAAACGGCCCAAGAGTGACTGGTAGGGCAGAGAGAATGCACCCCAGATCGTCAGTCTGCTGCTGACACAGGCCCGTGCACGCACACGACCTCAGTAATTCTACTTGGTGCTCTGTGCACACGTGCTCCTTAGCAGACACTACTATAAACACCCTATGTGAGCCCCTTATACTGCTCTGAACGCTGCTCTATGACCCCTTCTGATATTAAACCTTGTGTTTCGCACCCATGCTTCCACAAACCCTCTTTCCCCTAACTGTGGATAATATAAACTTGTGTAGTTCCGGGGGAGGGGGTCAAGGGCTTACAGCCAATCCGCGAGGTGGAACAACATATCCGTTTGCATTATAGTCTAAAAGCCGCAGCTTAGTTGGAGAAAGTCTTGGCCCGTGATTGGCTCCTTGTCAGTTGTCCATTGGTACTTTAAAATCTCGGCCATGCCCCATTACCCTACATTGGTTAGGACAGCCTGGGATTGGCTGAGGGGAGTGCTTGTCAGATCCTCATTGGCTGTTTGCCCCAGACACATGCGTGCAGAGATGCCGGGTGTTTGCGCCACGTTTGTTGGTGTTTAAGGAATTTTTGGTGTCAAAGTCTATGTTCCCGGGGGAAAACTAACCCGTTGCCGGGAGCCCGGGCTGCTGGCAGCCGGAAGTGACAGCTTCGGGGCTGGTGAGTAGACTCGACCCGAAGGGACCTTACATTGAATCGACTGCTCCAATCGGCAGTTTCTGTGTCTCGATACACTGCCGACAGCCCCCCCCGGGCGGGTTCACGTTGTTTGTGGAAAGTACTTGAGTATATTACCATGGTGCTTACTTCATGCAAACATCTCCGTGACCCTACAGGAGACCGTGAGGAGACCAACATCCTTGTCTGGCTTACAAGCGAGCTCATTAAGTAAACTCGTTATATTCTTAGACAGGCTCAAATAATGCTCCAAACTGAGCTATGTATGGCAGACGAAGCAGTTTCTAGTGAAGACAAGTGACAATCCATGTGATAAAACAAAGCTCAAAATCGAAATGAACAAACAAGACACCTAACCAAGTAATGCTATCACACGCTAACCCCCAGTAGAAACAGAGATTGACACTAAAAGGAATCGAGGCTGCAAATTATTGAGAAACATGGACAGATGGGCTAAATTGGGATCACAAAGGTACAATGAGGGAAAACAGAGCGCGTGCCGAACACTGGTTACCTTAATCTACGAGGAGAGGAGGAGGCAGCAGGGGGAGGGCAGAGAGGAGGGGGCCTGTGCCCGTTTCCCATGCGGGATCGAGCAGGAACCATATGTTAATTACAAACACATGGTTTCAAAGCTCGCTCCCGCAAGGGAATCGCCAAACGTACACGCGTTGCATTCAAAGCAATGCGTGCACGTTTTTGCCTGAAAAACGGAATCGATTGCTAAAGGTATTTTTCCTATGCAGCGAATGCGCGCTGGGTAGGCGAGACCTAAAAAGTAACAACATCCTGGAAAAAGCAAACACTCCTAGGGAATGAAAGATTAAATAAAGCATGTGAAATGAAAGCAGGAACAGCATGGTGAACTTAACGCTTTTACACTCACTATTCAGAAATCAGTGAGTGCTTCTGCCTGAAAACTACAGGGCCCAGAAAGGACCCATTTCAATGTCCACTGCTTATATGCTTACAAAACGTAAGCAGTATGGTTTAAAAAGACCACACTCGTGAACACAAAGCCGCCGTACACATTTTGTTTTCCAATCCACCCATCAACCAGGTATTGCAGTACCTCCAGGTTTGGTGCACATCCACACCGGAGGAAAACAGCGCTTCACTGGCAAACTCAGTAAAGTGACTCTAATGTTTTGGGGGTTTGAATAAAACCGATCTGGCCACTTTAAGAACACTCCGTCTTGCTTTATTTAGTTATTGATTTTTCATATTTTGAACCTTTTATTTCCATGGCTGCACTTTGGAATAGAAAAATGTAAAAACGGCATTTCCAGCAAAAGGGGTTTTCTTTTTTGCATCCATTTCACAGGGGAACAAATGAACGACAGGAAGAAAGAGAGGGTGAGAACCATTTCTTGAGTCAAGGTTTTCGGTAAGTGAGGAGGAGTTAGACAGACAGAGAGAGAATAAGAGTAAGAAAGATGGGGGGGGGGGGGGGGGAAAGCTGCCTGTCTTGTCTGGGCAGGAAGCAAGAGACTGAGACCTTTTCCTTCTCTGCTCCCCGCCTGTCCCCAAACAGCCACTAATGCCTAGCCCTCTCTGCAGGCCTAGGATATTTCTTACGTCCAGGGACGCATGTTCAAAATAAAAAAGTAGGGGAACGGAATCTATAGAATTAAAGAAGTAGGGGCACGCCGTGCCCTGCCGATCCCGCCCACTTCGACCACTGCTTCAGATGTCTACTAAAGCAGACTTATGGGTATCACCCACCTGGTTCTAGCTCCTACCATCATCTTTTGCTCCTGGTCCACTTTCAACAAGAAGGACATAGTGCCGACTAATGGCTCTGGTTCGGTTACCGCTGGTATGGTTTCCACAGCTCCTGACTTCGCTGCCTCCTCCTGCTTCACTCACAAACACCCGCTGCCGGCCGCAAAAGTAAGTGACAGCTATATCGCCGAGGCAAAATTTGCTATCCCCTAACATCACATTCGTCCTGACCGATGACCAGTTGTAAACAGCAGAAAGCGGAAAGTAAGGATACCGAATGCGCATGCGCCTGAAAGATTAGTGTACACACGAGGAAAGTTTTATCTGCACAAGACCTGCCCACAGCGGCATCATTTTGAACAAAAGATCATGTGATGTTGTAACTGTAACTGTGCTGCTATGGCGACCGTAAGCGAGCTGAAGGCTGGTAAGAGAGACAGAGGGACGGGCGCGCAGTGATCGCAGTAGAACGGGGCTTGATAGTATAGCTCGAGTTAGAAGTGCATGGGTTACACCTTCACCATCGAGGGGCGAATGAACGGACTGCGGGGGGGAAGGGGGGGGGGGGAAATAGTGCTCAAAGTAAAGGGGCCAGTAGCCATGGAAGGACACAAATGACGACATGCTGGTCATAAGCAGGGACTACCAAGCATAAAACCAATCGGAAGGCAGCATTTAGGACCTAACCCAAAGAAAAAGTGGGCGGAGCTTCCACGAAGCTTCCACTCAATACTAAAAACTGCATGCCTCGCAAAGCGAGCCCCGCATTTGCTGCAACGCTAGGCTCAACCTAAAAATCACCCTCACTAAAATATGCACTTTAACGTTCTGAGTTCAGGCATACTAAACTTTATTTACCTATCTTGTTCTGAGGGCCAGTTATGTTTATAAGATGTTATAAACAAACTCCCCATTCTGTCCTATGGGAACAGGTAGCCTTGCAATAGTGAAAAACGAAATTGGCAGTATTTCATTATCAGGACATGTCACATACATCAGGGCATGTCCTACCTTTCACATAAAATGCACCCTGTCCACTGGGGCACCTTGGGCCTAACTTAGGGGTGACTAATATGTATAAAAGGGACGGTTTGGAAACTGGCAAGTGTGTGCACTAACCAAGTCGACATGGCTGTCCCAGGTTGCTACAGGTTGCTTCTGTGGGTGGCATACTCAGTGCTGCAGCCCACTAGCAGCATTTGATGGACAGGCCCTGGGCACACACAGTGCACTATACTAGGGTCTGACAAGTAAATCAAATATGCCAATCATGGAATCACTAATACATAATAACAATATACAAAGGGAGCACTTGCACTTTGGCACTGAACAGTAGTGGCAAAGTGCCCAGAGCATCTAGACCATCAAAACGAAGTCCAACACAGAAAAAAACACAGGAGGCAAAGGCAAAAAAATGCAGGGGAGACCCACGCCAATGGTGTCAGGTCTAACAATGTGCAATAATGTAAAGGCTTTAGTAGACCTTTAAGCAAATACAAAAAGAGCCAGTCAATGCTAGGATGTTTGATCTAGGTTTCACCATCAACATGGGCAAGTCCCACCTTCAGCCCCAAAAATGCATCACTTCCTAGGAGTAATTTTGAACTCCATCGCCGGGAAAGCTTATTCCAGCCCTGAATGGGTTAAAGCCTTTTTGCTCCCTCTGCCACTTTTCCAACCAAATTGTCAGCTATCAGTAAGAACCGTAATGCACCTCCTTGGCATTGTGGCCTCCTGCATCGCCATCATTCCCCACGCCTGATTACACATGCGTCCACTCAAGGATTGCCTGGCAGCACAGTGTTCTCTAGCGGAGGGTCTGTGGGAGGATCTAGTATTGATTTGGGCCAGCACCCATTGCGGTCTGCAGTGGTGGGACTGTAACAATCTGTTGCAGGGCAAGCTTTTCCTAGACCCAGTCCACCAGGTGACCATCACCACGGACGCCTCCCTCACCGGCTGGGGAGGCATCTGCAGGACATGACTGTTGAGGGTCTGTGGACACCCCCTTAACAGATCTTCCACATCAACTAGCTACAGATACTTGCAGTCCAATTGGCTGTCAAGGCTTTCTTCTGCCATATATACCACAAAACAGTCCTGGTCCAAGCAGATATATTGACTGCTTTGTATTACCTGCAAAAACAGGGGGTCACACACTCCCAAGCTCTCGGCATTTGGCGTTCCACACCCACAGTCCATGGGCAATACATTAAGGATGAACTGGTCAGGGATATTTGCCTATGCTTTTCCACCACTCCCACTCTTTCCATACGTGGTTCAAAGCTTCAACAGGCCTCCCTCACCCTTGTCCTAGTGACACCCTCATGGGCCAGGCACCAATGGTTCACAACCCTCCTCGAGTTACCTGCAGTCCCTCACAAGAAGATCCCCAACAGGCTGGACCTTCACACTCAACACTAGGGCACAGTCAGGTATCCCAATCCCAGGCAGCTCAACCTGGCGATCTGGCTGCTGAGGCCCTAGGGTTTGGGCATCCTAATTTACCAGTTAAGTGCATGTCCTTCCTCAAAGAGGACTAATGTCCCACTACTCACCAAAGTGGAAGAGGTTTGTCCACTATTGCCTCTCCAAACAAATAGACCCCCTCAAGCCAGCAGTGCATGACATTGTCTGCTACCTACTTCATTACAGCCATCATGAGTAGCTTACGCTTCCAATTGGCTGCGATATCAGCATACCTACAGAACCAAGAACACTCTTTATTATTCAGAGTTTTGGTCAATATGGAAGGATTCAAGAGGGTTATCAACCTCGATTACCCACAGCCCCCTCCTGGAACTTTAGCTAAGTCCTCATTAGGCTCATGGGCCCCTCTTTTTAGCCCCACTACACTTGCCCTCTCCAGTTTTTGTCTTGGAATGTTGCGTTTTTAGTCACAATGACTTCCCTCAGACGGGTGAGCGAGATTCAAGCTGTCATGCTTGAAGGTACACGCGGACAGGGTAGTCCTTAGAATTAACTTAAAGTTTCTGCCTAAGGTGGCCTCCCCTTTCCACCTTAACCCGTCTTTTGGACTCCCTGTGTTCTTTACACATCAAGATTCAGCACCGAATGGAGCCCTCAACACACTAGACATAAAGAGGGCTCTTATGAACTATATTGATAGGACCAAATGTTTTCATAAAACTCAACAAGTTTTTGTGGTCTACACTAAACCACACAAAGGCACTGCAATTTCTAAAGCAGGGATAGCTCGCTGGCTAGTCCGGTGCATTCAAACCTTCTATACCAAAGCCAGAAGCTCCCTGCTTCACCCATTCCACATTCTACCATTACAAAAGCAGTCTCTATTGCCTTTCTAGGTAATATTCCAATTGCTGAAATCTGTAAGGCAGCTACCTCGTCCACGCCACTGTAATATACTATATACTGTTTTGTGACAGCTTGTTTACTATGTTTACCGTCATGTGCGGCATAGTGAGCTCGTGTTTTAACGACATTCTGTTAATTATATGCGCGTGTGTAATGTTACACGCGCATGCAATGTGGTTATCGTTCAAATAAGCATTTCTCGAACATGCATTCTCGTGCGTTCACCTCCTTCCTGAACTATGAACGATTCTGTGGGACAGTTACCGTTCATACTTCGGAGAGGAAGGACGCACTCCAGTGGTGTGATTCATTTGACTACAATAAACCTTCAAGATCATTTTATTCTTGTCTACGTTGGAGTATTTTACAATTTCAAGTGAGGTTACTCATTTCATTTGGCGATGAGTTACTTACCTCTAATTATTCAACACCACAAAGAATTGTGCCTCCTATCGTCACTTTGTCACTGGATTTATCCTAGCTTCCATCAAGTTTCCTCTCGACAGGTATTTCGCTTAATTTCTCACGCTAAGGAAACCCTCTCGTAAATTTGCTTCCGCACTCAAGAGACGAGTTTCTGGATTAGCCCTCTTTCCAGTGACGCGTCTCAATCACGCTGAGCGAAGTCTTGTTGTGATTGCATGTTGTTCCGGAAGAGGCGATTAATTGGTTCTAGCAGCAAACAACCTCCATCTATTTTAAAACACGCACCATGATTGGTTTCACACGTGTGTGTTAATTTCCTTAAAACAAAATTCAACTTTGTTCCTCTCATACGCGCATTGTGATTGGCTTTTAGCGCGTGTGTTGTTACTCATTTAACGGAAGGAAATTGATGAAGCTCACTTGGGACTGACTTTTAAAAGATCGCAAGTAAGTTTTTACACGCTTCACACGCGTGCAACCTTTTCTTTGCATCTCTTCAGCACTAAATTTAGATGATCAGATAATTATATCATTAAGTTGAACCAGCACTTTTATCTTTATAATTTTATATACATTTATAATGGCTTCTCAACAAATATGTCAGTTGGACCAGTTCCTTCCAAGACAAGGCAAACCAAAAGAGGCATGGAAACTTTGGTTTAAATCCTTTGAGAATTATCTGGTGGCTATAGATGCTGAAGATTACTCACCCAAACGTAAACTTGCGATTCCTTACAGTTTTTTGGGCAGCGCTGGCCGTCAAACCTTTGATAATTTACCAGTGACAATTCCACCACCAGGTGAAGGGGATGGATGGAATGTTTACACTGATGCAGTTAACAGGTTGAACAAATTTTTTTAGAACAACCAAGTGTAATGCTCGAGAGATTTAACTTTATGAAAAGAAAACAAAATTCAGATGAGTCCATCGAGGATTATTTCACAGTTCTAAGGAATTTAGCTGCAAACTGTAACTTTGGGGCTGAACTAGATACTTATATAAGAGATCAATTTATCTACAGCTGCTTTCACAAGAAGATTCAGGAACGGTTGCTTAGTTGCAGAGATCCTTCCCTATCTGAGGTCATTGATATTGCCAAAGGAATTGAAAGATCTATTATTACATCAAAATGTTTAAGTAATGATAATGTTTCATCCGTTAATATGATTCAACATGATCCGCATATTAACAACATTTCTTACAGGTCTAAATTTGTGAAATCTTTTCCACAGAAACAAAACGGAAATAATTCATTTTGCTTTAGGTGCGGCTCGAAATCACATTTAGGTGATAGCCCGATTTGTCTGGCAATGGGTAAGAAATGAACAAAATGTGGAAAAATTGGTCATTTTTATACTGTTTGCAGAAGCAGAAAGCTGGTTAGAGTCAGTAGTCTTGATACTGATGAGGGTTCTAAAAATGTCACTGTTGAATCTAATCAGTCACTTGATGATAACCTTGAGAGACTTATGCTTTCTATTGATTCTCAAGATTTGTCTCTTTCTGGACAGAAGGTTAAGGAACCATTGTGTGAAGTCATTATTGGAGATGTCAAAGTTGACATGATGGCTGACTCTTGAGCACCGGTCACCATTATTTCAGACACTCTCTTGGATGTGTATTGGGGTTTTAAAAAATCATTATAAACTTTAGACATTATTCCAAAAGCATATGGTGGTCATATAATGGAAATGCTTGGATATTTCACTGAATTTATAACATGTTTAGATCGCAAAATTTTTACAAAGGTTTATGTAGCTCCTAAAGGAAAGAATATTGTTGGATGGCAGCAAAGATGGGCTTGAAGTTAGTTCCTGGCTCGGAAAATCCTATTCAAATTAACACTGAAATCTCTATTTCTTCTGTTCATGGTAACTATTTACCAGATGTTACAAACATTGCTGAAACCATGTTCAAAGAATTCCCTGTAGTTTTTACCCCGAATATAGGCAAAATCAAATAGGTTGAACATGTTATCAAGTTAAAAGACAATGCTATACCAATTTCACATAAGGCTAGACCTGTTCCGTTAAGTGTTAGAAATGACCTCAAGGTCTTACTAGATAAACTAGTCAATGAAGGCATTATAAATTCTACAGAATCTTCGGAATGGGTCAGTCCAATTGTAATAGTAAGAAAAAAGGACAATTCAATTTGTCTATGTGCTGATTTGCGCACACTTAATAAAAACATTATAGTAGATTGTCACCCATTACCAAAGATTCAGGATTTGTTGTCTAACATTGCTGGTGCGACCTGCTTTACTATTCTGGATTTAAGGTCAGCATATCATCAGATACCACTATCCAGTTTGTCCACTGATCTAACCACTTTTGTTACACCTTTTGGGGCTTATAAGTTTCTCAGATTGTCTTTTGGCTTAGCTTCAGCGGCGAGTGTATGGACCATATGTTAGAGGGTATTGAGTCAGTTCAAGCTTATCAGGATGACGTTTTAATTTTTTCTATAAATAAGCATGAGCACATATCTACTCTCAGGAAAGTTCCCAACAAGTTGAAAGAATTTGGGGTTACTTTAGGCACTGATAAATGAAGGTTAATGGTTGAGTCCCTTGATTACTTAGGGCATTCCATATCTGCTTCAGGAATCAGGCCCAAATTTTCTCTCACTCAAGCCATTGATGAAGTTGTTGTACCAAAAAACAAAGACCTTTTAAGATCTTTTTTGGGCATGACAGAATACTACTCCAAATTCATTTCTAATTATGCCCAGGTGGTACAACCTTTACGCATCCTCTAGAAAAAGAACACTACTTTTTCATGGGGAAGTGAAGCTCAACAAGCGTTTGAGTTAATTAAAAAACTCATTCTTCAAGCTCCTGCTCTCTCTCCATTTTCACCTGGACACAAATGTATTTTATCTGTTGATGCGAGTCAAAATGGTTTAGGAGCTGTTCTCTGCCAATGGGTCAACGGTAGGGAGATTACGGTGGCTTTTTCGTCTTGGTCTCTCTCTATTCCAGAAACCAACTACAGCACAATTGAGCGAGAAGCACTTGCTTGCACATGGGCTGTAGAAAAGTTAAAAACTTTTAATTGGGGGTCAGAATTTGAATTGTTTTCTGATCATAAGCCTTCAATACACCTACTAAATGGAAATGGGACAGGTAAAGCTTCTTCAAGACTTGTTTGTTTACTGTCACGGTTACATGAATACAACTTTACGATTAAGTACATACCTGGTGGTCGTAATGCAAGAGCTGATTGTCTTTCCAGGTTATCATTGAAGGATAACTCTTCATCTTCCAGGTTTGATGATGTGGAATGCATGGTAGCCTCGGTTGAGGATTCTATTACTGATTTACCTCATATTACTCAAGATGATTGGATTAAAGCCTCTGAAGAAGATCCCATTCTTTTGGTGGTTAAAAATATGATTGTGTCAGGTTGGCCCAAGGAACGTTCTTTACCTTCTCCTCTGAAATCTTTTGCACAGGTTAATCAAGAGCTTTCCCTAGTTGAAGGTTAGGTCATGCGTGGTGATCTTGCAGTCCCTCCAACATTGTTGCGCTTTAAAAAATTTTAAATGCTACTTCTAGGAGGTTGAAAGAAAATTTTTGGTGGCCTGGTTTAGATTCAGATGTCACAAAGTGGGTAAATTTGTGTGATACATGTCTTGTATCTGATAAACACTGGAAAACCATAAAAACGCCTTTGCATAATGTTCCAATTCCAGAAGAGGCTTGGACAAAATTAGCTCTGGATTTTGCAGGACCATTTGAAGTACTTTCGACAGACAAAAAGTATATAATAGTGTTAGTAGATTAATATTCAAAGTAGGTTGAATTTGAATTTTGTTGTTCTCCCAGCACGTCATCTGGGATTGACTTTCTTTCTAGAGTCTTTCTCTCAGAAGGATTCGCAAGGTAGTTGGTTACGGATAATGGTTCCCATTTTACGTCAAATTTAATGGAGAATTTTTTGTCTGCTCATGCCATTAAACATTTAAAAGTTGCTTTATACTCTCCTTCGGCCAATGGCTTAGTAGAGAGGATGAATAGATTTATAAAAGAAGGTATTCAATCAGCCTTAGCTATTAATGTACCTGTTGACATTTAAAGAGAAAAAGAAAATCTGGTCTTATCTCACTACTCCTCATTCCTCAACTGGGGTTTCACCCTTTAGACTTCTCAAGAAGAGAGATCTAAATGGAACACTTTGTCCATCGCGGATTAAAATGCTGAGAAAGAATGGTGTTTTATGTTTGGTTTGTAAAGATAAACAAAAAATGCTTAAAAATGTGACACTCCAACAAACTATACAAAAGAAGAATTTTGATACTAGAGCTTGTAATTATACTCATGATTTTAATATTGGGGACTGGGTGTTGATTAAATCTCCAAAGAAAGTCAAGAAAGGTTTTTCAAAACTTTCAATTTCTGCACAAATTCTTAAAGTGTCTAAAGGTTCATTGTTTCTTGGTCATAAGGGTTGGTGGAGTAATAGAATGTTGGTCAAATTAACTCCAGATCAAGCCAGCGAAATTTTGTCTAAGAAAAAGAATGTTTTTCAAGATGATTTACATTTTTCATACTTTTCAAATGATTTCACCACAGATGATTCCTTTGTGTCATTCAGAAATGACTTCACTGTGCAAGATCTTACTGAGTCTGTATCAAGCTCTTTGTCATATAATGAACCTCAAAATATTGTTGCTCCCATGACTCCTGACCCTATTTACATTAGACCTACTCGCAATTGTACATTTCCCTCAAGATACAAGGATTTTTATTTCTCTTAATATCTTTTATCTTTTGTTTGTGAAAGGAGGAGGGTGATGTAATATACTGTATACTGTTTTGTGACAGCTTGTTTACTATGTTTACCGTCATGTGCGGCATAACGAATTCTCTACCTCACGTTCTCTTAGTGAGCTCGTGTTTTCTCTACATTCTGTTAATTACATGCGCGTGTGTAATGTTACACACGCATGCTATGTGGTTATCGTTCAAACTAGCATTTCTTGAACATGCATTCTCGTGCGTTCACCTCCTCCCTGAACTATGAACGATTCTGTGGGACAGTTACCGTTCATACTTCGGAGAGGAAGGACGCACTCCAGTGGTGTGAATCATTTGACTACAATAAACCTTCAAGATCATTTTATTCTTGTCTACGTTGGATTATTCTAGAATTTCAAGTGAGGTTACTCATTTCAACCACACATATTCACCAAACACTATTGTGTGGATGTCCTAGCACACCAACAAGTTCAGGTGGGCCAGGCACAGTTTTTCAATCTTATGCAATGTCCTCTGGCTATCCACTGCTTAGTGGAGAACTGCTTTACATTCTATGCAGAGCATGTGTATCTACAGCTACACATGCCACAAACGGAAAATGTTACTTACCCAGTAAGCATCTGTTCATGGCATGTAATGTTGTAGATTCACATGCGCTCACACTCCTTTTGTTGCAGATGCCTTTTTTCTTTTACTTTCCAACTTTCCTACTTTTTTTGTTGCATGGTCATGTTCATTCCCTTCTTGTGCTCCATGCGGGAAAACAATCTAACAATTGAGCTGATGCCAATGCGTATTACCAGTCATAGGAGGAGTCACTATACCTTGTCGCTCGAAAGACTACTTCGAAGAAAAACAGGTTGTATATGCCCAAACACTAGATGCCAGGAGTATGCAGAGCATGTGAATCTACAGCAATACATGCCAAGAACAGAGGTTTAGAAGGTAAGTAACATTTTCCATATAGTGATACGTTATTAATCTCCCCTTTTCCTCAGGGAGGTGAAAACTCGCAACAGCTCGATAGCGCTCAGTCTCGTAATTTCAGTATGAAATTCTACATTTTTACATTTCTCTTTTTATTCATAATTGACAGCATCATCAGAGATATCAAGCAGAAAAGCCGAGGCAACACCTGTATTTTAGCAGCACAGTTTGGATGATGTGTAGGCTCAGTTTAATCAAAATGTAGACAGTAAACACAAGATTTACTGTTCTTAGTGTTTCAAAAATCTTCTTTCCCTTTTTCACAAATAATCCATATATCCTAGAGCTGATTGCACTCCCGTTGATTTCTAAGCTACATTCATTTTGTGTAATTCCTTAACACTACTCTTGATGTGATCTATCAGTTTGTGGATGCTGAGAGAAGTGTTAGGGATTTGGGTACAACAGTTTGACTCTAGTATGGTACATCTCCTTTGGTTATTGAAATAGTCTTGGACCATTCTATTATGAGCGTCTACCTGATTAGTTATCGGCACAAAAGAGGTGGCAGTGGCATTGACTATTTCTTGTAGTATTTTGGCATTGTGTATATTTTCTCGGATGGTGTGTCCTGCACATAGTTAGGAAACAAAATGGAGAAAAACCGGTTAATTTCAGACACATTGAGGCGTCTCTGTTGTTGCTGGAAAAGGTGTTCTGTAGCATCTTTGATGACAGAAATCACATATCCAGCATAACTTTCTTGCCACAAACAAAATGGACATATTCCTTTCAATAATGACATTTATGAAACAACATGCCGGTAGGGAAGCGGTGTTTGTAAAGGATAGCGTAGTCAGATATTGTCTCCACCATTGTATTGCGCTCACTCTATTCACAACAATGTCCATGTTCTGAGTAAGCAATAAGTATGGTGTCAGGCAAGTAAAGACTTATGGAACTGAATAAAAAGAAACCATCTATATTGTAAGTAGATTCAGGGGAGGTTTCTGTACACTCTTGCAGACAGGGTGGAACATATCAAGACAGGTTTCATTTTGCTGAGAGGCACCCTAATCAAAGACACTCCCCAAGACTTCAGCAGACAATTGAGTGCAAATCCAGCAATACAAAAGATGTATCATCTGGCAGCATTTCTCTAGCTGCGGCAAGTAGGAGTTGTTCTGGTAAAGAGAACAGTGGGTCTCTCTCTCAAGGACAGGTGCAATGTGGTTTGACTTTCTAACAAAGCCCCAATGCACAGCTATGGGATATCCTGCAAGAACCTATAGGGAGATCCAGCATCTGGATGACAGCCGATGACCTTGGATGGCAGTGGAAACAGTAGGCGGCAATGGGCACATCACAGCACAGCTTCAGGCGTTCAGTACAGGTGGGCCGACTCGCCTCAGGACGGATGGACTCGGGCATTCGCTCCAGTTGCCGAAGAAGAGGGAAAAGAAGGAGCAGTTAAAGCATGTGGCCCTGGTATAGGGTTCTGTGCAGGTACGGAAGTGAGCACTGGGGGGCAAATGCAGCACACTTGCACTGAGAGGAGGGTACCCATGTTGGCAATCCGCAACACTTCATGGCTGCACAAGGTGCAGTCCCCCTCACCGGGACTGGAGGGCAGATTTCCTATGGTGCCCTTCACGTACACTCAATCACCAGGCTGAAGAGACTTTGGACTGTAAAATAAGGACACTTGAACCTGAGACCGGAAGCTATAAAGGCAGCAAATATGTTTTATGCAGTCCTGGAGGACCGCATTATCATTTAGCTGCAAGTCTAACTTAGCAGGCGAGCCAACCTGGATAGAATGCAACATAGTAGAGGTCCCATGACTATTTCATAGGGGCTCAAACTAATTATTTGGGTTTGAATGGTCCAGATTGACCACAAAGCTAAAGGCAAGGTGTCTGGCCAATTCAGTTCAGTTTGGGAACATATTTGTACGGTCTTGTTCTTAAGCATGCTGTTATTTCCTTCCCTGCTGACTCGGGATGATAGACACAATAAAAGTGTTGTTTAATCCCTGAAGCTTTGCAAATCTCCTTTACTACTGCTGAAAAGAACTGTGTCTCCTGGCTGCTTGAGAGACAAATGGGGATGGAGAGACGTGGGATAAAGTCAGTGTGTAAGTGCTTAGCTGCTGTTATGGCATCTGCTCTTGAACACGGATATGCTGCCACCCACCTGTGTGGTCTTGATTCCCATACTAATATTATGTGACTGGCAGATAGTGCAGGCGTGATCATTGTGAGCAAGAGAACAGTGCACATCAGTGGGTTGCTGCACCACAAATCATACCATGCCTTCCAACATGGGCAGCTCGCTGATGCAACCGTGCGAGGTTGGGAATCTGGGCCCCTTGCACAAGTCTGCGTTGTCCAGTATTGATTTTGATATCGGAGGCTTGCTACGGTTACAAAGAGAAATCCTTTACAGAAAGAAATCGGAACAGATTGGTGTGTACATTATAGGCCTGGGCGTAGTTTGCGGAGTTTTGCTACGCAGAACTCCACGAAGTTACAAAAAACTCTGCGAAGTTTCACGAGTGGCGGAGTGCAGTGCGAACTGCAGTTTGTGCTGGTATTCCTGCTGCTCGGGTAGAAATTCTACCCGAGCGGTAGCTCGCGCTCAGAACTTACCGCGAGCGGGGAAAAAACTCCACCGCACATCGCGAAGCAGAGTTTTTGCACTCCGAGAGCTCTGCGGAGTGCAGAAAACTCTGCAAACTCCGCGAACGGAGTTAAGTTCACCGCCCAGGCCTAGTGTACAACATACATAGGAGGTTTAATAGTTCGGGATGTAGCAGCCTTTTTAGCTGCAGATTCAGCAACGACATTCCGATGAGAAACTTCATTTTGAGTACTCTGGTGGGCAGCATAATTAACAACTGCAATTCGTAGATGTAAAAGCAAAGCGTTTAGCAAATTCTATATTTACAAACCATTTTTAATCAGATTCCCAGCAGAAGTTAGAAAACCTCTCTGCCCCAGAGAAGCCCAAAGTCATGTGAGACTCCAAACGCGCAGTTTGACTCTGAATACGGTTACAATATTTTTCTCAGTATCGCTGCATGGTTGGATAAGAATAAGCTCAGTGACCTCAGCAGATCTTACTATGGATAATAGGCAACTCTCAACCTGATACACAGTGGTTACAGCATATCTTGCAACAAACTTGCCTTAATCATTTCTAATTATATAAAACTGAGAGCGACCCCTTGAAAAGCTCAAGGGAATGGAGAACTCTTCACAAGTATAAAATAACAGTCCCTTGACTGAACCAACACATAAACGATCATATACCACAATATTTAATTATACGTTTGCACATTACAATCTTTCTGCATTTATTACTTAAAAAGCAAACATGATGTTACATTAAAAACATATCACATTGAAATCCCTCAATTGGGCTCTTAAAAAATGAATCCACAAAATCAGAAGAAAAGTAAATTGTTACACAAATGATAATAATACGCCGTTATGGCCAGCATAACAGAGAAAACGACATACAAGACAATACACTTTGTCATAAATTGCACATCAAATTAGACCCCACATCAGAAAACACAGATTGTGATATATCTAGCACACTTCTATCTCCAAATCTGTGCTGGTCCCTTTGATTCTGCTCTCAAATGCGTCGACGCCTTTCGATGGGCTTTATATTACCATCTTTTTCAAGACAAATAATGGACGTTTTCTCAATTAAAATGTCAGTTTCGTTTAATCCTATTAAAAATAAATGTATATATTCAACACCACTTGTATTTAAAATTTAAAAAGCATTGTCATCAAATTTATGGTTCTATAGTCTAGTACATTTGTTATAGTATACTATTGCATTATCTCTAACCATTCAATATTTTCATCTGCTATGACATCCTACTACGTATATAACTATACACATTATTCCTATAGATGTCATGGTTATACCCCTATTCCTTGTCATTTTAAGCCAATAATTGTTTTTACTTTATGGTGTCGCCCACTTTGTCTTATATCGGGGTTCATCCATATCATTATAGATCTCTCTCCCATCATATCCACTTTGGCGATTGTGTCAATACATTCATAAATTTTATTATATTTTTTATATATGCACATGATTAATATTACTCCCCTTCATATAAGCATTGCTGTAAACAGCGATTTGTGTAATCTTCTCTGTTGTCATTATCATAATCTGTCCGAGTTTCATTACTATTTATATTATTCTTACCTTGATATCTACTATCCCAACCTCGCTCAGTTTTTATTAAGGTCGTCTCAAATCTCCTCAATGCTTACGATTTGGACAGTATTTAAAATTTCCGTACGTCCGTTCAATCTGTAAACGAGAGCGACATGATGTTGCCAACTCACCTCAGTAATAACTATCGCTGTGTTTTCAATAAAGTGGACTCATATTTGCCTACCTTATCGTTATGTTAATACGGCCCCCTTGGTAAAAGCGGCATTCACTCGGCAGTAAGTTCAAAAAGTCCGCTTGAACTTACTGCCGCTTCAAGGTACGGCCCGTTGATTGATCTGCGCAAGCACATTGGTGTTTTGTTCACCAACCTATGACACCATCCCCTTAATTACAAGGATTGATGCCATTAAACTTAAATAAATTTGGATTCTTTGAGACGGGCTGAATTTCCGAATTCTTGACTCTTTGAGGCTGGTTGGAGCTATATCCGCCCATTTCATATATTGAATTGTTTGTGACGCTCAATGGAACTTTTAGTCCTGAGGATGACCGTGCAATTCTACATTGGTCGAAACGCCGTCGACGCCTTTGTGGCCTAAATCTATGATGGACACATTCATTTTTGTATATGTTGTACCCTCCGTGTAACGTGTATTTTTTCGTTTGCCACTTTTCTGGTTTGTGATCTATATTGTTTGTACACCAGCATATTGCTTTGAGCGTTATTGTCTTAATTGTTTTAGATTTTGTAATAAATTTACAGCGATTGTTCTTGTACATATGGGTATTCTTACTTTTTTCTTTTTCTTTTCCTTTCACTAATGTATTATTTGTTTAATGTTTGATTTGTATATTTATGTCCTGTATTTTCAAGCAAATTGCTTCTTGAACCTTTGTTAGGAATAGATATTATTGCCCCTGGTTCAGGTGTGTTGGGCTGCCCCTGTTGTTGGTAATTAACAAGGTGGGCAGCTGCAGCTACTGAGAGGAGACACCGAGACGCGCTAGAGGCTCTAAGGTGAGGGAACGGAATGCTATACACTTTTTCTGACCCACCCCCCCTCTGATCTGCACCAGCAACCCAAAGTGCAAATCCATCTTATTGATGATAATGCAGTGTAAATGGTTTTGCCTAATTAGTGAACCCTGAAGTGGGTGCAGAGTTGAGAGCTTGTTTTATTGTACAAATGCATGTTCAGCTTCTTTAGACAATTGCAAAGGTTCATAGGTGTCCTTTATTTTTACGTAATTTTGCAGAGGCTTTGCCACAGCGGCATACTAAAGAATGCACTGCCTACAAAACTCAGCGATACGCAAGAAAGCTTGCATATGGTAGACTATTACCACATATGGTAACTTACGGATGGCTTCAATCAGTTCAGTAGATAAGCATGGCTTTCTTGGGGAGATCTCATGACCAAGACAATGCACACAGGGAAAGCAAAATGGCAGTTTCTTCTTTGACACTGTGTGTTCTTACTTGGCCAATTCAGTGGCGAGATAGATTGAGTCTGTTTTTCAATGGTCTAAAGTAAGAGAAACCAGCAGAATGTCATCAACCTATTGAAGAAGAGTTCCCAGGAAAGACTACATTGTCCCAGTCGTTCTTTAAAGCTTGGGAAAAGATCGAAGGAGACTGAAAAGCATTAGGAAGTCTCCACCATGCCATTTGACTACTAACTGAGTATGCAAATGTTAGACCTGGCAACTTTGGCGTGTTTTCCCCTGTCTTTTTGCTTCTGACCTGTTTTTGATTGTGCTGTATTTCGTTTTTGCTGGTTTTAGAACTCTTGGCACTTTATCACTGCTTTTCAGTGCTAACGTGCAAGGGCTTCCTGTGTAAATTGTGATTATGATTAGTGATCCATGATTGGCATATTTGATTTACTGGTACATCCCAAGTATAGTCCAGAGTCTGTAAATCAAATTCTACTAGTGGGCCCACAGCACTGATTGTGCCACCCACATGAGTAGCCCTGCACACATGTCTCAGGCCACTGCAGTGTCTGTAAGTGCAGTATTTAAACCTTCCCTTTTTCTACATGTAAGGCATCCTCTAAGGTTGGCCCAAGGTAGCACCAAGGGCAGGGTGCAGTGTATGTGAAAGGTAGGACATGTGCTGGTGTGTTTTACATGACCTGATAGTGAAATACTGCCAATTTTGTTTTTCACTATTGTAAGGACTATATCTCCCATAGGTTTATTGGAGCTGCATTGTAACCTCTTACAAGTGTAACTTTCAGTTGGGAAGAGGTAGAGATTTGGAGTACCTGAACTAACAATTTAAAAATATATCTTTTAGTGAAGTTGGCTTTTAAATTGCATGTTTGAAAATGCCACTTCTAGAAAGTGGGCTTTTTCTTGCTTTACCATTCTGTGCCTATGCCTGCCTGTGGAATCAACGTCTGGTTTAGACTGGCAATTGGGCTTTGTGCATTCACTCTAGACAGTCACACAGAGGGAGCTGAGGTTTGCCCTGCATATCTTGATGACCCATCTCAGGCTGATGGATCTTCCTGAGCTAGAGTAGTGGGAGGAGTTGTCGCTTACACCTGATTTGGGCAGGGTTTGTCCTCACACAAAGCTGTCTCCACCCCCTGTAGTGTCTGGATCCAGGGCAGGGAAAAGCAGGGTCTTGTGCACTACAAAGACTTTCCTTTCAATGTTGTCCACTTCACAGGCAGAAAGTGGTATAAGTACTGGAGCTGTGACGCCATAAGGTCAGAACACTTCTGTATTAAGAGGAGATTCTGCCAAGAAGAAGAGCTTGAGATGCTGTAGGCGGAGAACTGCCACTCTTCTTGTTGCTGTATTGTGCTTGTCTACTGCTTGTGGAAGGACTGGACTTTGTTTTCATCATCCTGCTTGCCTAAGGTCTCCAAGGGCTTGTGTGTGCTTGCCTCCTGTTAAGTCTCAAGGCCATCAAAGACTTCATCTGCATGCCCTGAAATCCTCTGCTGGGAGTGCTGACCTGCAAAATGGTGCCAATTACAGTTCTGGGCCCTTGGAGGTGGCTTCTGCTACAAGAAGAGAAAATCCACAAATCGACCTTCAGTGCCTGTTTTTCCCGCCGCAGTTGTGCCATGTGGTTGAAAAACCAATGCATCGCGCGGTGGAAGAATCAACGCAGCTCCTGCCATGAGGTCCGAAGATCGCCGCAGTCCTGAGCACAGTGTCTCCAACATTCGAGACACCCGATCCGACTTTAATGCCGTCACTGCTGTGCGGCTGAAGAAATCAACGCATCACCTGCTGTGCGGTTAGAAAATCGGCACAGCCCTTGTTTCACCACTGCCGCATCAACACATCGCATCCACATTTTCGCTGCTTCGCACATGTGCACCAAGGTCTTCATTGACATTGCCCAACAGTAAGGAACCAAGGCTGCTAGTCCGGAAATCATCGCAGCAGCTCCCCTGACAGCAAGAAACCGATGCATCACCTCCCCTGACAGTAAGGAACCGACGTATCACCTCTCATGCGAGGCAGTAAGGAAGGGACACATCACCTCCCCTGGCATTAAGGAACCGACGCATCACCTCCCCCGGGAATAAGTAACAGCTGCATCGCTTTGCGTTTTCTGGTGCCTCACCTCCCTTGCGTCTGTTTTCGTCTTTACTTTTGATGCTTCCCAGGTACTTTGAGATAAAAGTTACACATTCATAGTTTTCTATGACTGAACCATCTTAAACCTTTTAGAAGTTATATCTTTGCTTATGTATGTTGAATTTTTTCGCTTTGTTCTTGTTTTACTTAGCTAAAGATTGCTTATTTTTCTAAACTGGTGTGGTGTCCATTTGCAAAAACCAAAGGAAATGATGGACGGAGTGTTGAACATTGCAAGCACTCACCCCCAGTCAACTGATCTGGGTTTAATCCATCACTGTTCTTTAGCCCACTCTGCCACCCCAGTTCAGACATGGCCATATGCAAATCAGTCTGACCCTGTGCCTCATGGGAACAGTCCAACCCGAACTGCCAAGCCGAGGCTTCCCTGGACCGGAAAAAAGCTTCCTAGGACCGGTTTCTGGCATATCGGCCATCTTCAGCCAGGCTTGCTTGAATCCAGTGGCAAAGTGAGCAAGGGACTCACGTCTGAGCATACCCTGCCAACTTATGGTGAACAAAGCAAAAACCAAAGGAAATGATGGACGGAGTGTTGAACATTGCAAGCACTCACCCCCAGTCAACTGATCTGGGTTTAATCCATCACCGTTCTTTAGCCCACTCTGCCACCCCATTTCAGACATGGCCATATGCAAATCAGTCTCACCCTGTGCCTCATGGGAACAGTCCAACCCGAACTGCCAAGCCATGTCTTCCCTGGACCGGAAAAAAGCTTCCTAGGACCGGTTTCTGGCATATCGGCCATCTTCAGCCAGGCTTGCTTGAATCCAGTGGCAAAGTGAGCAAGGGACTCACGTCTGAGCATACCCTGCCAACTTATGGTGAACAAAGCAAAAACCAAAGGAAATGATGGACGGAGTGTTGAACATTGCAAGCACTCACCCCCAGTCAACTGATCTGGGTTGAATCCATCACCGTTCTTTAGCCCACTCTGCCACCCCAGTTCAAACATGGCCATATGCAAATCAGTCTGACCCTGTGCCTCATGGGAACAGTCCAACCCGAACTGCCAAGCCATGTCTTCCCTGGACCGGAAAAAAGCTTCCTAGGACCGGTTTCTGGCATTTCAGCCGTCTTCAGCCAGGCTTGCTTGAATCCAGTGGCAAAGTGAGCAAGGGACTCACGTCTGAGCATACCCTGCCAACTTATGGTGAACAAAGCAAAAACCAAAGGAAATGATGGACGGAGTGTTGAACATTGCAAGCACTCACCCCCAGTCAACTGATCTGGGTTTAATCCATCACCGTTCTTTAGCCCACTCTGCCACCCCAGTTCAGACATGGCCATATGCAAATCAGTCTGACCCTGTGCCTCATGGGAACAGTCCAACCCGAACTGCCAAGCCATGTCTTCCCTGGACCGGAAAAAAGCTTCCTAGGACCGGGTTCTGGCATTTCAGCCGTCTTCAGCCAGGCTTGCTTGAATCCAGTGGCAAAGTGAGCAAGGGACTCACGTCTGAGCATACCCTGCCAACTTATGGTGAACAAAGCAAAAACCAAAGGAAATGATGGACGGAGTGTTGAACATTGCAAGCACTCACCCCCAGTCAACTGATCTGGGTTGAATCCATCACCGTTCTTTAGCCCACTCTGCCACCCCAGTTCAAACATGGCCATATGCAAATCAGTCTGACCCTGTGCCTCATGGGAACAGTCCAACCCGAACTGCCAAGCCATGTCTTCCCTGGACTGGAAAAAAGCTCCCTAGGACCGGTTTCTGGCATTTCAGCCGTCTTCAGCCTGGCTTGCTTGAATCCAGTGGCAAAGTGAGCAAGGGACTCACGTCTGAGCATACCCTGCCAACTTATGGTGAACAAAGCAAAAACCAAAGGAAATGATGGACGGAGTGTTGAACATTGCAAGCACTCACCCCCAGTCAACTGATCTGGGTTTAATCCATCACTGTTGTTTAGCCCACTCTGCCACCCCAGTTCAGACATGGCCATATGCAAATCAGTCTGACCCTGTGCCTCATGGGAACAGTATAACCTGAACTGCCAAGCCATGTCTTCCCTGGACCGGAAAAAAGCTTCCTAGGACCGGTTTCTGGCATTCCAGCCGTCTTCAGCCAGGCTTGCTTGAATTCTGTGGCAAAGTGAGCAAGGAACTCACGTCTGAGCATACCCTGTCAACTTATGGTGAACAAAGCAAAAACCAAAGGAAATGATGGACGGAGTGTTGAACATTGCAAGCACTCACCCCCAGTCAACTGATCTGGCTTGATCCATCACCGTTCTTTAGCCCACTCTGCCACCCCAGTTCAGACATGGCCATATTCAAATCAGTCTGACCCTGTGCCTCATGGGAACAGTCCAACCCGAACTGCCAAGCCATGTCTTCCCTGGTTCGGAAAAAAGCTTCCTAGGACCAGTTTCTGGCATTTCAGCCGTCTTCAGCCAGGCTTGCTTGAATCCAGTGGCAAAGTGAGCAAGGGACTCACGTCTGAGCATACCCTGCCAACTTATGGTGAACAAAGCAAAAACCAAAGGAAATGATGGACGGAGTGTTGAACATTGCAAGCACTCCCCCCCCCAGTCAACTGTTCTGGGTTTAATCCATCACCGTTCTTCAGCCAGGCTTGCTTGAATCCATTTGTACTGTTTTCACTGTGTTACTGTGTGTTTGTGTGCAAATACTTTACACATTGCCTCTGAGATAAGCCTGACTGCTCGTACCAAGCTACCAAGGGGGTGTGTAACTCCCCTACCCTGAGCAGAACGAATGTTCCCTACTTGGACAGGGTGCAAGCCACTTCCAACTAGAGATCCCCAGTTCAAACATTAGTGGTCAGCGGTGAGAATAGGATTTGTTTGTGCTTGACATACAGTGATTAGTGTACACTACTACCAGAGCGCTGACCATTACGAAACCACATATTGTTTTTCTCTTCATTGCAACTCTTGAGATTTGTTAGACCTGGCACTTTGGCGTGGGTCTCCCTTCAACCAATCAATCAATCAGGGTACTTGTAAATCGCGCTACTTACCTGTGAGGGTCTCAAGGCGCTGAGGGGTGGGGTGGGGGGGGATGTCCACTACTTCTCGAAGAGCCAGGTCTTAAGGAGTCTTCTGAAGGCGAGTTTGTCTTGGGTCTGTCGTAGGTGGGTTGGGAGGGTGTTCCAGGTCTTGGCGGCGAGGTAAGAGAAGGCGGAGCATGCGTAGGGTGTTGTAGCAGGAGGAGGAGACGGCGTTGACTTGCTTGGACATGGAGAGGGAGGAGTCGAGGATGAATCCTAGGTTGCGTGCATGGTCGGTTGGTGTCGGTGCTGTCCCCAGAGCGGTCCGCCACCAGGAGTTGTCCCAGGCTGAGGGGGTGGGTCCGAGGATGAGGACCTCCGTCTTGTCCTAGTTCAGTTTCAGACGGCTGCTCCTCATCCAGTCGGCGATGGCCTTCATGCCCTCGTGAATGTTGGTTTTGGCGGTGTGAGGGTCCTTGGTGAGGGAGAGGATGAGTTGGGTGTTGTCGGCGTAGGAGATGATGTTGAAGTTGTGGTGGCGGGCCACTTGTGCGAGGGGGGGGCATTTAGATGTTGAACAGCGTTGGGATTGAGGGATGAGCCTTGGGGGACGCCGCAGATGATGTTGGTGGCTTCTGACCGGAAAGGTGGGAGACGGACGCTCTGGGTTCTGCCGGAGAGGAAGGACGTGGTCCAGTCAAGGGCCTTCTCTTGGATTCCGGCTTCTTGGAGGCGTGTCTTTAGGGTGCGGTGGCAGACCGTGTCGAATGCGGCTGACAGGTCCAGGAGGATGAGGGCTGATGTTTCGCCGTTGTCCAGTTGGCGTCTGATGTCGTCTGTGGCGGCGATGAGGGCTGTCTCGGTGCTGTGGTTACGTCTGAATCCGGATTGGGACGGGTCCAGGATGTTGTTGTCTTCGAGGTGGCGAGTCAGTTGGATGTTGACGATTTTCTCTATGACCTTTGCCGGGAACTGGAGCAGGGAGATGGGTCGGAAGTTCTTGAGGTCCGTGGGGTCCGCCTTGGGCTTTTTGAGGAGGGCGTTGATTTCAGCGTGCTTCAGCTTTCCGGAAATGTCGCTTTTTCGAAGGAGATGTTGATGACCTTCCGTAGTTGGGGTGCGATGGCCGCGTCTGCTTTGTTGAATTCGTGGTGTGGGCATGGGTCTGACGGAGATCCTGAGTGGATGGAGTTCATGATCTTGCGTGTCTCGTCGTCGTTGGTGTTGGCCCAGGAGGTCAGGCGGTTGGCTCTGTTGGTGATTGCGGGGCGGGAGGAGTCGTGCATCGTTGGTGTGGTCGTGGAGTTGAAGCTGTCGTGGATATCTTGCGGTGGAAGAAGATGGCCAGTGAGTCGCACAGTTCTTGTGAGGGCGGGATGTCGTTGGCGCTGGCGTCGGGGTTGGAGAGTTCTTTCACGATGCGGAAGAGCTCTTTGCTGTCATGTGCGTTGTTATCCAGGCGGTCTTTGAAGGAGGATCTCTTGGCAAGTCTGATGAGGTGGTGATGTCTGCGGGTGGCGTCCTTGTGGGCTGCGTGGTTTTCTGGCGTTCGTTTGTGGAGCCATTTCTTCTCCAGCTTCCGGCAGGCGCGTTTGGAGGTCAGGAGCTCGTCGGTGAACCAGGTGGCTCTCCTGCTGGCGTGGCTGTAGGATGGTCTCTTGAGTGGGGCGAGGGTGTTGGCGCAGTCGTCGATCCACTGTATGAGGTTGCAGGCTGCGGCGTCAGGGCAGGTGGGGTTGGTAGGTGGGTTCTGGGCGAGGGTGGTGGTCAGCTGGTCTTCGGTGACTTTGTTCCAGCAGCGGCGCGGCAGCTGTTGGGTGCGATGGTGCGTGGTTGGTTTTTTGAAGGTGAAGTGGATGCAGCGGTGGTCAGTCCAGTGTGGTTCGGAAGTGTGGTCGAAGGCGACGTGGGTGCTTGTGGAGAAGACGGTGTCCAGCGTGTGGCCTGCGGCGTGGGTGGGTGCGGTGACGAGTTGTCTGAGGCCGAGGTTGGCGAGGTTTTCGTTCAGAGTGGCGGAGCTGGCGTCATTGTTGTTTTCGAGGTGGAAATTCAGGTCCCCGAGGAGGATGTAATCCGTGAAGGCGAGTGCGTGGGTGCTTGCGAGGTCGGCGATGGAGTCACTGAACTGTGCTCGTGGTCCGGGGGGTCTGTAGATGAGGGTTCCTCTGAGGGTGGTGTTGGGGTCGGTGTGGATCCGGAAGTGCAGGTGTTCGGCGGTGTTGAGGGTGTCGTCTGCATGGGTGGTGACCTTGAGGGTGGACTTGTAGACGATGGCTATTCCTCCTCCGATGCCATTGGCGCGTTCCCTGCGGGTGATCTTGTAGCCGTCCGGGATGGCTATGGCGATGTCGGGTGCCGAGGAGTCGTTCCACCAGGTCTCGGTGAGGAAGGCCACGTCTGGGGCGAAGGTGTCGAGCAGGTCCCAGAGCTCGACGGCGTGTTTGCGTGCGGAGCGGGTGTTTAGTAGAATGCAGCGGAGGTGGTTGGGTCCAGTTCGAGGAGGTTTGTTGGGTCTGTCGCAGGTGAAGCTGCAGGTGTGGCAGGAGAAGGGTCCGTGGGTCAGTTTCGGGGCAGCCTGGAAGCAGGTGTTGTGTCGGCCGGTGTTGAGTGTGTGGAGGGAGTCGGCGTCGTATCTGAGTCTGGCGTCGTGGTGAGCGTGGGGTCCAGGGGTTCTGGCGTTGGGCGTGGTCCATGCGCGGACGGGCGCAGACGGGCTTGCCTTTGGCGCACCTTTGGCGCGCCGGCGGCGCGCCCGCTGCGCGCATACGCTGCGCGGCCTCCATAAGAGGGGCTGAGGGAGGGAGGGTGAGCTGGGAGGCGGGAACGGGGTGGCGAATGGGATGCTCAGGGGGCGGGCCACATGGGAGCAGTGGTGGGAAACCAGGCAACGGGGGGAGGGGGGCAGGAACCAAGGCAGTGAGGGGAAGGGGAGCGGGGGGGAAAAAACGGCGGGAATCGGCGATCCGGCGATCAGGGAATGGGAATCAGAATCAGGCAGCGGGCGAACCAGAGCGGCACTCAAGGGGGCAGCGCAGTGGCTGGGGAGCGACCTAGCAGGGCAAGGTACGCTCTCCTCACCGCTGCGCGGCCTCCATAAGAGGGGCTGAGGGAGGGAGAGGCAGCTGGGAGGCGGGAGTGGGGTGGCGAATGGGATGCTTGGGGGCGGGGCCGCAGGGGAGCAGCGGCAGGAAACCAGGCAACGGGGGGAGGGGGCGGGAACCAAGGCAGTGAGTGGAAGGGGAGCGGGGAAAAAAAAACGGCGGGAATCGGCGATCAGGGACTGGGAATCAGAATCAGGCAGCGGGCGAACCAGAGCGGCACTCAGGGGGGCAGCGCAGTGGCTGGGGAGCGACCTAGCAGGGCAAGGTACGCTCTCCTCACTGCTGCGTGGCCTCCATAAGAGGGGCTGAGGGAGGGAGGGGCAGCTGGGAGGCGGGAGCAGGGTGGCGAATGGGATGCTCGGGGGGCGGAGCCGCAGGGGAGCAGCGTCGGGAAACCAGGCAACGGGGGGAGGGGGGCGGGAACCAAGGCAGTGAGGGGAAGGGGAGCGGGAAAAAAAAACGGCGGGAATCGGCGATCCGACGATCAGGGAATGGGAATCAGAATCAGGCAGCGGGCGAACCAGAGCAGCACTCGGGGGGGCAGCGCAGTGGCTGGGGAGCGACCTAGCAGGGCAAGTCCCTTCCATTTTTCGCTGTTGCCTCATGTGTTTTTGCTGGTGTTAGTTGCTCAGGGCACTATGCCACTGCTGTCCAGTGCCACAGTGCAAGTGCTCCCTATTGGAAATTGATGTATAATTTGTGATTCCATGGTTGGTTGGTTTGGTTTACCTGTCAGACCCTAGTACAGTGCACCAGGAGTGCCCAGGGCTTGTAAATCCAAATACTGCTGGTGGGCTTGCAGCACTGGTTGTGCCACCCACAGAAGCAGCCTGTAAAATGTGTCTAAGGTCTGCCATTGCAGAGCCTGCGTGCAGTCTGGTACTGTCATGCTGACTGGACAAGTGCATCCACTTGCCAGTACCTAAACCTTCCCTTTTCTTCATATCAGACACCCCTATGGTAGGCCCAAGGGCAGCGTGCATTGTAAGGATAAGGTAGGACATGCCCTGGTGTGTGTAGCATGTTCTAATAGTGAATTACAGCCATTTTTGTTTTTCACTATTGCAAGGCTACCTTTTCTCCATAGGCCAGAATGGTCAGTTTGATTATTACATTTTATAATCCTAACTGACTCAGGGAACATGGTAGAAATTCAAATTTGGTATGCCTGAATGATAAAATACATCTTTTAGTGAAGTTGGTTTTAACATTCTGTGTTTGAAAATGCCACCTTTAGAAAGTAGGCATTTTCTTGTCTAACCATTCAAACCTGCCTCTGCTAGGCTGTGTATTCCCTGTCTGGAGTTTTGAGTGACAGGGCTGGGGAATTCCAGGAGACAGGGTGAGGTGTCCCAGTGGTGAATAGAGAGATCTGCATCTAGATGGGTTGGAGGAGTTGCACCTGGGACCTGAATAGGGCTGTGCCTTCCCTCCACAATGCTGGCTCCACCTCCTGTGGTGCGTCTGATGTCTCTGCCCTGCACTCTTAAAGGAAAGAAGGAGTCAGGTAAACAAAGTGCTCCAGGACTGACCAGAACTGGTTTGAACAAGGCAAAGGCCCCTCTGCCTTCAGAGGACAAAGGATTTTGCGACCCTGATCCCAAGAATTTAGGTCACTTTGGGAAAACAAGAAGAACACCCTGCTGAGGAGAGGAACCAAGAAGAAGCTGAGGAGTAACTATCCCTGAAACTGGGGGATTGGCCTGCAGTTGTTGCCTACTGCCAAAGAGAGGAGAAAGGAACTTTGTGTGTACTTTTGTTCAACTTGTGAAGGATCTCCAAGGGCTTGGAAAAGAGCTTGCCTCCTGCTGAAGTCTCGGGAACAACAGACTTCACCCCTCAGCTCCCTAGAGTTCTTTGGAAGTGCCTGCTGCTGTTGTTGGGCCTTCTGAGGCACTGCATGTCGCAAGGAGCTGGAAGCGCGACTCAAGAAGGAAATGCGTGCTGCAGTCGGAGCTGTTGTCGTTGCTTCTCGTAAATTGTCTCGCCGCTGCAGCATCGCATCGAGCGGAAAGCGTCTCGCATCATCCAAGAAGGGTCTTGCAACGCCGAAGAAGCGTGTCGCCATCGTAGCTGACGCATTGCACTGCATCAATAGAAGAGTCTCGCATCGAGGAAGAAGCGTGTCGCCATCGCAGCCATCGTAGTTGTCACATTGCACCGCATCAAGAAAAGCACCTCGCATCCACAGAGAAGCGTGCCGCCGTCGGAGCTGCTGTCGTTGCAACGCGTAAAGGGGTGTCACCGCTGCAACATCGCATTGAGCGGAAGCGTCTCGCAAACGTCGGAGAAGAGTGTCGCTGCCAAGGCCACTGTCGTCGCATTGCGTAAAGTGTGTCGCCGCTGCAGCTGAAGCATCGAGTCGAGCCTTCTCACAATATCCGAGAAGCGTGCCGCATCTGGAAGATCTTCACGTCTTTATTTCTTTGCACCAAAAACTTCATTGCATCAACATCGTTGCAACTCTTTTGTTGCCCTGCGTGTCGCATCTAAAAGGTACATTGACTTAAAGTGTCGCATCTAAGAACTTAAGAGAACTAAGTTAAATTCTATCATCTAAGTAACAGTATTGTGTATTTTTGTCGTTTATGGTCTTGTGGTAAATCTATATAAAGAATACTTATTTTTTATATAAAACCTGTGTGGTGTCCATCTGTAGTGTTGTCACTTGGTTACTGTATGTGTGCACAAATGCTTTACACACTGCCTCTGAGATAAGCCTGTCTGCTCGTGCCAAGCTACCAAGGGGGTGAGCAGGGGTTATTTTAGGAGTGTACCCCCTTACCCTGACTAGAGGCGAGGGTCCCTATTTGTCACAAGTGCATACCTGTGTCAACTAGAGACCCCCAAGTCTAACAAGATTTATCTACAAATCATGTCTGTCTGGGGAGCCATCAGTTTTGCCTGCAGATTTTGAGTTTGAAGAAGAGAAACTGGAGTTCTATACAGTGCCTCAACTTAAAAGTATTTGCAAGGGTTTCAAGTGTTCCATTAGAGGTTTTATGAGAAAAGAAGAACTGCAAAAGGCGCTGAGGGCCTGGTTGACAGCCAGAACATCTGGGGGCACCCAGAGGGAGGATGAGAATGATGATGTGGGTATGGTTGTGGAGAAGCACAGCTTGCAAGGAGATGCTATGAATCTGATTCCGTCTGGGAGAGGGCACCTTCCAGGGCAAGCAGCAGTGTTTCCTCTAACTCTGTCCCTAGAGAAGCTTGAGGACAGGCAGGAAAAGAGGCATTTTCAGTTGGAACTTGCTAGAATTAGGATTGAGGAGAAAAAGATGACCTTAGCTCAGGAAGTGAGCTCAAATGCGTGGACTTGAAGGCAAGTCCAGCATAGATGGTGGCAGGGTTAAGTCAGTTCAGTTGACAGAGCCCCAGGGAAATTGCTGTGAGGGCACGATTCCAATTAATTCAACTCTGAATTCTACATAGGTCATATGCCCCTAGGACAGAGCAGTAGAGGAGTGTGCCAGGGGATGTGGTCCGACTGGAACAGTCTTCCATATACTGTGGATTCAAAGGTATTGGGGAAGCCTGGCCCAGGTGATGTCAACGGTGGCTGGGTCCCCGATCCCGGTAGATGCGAGATGGCACATCCGGGGGTAACGGGTGATATAGTCAGGCCCAAATGGGCCAAAATCTGGCTCGCACTGGCAGGTGTGGTGGCAAAAAGGAACATTGTCCGATTATGGTGCCGGGGAGGTGCCAACTGTGGCGTCCTGGAAAAATGACTTGAACTGGTGTCAACGGGCTAAGCAGACTATATACCAGAGCAGGGGATGCCCACGTAAATGGGAAAAGATATGTGGGGCCTGCGCAAATTATATGGACCAATGACTAACTATATGTGGGGGGCCCCTGGCCAGGGATCGTACGATTTGAGGCATCTCCGACCACTTGGGGGGAAACGCTGGGCTAGTGGGGCTGTGCAAAATGAACGTTGCTCTGTATCTGTATACGCTAAACCACCTATCATGTATATCATTCTGTTTTCTATTGAAGCATATTTATTTATTTATTTCTTTATTTCGGCCAATTTGGCCATAAAAGACATGTATATATAAAAAAAAAACAGAGAATCATAATAGCATACATGCAGCAACACTTTAAAATAATAAGTTTAAAAATGTAATACAAGAATAAATTTTCATCTCCTCAATTTAAAACACATTTCATTTTAGGAACAGATTTTTATAAGCATATACGGAGGTCCTACTCAGAGTATCTGACCAAGTTTCCTGCGAATAATATACACAGAGTAAAGGAACCTGCTTATGCTAAATACAATAAACTGGGTTGTATTGCTTTTTATAATCCTGTATGCTGTAGAACAGGATCTGGTTCCTAGGAGAGTACACATGGGTTTTAGCCATTTCTTTCGAGCCTTCAGGTAGGCACTACAACCAAACAACATGTGAACCTCATTCTCCGTACAGGAGTTTAAGCACATAGGACAACACCCGCTTTTGTCATTCAGGCCTCCCAGTCTTTTCTGTGACCAGCGTTCTGTATTATAGTTCAGCATAAGGATCCCATATCTAAACTTCAAGTAAAGGGACTTTGCAATAGGTGGCTCAATTTCATCCAAAAAGGATTCGAAACGGGGTTCGTCCTTAAAGGATAAAAAACCTTGAATTAGAGACCCAACTCTACTTTCATGTACGAGCCCGTCACTCATGTAGGACCAAAAGGCTCGTTTTACTATAGATTTAGAAAAGGCCGGTAAATTGTCAGGATTCTCCCACATTGAGTACAATCCCAGAAGCATGAACCATTTTTTAATATGCACAAGCCACTGAATAGAGTTAAAAGAATCAAGAATCAACAATTCTTGAAGGCCATTTCTGTATTCGAGCAGTTCTGGGGTAGACCATAACCTAACCCAAAACATTAATGGTCTTATAATGGCAAAGTAATCTGTTCTTTTAAAATTCAAATCGAGCTGGAGGGGTATTAAAGGTGTACTATTCGGGACCCTAACAATAGCTCTCATGAATTTATTATCCAAGCCCTGGAAGCTGTCTCTGGCCCAAGGTCCCCATATCTCTGCTCCATACAACACAGCAGATTGAATTTTAAATTTAAAAAGCTCTAAGACAGGGGTTACACTCTTGCTTGTGCTAGCGTTCAGTCTACGTATAATAGGTTTAACGTTGTGGGCATATGATACCTTACTTTTCTCAACTTGGGCCTTCCAACTTAGTTTTGAATCAAGTGCAACGCCCAAATAGGAAAAGTTTTCCACAGTTCCTAGTTTCTGGCCATTCAAAGTCAAAAACCCTTTGTCCGGTTTGCTGGGGTTTAATGCCATACATTTCGTTTTATCAGCGTTTATTTCCAGACCCTTGGTCATGCAATAACAGCTAAAGGAGTTTAAGAGTGCCTGGAGTCCTTTTTTGGTCTGGGATATAAGAATGGTGTCGTCCGCAAAGAGCAACGCAGGCACCCTCTCTCCATTAAGCTGCGGGGAATCATTAGTACAACCATTCAAATAGTTGGGAGCATCATTCACAAACAAGGAAAACAAGGTAGGGGCCAAGACACACCCTTGGCGAACCCCACGTTCAATGGGGATGTTACGTGTCAGTTCACCATTTGGACCCCACCTGATGTTTGCATAATTTCCAGCATGCAGCTCAACTATTTGAGCCAAAAGACACCCTGGCAAGCCTACTTCACTTAAGGTCCTCCAGAGCAAGTTGCGAGGGACAAGGTCGAATGCGGCTCTCAGATCTACGAAAGCTACATACAAATGACCTTTCCTAATATGCACGTACTTCCAGATCAAACAACAGAATCTGAATATTTGATCTATGGTACTAGTCTTGCTCCTAAAGCCGGCTTGAAATTTAGAGATTATTTTTGAGTCCTCCAGCCAATCATTAATCCGAAACAGTAAGTGTTTGGCATAGAGTTTTTGCAGGGTGTCCATTAGACTAATTGGTCTATAGTTTGAAGGTACCGATCTGTTCCCCTTTTTAAAGATTAACACAACTTCCGCTGCACGCCAACTATCTGGAAAGCAACAGCTTGTAGACAGAACATTAAATAAACGATTTACATAAGGAGCCCATACTTCGATGTCGTGTTTATAAAGATCCCCCGGTATTTTGTCAGGGCCTGGTGCTTTGCTATTTTTTAGTTCATTAATCGCCCTTATTGTTTCCTCCAGTGTGAAGTCAAGGGGTTCAATAGGAGGGGGGCACCATAATATCTTGTTGTCATCACCATCATATTGTTTGTAAAGGGATGTGAAATGGGTCACCCATGTCATTTCATCCAAAAACTTGTCTTTTACAGCTCTGCCTGCATGCCCCTCATTTGCCACCAACCTCCAAAACCCAACATTATCATTAGTTTTTGCAGCAACTAGCATTTCTGACCAAATCGACTCTTCCCATAGTTTTTTTGATGTTTTTTGGGCACACTTATATGCCTCCCTTGCAAGTTTGACTCCTTCTTTTGATTTGCTTTTAATAGCAAGCAAGAGGTTTCTCTTGGCCAACCTGCATGAGTGATCGTACCATAGTTTTCCGTGACTTCCCACTCTTATATTTTGTTGCTTTTTCCTTGGCATTTTTGACAAGCAAGTTTTTAGTTCACTGAAGAAAACATTGTGTAGTTCGATAAAGTGATCAAAGTGGACAGGTAGAAAAGATTGTCCAGCTATAGGTCCAAACATTTCCCCAAGGAGAGAGTACACCGATGCTAGGGCCTTGCCATCAGACAAAATATATGGCCATTTTACTACACGACTATTATTATTTATGTGTACATCCTCACACATTTTGCCATTGGTGGTCTCAGATGATAGAGTAGCTAGGTTGGTAGTAATATCACTAAACATTTGCACATCAATGTAAAGTTCTAAAGGGTAGTGATCACTTTCCTCCCTACTTGCCACTTTTAAGTCAATCAAATAATGCCAAAGGTTAAGTGAAACAAGTATGAAATCTAGATTACTATTGGATTTCGCAAAAGTTGGTTGTTTTGTCAGGTCCGAAGGAAGGCGGCCGTTACATGCTCTTAGACCATGATCTGCCGTTAGCCTAAGCAATTGAACGGCCAAAGTGGAACACTTAACAAAGTTTGAGGTTTCAAGCTGGGGAATTTTGTACACCTGGTCCTCATCCTCAAAGACGTCATTAATACCAGAAACCGGTTCGAAATTACAGTTTAGGTCGCCTCCCAAAATTACCGGGGTATCTCCAACTACCTTTTTCAAAAAGAGATCCAGTGTTTCCAAAGTAGGTGAGACCTTGGAATGGGCAAGTGGTCTATTATAGACGTTGACAATGTAACATTCATTTCCATTTGGGGGTACAATTTTTAGGGCCAGAATATCGGGTGTTCCTGTCTCTATAATTTCAACCCTCATAACCAAGGTGATTTTAAGCCATATGATCAACCCCCCTGACGGTCTCCCCCTATCAGACTGAACTGCCTCAGTGCCATAGGTTTTGTATCCGACTCTATGAGGAACATCTATTGCCCATGTTTCTTGCAATAAAAAAAGGTCACTAGTATCAACATAATCAGCCCATTCAGGATCCTTAAGATTTTTACCAACACCAGCAATGTTCCAAGTCAAAATGAGAAAACGTGGGGTCAGTCTATTACTGGAACAGGTTTGATCATCAAAAGCCGGCATAAGTACCGGCTGATGATGAACATTACCTAACTGTATATCGGCAGTTTGATTCTCTGTCTCAATGACCACATCTCTTACTATAGTATTGGTTCCCCCATCTAGGCAACCCACATCCAGATCGTGACATACTTTATCAGCTGCTAGAGACCTTTCCTTGCTCTGGTGGTAATAAGACTTATTAACTAGTGTACAGTAGGTGTCATATAACTTGGGAATACAATCTGGCATAGTCCCAAGTCAATCGACAGCATCTAGACAACTGAACCTGTTAAAGGTGGGAATACCAGACCACATATTTCGATCTGCCTGTCTAGCCAAGTTGGGTACATAGCCGTGACACTGTTTGACAGTGTTCCAATTGGACCCATATTGTATGGGCCTAGGTGGGGGGTAAAAAAACGATAGAGGCCTGGCTTCAATGGGTGGTGTATCTCCATATGATTTCCATTTGCAAATCTGTTCAACACTATGGGGTTCCTCAAAAGAAATGACTATGCAGTCACCCATAATTGATTTAGCCATGGGTCCTACCCACGGCACCCTACGAACGATGAGGATTTTACTTTTCATATGATTCGGAATGGGTTTATTCGAATTTAACCAATAGATCACTTTATTTTTTAGAGATTGAAAGTTCTCCTCATATTGGTTTTCTAATTCAGGTACCCCTGTAAGAACAATTACAAATGGGCTTGCCTCAGGTGGTAAATCTATATACCCTCCTTTAAAGTTGTTATAAGCATGGCCAGATTGATTGTTTGGCTTATTAGGAACATTGGCAAAAGATCTATCAGTCAAGGATTTATTGCTGACAGGTAGATTAAATGTGGATTTCTGTGGAACAGGGGTGTTGGGGATAGCAGAATGGGTAGTAGCAACATTTGGTAATTGAGGCGTTTTGCTTTGAACATGACCCTTCAGCAGAGATTTGTTAGAGGTATTTGCAGATGACGAGGTCGAGGGAATTATATTTGATGTAACTAATGTATTTGTTATCGATGTTTTATTTGTTCTTTTAACTATTTCCTCTTTTTGCTGCTGTATGCTAGTTGGATTTTTATTCAGAGGTATCACAGGAGCAGTAACTGGTGCTTGCATAGACACTATGGGTACATCAGTGCAATTGAGACTTAAGCTAGATAGTGTAAAAACACTTTTTTCTACCTCAAGCAACTGATTCTCAATGCCAGTTAACCTCACTTCTAATGGCCTGAGTAGTTTCTTAAGCGTATCCCATACCAGTTTTAAAAACTCTTCCCTTCCCTCTTCCTGTCCTACCATGTTCAAAGAATTTCTCTGGCCCTCATTGACAGAGTGGTCAGTCATTATGACCGAGTTTTGCTCATCTGTACTAGCATTGACGCTTTGAACAATTAGAGGCGCTTGGTCAGACATATTGTTAGCAATACTTACATTGAGTGTTTGCGGGGCCCCCCCTATAGTATTTTGGCTAAAGGCTACCTTCGCCTTTTTTCTAGCATACGCAGATATATGTTTCCGTTTTCTCTTATGTTTTAATGATGTCTTAACAGGCACCTGGCTTTTAATCGGGTCTGTTTCCACCAATACCTTTTGCTTCTCACCATTTTTACTACCCACGATATTCCCTATCAGTGGGTCCGAAGATGGAAAGCTTTCAGATACAACACTGACAGAGGGGCCCGAGGGAACAAAGTCTTGATTAATAGAGGGAGTTGTTTCCTCAGCAGTAGAGTGAACCTCGACCAAGGTGATAATTGGTGTGGGGCCAGTAGTGCGCTCAGGGGTTTTTGAGGAGGCAATACTACCTAGAGAGGATTTTTTCCCTAATACTAGTTCGGTAGAGAGCCTCCTTGCAGACTCCAGCTCCAAGGATACTCTATGCTGGAGTTTAGTAATCTCATTATCAATTGAAAGGCTAGTCCTTGTGATAAAATCATCCAGGGTCCCTGTAGCCTTTTTCACGGATTTGGTAGACTTACTCCTAGTTTCACGGACAGACATTATTTAAACTATAGGTTGTTTAAAATTAAAACACAAGCGCAACTAAACAACGCAAATAAAAGAAAATATAACCAAGAGGGATGGCCCGGTCCGGTCTTAATCGGTCTATAACGGCCTAAAACGGCCCTGTCTTAGCCCCGGTCTTAGCCCCGGTCTTAGCCCCGGTCTTAGCCCCGGTCTTAGCCCCGCGCGCGTCCCGCGTGCGCGTTGCTATCACTGATCATCAGGGAGAAGAACAGGTGGAGGGGGCGGGAAGAGGACCAGCTGCGGCCGATCAGCGCCGCTGAGCACGCTGGTCCTCGCAGTCCCGCCTCTGTCCTTGGTGTCAGCTGTAATGTCCCTGAAGGCGCGTTGGTGCTCCAATGCACGAGTGAAAACCAAGGGCTGGATCCCCAACAAGGTCTCTTGCCTGCGAGCGGCTCCCGCGAAGCGGGGGCCGCGAGGCGTGGCGAAGTGGCCAGAAAACGGACAGGCAAACAGGAGCAGCACTCCCAGCAAGGTCAGTGAAGTTACCCAAGCAGCTCCCACTCCGCAGTGATTTTAACAGGTGGAGGGGGCGGGAAGAGGACCAGCTGCGGCCGATCAGCGCCGCTGAGCACGCTGGTCCTCGCAGTCCCGCCTCTGTCCTTGGTGTCAGCTGTAATGTCCCTGAAGGCGCGTTGGTGCTCCAATGCACGAGTGAAAACCAAGGGCTGGATCCCCAACAAGGTCTCTTGCCTGCGAGCGGCTCCCGCGAAGCGGGGGCCGCGAGGCGTGGCGAAGTGGCCAGAAAACGGACAGGCAAACAGGAGCAGCACTCCCAGCAAGGTCAGTGAAGTTACCCAAGCAGCTCCCACTCCGCAGTGATTTTAACAGGTGGAGGGGGCGGGAAGAGGACCAGCTGCGGCCGATCAGCGCCGCTGAGCACGCTGGTCCTCGCAGTCCCGCCTCTGTCCTTGGTGTCAGCTGTAATGTCCCTGAAGGCGCGTTGGTGCTCCAATGCACGAGTGAAAACCAAGGGCTGGATCCCCAACAAGGTCTCTTGCCTGCGAGCGGCTCCCGCGAAGCGGGGGCCGCGAGGCGTGGCGAAGTGGCCAGAAAACGGACAGGCAAACAGGAGCAGCACTCCCAGCAAGGTCAGTGAAGCTACCCAAGCAGCTCCCACTCCGCAGTGATTTTAACAGGTGGAGGGGGCGGGAAGAGGACCAGCTGCGGCCGATCAGCGCCGCTGAGCACGCTGGTCCTCGCAGTCCCGCCTCTGTCCTTGGTGTCAGCTGTAATGTCCCTGAAGGCGCGTTGGTGCTCCAATGCACGAGTGAAAACCAAGGGCTGGATCCCCAACAAGGTCTCTTGCCTGCGAGCGGCTCCCGCGAAGCGGGGGCCGCGAGGCGTGGCGAAGTGGCCAGAAAACGGACAGGCAAACAGGAGCAGCACTCCCAGCAAGGTCAGTGAAGTTACCCCAGGTCAGTGAAGTTACCCATATGTTTCATGGTTAATAAAAATAATGTAAAAAAAAAAAAGTCAGTCCAGTTGGAGCAAGTAGTGGACATCCCTAAAAGCTTGGAACAGGGTTACAGCAAGGAGATAGACATACATATGTGGTTTAGGGGTTATGAGGCAGCCTTACACATGCACAAGGTCCCAGAGAGAGACTAGAGGGCAGATCTGTGGAAGCATTTTTTCAGCAGTGGGTCCAAGTACTTTTTGGCACTAGGGTCACCGGAGGCAAGTACTTAACCCAGAGATGAAAGAAGTCCTGATCAAGATGTATGGCCTTACTCCTGAGAGTTACAGGGTCAGTCTTAGGGAGAATAAGAAGCTAAAGTCTCCGACATTGTTGGAATGTACTGATACGTTTTGCAGAGCACTGGATGGTTGGGTGAAGGGCAGCGGGGTCACAGATTTTGAAGGGCTTTACAATTTGATTGCATGGGAGCACTTGTCTAGTCTGTGTTTTCCAGAGCCTTGCCAGCACCTGAGTGACAGTAAGTTGTTTGACCCCAGTAAGCTTGCTATGGAGGCTGACCGCTGCCTCAGCACCATGGTCCAAAAGAGGTTGTATGGGGGAAGACTCTGCCAAGGGTGGTCAGGGTCCCCATCAGAAGAGAGGGGAGTCAAGGGTAAACAGCAGGAGTTCTATAAATGGCCCCAAATTATTTCCCAGGGCAAAGATTCCCGTCCCCCAGGTTATAAGAAACAATGGAACTCTTCAGAGAAGGAAGTGTTATGCTTGTGATCAAGATGGTCACTTGAGAGGAACCTCCAAGTGTCCCAAGTGGACACATCCCCCCCATTGATGGGCAGACATGAGTGATGGCTAGTGTACCACTTGGTGAGGAGTTGGTCCCAGGAGGGTGTGAAAGGAACAGGAAAAGGTGTGGTGCCGCGGCCAGGGTGACTGACTCTGGGGATCACGGTTCAATCCCCGGCGCCGGCGGCAGATTAGCCCAGCACCATGTGACTCTGGGCAGTAGCTTGCTTAATTTTCCCGACGGCTCTCAGCGCCTAGAGACCCTTACGGGTGATTGTTCGCGCTTTACAAATGTGGATTATTATTATTATTATTAAACCCAGCTGAGATGACTCTTGTCTCTCTAGGGGACAGTGAAATCGTCCAGAGAAACCTATTGCATGATAACACTAAGAAGTAAAGGCAATGGGTGACCATAAATGGACAGAGGGTGGAGCCTCTGGTGGCTCAGTGGATTAATGCCTCCACTGCAGGGGCCTGTGTTCGGTCTCATGGTCACAGGTTCAAATCCCGGCAGGTTAACTTAGCCTTTCATCTATCTGAGGTTGATAAAATGAGTACCATTGAGTTGGGTAACAACAAACATCAGTTATACAGCACCAAGATACCTCCGGCTGAATGTGCGCTTTACAAATACACATGTTATGTTATGAGAGAGACAGGAGCCAGTGTGACTACTGTCAGGCCTCACCTGGTGTCTGAAAAGCA